>NC_052064.1:17159374-17871874 GCF_903992535.2 Arvicola amphibius
AAAGTTATCTTGACTTCAAAATTTAGGTCTAAGGACATGTTACTTTGGAAAAGAGGTTCTGCTTTTGTTTCCACAGAGAATAGAAAGCTGTGTATTCCTTATTGGCTAACATGGTTTGGCCAAATAAGACTCCCTGAAGTGATGGCCTAGGTGGTCCAACATCCATGACAGTTTTAGGACTTCTGGTTGAAATGGACCAACCACACAAGATACCCCATGAAAGACCTGATTAACAGCACCCCCAATCATCAGGAAGTAGTATAAAAACCTATAAATTCCCAAATATTGTTTATAAATGTTTATTTTCATTTAAAGGACTTGATTATAAATGATTAGTGGGTACAGTCAAGGTCTTTCTAAAGAAAAAAATGGGGATATGATATAGAAATGAATACTACTGCATTGGTATGGACTTTGGTATATTGATACAAATTTAAGGTCAATTTTGCTATATGTATATTTCTACTCTTGTTTAAGAGTTTTATACAGCTCAGTAAAAATGTAATATATAATTAAAAACTATGAATTAATAGATAATTATCTATAACTGTCAAACTTGTAGTCATGCCAGTTAAGTTTTCTAGATATACAGAGATATATTTCAGATGGGTAGATATTCTTCAAACTTTTTAAAGACCTACAGAATATGGCATTTAAAATATTTTTAAAACTTAGGCTTTTCTCAACAGTGAGACATGTCTGCTTCTGGCAACACCAATTACTTTAGAGAGGTTGATGGGAATTGAAGAAACTTGTTATGGAATTTGCCTTCAATGTAACAAGGCTAGCCATTTGGGCAAGAAACTGTTCTTGCTTGGACCGCTTGATGGTATGTTACATGAACAGGACATGCAGGACCCATAGAAAAGTGAATGCTTAACTTTCCAAAAGACAGGATGGTCCTTTTAGAGTTCCTGCTTCACAGAAGAAACTGCCAGACATTCTGCAGGACACAGAAGAAAGCAACTGACAAACTTTGCCAGTACAAGGCAGAACTGATCTCCAAATTTCCTGCTTCACTGAAAAGTCGGCTTATTGGCTGAAGATGGATGCCCCAATGTTACAAAAGAACTTTGGGTGACTGTCCAAGCAGTGAGATGTCTCTGTCATTTCTACAGTTTTGAAAGCTGCTTACAATGCACTTTCTGTTTACATAGGTAATATTATATCCTTCTGGGGTCTTTGATGGAGTTGAAGACTCCATCAAATTATATAATTATAGTTTTCCTTAGTTATGGTAAAAGATAAATTAGATATAAAACTTTAGACTCACAAAGATAGGAGAGATGATAGAGTATTTTCCTTAATTTGCCAAATGTAAAGGGACTAAATATTATAACTATAATTCTTGCTTGACAACTGTTTTGTATATGCAATTTTACAATGTTAAAGTTAAAACATTCCTTTTTAATTAGATAGAAAAGGGAAGATGATGTGGGATGTCCTTCTGTATATGAGTTTAATGGTTGATGAATAAAGCTGTTTTGGCCAATAATTTAGCAGAGTAAAGCCAGGAGGGAAATCCATATAGAGATATAGAAAGAGTAGGCTGAATCAAGCAGACACCAGTCAGCTGCCAAGGAAGCAAGACATGTAGAAAATGAGGTAAATGCCATGGCACATGGCAATACATAGACTAATAGAAATAGGTTAATTTAAGATGTAAGAGTTAGCTAGAAATATGCCTGAGGCGTTGTCAAACAGTGTTGTAATCAATATAGTTTCTGTGTGATTATTCAGGTCTGGGTGGCTGGGTAACGAAAGTGCAGTCTCTGTTTACACAACTGAGCAGGCTGATAGGAAAAAATGTTTAATTGTTTAATGATAAATGATATGTACTTTGATCTGGGGAAGTTAGAGACTTTCTGAAATTCAGGTTGATGTGACCAAAGGAAATGGTCAACAGAAGCCAGCACTGACTCATCTGAAGCACATGTCTGAGTGGGTGTTCTGCGTCATTATGTTGGCAAAATGGTAATTACTGTCACAGAGTTCATTCAGAGCCTTTTCCTGTGGAGTGTGTCAAAGAAATGCAGTGGGCATGGGTGTGTATTAAATTTACCAGGAAATGTACATTTAGCTATTACTCTATCATTGCTTCTATTAAAATAGAAAATGGTTTAAGGTGATAACATTTTATTTGGGGATAACATTTAGAAAATAGGAAACTATACATATAATTTTAGATTTCATAAAACCAGACCTTGGAAGATTTCTAGTCTTTGTTACATGGGAAAGCAGTCATAAACTTATTGTTTACAGTTTCCTGCAGATAAGAAAGAAGCAAGACATCGATCTCAGGAACATCAGACAAATGTTCACCACCAAAAATATCAATAACGGAAAATCACAGACAATAATGTGTTAATCAGGTGTAATTCTTTTTTCTTTTCTTTTCTTTCTTTCTTTTTTTTTGTTTGTTTTGTTTTTGTTTTGTTTCGAGACAGGGTTTCTCTGTGAAACAATCCTGGCTGTCTTGGAATTCACTCTGTAGACAGGCTGGCCTTGAACCACAGAGATCCGCCTGCTTCTGCCTCCCAAGTGCTTGGATTAAAGGTGTGGATCACCACCTCCTGGCACTCTAGTGTAATTCTTAAGATCACAAGTTTGAAATAAATAAAAGGCTTTTAAGATACTTGCATACTTTACTAGTGAGAAGGCTCAGTCAGAAAGGCAACTGCCACCAAGCCTAACTACCTAATTTTGATCCTGAGACCCACATGGAAGAAGGAGAAAATAAACTTTCATAGTTTGATGTCTGGCACATGTACTGCCATGGGCATACTGTGTGCATGTGTGCATGCACATGTGTGCGTGTGCATGTGTGTGTGTACACACAAAGGTATCTCTATATAAATTGCATACTGGGAAATTCATACATACTTGGGTTAGTCAACACTCTGTGGTGGAATGGGCAGGGTCTCATGGGTACTCATTAGCTTATGTTTAACATTTATGAAATAAAATGACATTTTATTCAGTGCAGTATCCACTGATAAGGCCCCTCTGTTCCTACAAACAATTCTTCAACTGTCCTCCTGTAAGCAACACTAGTGAAACCCACTGATTACCAAAAACTCAAACAAAATAATAACAAAACCTCCAAAAAACAAAACTAGACAAGAAAATAGAAGGGGGGAAATGGGGAGTCAGCAGGAGAAGAAAGGGAAAAGAGAAAGTATGAGTTGCACAAAAATGCTATAATGGAAGTCATTATTATTCATAATCAATATATGTTAATACACTTCTGAAGTTTGTATATTGGCCAGGCCTGGGGGCACAAGCCTGTAATCATAGCCACTTAGGGGGCAGCGATAAGATCTCAAAGTAGGAAGTCTGTCAGAGCAGTGCTCTGGTGTGTATGAGCCCTGGGTTCAGTCCCAGCACTTAAAACACATGATATCTGCACCCTGTTTTTATATTATCACCTAATTTGTAGATGTCTCCATAAACCTATATTCCTCAGAAATGGATCCTCTCACAGTAATTGTAAGGGAAGGTAACCTAACATTTATTCTGAAATTGAATAATCAGAAAAACAATCCAGATGAAAGAGGAAAACTGAATTCCAAATATTTTATAAAAAACTTTTTATATAATTGTGCAAAGATGAAATTTAAAGCATAAGCACTAGTCTCATTTTTGTTAACAATAGACATTACTCTGAATAAATACACAAATGTTTTTACACATCAGACAAAAACACCATCTCAATTAAATTCTGATCTCATTTTTGTGGCAGTGGGCATTGAACCAAGGGCATCATAAATCCTAGGCAAGTGCTTGGTCAACAAGGGACTTGGAGCTTCATATTAAACAAATTCTTAAATATTCTTTCAGAAGCCATGATCTTGTGAAGGAGGACTTACCACGCTGTCTGGATTCTCATGTGTTTCTGTGCTGGCAGCAGAACCACTTCCTTCAGTAATGCCCTGGCCAGCTCTTACACTCCCTGACTAGCCGCTCACAAATGCTCACCAGACCCCTTTGGATATGGCTCCCGCTGGCTCCCGCATCATCCCTGCCCAGCTCACTTCACTGTATGCTGTCCCCTAACACTCTGATCCCAGCACGATTATAAGACATGGGGGAAAGAATCCAGCATCTCAGACTGCTTCCGTCACCCAGCCCCGATCTATTGTGTATGAAGAATACAGCTTCACAGTGGTGTGTGGAGCCTTGTCTTCCCCTCGCCCTCCTGTTTGGAAGTAGTACAACTTCTTTATTCCTCTTGCCCTCTACCCTCATCATGTTCAGACAGCCATCATTAGAGCTGCTCCATCACAAGAGAGACGGGGGCTGCTCTAGAGAACACCGCCATACAGGCAATCTATAGAGCAGGAACATGAGGGAGTCTCAAGGCACCATGATGAAGTTCTATGTGTCATTTATATTTTCAACAGAGACAGTTCATAATCTATGGGAACTTAAAGAGTTTAGTTATTCCTGCTGCTGTCCTACTGTAATTGCTCCACTGTGATTAGAAATTAACAGGAGGTAGTATAGGTGATAATGCTGGGGTCTTACCTTTTCTACAAAATACATAATGCCCTCGTGACCACGCTGGCCAGGGGGTTTCCAGCTCAGCACTACGTAGCTCCGGGTGGCCTCAGTGACAGAGAGGTCTGTGGGGGGGCCAGGAATGACACCCTCTGAAAAACAACAAGGTAAAGTGAGGTGCACATATTCAGGGGAGCCGGAGACACATGGAGAGCCACAAGTGCCTCTCTCTTCCTGGCTCCAGTGTAAAGAAACCTTATCTCCAATAAAAATAATAATAGTAATAATAATAATAATAATAATAATAATAAACCATTCATTTGGTTATTCAGATGCCACTGTGCATAGCATACAGACAGACCAAGGGAATCTGGGACTGGACTTGTCTTTATATGATTTACTGCTAAACTGATGAAGAGAGAAATTGAACCAGGCAAAGAAGTGTGTGTTTGGTTCCAAAGTACATAAAGGAAAAACTGAAGTCTAGAGTGGGCCACGAGGTGGTGGGGTTGATTTCTGTGTCAAGGTCAAAAGTGTAGGAGTCACATGGTATCCTCTGGATCTACCTCACAATTATGACATCTTCATTAGAAAATGTCTTACCTGCCTTCCCCTTCTTTCCTCCCTCTGATGTGGGAGAGTCTTCTGTTTGTATTGATTTCATTCTTTAATAAAGAAACTGCCTTGGCCCATTTAATAGGCCAGCCCTTAGGTGGGTGGAGTAGACGGAACAGGAAGAAGGAAGTGAGGTAGATGGCTCAGTCAGATGCCATGCCTCTCCTAAGTGAGACAGATGCCATGCCTCTCCTCTCTGAGCCAGACGCGATGAAGCTCCGGCCCAAGATGGACTTACGCTAGAATCTTCCCGGTAAGGCACCACTTTGTGGTGCTAAACAGATTATTTGATATGGGTTAATCAAGATGTGAATAAGAGGTTGAAACTAAAGGGCCAGGCAGTGTTTAAAAGAATACAATTCGTGTGTTGTTATTTCAGGGCATAATCTAGCCAGGCGGCCAGGAGCTGGGCGGTGGGATGTGGCCCGCAGCTCCTCACTACATCCCTCCCTTCTTCCATTCCCTCTATAACAGCTGAATTCCCTGCCACTTTGAAAAGATTTGTTTCCTCAAAAAAATATTCAAAGGCATTTCTACAAATTTAAAAATATCCAGCATCAAACAATATAAACTCAAAATACCTGGTATTAACTAAAAGAGAAAAAAAGTATATATAGAAAGCAAGAACATAAAGCCTATATTAGGGGGAAGAATCATTTGTAACAAACCCAGAAATGCCACAGGTGACAGAATTAGTATCATCTGTGATAACTGGGAGACAAGGACACGGAAGTGGCTACAAACATAAACCATGGTTATATACATTCCACATGGTCAAGGAGCTGAGAACCAATTTCAGTGGCCTCAAGTGGCGTATAACCGAAACTCCTAGTAGAGGAGAGAAAGGAATCCATTAAAAATAAAGAACAACAGTGGAACCTCCTCAGAACAGAGGACAGCTATAAACCCACCGACTCGAGTAGCACAATATTTAGGAAGAAAACCACTGATGTACATCATAATCAAAATTCTAAAACCAGTGATAAAAAGAATATCACAGAAGCAAGCAGAGAAAAACTATACTGCAGACCCAGGGACAAAAATCACAGTGACAATAGTTATTGTTACAGTACAGATCTACAACATAAGGAACTAAGCTCTCTCTCTCTCTCTCTCTCTCTCTCTCTCTCTCTCTCTCTCTCTCTCTCTCTCTCTCTCTCTCTCTCCTCTCTCTTCCTCCATTAAGTAGATGGTGGGACTCCAAGCCCCTTTGTGATACTGACAGTCTTTTCAGGGATGAGACATGGGAAAAAATTCATTGACATTTTATTGATTAAAATGAGGAGAGAGCAGCTATTACATTTCTTAAATAATCTCATTGTTACATAAATGCAGGTAACTATGAAAACCATAGATCGCCTCATGGATGGTGGCTACTTCCTTAAGAAGTTAGGATGTCTTTATTCCATAGTGACCTCAAGTGATTTTGATAGTTCATTCATCTATCCACAGAACACTGGTTTAAAGTGTTTTTACAAAAACACAGAGAAACACCCTGTCACTAAAAGAAACTAAATGATTGTTAGCGGCCAAAATAACTGCAGTGTTCTGGGAACAAAGGCTACCTTCTGTAGCAGGCTGTCAGAAACTGGTTTTGACCAATTTAATATTTGAGGGTCTAAACATCAATTTAATCTAGCAATTTATATCAAGTGATTGTGTTTCCATGGGATGAAAACTCATAAACTTGTCAAGCCATTTCCTTCTCAAATGGCATTGTTAAGACCAAAATGTGCCACCAGGAAAGAGAAGGGAATCTGCGACACCTCCCTAAGCAAGCGTTTACGTCACTGTGGAAGGGCTGATTCTTAGTTGCATCTCAGGGCATCTCTGAGGCTGCTAACATCAAGCTCTGCAGCTCTTAGCAGTGCTCTCTTCATGGGAAATTAAATTATGAAGCTGCTCTTGGATTCATTCATTTCCAACAAACTAACTCAAGAAAAATATCTACATTTCTAGGACTTTTGCCAGAGTTTTAAGTTTAAAGTTAAAATGTGCAAAGACTTGTTTTATCCTACAAGACTTCCTGTTTCTGAGTGGGAGCATCACAATATGGCACATGTTCTAGAAACTTTTCCCCGGGACCAGTGTCAGGGCTTTGTGTTCAGTGTGGTTACCCTGTGTAACACATTCTAAGCAACAAGAGCTGTTCTCACCAGCTCTTCCGATTTCTTAGGCAAACTGCCACTTTCATTACTTTTCAGTTTTTCATTGATCTTTACTCTGGCTATTTCTAATGCACTGGGATAATTTTTAAAATCTTGATGTCTGGTCCATGCAGTATTTTAAGGAGCTGCAAGAACTCCATCCACTCCTGTGACACAAGTCCTCCCTGATCCATGGCTCCTCGTGCCATTGTTACTGCCTCTCAACTGGACTAGTTCTTCAAAGTACTGACTGGTAACTGTCAATCTAGAATTCTATAGTCAGTGAAGATCTGGACAAGAAGGAAAGTGAAACAAAGACTTTTCACACAGACCAAAGGAGAAACAACTGCTAAGCAGAAAATCTGCACTAACAGAAAGGTTCATTTGAAAGAAAGGCTGATAACCCAAGTAAAATCGGCATATGCTTTTCCACACATTGAAGAACTCAACGGTGTTAAGTATCATCTGAGTTTCAGCATCTTTGTAGAAACTGTTAAGTTGATTTAAATTGACATGAAAAGATGAAGAATTAAAATAGTTAAACAGCTCTGGGAACAATGACACAAGAGGAGAGAGCAACAGTAGCCATGAGAGTATGATATTGATGTAAAGAAAATAAAACTGGCTGGTAGGGATTCTAGACGTAGATGCACAAGAGTGAAAGCAGTGGAATTTGACTGCGGTGCCAAGGCAAATTCCATGGGTAAAGATCCTGTTTCAATAGACAGTTCCAAGACACTGACAGCCACATGCAAGTCCCAAAAATGACGGGTCCTCCGTACAGTCTAGAAACAGTAACTTGAAATAGGTCACTTGTTGAAACAGAAGAGCAAATGCCCTAACATTTTTAGGGGAAGAAAAGAAAGGCGAAACCCTCAGATCTACCAACACATGTCAACTGACACGGCAGTGTGACATGAAAAGATGTTTGGTATTAGGAGAATACACGTCAAATACAGAGCCATCACAACAAGAATGCTAGAAAAGCTAACTTAGAAAGACTGCTGGTCCCAAGGAGGACTAGGTCTCTCTGGGAATTCTCACATGGTGCTGATGGGAGTGTAAAGTGGATCAATCATCTCGGTAAAAACAGCAACTCCTATGAAAATGAAACTTACACCTAGCAGCGAGCCATCTCTTCCACTCTTATGGGTGTGCCCTAGAGACGTGAAGTGCACACGTCTATGCAAGCACATCTGACTTACATAAACTTTAACAGGACACGGATGATTTGTTATTAATTTTATAGGTGCACCTACACAAACAATAAATCACAAAGTAAGTATGCTAACGAAAGGAAACAAAAATGAGTATGGCCCTATCTATGCAAAATGTGGACAATACCAACTGCAATGTCAGAAAGCAGGCCAGAGATGACCTGGAGATGGGGGGACGGTCTTAGAAGTGGTGGGCACGTTTGCTGCTTTGGTCACAGCAATGATATCACACATGCATACACATAAAGCCCATCAAAGTATGCATTAACATATGCACAGTTCATCATATGACAACTACACCATAGTGTGTCTTTTTAAATGGAATGTGACTCTTTGGGGCCTGGAAGGAAATGTGTTCTTGGCCTGTACAAGGCCCTGGGCTCAACCCCCATCCCATGACCCCCCCCACACACGATTCTTTGATATGTTATTTCAGCTACTATTTCTTTCCAAAGCTTCACAAACCATTATAAATATTTACAAGCAAAGCTAAATTGCACATCACATCAGCCGTGGCATCTGGAGCGGCCAGGGTTTTTACCTGTTGGTTCCTCTTCCGTGACAATGATCTGTCCAGTCCAGGGCGCTGAAGGACGACCTACAGAGGACAAGCATGAAAGTCGCATGTTCCCGAATGTGCTTCTGACTCTTCGACAAACCAATAAATTGGCTGCATTAGTCAAATAGGTTCTAGTTCTCTTACATGTCTTCCTATGCACCTTTGCCAACATGTATAAGGTACCATGGGAACCCAGCCCTTGCCAGAACTTAGAGTCTCCCTGGACTGAGTTGAATTTTCTGCAGTCTACTTATCAGTACATACTCCCCTCCCCCAAACCACGAGCTTCCCATGCCTTCTTCAGAGACAACACGTTCGGGAGAAACACACCGAGGACAGTCATAACACAGTAGTTCTCTGGTATCATGAAGGTCAGGGGAGACAAGAGGCAGATTGGGCACGAGAGCTGAATGGGGGCAAAACTTTCCTATTATGCTTTGAAAAGCGCTGTCTATGGGACATGAGTAAGGAAGATGGAAGAGAAAGGTATAATGTACAGAACTCCGTCCTATGGCCCTGAGAGCATGGGAAAGAGAACAGTGGGTGGGAGCGATGGCTCTGCAGGTAAAGCTGCCTGCTGCCAAGACTGAAGACGTGAGTTCGATAACCAGGACCAACACTGTAGAAGGAGACAACCAACTCCTCTTAACTGGTTGTCCTCTGACTTCCACACGAGCACTGTGGCATCATGCCCTCCCCAACACAAATATACCCATATAAACAGATAGATAAGGTATGATTGATAGATAGTTGTGATAGATAGATAGACAGACAGATAGATAGAATGATAGACAGATGATAGATAGATAGATAGATAGATGATAGATAGATGATAGACAGATGATAGATGTGATAGATAGATAGATAGATAGATAGGAAGATGGGAAGATAGATAGATGATAGACAGGTGATAGATAGACAGATGATAGACAGATGATAGATGTGATAGATAGATAGATAGATAGATAGGAAGATAGATGATAGACAGATGATAGATAGATAGATAGATAGATAGATAGATAGATAGGCAGACAGACAGATAGATGATAGACAGTTTAGGAAGAAAGGAGTACAAGAAAGTGTGAGATAGAATTGACTAATTTAACAGGGAAGAGAGCCTGAATGCAATGCAATTTTCCTTGGAATTTTGTGGCGACCCTAAAAGTAACTGAGGTAAAGAATAAACTGCAAATGAAGAGTGGACCTGTTGCAGGAGATAGCTTTATCTCCTCCTCCCTGGGGATCTGACAGCGTCCGGAAACTCTTACAACTGGCAAATAATACCACTGGCATGCCTGTGCGTTTGCCCCCGGCTAACAGCCACTGGCTGACGTGTGACAAGGACTACTGGGACAGAATGAAATGCTACCATCTAGGGAGTCTTAGGATGTCATTTTAGGGCCCCTTGTATTGGGGATGCCATACAGGTCCCCACTGATGGCATAATTTATATACCTGACTTTGATATTCAGGCTTGAAATGATAAATATATGAAATGATTATTTTAAGATCTTTTAGATTATATTTTAATTATACACAAGTCTGTGTATGTGTATGTATGGGTGCATGTGAGTGCATAGAAGCCACAGAGTACAATCGCAGGAGTTAGCACCTTCCTTCCACCAAGTGGGCCCCGGGCACTGAACTCAGATAACCAGGCTTGGCAGCATGTCCTTTACCTGCTGGACCATCTTGACAGCTCAGGATTATTCTATATTACCTAAAGGGAAACCCAAATTTGGGTCAGATGTAAATTTGTTTCTTAATCAACATGGAGAAGCCCATAGGATTGGATAGTAATACTTGGACAAAGACTTCAAGGTAAAGAAATTCACTTTGGCTGGGCAATGGTGGTGCAGGCCTTTCATCCCAGCACTCGGGAGGCAGAGGCAGGCGGATCTCTGTGAGTTTGAGGCCAGCCTGGTCTACAGAGAGAGTTCCAGGACAGGCTCCAAAGCCACAGAGAAACCCTGTCTCGAAAAACTGAAGAAGAAAGAAGAAGAAGAAGAAGAAGAAGAAGAAGAAGAAGAAGAAGAAGAAAAGATAGAAAGAAAACAGAAGAAAAGAAAGAAAATCACTTTGAACCATAAATGCAGTTATATTTGGAATACACTAATAATGCGAATAAAAATGATTTTTGGGCTTTTTGTTCCCATATTTTTTTTTATTTTTTTTTAATTTTTTTTATTTTTTTATTTTTTTGGTTTTTCGAGACAGGGTAAAACACAAATTATCAAGATTCATTTTTCTGAGTATTTTTTTAAAGATAAAATAAAATGAGGTTTTTAAAAAGCTCAGAAGATGAATTAAAAGCAAATATTTGTTTTTATGTTCTTGGACTCACCCGAACCACAGGAGTTTCTGATCAAGAGATGTTTTACTCTTGCCGCCCTCTAGTGGACGGAAGAGGAATTACTTGCAGTGACACCTATCGCAGTATTTTTTTAAAGGTGCAGGGAAGATGCAGAGAAATGAAGAGGGCTTACTTTTAAGTCTGGCTTTCTCAGCTGGATCCAGAGCAGCCACGGGCTCAGAAACTCGAGATGGCAGGCCTATTCCATTTTTATTCACAGCTCGGACGCGGAATATGTAGGAACGACCTTCTATCAAGCCGGTGACTGGAAAGCGAGCGAACTTCACAGGTGTGTCATTGCACTGAGACCAGCTGTCTGTGCCCACCTCGCACCTGAGGGAAAGAGGGGTCGGCAGGTTACGCCGAGTATGGCTAAGAGCAAAGGTCCAAGGCACACGTTCCCCTGTCACCTCAGATCTTCCCTGTGTCAAAACCTGCAACACCTGCAAGGCTTATCAGGGCTAGACTTCAGACACTCAAGACAATCCCACTCACGTTCAATGTGTCCTTCAAGCTGTTCTTTTAAACATTTCAAGTATGAGAGAGGGGGGTCAGCTATAGAGAGGGTGAAGGAGGGAAGGAGAGAGAGAAAGACTGACAGAGAGAGAGAAAGAGGGAGGGAGGGGAAGGAGGGAGGAGGGAGGGAGGAGGGAGGGAGGAGGGAGGGAGGGAGAATGAATGTGGGGTACAGGCATCCACCTTTACTCACTAAGACATCTCACCAGCCTCAGACCTGTCCCATTGAGTGGCTGGGGGGAGGGCCTTGTGTGTTGTGAAGAGGAGTTAGAGTGGGGTAAGAAAAACATGTGTGTATCCAGAATCTTTTGTTGTATTTTTATTGCGAATGGGTGTTTTGCCAGCATGGATGTCCGTTCACCTCTTGTGTGCCTGATGCCTGCCAAGGACAGAAGATATTGTCTTGTAACTGGAGTTGCAGACAGCTGTGAGCTGCCATGTGGGTGCTGGGACTTGAACCCGGGTCCTCCGGAAGAGCAGCCAGTGCTTTAACCACAGTGCCACCTCTGCAGAATCTTATAGAGAGTCTTAGGGAGATCCCTCACTCACCTCCTGCTGACACTTTCAAGTTCACAGTTAGTGGTTTTTTTTTTTTTTTTTTGTCTTCTTTCGGCATTTTCGTTTAAAAGCAGAATTATTTTTGGACAAGTTGGAACCTAAAAAGATAATTGTGCATCTGGGAATGGTGGTGCACATCTGTAAGCCTGGCATTTGGGAACCTGAGGTAGAAGGACCATGACCTTGAGGCCTATACAGGGAGACTGTCTCCAAAACCAAAACCAGCCAAACAGAACAGAACAGAACAGAAAATTGTTTGTACTGCAGTTTGGGAAACAGTGCTGTTTTCTTCCTTGATGATCACTGTTCTGTGTGGGTACAAGGGTCGGAAGGTTGCTGTAATCTATTTGCTTCTTTTCCTTCTCCATCCTCTGTTCTCTTTCCAAGGTCTGGCTATGTAACCCGAGCTGGTTTTGAACTCATGACCCTCACTCCTCTACCTCCTAAGTGCTGGGCCTGCATGCCATGTCCAGCCACAGTTGTCTCTTTAACGATGAGGCTGAAGATTCCCATGGGAAATGAAGTGGCTGGACACTTACTTCTCGTTGCCTGCTAATGAAGATAACAGTGGCAGGGGACTGCTCAGGAGACAATCTGAGGCTACCAATCCAATCAGCTCAGCATTAGAGACTCGCTGTTTGGGTAAATTGTGAAGTCTTATGATAATGCGATCCCTTGTTTTTCACAATTAGTACACAAGGCTTTTAGTTTGCAATATGTCCCCTATATGACACTATGTTCAAAATGTCTAACTTTCGAATAGTTCTCATGGGAGGATACTTCTAGGAGCAATCAATATGAAACACGGGGTGGAGGGTCTTCCCTTCCTCACTCTCGTTGTACATTCTCTGTTAGGGATAACATCAATCATTTTCTTCAACATTACATAAAGTCTTATCAAGTGTATTTGCAGCTGATGCCTTCCGTCCACCCTCCCACACCTCTGCTTTGTAGAGTGTCTAGAGTTGCTCGTGGGGTGGCGCAAAGCTGAGGTGCTGCAGCACGTTTCCTAGACCTATCTCCCAAGCTTCTCTCTGGACTCCCCCACCTCCCTGTTCAGACCCTGCCATGGTGGCATTAGAACATGCCTCTTAACCTTCATTTGTGCATGGGAAAAAGTGAAGGGCATCTTTTCTAGAAGCTTCTATAGCATGTTGTAGCAGAGAGAGCACTGACCTACAGTTGTGTTGATAGCGGAATTTTGCTGCTGGGTTTCCTACCCATGTGACCTTAAGCAACATAATGTTTCCTTGTGGCATGTGGCTTCGGCCAGCCCTTTGTTTCTTACTTGTAATAAGAGCAAGGCCTGTCTGGGATGGCTATGGGTTAGTGATAACAAGGCCTGTCTGGGATGGCTATGGGTTAGTAATAAACACATGCAGTGTTTAGAGCAGTATCAGAGCAGACAGTAAATATTGAACAATGTGCACTGATTGTCTCCAGTCTTCCATAAAATTTGCAGACCCCTTGGCTATTTGTCGAAGACAACAAAGCAGAACTGACAGGAAGAAAAGAACTTATGCAAACCTCCAGATTCATCAGAAGTAGGTGGAGCTTCCATCCCACTTCATGTATACAGTTAAACACCTCTCTGGAAGGCACTGAGCACAGCAGGCATGCTTTACTTACTGTTACAAGTAGGTTTATACACCGACATAGATCATCTGTCTCTAATTGTTTCCACAGACAAAATCAAAAGGAATTGGGGTAACTATCAGAAGAGAAGCTGAGTCAGAGACTCACATACTTGGGCCAATAATCTAAATTTGTTGCTTGTATTACCCAAATCTAGTGGATATGAACATGTAAAATCCTAAGTACTGAAGACTGTAATCAACAAGGACTCGTAGGTAAGAGTGTAGCCTAACACTATGAATTTTTGTTCTTATTTTTTATATAATATGGATAACTTGAAACCACACTGTATGGTATAAGGAATTCATTTGTGCTCCGAAAGGCAATACTCTTAAATAACTGCCATATTAGGAATATGAATGTTAAGTATATTGAATATCAGTTATGTCATTTCTACATTGGCCTCTGTTATTAGGTTTACAAAGTCATTACATTCTTGCCAAGTTAGTGACATGAGCTGGTTGCCAAATTCAAAGAATTTATGTAAATAAGTAGGTGCTAATATATATGTATGTTTATATATGTATTAAACATATATGGAGAAAGAAAGGGAGAGAAGGCAAAAACTAGAAGAGAAAGCTTTCACTTAGAAATAATGGGAAAAATCAAGAACACATCTGTACATCCATAGACTGACATTAGGCCAAGCACTAACTTATCGATAAAGTATCCAAGGATAGGGCTCCCTCCATCCACAGCCGGCTGCTTCCATGAGATTATGATGTAATCTTTGTTAGCATCCAAAGGCACCACATCCAAGGGTGATGCAGGGGCTCCTTCAATCTCCGCATCGGCATCTATGGAGACAGAGGGAGCCTGTTAATCGCTCACGCAGGCTCTGCAAGTGTGGCAGACTGAGGTCATAGTGCACACATTTCCTACAGAACATAGTAGCTACATATTTGCCTTCATAGAGCAAACGTCAAATCTTACAATTTGTTGTCAATATAACAAGGTGTGCTTTTCCTTTTGTGGGAAGAACATTATGTTAAAAAAAAAAAAAAAAAGGGCTCTGAAAAGATTCCGTGGGTTTTGTCTCCTTGCCCTTGCTTCCCAAAGTTGTTGTAGGATATCTTTAAAGGGCACTTGAGCGTATCTGTGAGTGTGTTTCCAAGACCATTAGATCATGACAGCTGTGCCCCATCAGAGGTTTAACCCAGTGCTGTCTTAACAACTGATGATCGGTGAGTAGGGAACTGAGGAAGGAGGAAACAGACCGGACGAGGCAGGTCAGTGGGACACGCATTTAAAGGGTAGCTAAACACTTGCCCTGGCTACTTTTTGCCACAACCCTCCTCTTTCAAGCTGACATGAGTTGAGCAGGTCTGTTCTACCCAGTCTGCCACCCAAGTGTCTCACCACGGGCCCTAGTATCTGGGACCAGCCTACCATGGGCTGAAGCTTCTGATACTGAACTAAACCCTGTAACAGAGCCTGGCAGATAGCAGACCGAGAACAAAAAGTAAACAAACAAAAGTCAACACGCATAACGACTATTCCAAAACTGAGGGGTACTTAGGAAAGAGCTCTGACACAACACCCACATTTGAGCTTAGGAAAAGTCTGCGATAGCATAGGAAACAGGAAACCAACTCTGTACGAAGTAAGCTGTCAGGTTGTGAGCCCTTCCCTACCTCCCCAGGCACAGCTAATTAATGGATCAGAAGGAAATGAAATAAAATATATCATCAGTAGCCCTTTAACTGAGAATAATTAAAGACCCCGATAACCCTGGGGGAGGGGCCCATACTGCCAGTTCTTCCTAGCATGCGAACAGTAGTTTCATAGACAGAATTAGTTAGGACAGCCTGGGACACATGGGAGCCACTTACCCAGGAGAAAACACTCCTGTCAACTGAACAATCTTTCCCTATGATCTATACTTCTGCAACTCTCGTGAGTTACAAAGGTATTTTATATAACAGCGTAAACATTCGTAGACTTCTTGTTTTAATGTTAATAAGTTCACATTACTTGTGAAGAGCTGAGATCACTTGGATTTTGGGCATTCTGTTTCATTCCATAAACCATCAGGGCATGTTCTCTGGGCAAATGTCTCCTGCAGACACATGTGTTAAAGGAAAAAGACACTAATAAGTCATGGCCAAGGCTGAATTTAGAATCCCTGCATGCTATGCAACAGGAAGCAAGTGCTTTCCTGGGAGCATGTCTCTCTCCTCACCAGCTTTGTGAGAGGGTAGGGTCAGTGATGCTGCTGTCGAGGAAGAGCAGGGCAAGAGCCCAAGTGATGCTGCTGCCCACGCTGGTACGTGCGGGTACCAGAAGATGCATCCTGTGCTAAAGACCTATGGGTCCACACACTGATGGAGAGATTCCCATGTCGACAGAGTGGGGTCTAGTTAGCTGAACAGTCACTGGATTTGGTGTGTGATACAAAACAGGGCACACTGTAACTGACCATGGAAGACAGGAGGTGTCCAGAGAGCCAGGGATCGGCATTTTTGTAACACAGTTTACAAGATGCCATTCGGGGGATGGGCTTGGTGATCTATTCAGTTATTTAGGCGTTCATTCGTTCACTCATTCATCCGCTCTTGGCCACCTCTGGACCACAGCTCCATCTGCTAACCCTGAGGAAACACTTCCCAGAAAATTCTGCCTCTGTGATACTGGTCGCTTCTTAATCATAGCTGATTCTCTAGCCCCAGGTGACCAGCATCTGCTGTCCCAGAAAAGCAAAGGTTTCACCTTCGTGGTCCTTAGTTCAAATACCACTAGAACAACCACTAATTTGACTGTGTCTGTGGGGTGGGGGAGGGGGAGGCTCAGGGGATTTTTCTTCAT
Organism: Arvicola amphibius; assembly: GCF_903992535.2. NCBI lineage: Eukaryota > Metazoa > Chordata > Mammalia > Rodentia > Cricetidae > Arvicola > Arvicola amphibius. The sequence goes on from NC_052064.1 coordinate 17,176,280, forward strand.
AAACAATCAAGTCTTCCCGCATTAGCTTAGACTTTTACTAATCTTGGGTGTAGGTATTGTGTCAAAGTTGTTTGCCCTAAGTTCATTTAATATTCTTCTAGGTGCTCGTCCTGGCTAGTTTTATGTCAACTTGATATAAGCTGGAGTCATCTGGGGAGAGGGACTCTCAGTTGAGAAAATGCTTACACTAGATTGGCTAGATTAGCCAGAAGGTAAGTCTGTCATGCTTTTCTTAATGAGTGATTGAAAGGGAGGCCCCCACCCATTGTGGGTGATGCTATCTCTGGGCTGGTGGTTTTGGGGTCTATAAGAAAGCAGTGTGTGGTGTGTTGAGAGAGAGAGAGAGAGAGAGAGAGAGAGAGAGAGAGAGAGAGAGAGAGAGAGAGAGAGAGAGAGAGAGAGAGAGCAGGCAGAGCAAGCCATGAAGAAGCATTCCTCTATCTATACCTCTGCATCAGCTCCTCCCTTCATGTTCCTGCCTCGGCTTCCCTCAGTGATAGAATTATAAGTTGAAAGACAAAATGAACTCTATGTTGCTTTTGGTCACGGTGTTTCATCACAGCAATAGAAACCCTACCTAAGGCAGTACTAAACATAAAAATTTAAAAGTTAAAAATAAGTATTGCTCTTGTTCTCGCACCGTGGGGAGCCAAGTATGCTGGGAATGCCAGCCACACAAGTGTGGAGTGCTCTCACACATGTCTGGTTCCCAGCAGCTGCCACTGCACTGATGTGAAGGCAGTGCCCACGCAGCCAGCATTTACCTCTTCCAAGCTTCTGTCTTTCTCTCTCCTAACCTCCAAATAGCTGAACTTTTTGTAGCTGACAAATTGGGTCAATATCAGATTAGCCTGCTACTTGTCACAGTTTGGCCTCAGACATATGCAAATAATAACCTTTTTCAAAACATTACCTTGCTGTTTATATTTACTATAAAGGTAGCACAGAATTATAAAATAAATGATAATTAAGAAGTTTAAAATCTCCTTTAACTCTGTAACTCAAAATAATGACTACTGACATATTGGCTTAAGCCTTTCTAGATTTGTTTTATTTTTATATTTATAAACTAAAAGTTTTTTGAGATATGTTTTGACATGTAGTTTATGCTGACTTTGGACTCGAAATCCTCCAGTGTTGGTCTGCTAAGTGCTAGGATTATAGGCATGTGACAACACATCTAACAAAAACCATAATGATTATTATTATTTGTAGCTCAGGCTTGGAACTCACTATGTAGCCTAGGCTGGTCTCGAACTCATGGTGTTCCTCCTGCTTCACCTCTCTTGTTCAAGGATTACAGTCATATGTGACCACACTTGGCTAAATATGATCATTTTTTAAGTAACCTGGATCATGGTCTTCATAAAATCTGCTTCTTTTCCTTGATATATTTCAATAAGTATAGATATACATCATTAGTTTTCATTGCTGTGTAGTATTTCATTGTTTACATGGAGCATGAACTTTATTTATTCATATATATATTTACGCCTCCTTATTAAAATAAACATATGTAAAGACATTATATTTTACTGTTCTCATATTGGTGAACATCTGGATTTCTCTGGTTTTCTGTAACATTTGTCTTCACCTTTGTCCACTCTGTCCTGGAACGGGAGAAGCTGAACTATGTGCTTTACATACATGGTTGCAAAACACCCTCGGAAACTCTGAAGCAACTCAAAGTCACAGGAGAGTTGTTTTTATTATGTGTACTGTGCTGTATGTACGTATGGATGTGTACACGTGTGTATGTGGGTAGGCATGCATATGGGCACACATGCATGGAGACCAGAATCCAAAGAGTGGTGTCTTACTCAGCTGCTCTACATCCTGCTTTTTGAGACAGAGTCTCACTAAACCAGGAGTCTGTGGAGCCAGCTAGACTGGCTGGGGTCAATCTGTCTCTAAAGCTAGTCTCAGGGTCCACCTGCCTCTGCCCCAGCCCTATGCCCTCAAAGCTTAGGTTATAGATGTATGCACTGTGCCTGCCTTTTACTGGGTGCTGGGGGCTTAATGTTTATTCGGTGGTCACTGAGCTACTTCCCCAGCCCCACAAGGGAGTTTCAAAATCTTGTTATCTTTTCAGTATGGTAGATAAAGCATCAGCTGTCTGTAATTTAGAATTCTTCAGTTACTAATACATTTTTCCATGTACTTGCTTGCTCTTTGCAATGCTTCCTTTATGGTATTTCTATCTCATCCTCTATAATTTTATTCCCTCTCTCTCTCTCTCTCTCTCTCTCTCTCTCTCTCTCTCTCTCTCTCTGCATGTGCAGGGGAGGGATTAAGGTGGAGCAGAGCATGTAACAACTGTTGACACTATTTCTGATGACAGCATAGGTGGCTCTTCTCCTTTAATTGTTTTATAACATCTAAATTTTTATGACACACATATTATCCGTGTAATAAAAACCTGTCCAAATATGCTCAGCTCCTCAATGTTTCTATAAAACATGCTGTTTTACATACTGACCGTGCTGATATAGAAGCTACTTTGTAAACAGTGAAAATTCCAGAACTCCAGAAAGAATGCCTTTTAGTAGCATCACACGCCACCATGGGAAAAGTTTAAAAACACATAAAATATCATTTGAAATGCTTTGCGGTTCTGAAAAAGATCATATGAATGTGTCATGTGATCTAACAATTCAACATGTGGGTATATATTAAAGAGAAATGAAAAACTGTCCCATAAATATGAACATGAATACAGATAGTGCTAGCACCCTTAACAACCAGCAGTAGAGACAGTCCTGTTGCTTATAGACTAGTGACATACAGACAGCACGAAGCACATCTCCACACTGGATACTAATCTAGCAACAGAAGGAATGAGCTACTTTATGTATAATGATGTGATGACATAAGGGGACCTCGAAACGCTGAGTGGAGGAAGCCTGACTCAGAAGAACACTGATGTCCAAAGATGCCCTGAAAGAAAATTGTAGACATGGAAATAAATTGTGGCTGCAAAAGCCATGACTGGGCATGGGAGTGGTTCAGGGAAGCTCAGAGTGACAGACATATTAGATTATTCCTTAGAGAAGGAAGTCATGGGTGATGACTGCTTAACTCTGGAAATGTATTTCCAGGCATTCATGTGAACAGCTAGTGTGGGAGAACGTTGTGTGTGTTTGTACCTGAGCCCTAGAATACATCATTTCAAATAATAAAGGCTGAAACCGGGTGGCAGTGTTTGCTCTGCACACACAAGCCCAGGCCTGAGCCTCACAACAGGGCAATAGTAGCAGTAGTAGTAATATAAAAAAATACACATTTCTAAAAGTTGTCAAGTTCACAGTACAATTGCAGAAATCCTCCTTTTTAAAAATTCTTTTCCAGTTATCTTACTCAATCCTTTTGTATTAACATCTGATAAATTATAACACCTTTCCATTTCCTTAATTTGTGGGATATGAAAACTGGCATGTGGAATTTAAATGTTGGCCTCTGCTGTGCATCTGGAGTCAGTCATGTGACGTCTCACCCAAATCTGGCAGAGACACAGTGTAGATGGGGCATGGGAAATGCAGAACAACCAGACCAGGCCAGGGTTCCCAGACAAGGCCACCAAGGATTTCATTTCTGCTTTGTTGCTTTGTTGCATAACTAGAGACATCCTCCAGTCAGTTGGGATGAGATACTCAGAGGGAAAGAGAAGTCATTATCTAGCCAAGCTGACCCAGGGTGTTCGGCTAACCTAACTTCTGGATGAGTCCCAGCCAGCCTGTTTCTATAGCAACCATTATGAAGGCCACCTCCTCCGTTCCCTCAGCAATACCTGACTTTATCCACATTATATTTTACTGTTCTCATATTGGTGAACATCTGGATTTCTCCGGTTTTCTGTAACATTTGTCTTCACCTTTGTCCACTCTGTTCTGGAACTGGAGAAGCTGAACTATGTGCTTTACATACATGGTTGCAAAACACCCTCAGAAACTCTGAAGCAACTCAAAGTCACCTCTCCTTCACCTGGCCCACACCATCCTTGATCAGCCTCCACACCCCTACCTGCCCTCTACCCTTCCACATCTCACAGTCCTCCAAAGCCAATCTAACAACCAAGCCTACACCTTTCCCTTTCTGGACGACTCCAGGAAAGGCCACAGTTCAAGTTCTCCCAAGTTTGTGGCCTTTGGCCTCTGGAGCCATTGACCCTGGTGCTTTTCCACATGGCCCTGAGGAGACTCCTGTCTCTGAAACCTGTAAGCAGAAACACTTTGTCTTCTTAAGACTACTCTGTGTCTCCTCTGTGGCTGTACATGCCTATTATGTGAAAAAACATAGAGCACAGGCTGAAAGTGCTAGGATCCCATGGAGAGCAACACACCACCGCGCATACCTGGCCCACTCAAGACAGCAGTGGGAAAAGAAAGCTTAAAACCAACAACTGACAGTTTGTGGAAGAACTGAGTCCTATCACCTGTTTCCTTCCTCATCAAATCAAAGCCATGAAACGAAGTTTGGCATGAAGTAATGCATTTGCCATCTGAGATGCTTATTAAAGAGGACTTCTCCAGATAACATAGCCTCTTCCATGGTAGCTTCCATAACTAAGACAGCCTTGCAAATGATGAGACTGGAGAAGCTCCACTCAGTGCACTGCGTCCCACTAAGGACAGCATCCTCTTGTTAGTGACAGACACGACCTGGAAACCAGGTACTTTGGTGTTGGTGCCTGTGAGGATCTTTTGTACTAGGTCTAGTTTCACTGGAAAGCAATATTCCTGTTCCAGGTTACCGGGAGGATTTTGAGATGACTCTTCTGACGGAAACATGTTTGTGCTGACTGTGGCCTCAGTGTTTTAAGTGTGTTGTGTCTTCTGCTTTTCGCCAGGTCTTACCTCGGACAAAGACATAAGCGCTGTATTGTTCATAATACTCTCCCATTCGCACACGGATTGTGTAGAGGCCTTCGTCTTCTTTGTTGAGGTGGGAGAATGTGAGTGTTGCCCGGTCTCCACTCCAGTTCATGTTCACCCATTTTGATGGAGAAACAGGTGCTCCTAGAAATGTAAAAAAAAAACAAGCAAATTCGTTGACTTTACCTCCTCCAGCTCCCTTTCTTCCACTCCTCTCCCCCTCCTTCCTTCCATACTGAAAATCACTTGACTCTTAGAACTCTCCAGCTCTTTAAGCCACTCTGGTGTGTCTAATATTAAGGAAAATACTAGAAAGAAGTGAGGGGCTCCATGACAGACACATAATTTGTAACATCTGACAAAATTAAAATTTAAAGCTCTTTGTTCAAAGAGCAGAGAAGTTCAAAGAGTTGAGTTTTGCCTCCGTGCTGGCTGGTTTATGTCAACATGACACGGGCTAGCATCATCTGAACAGAGGGAACCACAACCTAGAAAAATGCCTCTCTAAGATGCAGCTGTAGGGCATTTTCTTAACTAGTGATTAATGGGAGAGGGCCCATCAATTGTGGGTGTTGCCATCTGTGGGCTGATGGTTCTGGGTTTTATAAGAAAGCTGAGTGAGCAAGCCGGGGGAAGCAAGCCAGTAAGCAGCACTCCTCCATGGCCTCTGTGTCAGCTCCTGCCTCCAGGTCCCCTCCTGAGTTCCTGACCCGACTGCTTAAGTGATACTGTGATGTGGACGTGCAGGCCAAATAAACCCTTTGTCTCCACGGTGCTTCCTCACAGCAACAGGAGCCCTAAGACAGCCTCTTTCCGGTTTAAAATATTCTGTTACTTATAATAGGGGTCATACAAACTACAGAAAAACTCAGTGCCATAATTATGTGCAACAAATAAATATAAATTTTAATATTCTAGAATTGGTGAGTGTTGAGGAAGAATTTTTTCTAACTGTACAAATTATTTTGTATTGTCTGAACTTAATTTCTAAATGTAAATTTATACAACTGTATTTTAATGTTTATTCTGATTTGTCCTTTAACTTTTAGAAGTCATGATTCATAGGTATTCTAAAATTCCTGCTTATGCATCCCATCTCTGAGTTTTCAGCTGTAAGCATGAACTAATTCTACCACTGTCCTTTTGTTAATAACGGGTCCATTCAAAAACTTATATGAAAAACATGTTGTGTCTACTGAGTGCTATTATCTTTAAATTTTATTTTAAAACACAAAGCCAGAGGTTCTAAACTCTGGGGAAGACTAACCGGCTCATGGGCTTTTCTTGCAATGTCTACACGCTCACTGTGATGTGTGGTATTGCACTGCTAAGTTCGCTGTGTGTTGGTCAGTCCTGTCCCCGTGCTGGGGGGCTAGTCTCTGCACACAGCCCACCGAGGTGAGCTCTGTGGTAGGTGGGGAAGCCTCCTCCTACTGTGGGTCTCCATACTGTTCCCTGCAGAATCTGTTCTGTTCTCTGGGGCCACAGCCACAGTTACCACTTCGCTGCTGCTGCCACCACTGGGCCACAGTCTTGCTAATTCCAATCTGGGCCAGGTCATGGTCCCAATCACCATGTTGGAACCTTAAGGGCCCCAGACTGCTCCAGGTGTCCACATGTACATCTGATGACCAGGCCCTTAGCTTAGTGGGTATGTTGCCCACAACCCACCACTAGCCTAAGCCTGTGATTGTCTGTATTAGCACTTGACCTGTCCTCTCTGCTATGTGTGTGCTGTGTAGCCCCATAGAACTTCACATATGAAATGTAAGTTCACAGATAAAATGAGGATCTTGAGAGATGGGTCAGTGGTTAAGAACACCAACTGCTTTGCCTGAGGACCTGAGTTCAGTTTCCAGCACCACCAGGCGTATATGACAATCTGTAACTCCAGTTCAGGGGGACCTAATGGCCTCTTCTGTCAGGGCATACTCACAATGTACAGACATATATCCAGGCAAAACAGCCATACACATAAAATTACATTTTAAAAAAAGGATAAAATGATATGAATGTCAAATCAGCAGCTACATAGCATTGAACCCAGCTCTGGTAGCCTTCCAGAGCAGTGTGTGATGGCATCATTTACAGTCCCCAAAAGTCAGTCCCAACAAAAACAGAACAAACAAATAAACAGGGTAATTTTTATCTATTTTGTGTCTGTTTTTGTACTAGTTTACATATTTTATAGAAAGAATATATTTACTATAAACTTTTAAATTATAAAGAGATTATCACATTAATGTATGATTACTAACCAGGCAGTGGTGGTACACACCTTTGATCCCAGCCCTCAGGAGGCAGATGCAAATGGATCTCTGAGTTTGAGATCAGCCTGGTTTACAGAGCAAGTGCCAGGACAGCCAAGGCTATAAAGAGAAACCCCTGTCTCAGAAAACCAAAAGAAAAAAAAATGTATTAATGTCTGGATTGCTTCTGAAAATTTACTCTACTGATTAATTAATAACATTAGGACTTAATTGTTTTATAAGTTCATAAATATTTTTAAAGTTTTATACAACTCTTATAAATGATATCTAGCTGGGTGGTGGTGGTGGCAGCACACACCTTTAATCCCAGCACTCAGGAGTGAGTTCAAGGCAAGTCTGGTCTATCAAATAACCTAGCTTACAAAGTAAATATTATAGATTTGATGATGTTACACATATTACTTGGTGACAAGGAAATCTTACCTTCAAAAATATTTTTTAGTTGGGCATGATGGCACGTGCCTTTAATCCCAACACTGGGGAGGCAGAGGCAGGCAGATCTCTCAGTCTGAAGCCAGCCTGATCTACATAATGATTTCCTTGACAGTCAGGGCTACTCAGTGCCACCCTTTTTCAGGGAATAAACATATACACACAGAGTGTCATTATTTTGAAAGGTATGTTAAACACTTAGTAATCAGAGAATGTCCTCAGCTTACAGGCTATGCTAGCCCTGGGATGCAGACCTGCATTTTGCCCTTGCATCTTTCCTTAGGAAGCAAAGGAAGAACTCAGTCTACAGACTCACCATTTCTATACCACTGGACCTCTGGCTGGAAGGGTTTAATCTCAGGAGTGATGACTACTCGACAGCCCAGACTCATTGTCTCTCCTTCTCTCCCAAAAGACACATCAAACTTGTCATCAAAGTGGATGTCAAACTTGGATGCATAACCGTAAGGGGTCACAGCAACTGGGTACAACAGAAACAAACACCAGTAATGCATCTCTTCAAAGGTATACAGAATTTTTAATAAGCATAGGCAGAAAGCAGCTGCAATAAAAAAACAGAGCAAAGTATGTGGGCAAAAAATCAAGTTCTACACAAGAAGTACATAGAACACATCACACATCATCCTCATAACCACTAGCCAATGGCGAAACAGCTTCTCTTTGGAGCACATCTCCCTTCTGCCTAGTTTCTATGTGATCATGTTCCTATGAAACCTGAGAGGTCTGACTGCATCAGATCCTGCACAGCCTTCAGAGGCCAGTTGGTTCCAGAGATGCCTGAGGGGACAGAGGAGAGTTGTAAGGAAGTTCTTTACCAGCCCTAGGGTGCCAAACCCAACTGGAAAGGCATACAGGTTCTAATGCCTCCACGTGCAGGATGAGCAGGACCATCAGAGACTGCCTTGGCATTCAGTGGGAAGTCAGTCATAACAGCCATGAGACAAAGCAGTCCACTGTCACTTCTGCAGGCCTGTGTCACGCGTGCTTTCCATCTGGGGGAAACGGTAGTGTCCGGGAAACCTGTGGGCCAAATCCAGTCTGCTTCCTCTTATCATCACCATCATCATCATCATCATCACCACCACCATCATCATCATCACCACCACCACCACCACCATCATCATCATCATCATCATCATCATCATCATCATCACCACCACCATCATCATCATCACCACCACCACCACCACCATCATCATCATCATCACCATCATCATCATCATCATCACCATCACCATCATCATCATCATCATCACCATCATCATCATCATCACCATCATCATCATCACCACCATCATCATCATTATCACCATCATCAGGAATGGGTTTTATTGTTAAATCTCTTGACAGTTGAAAAAGATAAAAATCTAATATTGATCACGTGTGAAAAATCATAGGAAGTCCAAATTTCAATATCCGTATTTATGGTTTTACTGGAATCCAGCTATGTACAATCATTTGCCTACTGATTACAGAGGGGTTTATGTTTCATATGTTAGGAACAGGTGTGCCAAGTCAGGTGCAGTCAGAAGACACTATGCAATGGAAGAAACAGGGTTAAGTTGGTCTCGCAGAACCTGGCTTTAAAGAGAAGAAAACTGAGAAATGTGGCCATAGGAATGAGCAGGATAAGGTCAGAGGACTGGGAAATGATAAACCGGGCCCATCATGGGGACTCTGGGGACTATGCTATGATTTCAGAAGTACTGATACGGTGGGGAAAAGCATTTTCCATCCATTGTCTCCTCCATGGGACTGATACCAGGGATCATTTGAAGTTAGGAACCATTCAGGAAGTCAAGGAATAGTCATCTACAGACAGCAAACCAACTGGTGAAGTGGAAGACCAAGTCAGAAGAAAGTATTGGTATTAAGTATTTTCAGAACCTTCATTCATGATTTAATGTGTAGAGAATAAGTGTGGGCTGGACTGTCCTTTTCAGTCTGAGCATATAATCAGTTTCACAAACATAAACAGGCTACTTTTAAAATATAAGGAAAAAAACAATTAAACCTGGAAACAGAATAGTAACCAAAAAATTTAAAAAACAAACTAACCACAGCTGGGTACTGAGTATTATATCCACCCTGGCAAGTACATCATAAGTATTGTGAATTACTTCATCCTTTTAAAAACCGTGTTGCTTCCCTAGATTCAAGGACTCAGAACGTGGTTTGGAATTTGAGCATTACTACGCTACACTTTACATAGAGATGCCATGTAGCCAATGGGCTGTTAGACTTACAGCTAAGAGGCCTGGAAGCCCCAGCGTGGAGGCGAGTCTCATCCAATTCCCCCTTGTATCCTAGAGAAGAAAAGAGAACGCACGTGAGCTACTTTGTGATTGCCTGATGTTTCCGCACTGGGAGGGGCTTGAAATCCACTTTGAATAAAGCAAGGGCAAACCTACTCTTCACCACAACCGAGGCATACGCTGAGAGCTCTCCTTGAACATTCATGGCGGAGGCGCGGTACTGAGCCGTGTCTTCAAAGTCGCACCTGCAGAAATGCGGGGAAATGAGTGACCGTGTGCTGACTCCTGGTAACTGCTGGGGGTTTTGTCAGGAGATTCTATACTAACATAACAGACTGCAAGTCAGGGGCTCACATGAGGCTCTTTAGGAATTGAAGGGGCTGTCTCTGTTCCTGGGGGACATTCTATAATCTAAGTCATCTACAAATTTTCAAGCTGCAGTAGGGCAGGAAGGGAAAAGCTAACCAAGTACTAAGGCTATAAGTTACAGAGCGAATAACTGCTTTGCATTACTGGGGGAGAAAATGCCCAGCCGAGCATGTGGCTTTGTACCAGGTAATAACCCTGAGTGTGTATACTCCAGGCTGTCCTGTTCCAGGAGGTGGGTCTCAGTCTGGTGGCATCAGGATGACAGGGAACAGAAAAAGCAACTTCTCATGATATTCCCACAGCCTCCCTGAGGCAGAAACCTGAGCAAGGCTGGTCTTATATGCCATTCTGAGTTCAAAACACAAGTGACTTCATACTGTGGTTCTACTGGTGTTTGGGCTCTACGTGAAGTTCCTGCTCACAGTGGAACCCAAGTGCTATCTGGGTGCAGAAACAAGGATGTCTTACAAAGGTGGAGCAAGGAAAGAAACTCTCACAGAGGCCAGGCTGAGATTTCAAAGCAGGCTGTTTTGTGTCTAATCACACTAGTTTCTGTGTTCTTCCTTGTTTCTTGGGGTTTAGTTTAGTTTCATTTGAGATACACTTGTGTCTTGCGGAGAAGAAAGACAGTTGACTCCAGGAAGGTAAATACAATCACACTTCTCAGAGCTCTTTAATTTTAAAAGCTCACTGCTGCTTCAGCAGAAGTGATCCTACTTCAGCCCAGGGCTTGGGGAATGCCAGAGACACCCAGGTTCTGTTTAGAGCCCAGTATCTTCTATAGGGGAGAAGGCAGTAAACCTCCTGAGGATGATGGGCGCCTGTCCCCTCTACAGCTCAGCACATGGGCCTTGTGGGAGCCGAAAAGATGGGCACTTGTTTACTCTCTCATCCGCATAATCGGGTTTGCATTCAAACCATCTTGGGAAACATAAATTTTTTTATGACTTGGAAACTTTGATAGAGCTTCCATTTCAAATTTTGCTTAACCCAATGTCTGTGCTTGATTCGCTCACACAGATTGACGAGGCACACAACGTCCCATAGTTTCTGGGAAGCTGAAGGAAAGGACATTCTCTCAGTCTTCCCAGCTCTCAGTGGCACCCATCCCAGCCTCTATGCCTTTTGTTGATTAAAACAAAAGAGCACAGTACTGTGAGTTCGGAATTCTGTTATGATACAGACATAGAGGGGCCTACTTAAGCAATTATCTTCTTAATTTCTATAGGACATGCTCATATATAGAGAAGGATAAATAAATACATACTAATTTTATCATCTTTTAGGAAATTCAAATGTGAGATCACGTTAGGAGGTACTGTGGGCATGGCAGACTTAGTCATGCATGCTACCTTCCAAGTTTGAATCAAGAAAAACGTATATGAATAAGCATTGTGAGATAAGCCTGCACTGGGACCAGGAAGAAGATAGACTTTGTCTGTGTGTGACCCTGAGTGACAGCTGGGTAGCACACATAAACACTGATGTTCCCTTACTTGTTGATCTCCAGAGTATGCATTCCATACCGACTTTCAATGATATACTTTCCTGGGTTTGCGTGGACATTTATAGGCACCTGGTTTTTATACCTGAAAGATAATGCAAACAAGATGAATAGATTAAAGAATAATTAACTGCATGATCTCTCTCTCTCTCTCTCTCTCTCTCTCTCTCTCTCTCTCTCTCTCTCTCTCTCCCTCTCTCTCACACACACACCACATGATCACTGTATCACTGTTCTTGTAGATAAACTTGTTAAATGAAGTTCAACAATTCCATCTATTGAAAAAATGCAAATTACCTGAGGCTAACTAAATTCCCTAGCACTACAATCAATCTTCTCAGAGTGCTTTCTCCTCATCCTTAAAATTTACATGAAAAATGAACCGCTCACAATCTGTATGCATCTCATGTACATAAGGATAATAAAAACTACAGTTATGAAACAGTAAATAGGGTAGCGACTGGTTTATATAAAATAGAAAACAGAATGACTCATTGATGCTGCGGGAAATTAGGACACTGATTTCCTGAGGTGGGCACAGGGCATGAAGGATGCGTCTTGGCTGCTGAATATTGCTTGGGTTCCATTTGGGTGCTGGTTACATGATGTACAATCCAACAAACACTAACCCAAACTCTTCCTGTATATGTAACATACATTTCTTTGTATGGGCATTATACTTCAACAACAACCAAAATTGTTGACTCTCACTAACACAGCAGAATAAAGCTTTGTGTTAGCGCTTTTGTTGCTGGCTCTCTCTGTGGGAGGAAAGCACAATATCCCTCCTACTAGCGCTCTCTTGTGAACCACACCATTGTAATGAGGGGTCATCACACTCAAGTGACTTGGTTTCTGTCGTCGTAAGTAAGCATGGCTTTTGACTTAGAATAACTTCAAACCATAAAAGGAAAGTTCCAGCTGTTCTATTCCTGTTTGCAGCTTGCTTCCATCAGACGGTAGCCCATGCAGAAGGGCTTCTCTGTGAGACACTAATGTCCATTCATGGTACTTGTCTTCTTAAGTTCTCCATAGCCAGTGCTACGGTTCCACATGAGGCTTAGCCACTTGAACCTTTTTAAAAATTTATTTATTTATTTATTTATTTATTGCTTAAAAAGAAGAGGAGGAGAGAAGCAGCAAGGGGTCACTTGCTTTCCTTTTGATAACCTACTTCCTGTGTGCAGGTCAAACTAATATAGCTAATAAGCACAGGTGGCAGAGAGAGAGAGAGAGAGCTCTCTGGTCCATGTACAGACAGCATCAGCACATCTAGTCCTCACAACAACCAAACGAAATGTCACTGTTTAACCCCACTTTCCAGTGGAGAAACTGAGGCGTGGAGAGATCAAAGAACTCACCCTGGTCATAAGGCAGGCATAGCAGAGCTAGGATCTGAACCAGATCTGCCTGGCTCCTTACTTACCATTTCCATTTCTAAGCTGTTCTCTATAGAGCTGCATTTCATTTCTTTTCGACTTTTTGAAATGTATATAAGGAAGGGTGGGAAGAGGGAAGTGGTATAAAGGAAAAGGAAAATATTGGTTTCAATTAACTCTTTCACCCTAACTTTGTCCTCCTAAGGTCCAAGTTTTGGAAGGTTGGGGCCCAATGGTGTAGCATTATGTGGTAGTGAGGAGGGTCTTGGATCATTGGGGGCCTTATGGTGTTTTGTTAATTCCAAAATAATGAGTTACCGTAAAAGCGCAAGCCCTCTCTGATCTGTGTGATCTACCACTCCGCAGGCTTGCTCACCACGATTCCGTCTTCCATGATGTGACACTGCCAAGGGGACCCCATAAGAGTTGACACCATGCTGTTTGGGCTTTCAAACTGTTAGATAAGTCTACCTTTCATAGGTAGCCTTAGTGTTTTGATATAGAAATGGAGAGTTCAAAGAAGAGAAAGCGGGAAGTACACTTGAACGCATTGGCACAGGAGACCACTTCCTAAATATAACCCCAGCAGCAACAACACTGAGAGCAACAATTAATAAATGGGACTTTTTGAAACTGAGAAGCTTCTGTAAGGCAAAGGACATGGTCAACAAGACAAAACGGCAGCCTACAGAATGGGAAAATATCTTCACCAACCCCACATTGGACAGAGGACTGATCTCCAAAATATACAAAGAACTCAAGAAACTTGATGTCAAAAGAATAAATAATCCAATAAAATATGGGTACAGACCTAAACAGAGAACTTTCAACAGACGAATCTCAAATGACTGAAAGACACTTAAGGAACTGCTCAACATCCTCAGCCATCAGAGAAATGCAAATCAAAATGGCTCTGAAATTCTATCTTACACCTGTCAGAATGGCCAACACTGATGACAACTTATGCTGGAGAGGATGTGGGATAAGGGGAACGTTCCTCCATTGCTGATGAGAGTGCAAACTTGTTTAGCTGCTTTGGAAATCAGTATGGCAATTTCTCAGAAAATTGGGAAATAATCTACCTCAAGACCCAGCAATACCACTTTTGGGTATATACCCAAAGGATGCTCAATCATACCACAAGGACATGTGCTCAACTATGTTCATAGCAGCATTATTTGTAATAGCCAGAACCTTGAAACAACCTAGATGCCCCTCAGCCGAAGAATGGATAAAGATAATGTGGTACATTTACACAATGGAATATTACACAGTGGGAAAAAATGACATCTTGAAATTTGCATGCAAATGGATGGATCTATAAAAAAAAATTGACTCAGGTAACCCAGACCCAGAAAGATAAATATGATATGTACTCACTCATAAGTGGCCTTTAGACACAAAGCAAAGAAAAAAAAAACAACCTACAGACCACAACCACGGGGAACCTAGACAACAAAGAGGACCCTAAGAGAGACATATCTGGATCTACATAGGAAGGAGAAAAGACAAGATCTCCTTAGTAAATTAGGAGCACATGGGTAACAGGAGAGTGTAGAAGGGGAGAGGGGAGGAAGGGACGGGAGTGGATAAAATTGTGTAACTCAATAAAAAACAATAAAAAAAGAAATGGAGAGCTAATATAATTTCTAAGGCACACTGTTCCTTTTTCTTCTTTTCCTGAGTCTGTGTGCATGATATTATGATGTGTCTCTGTGTGTTTACATGCATGTGTGTTCCTGTGCATGTGAATATAGAAGCCTCAAGTTGAGATCAGCAATTTCCTCAGCTGCTCTTCTACCCTTCCCCTTGGACCAGGACCTCTCGATCAAAACTCAGAGCTCAACGACATGGCTAGTCTAATAGCTGCCTTGCTCTGAGGAGCCCTGCCTCTGCCTTCTGAGGCTGAAATTACAGGTGAGTCACGATGCCTGCCTGGCATTTATGTGGGTTCTGGGGGAATCTTCTTGCTTGCACGGTAGGCACCATTTCCCCAGCCCATACACATTTCTATCGGTGTTAGCATTCTCCTTTCCCACCCAGCTGGGCTGCAACGCAGCTGTCAAGACTCAGGTCAGATGCCAAGGCTTCAACACTCCTCTTTACAAGTTTTCCAAACTATGAACTGCTTTCATCTCTTGGAATCATGGTTACTCTGCTAAATATAACGTTTATCAAAATTATTGTTGGGGGCAGTAAGATAGCTCTGTGGGTAACTGAACTTGCTGCCAAGACTATTGATGACCAGTGTTTGATCCCTAGGGCCCACATGTTGGAAGGAGAAGAACAAACTCCAAGTTGTCCTCTGACTTCCCCACACACATCATGGGCTGTACACACACACGCACACACACATGCACGCGCGCACACACACACACACACACACACGTGCATGCTCACACTATATAAATGTAATTTTTAAAGTTATGGTTGAGTTTGCACTCCCCTACTAAGTTGCTAGTCCTGATATACGTTTTCTTCTGTCCCCACTCCAATGAGGGAGTCGTTGGCATTTTGCACATGCTCAGTGTTGATTAAAATGATTGAGTGGAACTGTTATGTGATAACCAGTTAAATTATACCTTCATACTTCTTCACTAAAGAAATCAAGTTCTGGAAAATGCATACCCCACACTATGGATGATTTAATCCATATATGGATTAAATCCATACATTAAATCCGTACATGAGGAGAGCGAGTTGAGGCTTTCCGGGTCCTGTTCCCCAGGTCTGGAATCAGGAGGGAAGTTCTAGCGTCACAGCAGGATGGAAGATGTGCTGTGTGACCTTCTCCCTACTCACAGAACACGGTGCAGCTGCCTTTCTGTCTCTTGAGAGCCCGGAAGTGCTTCGGGGAGCTGTTTCAACACAGCTCTTGTCGGGGCAATGCAATCAGAGAGAGCCATCAGCAACCCTGACTCTCAGACTCTCCGGTCTGAGGGAAAAGGGGTGTGCTTTCTGACTAGAATGGCTTGGGTCAGGGGAAACTCAGCTGAGCAGCTCCCTCTTGCTTGCTTGTTTGCTTTTTCACGCGCTGGAGGGTTTTCAACAGTTCTCCTCAGCACAAGAGGGACAATGTGTCACTAAAGACTGTGGCATGTGCTGCCTGACCAAATCTGAGTGACACTGGGTTGGCTTCCGTTCAGCAATGCTGTTCATATCTCTATAAAGTTTGCGTTCAAGTGGCATCCGGCAGCTCCCATTGCGCCACTCTTCCTGCCCTCAGGTACTGCTCGACTTAGCGCCTTCATACCTTCCCGGTTAAACACGCCCAGCTCTTCTAATGGGGCCACCTGGCAGAGGAACCTGCTTTAAAATGTGCAGCACTTGACTGTAGGACTCCACAGAACTCGCCATGTCAGAGAGAGAAATGGAAGGACTAAGTCACAGGGAGAGTTCATTCTATTCTGCAGGGAATGTCCGCTATGAGGCACTCGAGTTTTGGGTCACTTGAGACTGGCTGCCTTCAGTGTTAAGTCAGAGTGGAAAAGAAGTGGGTTTGGCCTGCCCCCACACACTTCACAGCTTGCTGCTTCTGGAAAGTGGAATTCCAAACTAGCTAGTCATCAGCTAGCTGTGGAGAGTAATCTACACCCTGGGAATGTTTCCAAAGGCTTGCTCAAATGCTCTGTATGGATACCACTTTCCTTACACACTCTGTCCTTACACACTCTGTCCTTACACACTCTGTCCTTACACACTCTGTCCTTACACATTCTGTCCTTACACACTCATGTCAGCCTAGTGCAGGGCTAATCTTGATGATGAGGGTGGTAGAGAGAGCTCCTTGGCGGAGTCCAATGCAGTGAAACAAGAAGGGCCCTGAGGTCCTTTCTCTGTCATGACGCCATGCAAACTGAAATGACCCCGAACGCTGGTGAGAATCCACCTTAAAGAAATAGCTACTACCCACTGTGAAACCAGTTATCTGGGACTTCAGAGTTGGCTCCATGGTTAAGAGAAGAATCCAGTCAAATCTAACTGTCTCAAATAGTCCACAACCAATTTTCCTTTTAACAAACAATGGTTTTTGAGCCCGCTGTCATGTATCCCAGCCCGGCCTTGAACCCCTTATGTAACTGAGGCTGACTCTGAACTTCTGATCCTCCTGCTTCTATCTCCCGAGTGGTAGGGTTATAGGCATTCGCCATCTTGCCCAGTTTATGCAGTTGTGGGGCTAGAACCAAGGATTTGTGCGGATAGGTGAGCACTCTACCAACTGAGACACACTCCCATCCACAAGAGCGTGTGCTTTATTTCATTCTCTATGCCTTATCATTTCATTTCTAATAAGTTGGAAGTATAGCTGTCTGCTACAAGTGCCCGAGGACATAAGACGGCTCAGCACATAGTGCCTGTGCCCTTTGATCCCACTCCATCAGGACCAATCGCTCTCCTTGGGTTCGAACATAACCTTCCAGAATGTATGCAAATGAAACAACATAAATTCTGCTTTCCCCCTTTAGACCAATAGATGCTAGGCAGGCTACTGTACAAATAGCCTACTAAACACTAAAGTTTCATTTTCTTCCCACCACAGAAGTATCTTTCCTCCATGTTAACAAGGCCCTCTCCGTGATGGAGGCTTCACCGCCCTAGTGTGTTGGTGTCCTCTGTAAGCGATTTTCCTACCGAATGAAAGCACACAAATAGGACCCCTTCTACTGGAACCTCAAAACTGTCCTGTACCTGGCCTTGCTGAGTGTTGTGTTCCTGCTGTGCATCGTTCTCTGGGTAACCTCAAAGTTCCACTTAAACAGATGTCGGCAGTAACATGAGATTGGCCAGGAGAACAGCTGCTGCCTGCCCACTTTGTTAGACCTCAGGGACTCCATGACCTAACCGCGGCCAGTGGAAACTTGGAGCCAAACTGTCTTTGGAAAAGACTCCGAGGGAATCAGACCCCGGGACACATGCCTCAGCAAGGCATAGCGAGGACTTAGCTGCTATCCGTGAGGTGGCATGACCGTGCCGAGCCCTCATAAACGCATTTCCTTAACCCACCTCCTCCCATGTTTCCCTCCCATTCGTACCCGATGTGGGTACCGTAAGGCTGCAGTCAGGCACCGGAGAGGCCAATGATGTGGTCACCAACAGCATCGGATCTCACCTGGTAATGAGCTCCCTGCTCTGTGAGTAAGAGGATGCCAGTGAAAAGTATTCCCCTTGCGTCCATGTTGTGACATAAATTAGAATTCCAGCTGCTGCTTCTTAGAAAAGACACCATGTCCAAGAAGAGACACGAACCCATAAGGAACCTGTTCGCGGACGTCTGTTCACCTGGCAGTGAAGTGGGCCTACATTCCAGGGATCTTCTCTGGGAGAACCTTAAGATTACTAGCCTTGTATTTGTTTTTGTAATGTGACCCCCAAATTGAAGAAGCTCCTTGCTCCACAAACCTGGATTTGTCCCTGTTGTCACCAGAGCCAGCTGTCACTATGTGCACACTGATTCCGAACATTTCTCCTCACCCAGGGGCGACTCTCAGTCACCTTCCCCACTGAGCCATCTTGCCAGCCCTCTCAGAAACAGAGCCGTTTCTTAGCTGCTCTCTGGTTCTTTTGTTTTGACTTGTATGTCTCACTGAGCATGAAAGGGGTACTTTCTCTGCAATTTCTGTCTTTTCTCTCCTGGAAGAACTGGTATATAAAGAATGAGTCTTGGGAAATGGTGCCCTCCTTCGGGTAAAAAGGAAGTCACCTCCCCAAACGCAGAAGGGAAGAGAGCAGGAGGCCTACCACAGAAAGGGGCTACTCTCCCAGAAATAAAGATTTCAAAGCCACAAGTACAAGATTTGTGGTCAACGTACTGTGACTGAGCTCTGTTGGCGGGGAAAACTGAAAACAGACAATACGACTACTTTTCAAATTTAACTTGACGAGAGCCATTACCTTAGTAGTCTTATGCTCTGTGTGGAGGGCTTTAATCTCTTTGTTTGTTAATTATTCCTTTTCCAGGCTAACAAAGTGCACCTAAGGAGTTTAATCTCCAAAACTGAGCTGTGCCTCTGGGAAACCCCACTGCTGGTTTAAAAACACCATCAGGAACATGGCCCAGCTTATGTTCCAGATGCTGCATTTTAAAAAACAATGCTCAAGAAATTAATATTTTTCTCCTAGACATTCCTTTGTATAATTTTAAAAGTTATCTTTAGTTTTTAAAAATAAAAGAAGAGCTGAGTAAGGCAGTACACTCCTGCAGTCCCTGTGTCTAGGAGTTTGAGTTGGTAGGGTCACAAGTTCAAGGCTGGCCTTAATCTCAAACAAACAAACAAACAAAAACAGATAATAAAAATTTTAAATTAAAAGCAAAAAAGAGAGCTGCAAAAATATTCAATGAACTTTTCTATTTGATTAGGGACTCTATTTAGTCAACATTAATATATTTAAATTTCTGACAGAAGGATTTTTTTACTTATCAAATAGTATTTATGAGAACTAAGCATACATTTATCTTCATGGATTTCCATAGGAATGTTTGGGTTTTCTTTCTCATTTGGCAAGTGATACTCGAGGGGGAGGGGTCTAATGCCGGGAATCACACACACAAGGCAGGGGCTCTACCAATGACGTTCATCTCTAGACCAGTAGTTAGACATTTTTTTGTTGTTGTTTATTTGTAGTTATGTTGGTGTATGTTTTGGTTTGGTTTTTTAACAGGGTCTCATTATGTACTCCGGGCTGGTCTTGAACTTGCAATCCTCTTTTTGAGAATCTTAGAGCTCACTATATATACCATGCTTGCTCAAACTCATGAGGATCCTCCTGCTTCTTTTCTGAGAGTTGGGATTAAAGGTGTGTTGCGACATCACATCCAGCTATAATTTTTAATTACATCTATCTATCTATCTATCTATCTATCTATCTATCTATCTATCTATCTATCATCTATTATCTATCTATGTATCTATCTTATCTCTATCTGTCTATCTATCTATCATCTATCTATCTATCTATGTTCTTTCTTTCTATCTTGTGTGTGCAAGAAAGAGAGCATATGAATGAATGAATACATGTACAGGATGTTGTGAAAGTTGGTTCTCTCCTTCCATCACTGTGGGTCTTGGGGCTTGAACACAGGTCCTCAGGCTTGGTGGCTAGTATCGTTATATGCCAAACCATTTTGCTGGCTCAGTGTTTTTTGTTTGTTTGTTGATTTTTAAAGAGATTGACTGTTGATTCCTGTAAAGGTTGAATGATGCAACTTTATAGTCACAAGGAAGTGTGGGGGCAATAGCAATTGATTTTTAATTTACTTTTCTATTTCAAAATTTATAAGTTAAATTTTTAGAAATTCATTTTTGTTGAAATATTAGAAGTGCCTCGTGGCATTTCTCATCTTTGTTTATTATAAACTATTTGCCATAGTAAAATTCATCGTCATTTTTGGCATTTTACTATTGTTGCTTTTGTTTTTGATTTTGAGGCAGAAGGGGTAGAGATGAAGCTCTCTGAGTTTTAGTTTTCTATGTATAGGTACATATTTGCATGTGCATGTGAAAGCTAGGTCAACATCAGGTGTCTTCTTCAATCATTCCCCACCGTACTTTTGAGACAAGGTCTTTCACTGAACCCGGAGCGTCATGATCTGTCTAACTAGGTGATCAGCGAGCTCCGGGGCTCTTCCCATCTCCACCCTAGCACCCAGCCTCCTCCACGGGTGCAGGAACCCAAACCTAGATCCTCATGTCTGCACAGCAAGCTCCTTACCAATGGAGCCATCGCTCCCGCCTTTATGATTATAAAGTTATTAAAATGTATAATCTCTATGCAAGATCATTTGTTTTTCCCATTCATAAAACATGTACAAACTTACAGGAGTCTTTGCTGACCCCTGCGTATTGCTAGTTCAGTTTCCCTGGATGTACACGTAACTTGGTAATCAATTCTATCAGCTTCCACAAAAGAAAACATACCACGTGAGACGGGGTTCCGGCCAGCCTGCTACAGAGCAGTGCAATTTCACACTCTCTTTCTCCCAGACTGTGTGGGAACGAGGTTTAATGATAAACTCGGGAGCGTGTAGTAGATGGTCTTCATTTAGCTTCCCGTGATATGCTTGAGTGTCTTCTAACTGAAAGAGCAAGCAAGTAAATGGCCACATGTTTCCAAAATACTACCAAATTAAAGTTACGTCTAGTGCTAAGATAACAGGTAGAAGCCAAAATGTTACTTTCCCTTTGTTTTCTTGTTTTGTTTGAGGTAGATTTTTATGTAGTCCAGGCTGGCTTCCAACTTACTTTATAGCCAAGGATAACTTTAAACTTCTGATCTTCCCGATTCTACATCTCAAGTGCAAGGATTATAGAATGGCATCGCCATTGTACCCTACTTTATGGGTTGGTGGGGATTGAACCTGTGACTCTATGCATGATGCAAACAATATAAACTTACTGCATTCTCAGACCTAATTTTTACATTTTGCTCCTTATTTTTACAGTCAGGTAAAATCATTTCCTTCCTGGTTTTAAAAATGAGTTTTTGGTTTTCTAAACCCTAAGATTTAGCAACACTCCTACGATGTGTCCCTAAAGTGGCTTCAGAAACTTACTTAATATCTTTCAAATCTGAATTTCCACGAAGTTTAAAATTCCAAAGTTTGCCTTTATGTGGCCTACGCATTCTGACATCTTCTCTCCTTGTTTCCATTAGCTTTGTTTCTCTGTCACCTACGTGGCTCTGCCCCTGAAAGAGCCCAGTGTGGACTACACACGCACACGCTCACGTACAGCTTCTTAAACACATTGCCACTCTTCTGAGCGGCGTGACATTAGCTCGCTTACCGTTTTCCTCAGCGACAGCGCTTCTGCTTTTTCTCGAATTGCAACGCTCCTCGACTTCTTTTCAAATGTTTCCTCTCGCTGAAGGGTGGACGTGGTCTGTTTGGATATTTTGGACTGCTTAGAGGCTGTGGACTTTTTGGAGGCTATGAGTTCTTCCTCGCTTGCAAGAAGAGTCCTCTGAGCTATGTAAGCAGCAGCTTGTTTGATTCTTTCTTCTTCTGTGTCTCTGATTCCACCAATGTGCACTTGCCTGAAACAACAGAGCAGAAGGTAGAAACAGTGTGGTAAGCACAAGCTTGCCTGATTTTGCCGAGCTCAGGCACTGTCCCTGCCCTTAGGAAATCTGCCATTAAAAAGCCCTGGTGTGGAGCTGGAGAGATGGCTCAACAGAGCACGTGCAGAGAACCCTGGTTCAGTTCCGAGTTTCCACAGTTCCCAGCTCACAACCTTCTGTAGCTCCAGGCCCTAGAGCTCCGATGCTCTCTGCTGACCTCCGTGAGCAATGCATGAAGGTGTACACTTACATACATGCAACAAAAATATTCAACACATAAACCAAAAAATACATCTTTAAAAATATCCTGATAAATCAGAGTCTAACTCTTTATTATAGAAGAAAGCACCTTCCTTTAACACTAAGAATGACAAGCGCAGTGATTCCTAGTATGGTTCTGGAGCCTTCCATCAAAATAAAACCCCACAAGGTAGATGCTATCACTCCTCTTTTAGATACATAGTAACAAGACTAAAGAAGATAAATAAACAGCCCAAGGAGTTCCCCTGGGCAACTGAGTGTGTTTAAATATGATCCAATTTACAATGAAAGATAAAGCTATGCTTTTTCCAGGAAAGACAATAATGTACAGTGGAAGAGATCAAATGTCTGTGGCCTGATATGTGATGTGTGAACTCTGCTGGAGTTCACAGCCCAGAGTTGCCCAGACATGTAACATGTTCTATGTCACATAAGACTCTGGTGAATAGTGAGTTTCTTTAGTCCCATAACACTTTACAGTTTGGGTTTTTAACATAAATAATTTTTAAAAATTATTGTCTTCATATGCTAATTTTGTGAAGTAACAGGCTTTCTTATTGACATTCTATACATTTTGATCATATTCGTTCCTCTAGTGCCATTTCTTACCCTCCTCCCTTTGCCCTTCCAAATCTTTACTTACCCTGCTCACTTTACACTTTATAGTTTTGAATCTTTCTTTTTGCTGTCCATGTATTGACTATAAATAGTATTTAACCACTCACATCTAAAGCTCTATTCCCATGTCAACTGACCATATAAACAACATGAAGTCCTAATCATTCTTTTGTCATGTATCCAATGTATGATAAAAATGTCTGAAAATGAAATTCCTTGACTTCAAAGAGCCTCCTTCTCGGTGGGTTCCAAGCTTCCTAAGTCCTTTTTAAAGCAATAAATAGTGAGTCCTCGATAATTGTTAGCTACTATTGACTCCTCACTTATAATAATTACACACCAAAGGGAAAGTACACTCACCGTCCAGAGTAAATAGGCACCATGTAGTTGCCTGGCAGGTTTTCTGTCTCCTCTCCTGGCAGAAGGTTCCGCTTGGCTCTCTTTGGTTGGGGGCTCAACTTGGCTGAATAATCTTCTAATAGCAAGCTGGAATCTGTAAGTCTGAAATAAGACTCCTAACATTAGCCAGAACACAAAGTGCACTGAAGATATCCCAAGGGTTGACAAAGCAGGGGGTGAGGAGGCATAGCTTAGGGGACTTTTCCTAGACTCTTAGGTCTCTAATATTATTATCTTTTCCCTTTAAAAATGAATTAGAGTTAGAAAGATTACAGAGATGTAAATGTACTCTAGACAGATACTAAGAGAAAAAAGTGGTTTCATGGCTTTTTTTCCCCTCTAAAATTTCAAGGGAAAAAGAGGAAGATGTTGGTATTTTCAAGTAGCTTTTGTGGATAAAGTAGTGTTTGAAATGTAGGCAATCTATGTAAAGGTCTTCCTTCCTTCCTTCCTTCCTCCCTTCCTTCCTTTCTTTCCTCCCTCTCTCCCTCCTT
Source organism: Arvicola amphibius (assembly GCF_903992535.2). Classification (NCBI taxonomy): domain Eukaryota; kingdom Metazoa; phylum Chordata; class Mammalia; order Rodentia; family Cricetidae; genus Arvicola; species Arvicola amphibius. The sequence continues at coordinate 17,200,210 of NC_052064.1, forward strand.
GCCTCCCTCCCTCCCTTCCTTCCTTCCTTTGTGCAGCATTGGGACACAAACCCAAGGCCTTGTAGGCAAGAATATAAATGGTTTTGATGCATTTTGTATCCAAGTCCTCTTAGAATATAATGGGAAATGTACAGTTCTCCAAACATCCTGAGCTATTCTGATGCAGAGCCCTAGGTTCTCACTGTGAGACCTTTCCACACTTAACCGCAGGCATATTCCAGCAGTTGAGGAAACCCTGAACTCATCAAACAAGCTTTCATTACATGGACATTTGGTGTTGGGTGATACAGTGTGATAAAGAATTCTTGGGCCAGTTCTATTTGACTATGCACACTGCAGCAAATGTGTGTAAGGAAGTAGTTCATGTTTGAATAATGAAAAACTTCACTGGAGAGGTGAGAAACAGTAGAAACTGTAAAAATTAACAAAACAAAAAATTAGCCTTAACCTATATAGTGGCTGAGTTTAATAATGTATATTTTTAATGCAGATAGTTTCATGAACTCGAATGCATACTACCAGGAGCCCATGTATAGACTGAAGACTGAAAATTCCCTGGTTTCTATGCTGAGGAAGGATGTCAACAACAGGAGACTGTGTCGGAACTCTCTGTACTTAACTTTTTCCTGTAGACTTGAACTATTCTAAAATAAAGTAATATTATTAGAGGCCCTAGTCTAGAGAATTCTTAAAAGGAAACTGAAGCCTGTGAGTGGTATCTCTTGGGAAATATCAAGCTTTCCAGTTAAAATTATTCAAGCCTTGGCTACTGCTTAATGTTTAAAAGACCCTTGGAGATGCTGGTTAGAGGGCTATACTATTAAGAGCACTTATTGCTCTTTCAGAAGACTGGGGTTCAGTTCCCAAAAATGGCTCACCACCATCTGTAACTCCAGTTCGGATAATCCAATGCCTTCTGGCATCTGAGGGCACCTACATGCATGTAGTGCATATAGACTTATGCAGGTGTGTGCACAATTTGTGCACATACATACACTTACACACACATGCACACACACACACGTGAGATAAATAATCTTTTTTAACATGTAGAAAAGCTAAGACAATTGTCTATATCAAAAGCAGAACCATGGACCAAACATACACACAGATAAAATGGGTAACGCAAGAAAGTAAATAGTACTGTACAAAACTAAAAGGGTCAAAGATTTATAGAGTGCACAGAGGCCCAGTTTCTGAGCAGACATGAAGCACACATGCACAAATGAGTGTGTGTATCTTGTTTATTAAAACTGTGTTGCGTGTGCAGGCTGGGCTACTGCCATTGGTCCTCTGGTGTGGTCACATGGAAGTGGCACACTCTGCTACCCAGAGTAATAGCTAGCTCATTTCTATGGAATAGCACTGAAGCTAAAGGTTAGAACCTTGAAGTGGAGCTTGTGGATTGCTTACCAATTGGAAGCCAGGCTGAAATTTGTCCCTGGCTAACTGTTCCAGCAAAAGGACTGCATTTTATATCCCAGGACACAAAGTACAGTCTGTGCTTACGCAGGTCTAAGTTTAAAGTGATACTTGCCTCCACCTCTTTACTCCATTACTATACAAAATAAACCATGAGGTCAAGAGTATTGCTTCCTTTATTATTTTGAGAAAGTGAAATTTTCTCATTATTCTTCTATTTTTACTCTTTTATTGTCTTTGTTTCTACAATCAAATTTTTGCAAACTAATTTTTCAATGTTGTATTCTAGTAGAAGTTGTGATATTCCATTATTTTTGTTTGTTCCTTTTTTCCTGTAAGACAAATATTTTAAATAATGAACGTATTATATAGGACAAACCACAAATGAGATTGTCCCATTCTCACAGGTAAATCAGAGCAGCTGATTTTTATTGATTTTTATTGAGTTCTACATTTTTCTTTGCTCCCTTCCCTGCTTCTCCCCTCCCCTTCAACCCTCTGCCAAGGTCCCCATGCTCCCAGTTTACTCAGGAGATCTTGTCTCTTTCTACTTCCCACGTAGATTAGATTTATGTAAGTCTCTCTTAGGGTCCTCTTTGTGCCACCACAACTAGCTAAGTTATTGTTTCTTACAGAGTGTGTGAAGTAGATGTCACATCACCATCTAAATAGATGACTTAGTAGGGTCAAGTTATTTACTGATGGATTGACTATGATAGTTCAGTTCCTGCTGGCCCAGGATCATGGCGGCTCTCCTACTTCTTCCTCCCAAATGCTGAGGTTACAGATGTGTGCAGCTATGTCCAGCTTCCAAATTATTTATTGAAGTTAGAAAACAAAATTAGGAACACAATGTTTTGAAGAACCATGTAATAATCTGTGTAATTATTTGAATAGAATAGCAGTCTATTTTGTTGTGACCCATGAAACCAAAGTCTAAAGTTTTACACTACAAATCCTAGAAGAGTTCAGTAAAGTATGTAGACTTTAAACTTCTTTGACTCTAAAACCTAAATACGAGTTTATTCATTTCTTGTGATTTTAGCTGTATCTAAATTTTGGTAATAACCCTTCTCTAATCCCTCAGTTTCTGAGTAAAGCTGACATACATAGTGGTGTGTAGGTATTTTACCTATTAAAATTGTGCTGGTTATTCTTTATGTACAAACTTCGATCATGAAATTTCCTGGGTTCTTGAATCTTAATTGATCAAATAAATCATACTAAATGTGTGCCCATGCATCTGTCTGTGGCTGTATCTAGGTTTATCTTTTTGCACTTGGCTATTATTATGTCATCTGCTCTGTTAATAGGTCTACATTTGATAGATTTTAAATAAATCTCCTGCTATGTATATTATCACATCTATGGCCAGTGGTACCATGGAGAAGGAATGGAATCAAAGGCCAGAAACCACTCTCTGGAAATCTTCTAGAAATCCAGAATTAGGCTGACCTATGCGTCTAATTAAAATACTGAACAGATAAAAGTATAGCCTTCACACAGATGTGCTGGCACACACCTGTAATCCTGGCAGTTGTAGTCTTCACACCAGGTGTGCTAACACTCACACCTGTAATTCTAGCAGGTGGGAAACAGAGGCAGGAGGATTAGCGCAGGTTTGAGGTCTACATAGCATGCTCTGGGATGCAAAGGCTACAGACTGAGACTCTGTCTCAACAAACAAAAGTATGTTCCCTCAGTTGGACCACAACAGGATAATACTTAGCAGGAAAAGTATTTATAAAACTCTAGAGCTTTACAGTATCTCAGGGACACTTATTTAATAGGGTCTTCTCATGGGTGTAGAATCCATAGAGTCATTCTTCCATGTTCGTATAGCAAGCTGGTGTTTGAACTGAGATTTGTACCCAAGCTTTCTTGATTTGCAGGTTAGTATCATTTCTACTACATCACTGGTCTCCCACTTTTGTTACAGTACACTTAATCAAGTATTAATTGATTGATTAATGTATTAATCAAATAAATAAAAAGTTTGTTAATTAAAATATTAATTCAGACATACTTTTACTCATAAATTCTCATACACACAACTATACAGTCTTACTTGATGAATTATTATGGAAAATTAAAAGACAAAATTCAAATTGGAAGATAAAAAGAAGAGGTATACCTCCCCCTATACCTTCCCAACTTATGGACTCCCCACTGTGGAGACCACAATGCCTAGAATGACTCTGATGTTGATGTTCTGTTACTGAATCGTAGCTTGGGGTTATAACATCAGCAAAGGTCAGATATAAAGTAAAATAATTATTCAACTTAAATTAAAATGTAGCTACTTAAAATTATGTTTGTGATCATCACATGACTTGTGTGAATTGTTCTGGTTTGCTGAAATGGACAGGAATGGGAATGCTCAAGGAATATGCTTTCTGAAAATACTCTGTCAAGCATTACAGAAAAGTAGTGCAATGTGGGCCTGCTTTTGTGGCCTTTGCCTCAAACTCAGCGTCAACCATCCTTATGTGCTCAGGGCTACACTGCATTCAGGCTTCTCTGTTGCCTTTCCTACTGAAGAGTGATCTTAGTTACTTTTCGATCCTCAGCGAAATATGCTGATTGACTGATGTGGAATCGAGATTCCAATTCCTGTAATCATATCGTACTATATGTCTTGACAGCTGAAGAGCTACTAAAATGAGCAATGCAGGCACCTGAGAGATGCTCAGTTGATAAAGTACTCGCCGTGCCAGGATGAGGACCTGCATTTAATCCCCAAAACCCATGTTAAAAAGCTAAGTGCAATGATGTGTTTTTCTCATTCCAGTCCTGCGGTGGCAGAGACAGAGGATCCGTAAACTCACTGGCCAGTCAGCCTAAACCAATTGGCAAGCTCCTGACCAATGAGGCACTCTTTCCCCAAAGAACCAAGATGGAGAGCACCTGAGAGCAACACTGGAGACTGACCTCTAGCCTCAACTTGCATCCACATCTGTGCACTCCTACACACACACACACCACTGCAGAAGCGGGAGTCCCACTACTGAGGTTAGTTGTTCATTTATTCCTCTAGTCAAAAGGCAAGGATAAAACATAACATATCAAGACTCAGCTCTGAAGTCCAAGGAATACATTACATTAGAGAAGTGGTTCTTCATTTAAGAAATGAATCTCTTTTTAAAAGTTGTATACAGTTATTTATTGTGTTATATGGAAGTTAGAGTCCACTTGTGGGAAGACTGAAACAGGAGGATCATGGGTTTAAGGCCTGCCTGCGTAACTTAGTGACCCCATCTCAAAATAAAAGAAGGCTAGAGGATATACCGTGGAGACAGAAGGTTTGCCCAGAATGAAATGAAACTTTCAATGCTGTAATATATATATACTATTATAAGTAGATTAAAATAAGCACAAGAGAAAGGGTGACAAAACAAAAATTCAAGAAGAAACAGAAACCAGAGCAGAAACAGATAATGTCAGTGAAGAGACCCCCAAAGGAAACTCTGAAAAAAATGTTAGTAGCTTAATCATGAAAAGAAAAAATAAGTTATTAAAACCAAGAATGAAAGTGGACACATTATAGCCAGGCCCACAACACTAAGAGACTCCTAGGAAAGCAGTGTAGACGTCAGCGCACCAGACTACTAAGATGTAATGGAATCATTCCTGTGAAGACCAAACTGATCAAAACTATCTCCAGAAGAAATGTAAAACTATAAATGACCAAAGTCAAGAAATTAAATTAATAATCTAAACTATTCTCAGACAACTAGGTGGTTTATATTTATAGATCCTATCAAATATTTAAAGAAGAAATGGTAATGATGACTTTCATATTTTTTAAAAAATATGTTAAAATAGCACTGTCCAATTCATCCTGTAAGGACAGTATTTTCTGATCAAGACATCAAGATAAATTAACGTAGTGAAAATGACAATCTTACCAAAAGCAATCTACAGATTCAATGCAATGTCCATCAAAATCCCAGCAAAATCTTCACAGACCTCGAAAGAACAATACTCAACTTCATGTGGAAAGGCAAAAAAACCCAGGATAGCCGAAACAATCCTGTACAATAAAAGAACTTCTGGAGGCATCACAATCCCTGACTTCAAACTCTACTACAGAGCTACAGTACTGAAAACAGCCTGGTATTGCCATAAAAACAGACAGGAGGACTAATGGAACCAAAACAAAGACCCAGATATCAGTCCACACACCTAGGAACATGGGGACCATAGGAGAGGGTAGAAGGGGAGAGGAGAGGAATGGAGGGGCGCAGAGAAAAATGTATAGCTCAATCAAAACAATTTAAAAAATACATCAAGATATGGCTACAGCCCAGTATTTTTTTATGAACATAGATGTACAAACAAGTTCGCAAATCATTAAAAAAAACTGCATCTGGGGCTGGAGAGACAGTGCAATGGTTAATGGTACTAGGTACTGGGTACCCCAACATGGTGGCACATGACCATCTATAATTCCAGTTCCAGGAGATCCAACATGCTCTTCTGGCTTCCTTGGGTACCAGGCATGTACTTGATATACATACAGAGAAGCAGTCACACACACATACACACAAAAAATAAATAATAATTTAAAAAAATTAATCTAGTAAGTGCCAGACATGGTGGCACATGCCTGCAATCCCAGATCCCAAAAGCCAGAGGCAGGAAGGTCTCTATGACTTCAAAGTTTGGTCTAGTTTGCTCCAGGTCAGTCAAGGTTGCATAGTGATCCCATGTGTTAAAAAACAAACAAACTGGGCTGGAGAGATGGCTCAGCAGTTAAGAGCACTGACTGTTCTTCCAGAGGACCTGAGTTCAATTCCCAGCAACCACATGGTGGCTCACAACCATCTGTAATGAGATCTGGCACCTTCTTCTGGCCTGAAGGCATACATGGAGGCAGACTGTTGTATACATAATAAATAAATAAAATCTTAAAAAAAACAAAAAACAAAACAAAACAAAAAAACAAACCAAAAGAATGTTTGTTTCAACCTCCAGTCCTTAAAATCTGAGTATAATAGGATATAAAGCCAAGTGAAGTGATGTGAACCCTGTCATTCAAGGTTGATTTACTTCAACAGAATAAAAACAAAACTCACATTATCATCTAATATAGTTGTAAAAAGAAAAGAGGATTGGACAAAATTTAGTGTTCATGCATGTTAAAAAAGAAATCTCTCAGCAGGAGCTGGAGATATGGTTCAGTAGTTAACGCTTGTCCCTGCGAGGACCAAGGATCAGGTCCCAGCAAACTGGCAGCAGCTAACAACTGTCTTTTAACTCCTTTTTCAGGGGGTGATTTGTCCTCCATGGGCTCCTGCATGCATGAGGTACACTTACATATACTCAAGCACGCATAACAAAAAAGTAAAATTTTTTAAGATCTCTCAACAAAATGGAACAAGAAAGGAACTTCCTTACCCCAATGAAAATGTTTGGTTCTATCTATATGAAAAGTCCATAGCTAATATACTTAACGCTTCTTTTCTTGTCCCTTTTCTTGGGTTCCAAGGACTAAACTCAGGTTCGCGGGCTGGCTTTGCAGCAGTGAACACCTTCACCTGCGAGCACCTCACTGGTTTTCTAACAGTTCTGCTGTGGGATGATGCTCTTGTGCCCCGTAAAGATGTATCACTTGTATTGCTTTAATAATATGCTGAGGCCGGGCGGTGGTGGCGCACGCCTTTAACCCCAGCACTCGGGAGGCAGAGGCAGGAGGATCTCTGAGTTCGAGGCCAGCCTGGTCTACAAGAGCTAGTTCCAGGACAGGCTCTAGAAACTACAGGGAAACCCTGTCTCGAAAAACCAAAAAAAAAAAATATATATATATATGCTGATTGGCCAGTAGTCAGGCAGGAAGTACAGGTGGGGCAACCACACTAGGAGAATTCTGGGAAGAGGAGATGCTCTGTTTGCAGTTACCACCCAGATGCAGAGGAAGCAAGATGAGAATGCTGCACAGAGAAAAGAACGATTGTGGGATCAGCAAGGACAGAAACTTCCACCTACACAGTTCTTTTGTTGTAGCTGGGTTTTGTGGATGTGGGAAGGGGTGTTGTTGTTTGTTTGGGTTGGGTTTTGGGTTTGTTTGGTTGATTTTTGTTTTGTTTTGTTTTTCCAAGATAGGGCTTCTCTGTGTAGCCCTGGCTGTCCTGAAATTCACTCTGTAGGCCTAGTTGTTCTGGAACTCCGAGAGATTCGCCTGTCTCTGCCTCCCAAGTGTTGGGACTAAAGATATGAGCCACTACACTCAGCCTGGCCCATTTTAAAGCAAGAATGGGAGAGCTTGCTCCATGTATTCTAGGCAGAAAACAACAGAATCAAGAGATGCCTTGAGCCGAAATTTTCTGTCCTTGTACAAGTCACACTGACACACCCCAACTCACAATGTAGATGATACTGTAGTTGACTAGAGAGGGCATCACTTCCTCATTCCCAGAGAGTTCTGGGAAAAGGTCAAACCTGTTGAAACAGTTCCCTCAGGCTTCCCCACTGCCTGGTCAGCAGGAAGGTGCTGACAGACTTAACATTTCACCCCAGGCATGGGGATCAAACTCAAGTCAGCAGGTTTGGTGAAAGAACCTTTACCCACTGAGCCATACTGCCAACCATCTTCTGGTACCCAAAAAAAGATGTCCTATTATTTCCTGCTTAAGTGGAACAGCAGGAAAGTCCGAGATACAGAACCCGGGCTTGAGATGTGGCTCAGGCCGTGCAGCATTTACTGTGAGAGCATGGGGATGTGAGGTGGATCCAGCGCTCGTGGAAAGAGCTGAGTGTCATGACCATGGGGACCATGATTTCAGCCCTGGAGGACTTGCCGTCCCATTAATCCAGCCGACCTCTCCAGAACCTGGGTCAGTGAGCGTGCTTGTCTCTGAACTGTGGGAAGAGACAGAGGAGGGCACCAGACACTGCCCTCCAGCCTCCATGTGTGCGTGCACACGCAATGCATGAAAAAAACACACATACAGAGCCCTTGCACTCCCCTTTGATAACTATTGTTGATACCGCTGTCACACAAAACATCAATTTTGCCATTCTGACAGGGTTGGTACTGTTCTTAGGGTCTTTTTTCCTCAGCGTAACCATGAACTAAAGGCATTTTATGTGTTTTGTAACATAGTCAGTAACCAATCTGTACCACAGCCACACCGACTCCAAGCAAGACTCACTGACTCCAAGCAAACCACCTTGACTCCAAGCAAGACTCCCTGAGGTCAGCCAAGCCTTGAGCACATCTAAATCTCTGTACTTTCCACTTTAACACTGGACATCTAACTACAAAGTAGAGGGTAAAAATAGACCTAGCCTAGCGTTTACATACGCTGCAGAGGAACCCAATTCCAATGCAGAGGCCTTTATCAGTGACACTGTTCACAATCAGAAGACATAGCTCATTCAGTAGGAAAATAATCCTTTCCTTTTGAATAAACTTAAAAACAACCTGAAGAAACTATAAAGATTCTAAGCCTGCATCTGTTACTCCTAGTTCTAAAAACGAAAGACTGAAATGCCTCCAAGGTTATGTGAGGCTTCTTTCTCTCCTACATTCAGGATGTGAAGGGGGAAAGATGGCACTGGTATTTTCTCTCCACATATGCACTATTTCTAGCTCATCTCGTTCCCACCAAGAATCTTGAACTCTATCTTCGTTGAACATAGCAAGCCATTAATAAACACTAACCTACACACAGAGAAGGAACAAGTGATGTGACACATGATTACAGTTTGGTTCCTGTGTAAATTTTGTCTAAGGCTCCATAGCAGAGTTCCCTCATGCTCTCCAAAAATCCAGTTCAATTACTAATGTTTGAGATGACATATCAAATTATAAATAAATAGGGATAGGGCTGGAGAGATGGCTCAGTGGTTAAGAGCATTGCCTGCTCTTCCAAAGGTCCTGAGTTCAATTCCCGGCAACCACATGGTGGCTCACAGCCACCTGTAATGAAGTCTGGTGCCCTCTTCTGGCCTGCAGACATACACACAGACAGAAAACTGTATACATAATAAATAAATAAATAAATATTTTAAAAAAAATAGGGATACTGCATAGCATCTAAATAAACCATTTAAAATTAAAATGGTCTGAGCATCAAAGTTTGCAGTGAAGCTAAAGAAATAAAATCATTTGAAAATATAAATGTAGAACATCCTATCAATTCTTCCTGGTTGGTAAAATGAAATAAATACATAAGAATATAGCTCATAACTTCATGATCATAACAACACCATCCTCTGCAGACCCGGAGCAGACGATCCAGGAGGACGGATATTTAACATCTTTCACTCCACAGCAGCTGCTTTCCTAAATGTGGTCATTGAGCCTAGCTGTGGAACATTCCTCCAGAGAACAAGCTGATGCTGGCACACACACATGTGGTGTGAATTCCTCCCGACTTTCCTTTGGGAGGTGATTCATTTGAAATAAGTGCTACAAGAAATAGATTCTCCTCAGCGACAATATTTCCATTTTTGCAGCCAACATAAGCTCCTTCTGAGTACCCCAAGGCAGAGTGTGACCTATGAAAGTGAGACGGCAAAGGGATCGTGTTCCATTCCACGTGGAATTTCAGAGTGCTGCCATCGCGCATTCCAGGTAAGCCCTGGCAGACTCTGCTGTTACTGAACCTGTCAGACGCTCCCTCGAGGTCACTGTCACTAACGTGAAGCTGTAGAACAGGGACTTAGGAATTTCTGCCTTCTCCACATCGACTCACACGAGCCACTGAGTTATTTCTCCAGTAACTTTTGTATGCCCTGAGAGAGACACTTTTTCCAGTCGCCTTGATATATATTTTATATTTAAACTTTGGAGGCCTTAATATATTCCATTTATTATGAAAAATGCCACCTAAGCCTTGTGCCTTGGAGAAGCGTATTAGAGGCAGCAGGTGGTTAGAAGCCACACAGCCCAGAAATGTCTACATTTTAAAAATTAGTAATGTTTTCTATAGACTATAAATAGACTTACTTTAAAAATTTTGTATATCTTGCATGTCTTTTTTTTAGTTCCCATAAAATGTTTTATTAAGAGTAGTAAAATACAGCCTGGTCTACAGAGAGAGATCCAGGACAGGCTCCAAAGCTACAGAGAAACACTGTCTCGAAAAATCAGAGAGAGAGAGAGAGAGAGAGAGAGACAGAGAGAGAGAGACAAAGAGAGACAGAGAGAGAGAGACAGAGAGACAGAGAGAGAGACAGAGACAGAGAGAGAGAGAGACAAAGAGAGACAGAGAGAGAGAGACACAGAGAGACAGAGAGAGAGACAGAGACAGAGAGAGAGAGACACAGAGAGACAGAGAGAGAGAGAGAGAGAGAGAGAGAGAGAGAGAGAGAGAGAGAGAGAGAGAGAGAGAGAGAGAGAGAAATAGTCAGGTAGTGGTGGTGCATGCCTTTAATGCTAGCACTTGGGAGGCAGAGGCGGGTGGATCTCTGTGAGTTCAAGGCCAGCCTGGTCTACAAAGCGAGTTCCAGGACTGCCAGGGCTGCTACAAAACAAAAAAAGAGTAGTAAAATAAAAATCGTCTCAGACTGAGGAAACAAACATCTACCCAACACAGTGGGCTCGATGAGCAAACACAGCTCAAGTCAACTGCAGAAATATGGGATTTGCCCCAGAGAAGCTTCCATGGTACAACATCACGGCAACCCCCTTCTCAGAGGGACTGCAGACTCACTGTAACACTTCTGCTTAGCATCCAAAGTGATCACTGAGTTTGCGGTCTGGAACCCTGAGATGTGCTGAAGGTTTTGCTGAGGGTGGGGGAAATGCAGAATGAGTAGCAGAGGAAGGGAGTTACAAACACCAGCTAAGACCCTACGTGACAAGCTGCAGAACCAAAGATTAAAACTGACAGGAGTGTTTCTGTCATGTTTTGATAAGAAAGTGTTTGTACATATATATGTGTTTTCTTTCCTCAATTTCTTTTTTTCCCTTTTTTTAATTAAGACTTTTTAATACTATATTTTTTTCATTTTACATAGCTATCCCTGTTCCCACTCCCACCCCTCCTCCCGGCTTCTCAATTTCATTATCATGTAATGTTACATGATAACGTGATGCATAAGTACAACATCAACTAAGAGAAAACTAGTGGTTATCATATTTAGGTTTGAGATACTAAAAGAATATCCCTCAAGGAACATTGTTACCAATTCTAAAATTTTTCAAAAATTTATAATGCATTTGCAGTTGTTCAAGGGATAGTTATATCATGTTAGGCATAATTATTACCTGGTTAAATATACAATACATTTGCAATTGTATATGGAATAGTTATATCATGCTAGGTATAATTATGACCTAGCTATTGTTTTCATGTTAAAATTAAGCATGACATAAGGAGATACGATTGGGTGTCAAGTTGACAAGGGGTGGACTGTGATGACTATCCTTGGTTGTCAACTTGACCACATCTATCTAGAATTAACTAAAACCCAAAAGGTTGGGTACACTTGTGAAGGGTTTTTTCTTAATTAAAACCATTCAAAATGGTAAGAACCACTTTTAATCCAGACCTTTTGAGGTGAGAAGATACATCGTTAATCTAGGCCACACTTTCTGCTGGCAGCCTATATAAAGAACGTGGAAGAAGAAAGCTTGCTCTCTTTGCTTGCTTGCGCTCACTCTCACTGGTAGGTCTATACTTGCATTAAAGGCTACTTTTTCAGGATTTGGGCATATTCTGAAGACCAGATGAGACATCCAGCCTTGTTGACTGAACAACTACTGGATTCTTGGATGTTCCATTGGTAGACAGCCATTGTTGGACTATCTGGACCACAGCCTGTAAGCCATTCTAATAAATCCCATATGTATCTGTCTGTGTGTGTAATATATATAATATATATATATATATATATTACTATATATTATATATCTTCATTCTACCAGTTCTGCTCCTCTGGGGAGCCCTGACTAATACTAATTCTATACTGATGAGAATGGAATATCTGGGGCTGGAGAGTTAGATTAACAGTCAAGAGCACTACTCCTTTTCAGAGGATTCAGGTTCTGTTCCTAACTCTCACATTGTGTGTCTCACACCAACACATAAAACTCCAGTTCCAGGGGCTCTGGCACCCTCTTCTGGTCTCTGTGGGCACCTACATGCAAGCGGTACACATAAACTCCTGCCATCACACACACATACACTGAAATAAATTAGTATCTCTTAAAAGAAGGAAACTTCCCGCTCTCACCTGGAAGACCTCAGTCAGGAAAGCAGCCTTAACTCCCACCCCAGGCAAAGAGATCCAAATGGGAACTTTCTAATATAACCATTCATATTTATGCTAACTTTACTGTTCTCAAGGAAGCAAGAGTCAGGGTTTGCATCACAGAGCAGACCTTCACCTGAGATTTACTCTTCCTAGCATCCCACGTGACCTTCTGTTTGGAGGTAGAGTCTCCTCACTGTGTGTGGTCAGTGATCTAATTTGACCCAATGCATACTTGTTCCTATCGTTCTCAGGCTCACCCAGAGAAGGCCGTGCTTTGTATAGAATATTCCAGATCGAGAAAATACTTGTTGCTTGAATAATAACTCAGGACTTGGGGCACTGGTTTTCCAATTTTGAAAAATTCCAATGCATCTCTGCTGTAGATTAGCTCCCTGGCGCCTGTGAATTTTATATTCTGTACTGGCTTTTAATCTAAGCCGAAACACTATGAGCGCCAAGAGACCTGCTGAGTATCAAAGTGTTTCCTGGCCCTGTGGCTGCCAGAGTAACCAAAACTTCCTTGCTTCTAGAAATAACACCACAGTGGATGACTCAAGTGAGACTCTCCAGTGAGACTCAGAACTCCATGAATTTCAAACAGACAATAAAAGGGGAAAGGTACGACACAGTGCTGGGGTCTCCCTCCACACCTGGAATAACAGGGTTATCATATTTAAGACAGGAGATATGACTTTTAAGAGCATGTGCCCGAGATTGGAGGCTGCTCCTGACTTACCCGTGGGAATAGCCATAATCATAAGCTGAGGCTGTCTTCCGGCTGACGTCAGTCCCTCGAGAGAACTGGGACGCTCCAAGACTGTAGGCCTGAGCAGCCTGCTCCTGGGAGGAGACCGCTGACACTTGACTAAGAGCCTCTGACTCCCGGCGGTGTGCGGTGGAAGAGCGGCTGCTGTAGGCGGTGGAGCCATGGGTGTAGATGGCCGAGCGCTTCTTCTCCTGCTGGTAATGGCTCATGGTGGTGCGAAGGTCCTTGTTCCGGTAACTGAGGTCATAGTGCTGGTGGGACTTCTGATAAAAAGGCAAAGCCATCATGTGCCCTTGAGAGGAGGGGGCAACCTGCAAGAGAACAGTTCTTTTTTTTTAATATTTATTTATTTATTATTTATTTATTTATTATGTATACAATATTCTGTGTGTATGCCTGCAGGCCAGAAGAGGGCACCAGACCTCATTACAGATGATTGTGAGCCACCATGTGGTTGCTGGGAATTGAACTCAGGACCTTTGGAAGAGCAGGCAATGCTCTTAACCTCTGAGCCATCTCTCTAGCCCAAGAGAACAGTTCTTGATTGAACAATCCCCAAGGACAATTCATCTCGGCCAGTGTAGGAAAATGCGGATTGCAATGGTTCTGAGAAGTGAACAGGAAAGACCGTAAGTTCAGCTTAGCTGGACACTCACAAACCCCTCCCTGCCATCATGTGTTCTTTTCTTGCTTGCTTAGGACAGTTAAACAATTAACAAAGTTTCCTCTCTGGCTACTGTGTTTTTCTCTCAAACATTCTGTAGTGCCTATTTCTAATTTTCTTTTTAATTATTTTATTTATCCATTTTTTAATTTCATTTTATACTCAACCACAGTTCTCCTTCCCACTCCCCTTACCTTCCCCCAGCTTCTTCCCCCATCCACTGCTCCCAATGGGTAAGGGCTCCTATAGGGAGTCAAGGAAGTCTGGTACATTAAGTTGGGGCAGGACCAAGCCCCTCCCCTGTGCATTAAGGCTGAGCATGGCATCCCACCATGCTGCTGTAGGCGGTGGAGCCATGGGTGTAGAATGGACTCCAAGAAGCTAACTCATGCACCAGGGACAGATCCTGGTCCTATGCCAAGGGTCCCTCAGCTAGACCCAGTTTCACCACTGTGTGCTCCAGACGAAACACCCACGCCAAAACACCAAGAAAGAGCAAATGTGTCGGTCTCCATGCAGCGCTAACAGTGGGGCTGCAGGAAGAGAGGAAGGGCAGACAGTACAGGCTCCTAAAGGAGATACGAAGGGTGTGACTTTTACTCAGAGAGCTGAGACGCCATGAGAAGTCTCTGAACAAGCAAGCCCTTGCTCGTGTCTGAAGAACAGATTGTTGAAGAAAAGCCAAGAGATCAATTAGAGGGCTACACTGGGCTGAATTATACCCCTTCTCCCAGACTGGTGTGCTAAAGGGCCTCCGACCCTCAGAATGAGACTGCGTTTAAAAACTGGGTTCTTAAAGGGGAAATTCAACTGAAATGAGCACATCAGGTGGCCCTTAGCCACCAGGGTTGGTATCTCCAGAATAAAAGAAAATCAGGACAGTGTCTGAACACATGACAGGGTGACCACCATGTGGAGGACAGTGTCTCAACACATGATAAAGTGACCAACCATGTGGGTGGCAGTCTCTAAACAATGATGGAGCAACCATCACGTGGAAGCACAGAAATGGTCCATCTACAAGCTATGGCAACCATCACGTGGAAGCACAGAAGTGGTCCATCTACAAGCCATGGCAACCATCACGTGGAAGCACAGAAGTGGTCCATCTACAAGCCATGGAAACCATCACGTGGAAGCACAGAAGTGGTCCATCTACAAGCCATGGCAACCATCACGTGGAAGCACAGAAGTGGTCCATCTACAAGCCATGGCAACCATCACGTGGAAGCACAGAAGTGGCCCATCCACAAGCCATGGCAACCATCACATGGAAGCACAGAAGTGGCCCATCTACAAGCCATGGCAACCATCACGTGGAAGTACAGAAGTGGTCCTTTTGCCTGTATGTTATGTTTGTACACTATATGTGTGCCTGACACGTGGTAGAGAGAAGAGGGTATCAGATCCTTTGGGACTGAAGTTACAGAAGGCATTGAGCTGCCATGTAGGTGTTGGGAATTGAACCTGGGTCCTCTAGATAAGTAGCCTTATCAAATCTAAGAACACTTGACCTTGGATTTCTAGACTCCAGAACTGTAAGGAAATACATTTCTGGTGAAAATGAAAACCAAGATTGCTGGGTGGTGGAGCACACCTTTAATCCCCGCACTCTGGAGGCAGAGACAGGTGGATCTCTGTGAGCTGGAGGTCATCCTGGTCGCTGGAACTTTCAGATCAGCTAAGACTACACAGTGATGCCCTTTCCGAAGTGAGAGAAGACATATGAATATGAGTACACACCAGAAAAGCCCCAGAACTAAACCGGGGTCTGGTAATGTTTATGAGTACAAGTTCTCCCAAATCTTTTTTTTTAATATTTATTTATTTATTTATTTATTATGCATACAATATTCTGTCTGTGTGTATGTCTGCAGGCCAGAAGAGGGCACCAGACCTCATTAAAGATGGTTGTGAGCCACCATGTGGTTGCTGGGAATTGAACTCAGGACCTTTGGAAGAGCAGGTAATGCTCTTAACCACTGAGCCATCTCTCCAGCCCCAAGTTCTCCCAAATCTTAAAAACACTTGGCAACTTTCAAACCAGAAAAAATACTTATTCCAAATAAAAATATGGATATTTCAATTCTTACTATATAAAGAAAGTCAGGTCTCAGTGTGGCAGCTGGCAGTGTGAACCTGAGCTGGTTGTTTAGCTTCAGGAGGGGAGGCTTCACATTGAATTTACTTTTCTATTTACATCTGTCCATCTATTAATTAATTAATTTATGTGGGGTACATGTGTGTCAGTGCATGTACACAGAGGGCAGAGGACAACTTGTTAGCATCTGCTCTTTCCTCCCATCATGTGGGTTCCAGGGATGGAACTCACCAGGCTTGGCAGGAAGTGCCTTTATTCACGGAGCCCCCACATTCACTCTTATAAATAATGTGTTCCCCAAAGAAAGACTACCAGCCATGTGGGAAAATAGGGTAATTCATAATTTTATAGACATTTCCCCCAAGTTTTAAGGTATAATATTTTGAAATATTATTTTCAAAACTATGTAAGAAAATTGTTTTCAAGTAAAGTTTTTTTTCAAACCTTATTTTGCTTAAAAATCCTAAGTGGGGAGTTTTTTTTGTCAAATTCAAAACTAAATTTTATTTAAGCTACTTAAAAAGTCAAAGTACACTCTCTAAAGAAGAAAACCAGAAATATGCATCTTAGGTCCCATGGAAGAAAATACCAGTCTACATGGCATTTCCTAAGAAGAAAAAAAATAGCTACTAGCAAGCAACACTTAAATAGATTGCTTTTCCTGTTACTAAATATACAGCATTGTACTTAATAGTTACTAGATAATGTTTATAGTATAAAGAGTTAGGATACATTCATCTAGAATGGCATTAGTGTCATGAAGTGTTAGAGAAGTCTCTGTGGCAGTGCCACAAGTGACTTACAGATAATAAAGATCTTTCACTATCTTACAATGTAATTATATTATATTACATTATAAACTAACACCACCACCCAGATGATTCAAAATGCTATCATTTCCACAGAACAGATTATTTAAATGTATTACCCTAATTCTATTATCCAGTCTTTGTTATCTGACCCCAAGTATATTTATTTTATTAATATCTACTACTTAGTACATAGGGGTCATGTATTACCAGTAAACAGGGCTTGACTTTAAGTCACCAGGACTGACTGACCTTTGGAACCAAGGTATAACCACCTCCTTTTCTTATGTGAGTCAGGTTTAGCCCAATACACAACAGCCAGAATTTGTTAGAAAGAAAGATGATTTTGTGATCTTCTGTGCCTCTGAAACCTAAATTTTCTTCCTAAAAATAATTTGGGAGCTGAGGAAGAAACACTAACTCTGTAATTGTAATCTTGCTGCAGTACTCTTAATGCTGGCAGCAGAGGCCAAAGGCTGATGAAAATTACTTACAGGATGCAATAATTTCAGGGTCACAGTGCCAGGTCTGCCACCTCTCTAGTACCCAACCATTTTCAAGTCAGAAATAACACAGTGCACTTGAGAGTTCACCCACACTGGATCATGCGCTAGTGGCTTTGAAGGGAATTTGTGTGCATCTGGCCTAGTTTGCACTAGGGGACGGAGAAAGATCTGTAGGCATGCAGAGGAGGGAAAACACTTCCCTACTTCCTGTCCTTCATGCAGTCCAGATTTCAACCAAACCGCTGAACTATAACTTGGAGTTGAATCTGAAACAATATGATCTTATAGTTCCAGGAATAGCAGCTTCATTTCAAAAGAATATAGTGACATAGCAAAATCACACCGGCCCCAGCAGGCACCCTGCTGCCCTGCTCTCCCTTCCTCTGCATTTCCCTGCTGAGCTGAGAAGACAGACGTAAACTACAGAGTGCATTTGTCGTCTCTGTGTCACACTTACCAGTCTCTGGGGCAGAGATGGCCGGGGGATGTTCTGCTGCTGTGGCCAAGGAGCAGGAGGAGAGAATGAAGACCCTAGGTGGCTGAATCCCAGAGAAAGTTAAGAGGCAGGGCTAGAGGCAGGATCAGGGGGCCAGTTCAAAAATAATGCATGTGGTCAGGCAGCAGACTGTCAGGGCCCCACAGCCAGCCTTTTATGGCCAAGAAGGCAGATAAATATAGCAGCACAAGGGGAGGGAAGTCCCAGACCCAGAAGAGACGAAACGGTACAGCAAGAAGTTGCACGAGCACTAGGATTAGGCTCATGGTTCCATGAATCTGGCCTGATTAAAGCAAATAGAGCGGTTTCACTGGGTTCCACAGCCAGTGTCCAATATAACTTTATTGCTTTATGTTTAAAAGTGCAAAACAAGTAGCTTATGTTTTATAGCTAAAAACAGGTGTCCTCAAAATGGACTTCATGGAATTTTACTGCCAAGATGTGGCTTTGTGTGTGCCGCTGGTAACACATGTACCACAGAGGCAAAAGGCACAGCGTGAAAGAAAGAACTCGAGGCTGACCCAGCGTACCACGTGCTGGCCATTTCACTTCGCGATGAACACTCCTTGTTCCTCTCAGCTCAGGAAAATTGACAAAATGCATCAAAGCTTCAGATGTAAACATTTACTTCCTTGTTTATTAGCAAAAGCCTCAGGAAAAGGAATTCATTATTGTGTCCTTCCAAACTCAAGGACAGGGACAGCCCAACTAACTGATTCTTTGTTCCCAACCAATCTGTTTCTTCTAAGGTAAGAGGAAGAAGGGGCTCAGCCTGACAGCACAGGTTCCCTCCCCAGACTCCATGTGAAAAGAAGTCTGGAGCATGGTTCACATCTGTAATTCCGGAACACCATAGAGCCTGTAGCCGCAGGAGTCCTACAGAGAGTCGACAGGCAGAGACAGGATGACTACCATGAAGCTGGTGGGCCAGTGGACCTGGAATACTCAGTCCGGCTGAACAAGACAAATACCCCAGCTGAGTGAAAGGAAGAACCAACCCCAGCAAGCTGTCTCCTGACCTCCACACATGCACCCCACTCTCACACACGGACACACGGCATACAGACTAACAACAAACAGAAAATACGCAACTACATTTATAAACTGCAGAAACCATTTGCTTCAAGAACTCTCGTTAGGTTTGCCTCACAGAGTGCCAAGAGACTTTTCTGGTAGATGCGGTTCATTGTGACCACATTGTCTATAAAACATACTTTAATTCAAGTCGGGTGGTGGAAGCACACGCCTTTAAACCCAGCACTCAGGAGGCAGAGACAGGTGGGTCTCCATGAGTTCCAGGCCACCACGGTCTACAGAGTGAGTTCCAAGACAGCCAGGGCTACACAGAGAATCCCTGTCTCAAACAAACAAGGAAACAAAAAAACATAAATAAATAAATAAGTAGTACTTTAATTCTATAATTCCACTCCTCTATATTCAGAGAGAGAGGAGAATTCTAGCTAGTTTCTTCTCTTAAACGCCTGGTTTTAAGGCAGATATAAATGTTTTTCTTTAAGCTAACTAGAAGAATGCTAGTATTTTCTGAGTATAAAATGATGAGTGGCTACAGACAAAATAGACGTCTAAGCTTTATTTAGGCCCTAGCACTCGGCCAGCTCGCGTTCACTTTACAGCAGCACACAAAGTAATTGGTAGCAGACCATCACTCTCTGCATGATGGGGGAATGAAAGAAGTATTGTCAAGAAATGAAATGTGAAGAAAGCAATTAAGAACCAAATTCCACCTAAAATAAGAAAGCTTTTTCCTAGGCTGTCAGCTTCGATTCACAACTAAAATTCATATATCTACAATATGAAAAAAGGAAAGTCCGCATCTATTCAGTGTAGTGCATGAAGCATTTGCTGCACCCAGCACACCGAGGCCCAGCGCAGCACACCGAGGCACACCGCAGCACACAGAGGCACAGTGCAGCACACAGAGGCACAGCAGCACACTGAGGCCCAGCGCAGCACACAGAGGCCCAGTGCAGCACACAGAGGCACACTGAAGCACAGTGTAGCACACCAAGACACAGCGCAGCACACCAAGGCACACCGAGGCCCAGCGCAGCACTCCGCAGAGTGAAAAGATCCCTCAGGAACAAGTACACGATGGTGGACTCGGTGACACGATGCAGTAAGGGCGTGGCACAGGAGGACGACATGATTCCCGGTTAGAGCTTCATCAAGCAACATCTAAAAGATTCCCTCACCTTTACAAGATGAGAACAAAGAGGGAAATATAACGTTGTTCTGGGAAGGGGGAAGAAAAATAACTGATACAGGCCCTGCGGTTAAAGATTTCCAAATTCTAAGCCCTATCTCTCCAATGCGGGTCATCTAAACATAAGAAAAATCTTAAGTGAATTACCGAGTTTTTTGAAGGCTGCAGTTGGAGTAATCTACAATTTTAGGGTAACTAGCTTGTATCCCCACTAGCTTCAATTTGCCGTGTGTGTGTGTGTGTGTGTGTGTGTGTGTGTGTGTGTGCGCGCGCGCGTTTAGGAAGGGTGGGTCTTGAGTATCTGATGTCTTACCTTGCTGTTTATTGAATGCTTCAAGAACCACGTCATGCCTCTAGGCTTTAAAGCTGCATTCCTTCTCAAGTTGTCTCTAGATGGAGTTTCTGGGCTTTTGATCTAGAAGGTGACTGACCTACTCTCTCTTCACTCATAAACTGACCAGCAAACCTTACCTGGAACAGTTTATTCTCAAAAGGAAACTGCTTGTGATTGATATCTCACCTCTGACATGTCCTTCTCTGGTGCTGTTTTGTTTTTAACCTCTGATGTCCCTGAAAACAATCCAGAAATGTGTTTGTGTTACCATTTAAGGCTGTGGGTTGCAAGCAGTGGAGTGGGGGGTGTGGAAAGGGGGACAGTGGGAATAGAGAGAGGACTGGGCCTAGAATTCTTTCCAGAAGCCAAGTTTCACCCAGTTATTAAATGAACCAGTTCTGAACTAGATCTGGATCTAAAATTAGAACTAGTTATCTGAGCAGTGGCAATGTGAAGCCAACTGTCTCCCATCAGGCCCTGCAGGCTGCAAATGTGCTGAGCAAATTCCCTCCGAACCAGGCAGAAGGGAAGGACTTCTGGGTAAAGGCAAACCTGTGATGGTACAGCACCCATGTCCACTGCCATGTCTCTGAAGTAGACTCTGCCACCAGTAAGCTCAAGCGATCCCAAAGAGGCCTTGGTTTTCTGTGGAGTGCTTCACTCATGCCTTCAGATATTAATTTCTTTCTGTTCTTTCCTGGGCCTGCACTTCCTTCTCTCACTTCTTTCCCCCATCACAAGAACCTTTACTCTGCCTCTCCAGACCCTCAGTATTAACTGTTGCTCACTGCTATGACAAAATGCCTGAAGGAAAGAGCCTGCCTGGGCCCACAGCTCGAGGCGTGGCCCGTCATAAGAGGGAGGCACAGTGACAGGAACATGTAGCCACTGGTCACGTATGTTCACAGTCAGGAAGCAGAGAGAGAAGAGCATGCTGTCGGCTGGATTTCTCCTTTTCACTCAGTCTGGGACCCCAGGCCATGGGATGGTGTCACTCACATTCAAGGTGAGTCTTTGCCACTCAGTTAAACCTTTCTGGAAACATCCTTAAAAACACACTCAGAAGTGTGTTTTTATGGTGACTCAGAGGTGTGTTTCTGTAGGGACCCAGAGGTGTGTTTCTATGGTAACCCAGAGGTGTTTTTCTACAGTGGAAATGTACTTCTATGGTGACCCAGAGGTGTGTTTCTATGGTGATCCAGAGGTATACTTCTACGGTGATCCAGAGGTGTACTTCTATGGTGACCCAGAGGTGTGTTTCTATGGTGATCCAGAGGTGTGTTCTAAAGTGACCCAGAGGTATGCTACTATGGTGATCTAGAGGTGTGTTTCTATGGTGACCTGGAGGTGTGTTTCTATGGTAACCCAGAGATGTGTTTCTATAGTGACCCAGGGGTGTGTTTCTACGGTGATTCTAATTCCTACCAAGTTGACAGCCAATATTAACTATCATACTCTGCATGTTTGCTTCAGGAGGGAAGCTCTTGGCTGCTAAGTTGGATCCGGCCTAGGACTGTTGGTCAAGTCAGCAGAGACAGATAAAATATTTCTGCACAGGTAGCAAAACGGTGGGTAGTCAGGGACACTGATGGAAACTCTTACTGAGGCAGAGGAGAAGGCGTGACCTTGGCTTCTGCAACCACCCTAGATCCAAAATGTAATGGTCTGTCCTGTCCCTTTAAGAAACAAGCCCCACCATGAGGGGCATGGGGCATTGGGTCCAAGGCAGGGAGCCATGAGGTGGGTGAGAGACAGATGGATAGGAACACCATGCAGAGTGAGGTTGGATATTTATATTTATTTAGTGGGTTATGGAAGGGAAGAGGAAAGGGGAGAGGTAGAAGGGGGACAAGAAGAGAGAGGTGGGAGGGAGGGATAGGAGAAGCTACCCCTTTAGAAGAGAGATAGAAAAGAAGGAAGGAAGGTCCACTTCCTCAGCGGACTGGGGGGAGTGGGTGGGGCTTGTCTCTTAAAGGGACAGGACAGACCATTACACAAACCCTGGCCTTGACACTTCTCTTCCTAGACTACAGTGTCTGGGGGCAAACGGGGGCAGAGATATGGGGCAATATCTCTCTTAGTTGTTTTTTTTTAAGATAGGGTGGTTTCTCTGTGTAGCAGCCCTGACTGTCCTGGAACTTGCTCTGTAGACCAGGCTGGCCTTGAACTCACAGAGATCCACCTGCCTCTGCCTCCCGAGTGCTAGGATTAAAGGTATGCACCATCACCACCTGGCTTGTGGGGAAACATCTTAAATGGCAAGCAGGTTCCAAGCCCTGAACATCAACTACCTATAATATACTCTAAGATACTCTAATAAATCCCCACGATAATGAGAAAGTAACTACACTATGTTTTAACCTTGATCCATGCCCTTCTGCTCACACCACACCCTTCTGCTCACACCACACCCTTTTGCTCACACCACGCCCTTCTGCTCACACCACGCCCTTCTGCTCACACCACACCCTTCTGCTCACACCATACCCTTCTGCTCACACCACGCCCTTCTGCTCACACCACACTCTTCTGCTCTCACAATACTCTTCTGCTCATACCATACCCTTCTGCTCACACCACACTCTGCTCACACCATGCCCTTCTGCTCTCACCACGTCCTTCTCCTCTTACCACACTCTTCTGCTCACACCACACACTTCTGCTCACACCACACTCTTCTGCTCTCACCATGCCCTTCTCCTCTCACCACACTCTTCTGCTCATACCATACCCTTCTGCTCACACCACACTCTGCTCACACCATGCCCTTCTGCTCATACCACGCCCTTCTCACACCACGCCCTTCTGCTCACACCACGCCCTGCTCACACCATGCCCTTCTGCTCACCACTGATAAATGAAGGGCTCTGTGCATGTTGAGGTCTCCTGTGGCTAAACACTAAGAATAGTGAGTCAGGCAGCTGTCTGCTTGGCTCTTTCCTTTTCTCTTTCACTCTGCCCCAACCCCCTTCCTGCGATTCTGACAGAATCTTTGCTTGACTGTAATGTTTTCCTCTCATTGTCAACTAATGTGTGTCATCAAATAACATGCTTGAATTCCAGAGACAGAAAATTATAAAATGTTGCATTTTGAGAAGACTGATGACTTCATCACTGTTTCCATACAAAGCCATTAGCAATTAGAACCACATTTCACGCGTGAATCCCTTTACTTTCCAGACTACCCGACACATTACATGTAATTTGTCAGAATTATTGAAAGCTGTGGTCCACTCATGCGTCAGTACTAAGACACACTGTCTGAAAGCCTGGGCACTGTGATGAACTACAGCAAACCAGGTCCTGAAGCCAAGGCAGCATCGGGGCTGCAGCTGGGGACCGAGGACATGTGCAGACAGCTCATTCCCTCTTCTGTCCCTTAGAACCTTCCCAGGGCCCCTCCTTGCTTTTCCAGCTACCCTCCTTAGCTGTGTAGGGAATCTTGGCATTGGAGCCTGCCTACTCCTCCAGCTCCACCCCCTCTGATTCCCTAACTGTTCCTGAGCTCCAACCACAGGTAAGTCCTTGCGATTCCCCAAGCTCTGGGGCTTGAATGCCTCAGTCCCTCCAAAGCCATCCTCTCAGTTTGCCTACCACGTGCACACTTCTTTCCTGGCTTCACTTCCCCTCCTTGGGGACTCCTTGTCATCCCCTTGGGAAAATGTCCCCAATCCCACTAGGCTGTGATATGATATGTATATCATATGATATGTAGACAGTGTGTTCGTGTTTCTTTTTCCTGTGCTGTGAATTACCTGCAGACAGAAGCTAGTCTCTTTGTGTAGGACTCCCAGTATCTAGCATGTCTCTTGACATATAATGGCCCTTTGATAAGGAACCAGGAACTACTTAGAGATGGGAAAAATAAGAACGATGAAACAGCCAGGCCCAGGAGCAACAGACAAGTAACAGATCCGAACAGCTTTCAGTACCATCTACCTTGTTCGTCTCCAGAGCTGGTGATGGAGCCAGCCAAATCACTACGCCCTGAGCCTACCTCTAAGAGTCAGATTCATGGAGACAGAAAGCGGAATGGCAGTTGCCAGGGGCTGGCGTGGTGGATTTAATGGGTATGAAATTTTGGTTGGGAGAGGTGAAAAGTTCTAGAGATGAGCGAGAGTAGCATACTTCATGCCACAGAGCAGTCTATAAAATGGTTAAAGAGGTAAAGGGGAAGTTGGGAGAAACACTTGCTGATTCATATCTGCTCTGCATGGCCAGTTTGCCATCTGAGTACTGGATGCTCAGAGCCCCACCCTTCCAACAGATAGACTTGCCTCTAGTAGATCAGAGAAGGGCAAGAAAGAGCTGTGCTCCCCAAAAAGGAGGCAACAGTTCCAGCAGAAACAATTGCTGCTCTGCATAAGGGGCAGTGTGGACCCTGGTCACTGTGGTTATCAAGCTGCATGCATTCCTTTCTACCCTGCCCATAGCCATCCATTCAGTAGTATTACTGGGTGCACTATATTACTCCGGCACTTTGTTGCCTAGTCTAAATGCTAAGCACATGGGTGCTTCTGGGATTTGCAATTGGAAGGAGGCAGTAGGTGAATCTTCATTTTCACCTAGGTCTTCCATCACCCATGTTTTCTTCTGTGAGGCCTTTTAATCTCTCTGGTTCTTGTGTTTTCTCAGGCCCCTTGATAGGAAGGGGCAAGAGCAATTCTCTTTCCTGGATACATGTTAGGCTCATCTGAGCAGCTCTAAACCATACTTAGGACAAGGCTGTATTCTAGAACAACTAAGTGGGGATCTTCGGAATGGACATGAATGCTTTTTAAAAGCTCCAAGATGATTCCAACATGAAACATATGAGGGAAAATCATCTCACCTCTTTTAGTTCTAAAGTCACAAAAGTCTGGAACTAAAAAGAAAGCTACAAATATCTGTACAAACAAAAGTTTCCTTTTCAATTATTTCCTTAGGAAGTGTTTTTCCAGATGGTATTATGAATTCCAGGGTGTTTTATGAGACTGCCATTTGGAAAAATCAGGCTGATCTATAGTGCCAGAAATCAAATGTACCATATTGTTACTCAGTACCTCATTAATAACACAGTGTTGCCCAGTGTGGTGACATGCACTTATAATAGGAGCAATCACTGAGGTTGAAGCAGGAGGATCATGAGTTCAAGGCTAGCCTGTCTGAAAATCAAAAGCCAAAGAAAAAAGAATGTTTGGATCATTTTGTCAAACATTCAATAGATGTAAGAGACATCTATTTTTAAATGTATTATAAATTTCTTTGTGGGGCTGGACATCCTTAAAGTTAACTGTTTGGATTTCCTCCTGGGTGAGATATTTTTTCAAAATATATGTGAGTTATGTTGATCTATAGGTGGATTTTTTTACTTCACCATTAAGCTGTTATAAACATCCATCGTTGCTGAGAACTCCAGTGTATTGCATACCATGCTGGTTCTTTACAAAAACAAATGTTAACTTTTTTTTAAACCAAATCTCTAAAAGATACTTATTATCCCCAAGTATAAATGAGAAAATTAGAGTCCAGGGAGCTTAGCAGAGCTGCTTCTCTAGCTCTTTAAAGTCACAAAAAGTCACAAAATTAGTAGATGGCAGAGTTAAGTTTAAATCCAGTTCCAGCATGCGCTAAGGGCTCACTATTGAAGCATGGTTAATAAAAACCCAGAAACAGATACTGCGGTTCAACCTGAAGACCAGAAAAGCAAAGCGGCAAGCCACTGGCTCTTACCTCGACCTCAGTACGAAATGGTGATCCTGCCTCCAAGAAAACTCAGAATGAGACTGAGACTGAGAGCTGTCTCCTCCCGTCTTACATTCCTCTCTAGTTCTGGGATTAAGGACGTGCACCACTACTGCCTGGTTTCTATGGGAAGTTAGTGTGGTTACTGGGATTAAAGTGTGTCATCACTGCCTGGTATGTAAGGCTGGCCAGAGTGGCTGTTTACTTTTCTGATATTCAGGCAAACCTTATTTATACAAATGAAATGCCACGAAACACTACAGTGATATTTTATTCATGTTTTATAAATAAAGCTTGCCTGAAGACCAGAAGATAAAACTAAGCCACTAGAGGCCAGGCAGTGGTGTCACACACTTTCAATCCCAGGATTTGGGAGACAGAGGCAGATGGCCCTCAGTTTCTCTATTTTATTTTCCAACAGTATTTCATTTTGAAAAGATGTCTTCCATCATTGTTTATTACACTTGGGGAAAGAGGCATTGAGCTTCATAGTTTCACATTTTTACCATTATTATTTTTTTATCCTTTGGCCAATTTTCTGTTTTTAAACTTAGTAGCATCTGGCTTAGAGGAATTTTGTTCATTTATAATACTTTAAAGTTATACTAAGACATGGTCTTTAATGAGGCATTTTATATGAAATTATTATGAAATAGAATTACAATAGGAATTAATGTAGTGGTGTTAAGCATTTTCTTTTGCCTTGGATACTAAATTTTATTGAGTACCATGAGCCACCTTTTGGGGCGGCTTCTGCCATAGTCCTGGCTACAGCAGCTTCGTATGTTTCAGGGTAGAGGTGTGTGAATTATAAATGTTAGAAAAGAAGAACAGAGATAAGAAAGAAACACAGAGACACAGGATAGTACCAGGAGGGCAACTCAGCGAATACTGAATGCTGAATCTGCTCATGTTTATTTTTCATACGCTTTTATAACCCAATAGAAAAGGAGGAAAGAAGGCAAAAGACTGCTTTACCATGACACAAAGAACAACCAGAACAGTCACTTGCTTCAATACTTGAGACATCAAATCACTATTTCCTGAGTAAAGCATTTGGTGTTTGTAGCAATGACCACACCTAGACCAAGTATCCCGTAGGCAGTCACTCCCTATGTCAAACCTCCTATTTTAAATGAAGGACAGGAAGTATGCTTGAATTCTCTGACCTTCAGTCAGGATGGAGCAGATCCACCTCTAATGGCCATCTTAATGTCCAAACCAAGCAACCACACCCTAGGTCAGGCTACACCTGTTAGCAACAACTCTGAAAGAGCAAAAATTAAGCTCAAACTCTCTGACCTTCAGACAAGGTGGAACAGGCTCATGTCTGTGTGTGTCCCAACAATTGAGCCTATCTATCTAAACAATATCTAACCCCTCTATGGCTTATCTGACCATCTATGTAGCTGAGGAAATTTCATTTTGGACTCAGGAGACCAGAAGAAGTTTGATGGCATTCAGTTTGGTTGAGTTTCAAACAGGATGGCTCTCATCATCTATTTAACTACTCCCTAAAATGCTCTGTGTCTTTTCTACTCCTTTTGCCCCAAATTTTTATGGTGCACAGCCGAAAGTTTTACTGTGTTTAGGTGGCAGATCGGCTATTCTGCTACTCTGAAAGGCACTGGGGATACAAACAAAAGAAGGCTCTCTGAACAGTAAATCCATCTTCGTAGTGTTTTCTTCTTCCTCACCCAAGTAATGCGTGGAGCACACAGGTGGCCAGTGAAGAACCCCGACCTAGGGAGGCCCTTCAGATTAACCTCTGGGTCTGTGGCTTTCATGGATAGGAACCAGCACCAAGAACAGTGCTTCACTGACTTGGTGCTCTGTGGTCAACAGAAACGGAGGTGTTCTGTGTGAAGTGCCTACAAGTTACGTAGATGAGAAATTACTTTCGTCTGCCATTGCTTCTCCGGAAAAGGAGAACTCAGCCTAAAGCCAGAGCATACTTACAGGTGCTTGGCAATGCAGCCTTTTCCCGAGGTACGGATTTCAGTGGGGTTGAGCCCACTTGCTGGGAAGTTCCATGAGGTTCATATGACCTCTTTCTCTGGGAAAAAGAAAGAAAGGAGTAAGCATTACACTTCCTGTTAGATAAGTGTTCCCCAAAGGCCCATCTGTTAAAGGCTTGGTCTTCCGACTCCTCCCGCCCCTTTGAAGCCAACCACCTACATCTCTCCATTTGCCTACAGTCACATCGCTCTCTGATCTCCTCTGCCTCCATGTTGCACTCTGAAAACTCTGTGACATTTGTCGCAATGGGACAATGCAGGATAACCTTCATTTAAGGTCAGCTCATTAGCAGCTTTAATTTCATTATCTACCTTAATTCTCTTTGCAATATAACTCAGCAGAGGTCCTAGGAATTCAGATACGGGTATCTTTGAGGGACTATTATTCTGTTTACTAAGCACAGGATACATCACAGCATTCTCACTGACGGGAATAATACAACAGAAAAAGAACTGGGTATTGCAGAAGAGGGGAGAGCTACTAGTGTGGACATGAACGAGAGGACAGAGAAATGGGATTTCCGGGATCTAGTTACCAAGGGAAGACTCTTGGGCCAGCTGTAGGGGAGTAGATGATGAAGTGACCATTTTCTCAGTGACCTACAAGCAAGGTCATCAACTGTGAGTAACAGTGGGGTGGAAGTCACAGAGGTATGACGATGAGCAGAGAATATGGCTCAGTAACTGCTTGTATTACAAGCATGAAGATTCGAATTTGATCCCAAGCAGACAAAGAAATCTGCTGTGGTAATTCATCAGGGTAAGCTCTAGCACTTGAAATTCCAGGCCTCAACACAACCACAGTTGTGTACTGACAAAACTGCGTGAATTTCTTCCTCAATTCTCACAAAAACTGGAAAAAGTAGATTATATTACTATTATTGTGCCATTTTTCAGATGAGGAAACTAAAGGGGTTGCTAAAGTAAGCCTGAACTATAATTCTTGTTTAGTGTATTATTTTAGGTAACACTAATATTTGCATTGTAAAATTAACTCACTAAGTATAATCTGATCAATACATTTATTCATTGACAATTAGAATTAATTATGTCAAGATAACATTTTGAAATAAATAAATAGCTTTATGATAGTGGGAGTTTTTCTAACAGTGGGGCAGCCTGCTTTAACTCTTAGAACCAGGTATCATCATCATGGTAACTGTTATTGTACATTTGACACGCTTTCTTTATATTCTGTTTTGCATCTTAGTATTCTAATTTTTCTAAGCGCTTACTTAACTTACTTTTACTGCTATAGAGCTGAGGCTTCAGCTCAGCGGGAAAGTGCTTACTGAACATGTATAAGGCCCTGGGTTTGAAATCAGTACTGAAAAAATAGCATAGAAAAAGTTTATTCAAATATCCTTAATTCAATTCCATATTTCATTTTTTCTTTCCTTTTTGGAGACAGTCCTCAAAATAGTGGCTGAAGATGACCTGACAGTCCTGCCTCGTCCTCCCAAGTGCACAGACTACAGGTATACACTGCCAGTCTGGGTTTATGTAGTGCGGAGGATCGAACTCAGGGCTTTGTGCTAGCAGGCACTCTACCAACTGCACTACCTGCCCACCTCAGTCCCACATGGCTTTCACCTCGCTCACCATTCCTCAGCTTAAAAGAATTTTGAGGGGCTGGAGAGGTGGCTCAGTGGTTAAGAGAATTGCCTGCTCTTCCAAAGGTCCTGAGTTCAATTCCCAGCAACCACATGGTGGCTCACAACCATCTGTAATGAGGTCTGGTGCTCTCTTCTAGCCTGCAGGCATACACACAGACAGAATAGTGTATATATAATAAATAAATATTTTAAAAAATAGAATTTTGATTAAATCCATTATATGAATATACAAAAATTTCAAAGATGTAATGAAAATATTATATGGAAAATAATTTGGGAGCGGGAGAAATGGCTCAGTAGTTAAGAATACTTGTTGCTTTTGCAGAGGACCCAGGTTCAGCGCGTAGCACCCACATGGGTGGCTTACAGTTATCCATAAATCCAGTACCAGGGGATCTAACATCCTCTTCTGACCTCCAAGGGCACATGCTACACATACATACATGCAAGCAAAACACTCACACATAAACTAAACTGAATATAAAACGTTTTTAAGAAAAAAATAATATTGACTAAAATTTAGAAAGCTGAAATTCTTCATTCATGTTGACTTTTCTATACACTTTTAATATACTATTCGTACTCTATTCGTAGCTCTTGTGCCTGTGCCGTAGATTTAATTATCAGACAGACTTATTGAAACATCCTCTTCATTTGAAAGACAAGAGCTCCTCCTACTGTTTTCCTAGTCTAATGCTCATTGTTACATCCTGCATATCTCACCTACAAGGAATTAGACTTCATATTGCTAAAGCCAGAGTGATGGCTGGAGGCGTAGCTGGTCTGGTGCTTGCCTAGTATGCATGTTCAATTCCCAGAGCGGCACAGAAACGGGCATACGGCACATGCTGTCATCCCAGCACTTGGGAGGTAGAGGCAGGAGGATGAGGAGTTTAAATCCAGCCTGGGACTACATGCGACCACATCTCAAAACACAAGCAAACGCGAATGCAAGCCCATATTTCTCGACACTCAATAGTTTCTTACATGCAACAAAAATGAAAAGTGATTGAGCCAGCGAGACAGCGAAGTGGGTCAAAGTGCTTGCGGCCACGGCTGCTGATTGATTGACATCCATCCCTGGGACCCACGAGGTAACAGGAGAGACCTAAGTCCCACAAGACGTCCTTTGACTTCACAAACACAAACACACACACACACACACACACACACAGAGAGAGAGAGAGATGCGGCCACGGCTGCTGATTGATTGACATCCATCCCTGGGACCCACGAGGTAACAGGAGAGACCTAAGTCCCACAAGACGTCCTTTGACTTCACACACACACACACACACACAGAGAGAGAGAGAGAGAGAGAGAGAGAGAGAGAGAGAGACTTAAAATTCAAAAAAAGAATTGGAAAACATTGTTTTCTTTCAATTGCGCTACCAACTAGCTATGTGCACTCAAATAAGTATCCAAATAGCAAAGATCCGCTGGTGTTCATAACTAGATACTGTATGAGAAGTATAGATTTGCCCTGTGCTTCTTTCTCTCCTACTTCTGGAAAACCAAAGACATAAGTTATACTTCTGGCTTTCGAATGACTATTTGAATAACCTTGCAAGTAACTTAAGTCTATTGGATCTCAGTGTATGGGAGAAAAGCAAATGTCTATGCAGGCCCACTGTGCTGTGGGGGGATTAAATATTACATAAACACCTAGCATGTACTGGCACACTGTAACGTTTTATTAGCTCGTTCTTTCTCATTAGCCCTGACCTCGGGAAAATAAACATCTCACTCTGGGGAGGAAGAAATTAAATAGTGTCTTTTCGGTACTCATAGTACTCCCAAATAATCATTATAATACTGAGCCCCAAGTCACTAGTATAGAATTTTCCTCAACCTTAGCCCTTTAGATGGCATCTCTGACTTCTATTCTCTACATCCCTGCAGCAGCCCTTTGCTTATGATGATCCAAAATGTCTCCTGACATTGTCGAGTATTCCTTTAGAGTATAGGTTCTCAACCTGTGGGTCACAACCTCTCCGAGGTTGGGCTGCTCCTTCCACAGGGGTCACCTAAGACCACCAGAAAACACAGATATTTACATTATGATTCATAACAGTAGCAAAATTCAGTTATGAAGTCGCAACTAAAATAATTTTTTTGTTGGGGGGGTCACCACAATGTGAGAAATTGTATTAAAAGGTCACAGTATTAGGAAGGTTGAAAACCACTGCTTTAGAACCAAAATCTACACTCCTCACCCCTGGCTCTACCCCCGGCTATTAAGAACCACAGCATTAGTGGAACACCAGCTCACATTTTAAGGGAACATGAGTGCTATTTCAAAAGAGGAACCCTAGGAGATAATAAAAATTTAGAGAGACCTAGGCTGAGGCTCTAATCAGTTAGCACTCATAGGAAAAGGAGGGAAAACCTCTCCCCACCATGTAGGACAGGGCAAGAAGGAGGCTGTGTGTGAGCCATAAAGAGAGTCTTCAGCAAGAAGCGAACCAGCCAGTTCCTTAATCTTGGACTTCTCAGCGTTCACAAAGTGGAAAACAAATTCTTGTTATTTAAGATGCCTAGCCTGTGGAAAAAAATATATATGTATATGTATATAGGGCATGTGAATATAAATTTTTAGTAAAATAGAAAATCTTGCAAAACATCACAGTATGTATTGTTTAGTTATATACATTTCTTTTTTAACTTTTATTGTGTTTATTTATTTTGTGAGAGTGTCAGTGGACAGCTTATGGAAACTGGTTCTCTCCTTCTGCCATGTAGGCCCCAAGGATTGAGTTTAGGTCACCAGACTTGGTGGCAGGCAGGGCCATCTTGCCAGTCCTGAGATAAATTTCCTACTCCAAGTTTCAGTTAAAAATGTGAAAGTCACTAGAAGCTGAGGAGATGGCTCAATGGTTAAAAGCACTCACTGTGTATGCTTGTAACTCCAACACTGAGGGGCAGACACTGGAGGATTCCCAGGGCAGGCTAGCCGAAACAGCGAGCTTCTGGTTCAGTGAGAAACAGCGGTACAAGAAGACAGCTGACATTCATTCTGACTTCCACATGCATGCACGCACACACGCACTTATTTAAAAGCTACTCTTCTGTACATAGAAAATCTTTTAAAGTTATAAATAAGGATCTGGAGAGAGAACTCAGCAGTTAAGAGCTCTGGCTACCCTTCCAGAGATCCAGAGTTCAATTCCCACCACCCACGTGGCAGCTCATAACCGTTTATAACTGTAATCCTGTGGGATCCGATGCCCTCTTCTGGTGTGCAGAGGTACATGCAGACAAAACATCCACATGCACAAAATAAAATCTTTAGGAAAAATAAAATTATAAATGATCTCATTTAATCGGGAAGCCCTGTAAGGCAAGCTGGAGAAATAAAGAAAACTGAGGTCAACGGAGGGACTTGCTTTCAGAGTTGCACAGCCGGCTAAAGGAAAGATATGGAACAGAACCCAGACTGTCAAACTTGTAGTGAGAAGGTTCTCACCTGCTGTTTTAGGAAGATCTCCTCCAAGTTCCAAAAGAACAGGGACATCGAACAGCGGAAGAGGCCTTCAGTAGTGGGTCTAATCATTAACATGTTGTATCAGAACGTTAGGTAAAGTAGTAAGACTTAATTTTTCCACATTGACTTGGTATATCCATAGTTCTCTGGAAATGAATAAAGGGTAAACAGAAACCAACTTCCGAACAGCCAGGTTCTTTGCCTCTCCAGACAACTGAACATGCCTCTCCTTTCCTCCACAAACCCCTGAAATCAGTCCAACTGCTCTCTGGGAACATCTTCCGGTACTCCTCAGGTAGGTGTATTTGTTCTTCTGCAACCTTTTGCATGTTTCTTCCTCCCCCCTTTCTGCTCCATCCCCAACCCAATCCCAGAGATGGCAACTGTTCATTTCGAAATGGGCAACCCGCAGCCCGGGGCACAGTGTTTTCCAGTTTAGTACATATTGGCTGATTCGACGGGGACTCGGCGGGAATTCCTACAGAAGCCAACAACGCATTCTTTTCCAGGGGAAACTGAACTGCTCGCTTCCTTGTTATCATCTACAGGGGTTTTGATTTTCCTCCGCAGGACAGCCAGGCCTGAAGGCCCGAGCTTCCCAGTGTGACAGGCCAGTACCAGATGGAGGGCAGCGAACCTACCACGGTTTGACTCCTCGGCCCTCGACTTAGTACTGTCATGGCCTGCCACCAGCTGTGTGCCCAACTTTCCCAAAAAGTCATGCTGGACCCCTTAAGTCCTTGACTTCCCAGAACCTGCTCTTGCCGGTCTTGATTCAGGCAGCTGGGGATGAATTACCCAATTATTTATATTTTTAGTTAGCACTCCAAATGGTTCATATTATCAAAGAAGGGAGGGAAATTTTGTTTCTGACACCTATAGGATTAGGGCTTTTATTTTCTTCAGTGGCTTTACCTGAGTTAACTTTAAACCATATCACGGAAGTTCCATGAAGAAAAGAGCTGGTCTTAGGACTAGTTAACACCTATCATTTAGAACAGCGCCTTCGTTTTCCTGGGTCAAGCGACAGAGCTCTGGAGATGAAGGAACTCTAGAACTGCTCTGGTCTCGTCAGGGTCGCAATCTGCTAATGGGTCCGAGCTGGTACAGCCTCCGCAGGATTCCTGACCCGGGAGAAGCGGTCCAGGAGGTTTTCCCCTTTAACCAGAACCATCGCTGGCAGCCGACTCACGTACAGGAGACCTGAGGGAGTAAAAGGGTCCTGCTCTTAGTCCTATTTCACCAAGTCACCCTCCGAGCGATGGGTGGAGCAGGAGTCACCATCAGGGCTAAAGGGGACTCATGCAGGAAGTTCCAGGGAACTTTTTTTGGGCGAGGGAGGAATCTGCACCAAAGAGACAAGGGTGCCCTGAAAGCTCAGTGTTCCCTCCCACGAGGAGAGTGAGGTACTCCATAAAAGGCCACTTCGCAACTTTCCAAATGGTTCGCACACGCCCTCTCGGCGCCGAGCGGGCCCTGAGGTGCTGACCTAGACGCTGATTCACGCGAACTTCCTGCACAGGCGCATTCCAGCCGGGACCGCGCCGGCGGGGGCGCTGGGGGGGGGGGCGGACGCTCGGGGGAGGGGAGGGCGCTCGGGGGCGGAGCCGGCCCAGTCACGTGCGGCCCCGCGTCCCTCCGCGATTCCCCTACAAGGACTTGAGCCGGGGCCCCCGCCCCTCGCCGCGCTCTGGAATGCGGGCGAAGGAAAGCGGCGGGATGGACGCAACCATCTGCGGGAGGAAGGGGGGAGGCGACCGCAATTCCAGAAGAGACGCGAGAAGGACGAAGAGTCAGTAATTGGAACGAGAGATCCTCTACACAACCCTCTCAGTTCTGAGTTCCGCGCTCTGTGCCGCCCATGGGCGCCGTGCGCCCGCCAACCGCTCGGGCATCTTCCCTGGGGTCCCCTCCCGTCGGTGCCGGCCCACCCGGAGGCGGTGGGAATGGTGGCTAGGCTTCCTTCCGGCTTGCTGGCGGAGGCCGGAAGTGGCCGTTCTGGGGCAGCTGGATAGTTGTTGTTAAGTCGGTGAGAGCGGCAGGCAGAGCATCGCCGAGACACCCTCGATTCTCGCGGCTGGGCAGGGTGAGTGGGGATGGTCTCGGGGCGTGCGTGGCCCGTCCCGAGAAGGCGTCCCCGCAGGGCGGCGGGAAGCGAAGGGAAAGCGGGGAGCACACCTGGGCAGGTGTGCCTGCGTGATCGCGGGCGGCTGTGGGCTGGGAAGCCGCGGGCTGGGGCGGCCGGGACGGCCGGGACGCAAACTTTGTTCTGTTTGCCAAACTTGGAGCTTAGAAGATGATGCTCAGCTCGCTGGCGCCGCACGCCTGGGAGACTGCCGGCCCGCGAAACCGGAGCCCCACAGAGCTGACTCCGAAACTATGTTTGGTTGCTAACGTAAACGTGCCAAGAGTTTGCAGATAAAACCGTAGCTCAGCCGCCCTCTGCAGCTGTTGTTGCAGCTGGGCGGCTACGTTTAGTAGGAAGAACCCATTCAAATTTAGCAGCTCAGAGTGCGCTCCTCTAATTAGAACTTTTTCTTTGATGTTTGAACAGAGGAGAGATTGGGGGTTACGTTTGCCTCTCGAGGGGACTAAGTCGACTTTACAGAGGAGTATTTTTAGTTAGAGTCGTTCAGTAGATATGTAAAAATATTAGATCTTCAGAGATCGATCATTTAAGGTTTTAACTTCTTAAATGCAAACGTTTGTATCAAAAGGTGAAGAGAGTGAGTCTACTAAAATTGCTGGTACTTTTTTTTCTGAATGGCCCTTGATAAGGATTAAATAGAAAACCATTTTTATCTTCAAAAGGGAGACGTAGCTGACAAGTCAATCCCGACAACTAATTGACTTTTTAAAAAGTGCTTGGACTTCTTGGGTGTGGCTGTCTGGGAGATTTGAATCGATTCTCAGCTGGAAGTGTTGCCTGAGAAATGAAAACTTGGCTTTCCTTGGGACTGAAACACCCAACTTGAAACTATACTTCCAAAAACTTAATTTGCCCACACACACCTAAAAATCTTATCTTGGGAACAAATGGCACTGATGAAATGAGACAGATTTGATCTGGAGTTTGAAGCAGGCCAAATACCTAGCTCTTAAAGCACACTATGAGGTTCTGAGATGGGAGTTTCCAAAGGATATATCACCCAGTTTTAAGGGTTTTTCATTAAAAGGTATTTTAATATAACGTTCCTAAGTGTGCTTGTTTTAGATCTTCGTTAAAGGGTTTTTCTCCTTTACGTGTGTTACCAGTTGAGGAGCTGCGAGATCCTGCCGTTTTAACTTAGGCAGTCTCGTGTATAATTTAGTATTGATTGGTCCCACTTCACAAGTTTCACAGGCAGCTCTGTTGTTGTTATGGAAAGAGTCTCACTCTGGCCCAGGCTAGCCTAGAACTTGAGATGGTCTTCCCGTTTCAAGTGCTAGGATTATATACCTAGTTGTGAACCGCCACACCCTGCTTTAGTTATGAATTCTACATTTCTAAAGATCCTGAAAAATCTGGTATGTATAGAAAGCCTCTCTGAGGATCTGTCTTTTGTTTTCCCATGTCTTCACAGTCTGATGTCTTCCTTAAGCATGGACTCCATTTTAGCAAACTAACACACAAAATCTCTTGGGCTGGGAATGTAGCTCAGTAGTAGAGTGCTTACCTAGCATGTGTGAGGCCCAAGGATCAGTCCCCAGAACTGCAAAAAAACAACCCACCCCATATTAGTCATTGCTGAAGCACTGTTAACTTAGCTTAAAATATTATACACCTTTCCATCTGTAAGCCAGATTGTCTTGACCACCTTTGACTGTCTTCCTTCTCTTTCTGATGCTTTGAAACCCTCATGTGTTCGCTAGAAGGCCAGTCTGCAAATTTCCCTGCTTTTCAAGTTTCATGCCAAAGATCTTTCCAAAGTGAGGGGGATCTCACGTGGTCCTCTCATGCACCCTAAATAAAAAATAGTCACAGTGATTGTAAAATTTTTACAGTTTCACATGAGAATTATGTTTTACATCTTCACTTTTTTTTTGCCATTCAAGATATTTTAATAACCTAAGATTTTTTTCTCATTTTTTTATTAAAGATTTCCATCTCCTCCCCTCTTCCTCCCCTCCCTTCCACCCATACCCCCACTCCCTCCCTCTCCAGGTCAAAGAGCCATCAGGGTTCCCTTCACTATTTTAAGTTCAAGGTCCTCCCAACTCCCCCTAAGTCCAGGAAGGTGAGCAACCAAGCTGACAAGGCTCACAGTGAGCCCGTCCATGCTGAAGAGTCCAAACCCATCGCCGTCGTCCTTGGTTTCTCAGTCCTCCTCCACCGTCAGCCACATTCAGAGAGTCTGGTTTGGTCCCCTGTTCCATCAGTCCCATTCCAACTGGACTTGGTGGTCTCCCGTTAGTTCACAGTAGAATAGTATCTTAGAACCACAGCAAAGAGAATTCTGCCAATTCTGTCAAGCATTATCTCTTTGAGATCATAGCTCCTTTCTCCATATGATCCCTTTACCTAAGTTTATTCCAGCCTTGCTTATAGTTTGGTGTGAAAAAAAATAAAGTTTCTATTGTTTTGTATAGATGTGTAATTGACCATCCCACAGCTATTTCTGGAGATACTTGAATCAGTCTCATCTCCTTGAAAGAGTTGAGGCCCAGGGAGTAACTTGCTCAAGGTTACGTTATCGGATTTAGACAGAATTAACTGCTTGAGTTAAGATGGAACATCTGACTCTTGATTATAAAGAAAGTTTATAATTTCCAACTGATAAAGCACTGGGTTATTTAGCCTCCCCTCCGATTTGTTTGTTTTAGACAAGGGCTTACTATGTGTCCTTGGCTGTCCTCGGTCTACCTGTATCTGCCTCCCCGATGTTGGGATAAAAGGAATTCACCACCATTCTGGCTTCATTCTTTCATTGTTTTTATGCATTGTTTTAGCTTGAGAGTCATACCTCTGAAGTGTATGTGGCTCATTTCATAAGTGAACTAATCATTGCATTTCCTTATAGTTGCCTCTCCAACTATATTTTAATTTCTTTGAGATGGGTCATGTATGTGCTTTACATTTTAACTTTTGACTAGTGCTCAATGCTAATAATATTTGGTATGCATTAATATAATTAGCTGGTCCTAATACAATCATTTGAATTAAGCACGGGATGAGCTAAAGTTCTGGGTGAAGCTATTGTTAATGCTAAATAAAACACCAGAAAAGAATCTTTTTGATTGTATTGTAATGCATTTACTAATGTTTTGGTGGTTGAAAAAGTCAGTGGACTCTGTTGCTTCTGGGGTGTGGGGCTCAGGAACTCTGGTGAGGCTGTCCCTTTCCTCTTCACCACCACAGGCTTGTCAGGATGACACTGGCCCTGGGGATGGCTGCCATGCCCAGAATAAGGGGGTGTTTGTTCTTTTGGATCATGTACCTGATTTGCTGAGGGTGGTCATGCATTCTTGTTGATGGTGGTCCTTACGTAAGAAGTGTATGGTTTTAGCTGACCAGATCTGGGATTCATGACCACCATGACTCCTTTGCCCCCAGCCACGGCCTGCACTCCCATAGTCTTGATGTGAGTCAGCCTGTTATAGCAGGAGTTGCTGGCCTGCGGATTGCTGAGCGTTCTCTTATTCCTCTCGATCAGGAAACCGGAGTAGTTCCAAACCACTATCCATTGCACATGCGCAGACATGGCGTCTCCTTTCCCTGTGACGGCCGAAGATGGAAAGAGTGCATTTACTAATTTTTAAATGCATGGTTTAAATAATAAGAAGTATAGTCTTAAAGGTTACATGTTACTTTTAACATGTTATGCATTTTTATAAAGGAATTTTAAGAGTGCACCCATCAAATTTAGTTTTCCGTGAGATTTTATAGAATAAAAATCCACCTTTGTCAGCCATTTGACTGTGATTCTCATCAGTTTTTCTGTTCTTAGCAAAACTGACGTTCCTGTGTCATTGGGGAAGGGAAACAATGTTGTCATACAAACAGGCTATTTTTTAAAAATATTTATTTATTTA
Organism: Arvicola amphibius; assembly: GCF_903992535.2. Classification (NCBI taxonomy): domain Eukaryota; kingdom Metazoa; phylum Chordata; class Mammalia; order Rodentia; family Cricetidae; genus Arvicola; species Arvicola amphibius. The sequence goes on from NC_052064.1 coordinate 17,239,594, forward strand.
TTATGTATACAATAGTCTGCGCGCATGCGTGTGTGTGTGTGTGTGTGTGTGTGTGTGTGTGTGTCTGCAGGCCAGAAGAGGGCACCAGACCTCATTACAGATGGTTGTGAGCCACCATGTGGTTGCCAGGAATTGAACTCAGGACCTTTGGAAGAGCAGGCAATGCTCTTAACCACTGAGCCATCTCTCCAGCACTAAACAGGCTATTTTTGAAGATGATTTTTTGACTTGCAAAGGTGCGCTATGCTAACATTGGAGAGCTGTGGACTAGTAAACATGCACCACTTGCCGGAGTTCTTGAGGGCGTTTAAGAGGCACATCCCGTCATACCTGCCGTTAGCCATTTAGATCAGGGGGAAAGAATGCAACTTTGTGTAGTAAATGAGACGTACGCCTCCATAGAGTGAAAATATGAATTTACCAATGCTTTCAGTAGGTTGTAAAAGACAGTCTCCTAAAGGAGAAATAAAAGTAAGAAATTTGGGAATATATAATTTCTGTGCTGTGCATGGCATCTTTCCAAAGACATCCTGCTGTACTGCCTACGTGCAGATGGATTGGATTTGTGACTGACCATCCGTTTAAGGATTTCCTATGAAAACCTGAAACAAGATTTACATAGGGAGCCGTGTGAGCAGAGCTGCTCTGACATTTCCATGGCTGTTTGTGGTCTGATGGTGTGGTGAGGTCAAGGAAGGAATGTAAGAACTAACTTCTTCTTTGTTTTTTATTTTTGTTTTTTTACCTCATAGGAAACATTCTAGAGGTCACTTTGGTGCTGGAATCTAGGTAGCGGTTCATTCTTTGCAGTCCACAGACTTATTTTTAGCACAAGGGCATGGTGCTTTGCTGCATCATGGCTAAATGTTGTTTTCAGAACGTAAGCTTTAAAACTGTTATCTTGGTCAGAGTGGAGTCAGTAGTCCCTGTTTTAGCCCTGCCTGGAGGAATATAACTCAGTGGCTTAGGCTTGCTGATCAGGACTCTGTGGGCTGGTCTCACCTCGCCCTGAAGAATGGTATGCTGGAATTTTATTATCTGATAACTAGGGGGGTTTCCACTTCAGTCATTTTATATTATGTTCTTAAAGTTGCGTGTTCACAGGGAAAATGTTTTCATTTTATGCATTAGATGTTCTTTTAAATTTTACAGGGATAAATGTATTAGAGAGCGAAGATAGTATCTATGATCTTAAGGTGTTTTTTAAACGAAATTGCTTACCGCTTGTACTCTGATTTCAAAAGAGAAGCCTTAGCTGTACCGGGTGTTGAGTGCAGAGCAGGTCTGTATAAAGTACAGTCTGTAAGATTTAACTCCCGGTGAATTAACTTCAGTTTGTATGCCTTTATGTTAGCCTTTCAGCAAAATGTTCTTGAACGATGCTGAATCCAGAAATGAGGGTGCGATCTGAAATGTTCTCTGAATGGAGGAATAGCACCTGTCAGTAGAGGTTGGAAGGGAGGCCTCGTCCATTGATCATTCTATTGATGGCGTGCGCTACAGGAGGCCAGGCTTTGAACACCTCCTTGGATTTTATTTTCCTTTGGTTGTTAGGCTCTATGGTAGTACTGGGGGATGTATATAATCTTGATGTGCTGTGAACTTGACTTGATGTTGCTGGGATTGGAAGTGATGGTCCTTCTATAAAAAAATCTTTCAACTTTAAGGGTGAATGAATTCAAAACTGAAGACTTTTTTTCTTCTCTTTTAGTTTGGTTGTTGGGGTGATAGTCCTGAACAGCTAGAAATCTTGACACAGTGTCACCCCACTGACACATGCCAGCGACGGATAAAAAGATAATTCCACTCATCTTTGTTAATCTCTGTTGTCATCCATACTTAGTAATCTTAGATACTGATTTTATTTCCCCTGAATTCTTTCTTAATTAGGATTTAACCACCACCATGTCGAGCAAAAGGGCAAAGACCAAGACCACCAAGAAGCGCCCTCAGCGCGCAACATCCAATGTGTTCGCCATGTTTGACCAGTCCCAGATCCAAGAGTTCAAAGAGGCCTTCAACATGATCGACCAGAACCGGGATGGCTTCATCGACAAGGAGGACTTGCATGACATGCTGGCTTCAATGGGTAATGTTCACTTACAGTGTTAATGTTTTTCATGATTCTTAAAGCTCTATGGAGTCCTTCTAAGTAATTGATTTTGGAGCAGTGTTTTCCACTGGGGCACACAGACACCTGCGCCTATCTCAGGGTTGGGCTGAAGGGCTGTGTGTGCATGCAGGTATGTGGGTGCTGTCTGAGAAAGTGAGTGCATACAGCTCTTTCAGAGGACTTGAGTTGGGTTCTCAGCACCTACATTCAGTAGCTCATAACCACCTGTAACTCCAGCTGCAGGAGGATTCTCTGGGCACCTGCACCCTTTTGCATGTACCCCCCCACACACACACATACACATACATAATTAAAATTAAATCCTGATAAAGAGAAAGTGAGAGATCTTGATTAAAAGCGGTATTAATCCTTCCGCCATCTCACTGGAATATTATAGATTTATTGTAGATCTCTGAACTTTTCCCTTGTTTTGCTATCATGAACCCAAATAGCAAACAATATAGTGGTTTCATTTCTTGCTAGAATGTTTACCGTGATTAAGCGTTGGTGTATTTCGTAATGTAATTATGAATATGGCTCCTTTTGTTTAGGAAAAAATCCAACTGATGAATATCTGGATGCCATGATGAACGAGGCCCCAGGCCCCATCAATTTCACCATGTTCCTCACCATGTTTGGAGAGAAGCTGAATGGCACAGATCCCGAGGACGTCATCCGAAATGCCTTCGCGTGCTTCGATGAGGAAGCAACAGGTAAGTCAGGGGTGACTTAGTCACAATGCTGTTTTAGTTAAGTAACAAGATATGCAGTATTTGAAGTGTGCTGAGTTAGCACTTTTCTCTTCACTTTCTTTCGGTGTGCTTGTCACTCACCTTACTCCTCCCCTCCGTGTGAGCATGTGACTGACTTTTGTAGACGCTTTCTGGGCTCCTTAAGTATTAGTCGTTTTCAGAGGTTTGTTGGTTAAATTTGCAACTCCTTTGGGAAAGGTACTTACTCATTTACTTAAAGGTTAATTGCCCAAGGTCCTGGCTGTCAGTACTGTGTTAAATGAGTAACTGACCTAGTAAGTTGCTATAGACCACAGCACAGAAGTGTCTTGTGTTTACCTGTCAGGCATCTCTCAACTCCAAATTATCCATCCCGTGTGCTATCTAACCTCTATATTAGCCTCTATATTAGAATATGCCAAGAAGAACTTAGACTCTGGTATCAGGTGAGCAGGTTTCAGGTTCCTCTTCTGCTGTGTGATAGCTATGTATTCAGGCAGGTTACTTTGGTAAGGCTCTGTTTTTATTTTTGATGAAACTGGCAATACTATGACCTTAACTCACAGGGCTGTTATGAGGATGAGATGGGTAGTTAGTGCCAAGCATGCTGCTGGCATGTAGCTGACTGAGAAGGAAGTGCTAGGTGCTGTGCTGCAGGACTAGAGCCTGTAAGCCCAGCACTCAGGAAGCTGAGTCTGGAATCATGGCTTTGGGATATAGAAGACTATATCCCCAAAAACAAACCATTAAAACTAACAGTGTTAACTATTGGAATGCCTGGTCCTTTGGCAAAAGTAGAGGAGAAAGCATATGGAGCATATTTTCTAAGATTTCCACTTTGTTTCTCAGCCAGTGTGTAGAGAGGGAAGACCCCTCTGGTTGCTGACATTACTGTGCAGCTAGTCTTAAATGCCCATGGTTGCCGGCATTACTGTGCAGCTAGTCTTAAATGCCCATTGTTGCTGACATTACTGTGCAGCTAGTCTTAAATGCCCATGGTTGCCGGCATTACTGTGCAGCTAGTCTTAAATGCCCATGGTTGCCGGCATTACTGTGCAGCTAGTCTTAAATGCCCATTGTTGCTGACATTACTGTGCAGCTAGTCTTAAATGCCCATTGTTGCTGACATTACTGTGCAGCTAGTCTTAAATGCCCGTGGTTGGCAGGGCAGCTGATGGAAGCATGCTCTCCTTGCTCTAGCTTTCAAGCTCCCCACAGCATGGTCACCTGATTTTCACATACGGCCCTCAGCCACAAAAGAGGCACATGTGAGCATGTGGGTGTGACGTGTAGGCTTTTTCCTGGCTCCTCAAAAACAATAAGCCTTTCCTCTCTTTCCATGTACCAAGTTCTTCACTTGTGTCTTTCTCCTGACACATGCATGGTAGGTATATTTTAGTTGTGTGCTTACTCCCAGCCACAGCTAATTCATGTGCCAGTCAAGTGAGTTGGCTGGAGTTAATGATTTATTTCTACAAAGCTACCCATCTAAGATTTTAGGGACCTTCTTTAAAAATGTAGGATTGCAGTTTCTTTGTTAATCTCATCTTGTTTGTTAGAGTCTGTTCTTTTTTGCTTTGTGACTAAGCCTGTTTCATTTCTTTTCCACCTATAGTATATTAAGGGTTCTTAATCATTGTGCATAATAATTACTTGAGGAGCCCTTTAAAACTGGCAGTACTAGAAAGGAAGGAGGGCTAACACAGGGTCCTGCTTCTGTTTTGTGAGCAATTCCATTCTTTTTGGCAGGAGGGTTTTATAAAAATGTCAGGTAGCAGGTGGCTGCTATTGGCTTGTACAATTTCTATAGCCTCTTGCTGAACATCAAGGCAACAGGAAGGATGTGGGACAGGCAGGCAGCAGAGTAACGCCATGAGCATCTGGTTGTCTCTGTTAGGGTTGCAGACCCGTGAAAATACATGGACTGTGCAGTTGGGTGTGGGTATTCTGATCCTCCATTCTTATCCTCAGGCACCATCCAGGAGGATTACCTGAGGGAGCTGCTGACAACCATGGGCGATCGCTTCACAGATGAGGAAGTGGATGAGCTCTACAGGGAGGCCCCCATTGACAAGAAGGGCAATTTCAACTACATCGAGTTCACGCGCATCCTCAAGCACGGAGCAAAAGACAAGGACGACTAAAGAGCTCCAAATTCCAGCTACATGTTCCCTGTTGCCACTTGGGGTATTTCTGAGGTTTTTCTCCTAGAACCCGGTGCATGCCCTAGCTTACTGCTTTGTGCCTGTCTTGTTTTGTATTTATATAATCTCAGCCTCTTTGGGCCACGTGTATCTTTATAATCAGACTGGACATGGGACTTGGTGTCGTTATCCACCCAGAAAGTAAGGTGACGGGACTTACAGGCAGCCTTGTCCCCTCCTGTGTAATAACTGCAGCCCACACAGAGTCAATATATTTTTTCAGAGAAAGTTATCCACTCAAGTTTTTCTGAATGATAATTAAACTTTCTTGATAAAATACTTAGTCGTTTAAATTTATTTCCCACTTGATTTTAGTTTCACTTGCGTCTTTGAAAGCAGGGCAGATGATGTAAACAGCATTCCTGTCTGAGCTTGCTTAGCTCCTTCCAGTGTTCCCTGTCTTTTTAAAAAGCAGCCCTGGTTTCCTCTGCACCTGTTTATTTCTCCCCTCTCATAGAAATCAGATTTTAACTGCCTTATTTGGGTTTCCTAGACTTGGTCTACAATTTTGAAAACAATTCCTGCATAATTGTGAACACTTGAGCAGCTTGAGATACTATAGTTCAACACTCTTGCTTTATCTCCTCCGACTTTAAACTTATGTACTTCCTGCTTCTAAAATAAGATCAGGCCACTAAATATACTCGAAAACTCGATTCAGCACTAAAGGTTCTATGGAATGCTTTTAACAAAAAGATTTCTGTGTTGTATTTCCAGCTGTTGGAAATACACATAGTATGTTTTGTTGTGCACAGTTTTTCCCTTCCCTATTGAAAGACTGTGTTTGTTTATGCAGAGAGTCGTCCTGCGTGAGTTTTAGACATTCCTGACCTACCCACAGTCACAGCAGCTGTGGCTGCATGCCCAGGAAAGTGAGGTCATTGCTTCAATCCCAAAAATAACTTCTGTTATTTGTGATAATTCAGAACTGTTGCTGAGCTAATCGAGGAAAACACTTGTTCTGTTTAGTTTTCTAATGTTTCAAAAATTCCCAAGTTTAAAAAGGTTTGAAGCATGGGGGTTGGTGGGTTTGCTTCAACAAGACCGCCCTTGAAGGAAACCATTACCTCATTTGATAAACAATTAAGCAATGCCTTAGAGCAGCAGGTTAGGGAGCCGGGGACAGGGGATCAACAACTGCTCTTTGCTTCCTTCAAGATTACCATCTCAGAAATCTGCCCTGATTTCCTGCTTGAAATTTTTTTTTTTTTAGCAAAATAACTTTCAGCTTATCCATTCAGTGCTAGTCTTGTCAAATTTCCATTTCTACTGAAAACAATACAAACCCCAACCCACCATCTGCGTTAACACATCTTCAAGCAGGGAGAGGTTGTTTTCACTCTAGGAAGAAAGTACTAAAATTATCTCTCGTGGTGTCCATTTCCATCCGGGCGACCCCATAAACAGCCGTTAGGAACAGTAGTAGGTGGTCAGCCCTCAATGAAAATGAACTCTGTGTAGTAACTGGGTTTTGCTTACGCAAGAATGGCTGCCAATGAAAAGAACGACTCCTAGCAGCGGGCTTGATTACAGAACCAGTCTCTAGAATTTCCATGATAAGAATGATCTCAAAAGCCCCAGGAAAGCACTCCAAGGGGCAGCACCCCACCGTCTGTCTGCTCATGGTCATGTTGCCTTTGAGACTCAGTGCCCAGATTGAGTGCGTCTGACCAGGGAACCTGAGACTTAGGGCAGGAAGTGAATGCAGCTGGGACAAAGGGAGGACGGCCAGAATAAAAGGCAGACTGAGGAGAGAAAGGAAGGACAAGTGGACAGTGACAGAAACAGTTACAGGTTTAGGAGGAAGGAGGGTAGTTACCCAGTCCCAGAGAAGTGTAGGGAGCTTTGCCAGGCGTCAGCCATTAGGTAGTTCAGAATGCAGAAACCACAATGAAACAGAATAGTGAACAATGCTGACGTTTAGGGCTCTGGCAGACCTGCAGAGTTCTGTGTAAAGAGTTCCAGTTCTGCTACACCAGGGATTTACAGGCGTAAGCAAGCTACTTAACCTTTGTTGACCTCTTTATCCACTTCTAAAATAAATCAATGCTGTTTCTAATTGCATTTTATGATTAAAAGCAACATGGATCTAGAGCTGGGTGTGGTTGAATAATCCCCACTCATTACCCAAGTAGATTTGTGGTCGGGCTGTTCTTAAATGCCAGCTTCCTCATCTGAAACAGGAAGGCTTCCTTCGAAGTTTGCTACAAAAATTAGAAGCTTGAAAACGAAGGTTCTGAATGCAGCAGATATGCAAATTGTAGTTTTTCTTATTTTGCTCACTAGCGGGTTCCTGAGAAGAAATCCAGAAGGGAAGCCAAGGCTCAAAGGGCCTATTCTTAACGATGAGTCTTTTATAGAGGGGTACGGCGACCTCTCAGCCTCAGCCTGATCCACCCCTTCCTTCAGCCTCACTCCCTGCTTTTTTGAGAAGGGGTCTTGCTGTGTTAAGTTTGCCTTGAGCTCAAGATCCCCCTGCCTGCTTCTCTGCTACTGGAATGCCAGGATTAAAGGCCTGTGCCAACACCACAGCCTGCCTGTCAACTGATCTTACATTGTGTAGGAAGTGTTAATAGACTGGAAGAGTTCTGTGACAAACTCTTAAGATTTTATAAGAAACATAATTATTTAAACAATGACTTAAGGACAGGGCATTAAAGTGGAAAGAATACTCAGGATTAGACAGTATCAGCATTACCTGATGCCTATTAAAAACGGAAATTACTTTCCATCTCTGACCTATTCAATACCAGCGCCAGATTTTCAAGTGCAGAGTTAAAGCCACCCTCGGGTTGTTTGGAGGGTTTTTATTTTACATCTTATATATGTATTTTGCTTGCGGAGGGAGGGAGTTGCTCATTCCCTGCTGCCGCCATCTGGATGGTTTGCAGGAGTTGGTTCTCTTTGTGGGTGCTGAGACTCTAACCCAGGTAGTCAGACTTGGTGGCAGGCACCTTCACCTGCTGAACCATCTCGCTGGCCCCTACCTTTTTTGTTGTAAGTACTGCTCGGTGCTGGACACACAATAGTGTCCCTACCTTCTAAAAATTTCTGATCAGACTTCTAGAATATGTAAACTTCAGAGGGAAGACCTTTTTAATTGTCTCCCCCAGCGCCCTGCACATATTGGGGGGGGGGGGGAGTGCTTAGTCAAGCACTAGATTGACTATCCTTCATTATTTCAAAATAGTGCTCCTCACCTAGATTATCCCAGAATGAGGGAAGTTAAAAAAAAAAAAAACTGTCCTCAAGAATACACTATGCATAGTATCTAGAACAAATCCTGCGCAGTGCGTACTCTTAATTCTATCCTTTCTTCAAGAATAATTCAAAATCGGCTGAGCCCTGATAATCTGCAAGTTGAAACTGGGGAGAAAGTAAAGGACACTGGCTGGAGAGCAATTTCAAATCAGCGAAGGCGGCTCTGGAGCTCACGGGGGAAGTGCTCAGCCTCCGCCCTCTTCCGTGTTACATTCCTTCTCTAGAACTGTTTATCTAAAGTTCAGTTCAACCAGGCCAACCGCCCTTTGCTAAACCAAGCAACCTCGGACTGGCCGCTACCGGCGCCAGGGGACCCCAAAACCAGGGCGGATCGCGGCCCACCCGGGTCAAATTCCAGTGCTACCGCTCCGCCCTCGGCCGAGGAATGCGGAAGGACCGAGGGACCGGCACAGGAAGCCGGGGAGGCTGGCGGGTCGCGGGGCGACTGCGGCAGGGGGATGCAGTGCAGGTGAGTTGGGGAATCCGTACTCGTGGCCATCCAGGCTCACGTCGTCGGGCCGCGCAGCCAGGCTAGTCGCCGCCGCTGGCCACCGGGCCCCGGGTCCCGCGACACGCTAGCCGCACACCCCCGCGGCCGCGGTTGGTCGCGCCCAGATCGCTGCCGCTCCTTCCGCCCCGCCCCCTGGCCGGAAGTGCGGCGCCGCCACAGTCCCTCCGCAGCCCTCCGCCGGTCGCAGTAGCCTTTCGGGTCGTCTCGTGCGTGTGTCCTCGGATCTGGTGAGTGGCTCGCGGCACCCCCACCCCCGCGTCGGTCCCTCTTGCTGCGCCACCGCGCCTGGAGCCTCCGGGCGGCGGGACCGCCAGGCTGGCCGGGAGGAGGAGGCTCAGGATGCGGCCCTGCCGCAGGTCCTGGGCTGGCGAACCCTGCCCGAGGCCCTCGCATCTTGGGCACAGGCCCTGCGTCGCCTGGATGGCTGACACCTGGTACCCGGCTGCCTGCACCTGCCGCGGCCGCAGGCTTCAGGTCCTACTGGTGTGTCGGCGCCAACTACGCGCATCCGTTCTAGACGCTTTGGGGGAGGAGAAGCCCGCTGGTGCACCACAGTTCCTGCCTAAGGAAGCCTGGAACCGGTCCTGGAGTTTGTGGTTAGCAAAGGCTAAAACGAGCCGCTTTCCATCTATTCTTACTGTACCTTGCGTCTTGCAGAGATTTAGCTCATTTGAGAAAAGGACAAATTCAAAAAAAAGCTGTAAAGAGTTGAGAACTTACTAAGCAAAGGCTCCAAGAGGAAGAGCTGGGTGTTTTTGGCTAGATGTCTTGGAGGAAGTAACAGAAGCGCAAAAAAAAAAAAAAAAGAAAAGAAAAGAAAAGAAAAGAAAAAGATGGGCATCGTATCATATGTTCAGGAAGCACGAGAGATCAGCCCCCTCCGCCCACCACGAATGGATCAAAACAACAACGGATAAGAGCTGGGAATAAGAAAGATAGGGTGGGGCAGGGCTCTTGTATACAAGGCCCCGGGCCTGGACCCTGTAAAATAAAATAAAGTAGTTAACTAAATTAGGCCTTTTTATAGGTGTATTGAAAACTTACAGAGAAATGAAAAAAAAATATGTAAGAGACCTTAGGGAGTCACTTGGATTCCTCTATAAGGAAATAACACGATGAAAGGGTCTTTAGAGGATCAAGTTAACAGCTTTTCGTTAAAGATGACTTTGCTGTACTGTAGTCCTGCGTGTTGGAGAAAAATCACAGCATTTTCTAATTCAGTAGACCCCTACAGACTATCTCCTGAATCCGTTTTTAGTTTACAGTCACAGAAAGTGGTGAGGTAATTTGCCTGGGATCAATTGAGAAATTCATACGATGTCACCAATTTCCTCTGTACACTCATTAAACACAGTCTCTCTCTCTCTCACTCTCTCTCTCTCTCTCTCTCTCTCTCTCTCACACACACACACACACACACACACACACACACACAGAGAGAGAGAGAGAGAGGCACCTGATCACTCTTCTGAGTGCACAGCTTTAAGTTTGTTTCCGCTGTGTTAAAATAAATTCTATGACGGCTGCCTCCGTATTTGTTTCTGCTTTAGTGAGACTGAGTTTACTGAGCTTTGGTCTCTGAAGGACAGATCCCCAGGTGATGGTGGCTAAACTTAGGAAAGCCAAGGATGGGGCCAGTGTCCCCATTTTCCCAAGGTTAAAAAAAATACCATCTGTCTAAGGAGGAGTTTTATTATACCCTCATTATCAGCATCTTTGGGCTCTGGCTAGTTCCACATGGCAGGCAAAGCAAATCCCCTTCTACCTCTGAAGGTTGGTCACTGAGTCCACTGTGACTGGCAAGGGAGTGAAAAAGACAGCAAGCTTGTAGGGGGTGGGAGTGCGTGCAGGTTGGCATTTTTAGAGGAAGTAAACTGGCTTGAAAAACAGGATATCCGGGACAGCTCCTTTGGACTCTGAGTGTGGTGTGAACTCTAGGCGTTTTTCCAGACAGAGGGAGGTAGCCCTGGCTACTCCATTGTTCTTGCTTCCCATGCTCGGATCCTCTTCAGACTATGGAAGCGAGAAAGGGAGGAGAAGGGAGGCGGAGACCTAAAGGCGCTTCTTTGACTCAGAGTACCAGCATCAGAGTGGCGAACGGCATTCTTGATGTCACCAGTTTTTGAGCCCCAAGGTACACGTTAGCCTTGCTGGTCACCTCACCTAGGGTTCTTAAGGCGGGTTTGTCACAGCTGCTGCTAAGGACACAAGGGGCTGTGCGGCTGGATTCCCTAAGTAGGCTTTCTGCCACTTTGTAGCTTTTACCTGGGAAACAGCGATAGCAATGCACCTGCATTATAAGCTGTTGTGAGGGTTAGTCAGTGCTTGTGACTTGCTTACTCCGGTGCCTGTAACTTGTAGCTTGTCCTTTGCTAATATTACTTCCAAGTACCGAGCAAGGGGTAACCAGTTGGTGGAGTTTGTGAGGAAGTTCTGGAAAAAGAGCCTCGCTAAGTGTGTGCTGACTTAGAAAAAGCCTTACTTTAGGAGTGCTCGCTCAGCTCTAACACCTGCTCTACCGTGAACATTTGTGTTTGCAATTTGTTTTTGATGGAAAGAAGTTACTTATATGTGTGTTCTTGCTTACCTATCTGGCACCTGCCATGTGCAAGGCCGTCTTCTAGATTTTATAATCCAAGAAGAAAGGCAAAAGGCTGTAAAAAGCCTTTGTAAGTAAAAACAAGAATATTTGTAAGTTGTAAATTTCAATGTAATTCTACAAGTTAGTAGAAAAGAATAAAGGACTGAGTGTGTAGCACTTGCCTGATATGTTGGAGGTCCTGGTTTGATCCCACACACTCAAAAATGTTTTTTAATAGAGGAGGAGGAAGGCCATTCATAAACTCAACACAGTGGATCAGTCTCAAAAATATTACATTGAAAGACTCCAGGCTGGCCTGGAGAGATGGCTCAGCAGTTAAGAGCACTGGCTGCTCTTCCAGGACCTGGGGTTCAATTCCCAGCAACCACATGACAACTCACAACTGTCTGTAACTCCAGTTCCAAGGAATCTGGCATCCTAACACAGACATTCATGCAGGCAAAACACCAGTGCACATAAAATTTTAAAAAGTGAATAAATCTTAAAATAAAAAAAGAAATGAAAGAAAGAATCCAGGCCTACACAAGTATATACATTTGCCTTTTGGTTTAAAAGACACTCACAAGAGTAGATCAAGTTAAGATGGTCTCTGATAACCTCTATCGTAGCCCCTGGGAGCTGAGGCAGGAGTTCCTGAGCTTCAGTCAGCCTGGACAGTGTAGTAAAACTTGTCTCAGAAAAGAAATCCAAACAAGATTTGCCTGGGTAGTGACTTCCGGGAAACTTTCTGGAATGATGTTTAACATTTGTAACGGACTTGGGTTATTCCATGGGCGCACACTGTTACAAAAGTGGTCAGATTTGCGCACTTTAGAAATGTTAGAGATATCGGAGAATAGGGAACTGTCGGGACACCCAGAACACCTGTAAGGAAGGAAGAAGAGAGGGTGCTGCGGTGTACGTGGCAAGCGTGAAAATACACGTGTGGGCAAGTGTGCCTGGTGTTGGCTGTAAAAGCTGTGTTTGACTCTTTAAAAGAAAGATAATTATGGAATTTTAAAAAACCTACGTATGTAGCATAAAAACAATTATGTGTCATTAAGTACATTAGGTTAATTTTGTAAAGCATCTTAATTTGACTGTATACTGAATTCTCTTTCTGATTGCTGCTTTCAAACTGTTGTTCTTGTGTCCAGTCATGTGATCCTCGGAATTAGAACAGTAGCTCATCATGGGAAGCCCTGTGAAATTTCTAGATTCTGACAGACCTTGGAAAGGATGAAACTGAATGTAAAAAGATCAGAGTGTTAAACTCTGGAGCCACTCTGCTTTTGCTCTCGGTTTCTCCTGCTGTGACTCTGCTCACCCTTGTCCTTGCAAACAAGACTTCACAACCCCCACCTTGGGCATCTGCCATCCTAGTGTAGTTGGGCTAGAACGAGAAGTCTTCTGTGAAGATTTATGTTTAGTTATGTGTGTGGGGTGTGTAGATGTAAAAGACTGAGTACCCCTGGTTGTGGTCTTCTCTGAGCAGCTTTCGCTCTTGATGACTCCAGCCCCTAAAATTTGAGTCCTTTATGATTCCTTTGCCCACAAAGCCAGTTTCCACCTTTCCTCCCTAATTGACTCACACTGAGTGAAAACTTTTATTTGTTAATTTTATGGCTTGTGTTGTTTGGTTCGGTTTTTTAGACAGAACCTCATTCTGTAACGAGGCTGGCTTGGGGCTCATTGTGTAGCTCAGGCTAGCCTCGAACTTGTGGCGGTCCTCTTGCCTTGGCCTGGAGAGTGCTGGGAGGGCAGACATGAAGCACCGAGCCCAGCTTGAGTGGAGCCTCTGTGATACACGCTTCTCAGCCAGCCTTTAAGCACGTGTAAGGATGGAACTTTGAAGAAAGCTGCAATTAGAAAGCAAGAAAAACCTGCAAAGCAGTAGAGGCATAGGAAATAGGATGGTGGTGGCAGGCTTCTCAGAGAACCTACTGAACCTGGGGGGAAATTCTGTCACAGTCACATTTTCTTAACCAGAAATAGAAATTCCCTAGTCCCCTGACTGATCCATTTGAACTTTCTAGAATTCTGTGGCTCTAATCTCAAAACGAAGATGTCTCCTCGTCTCACGTTAAAGGCATCACGGAGCAGTGGTATTGCTGCTTTCCTGTTGATGTGTAACAAATTGCCCTCAGTTTTGTTTGAGGGCCTGTAAGGCAATACCTGGGGGTTTTGTTTGTTTGTTCTTTTGGGTTTTTTTGGATTTTTTTTTTTTTTTTTTTTTTTTTTTGAGACAGGATCTTTATAGCCCCGTCTGTCCTGGAACTTAACTTAGTAGACCAGGTTGACCTTGAATTTAAAGAGATCTGCCTGCCTCTGTCCAGAGTATTGGGATTAGAGGGGTGTGTCATCATACCTAGCTAATAAATTCCAGTTTTTAAAAGCCAAAAATCTCCAAACACTTTAGTCTTGTGAGGCTGTCCTTATCTGAAGGATTGTCTTCTTCAGTATGGTTGACCCACGCGGCTGGCCAGTTGCTTCTGGCTGTTGGTAGGAGGCCTAGCTCCCCACTTCCTGCTGCAAGCATCTACGTACTGACTCAACAGAGCGAGCAGGGGGTGCAGTGTCTCTCGTGACAGTCAGCCACCATCATTTCATAATGCTCTGTTTACATTGGTCACTTCACGGTGACAGCCGTTGAGCCTAACTACCCCATTGGCAAGGGAGGGAAGGAAGTTCGGTGCCATTGGGATCCATGCAGATAGCATGAACATAGGTGTAGGGAGGGGGTCTAGTCTAGTTATTCATTCTGCAGTTGTTCAAGATGTTTGAGCCGGGCGGTGGTGGCGCATGCCTTTAATCCCAGCACTCAGGAGGCAGAGGCAGGCGGATCTCTGTGAGTTCGAGACCAGCCTGGTCTACAAGAGCTAGTACCAGGACAGGCTCCAAAGCCACAGAGAAACCCTGTCTCAAAAAAAAAAAAAAAAAAAAAAAAAAAAACAAGATGTTTGAAATTCGGTTTCTAAGTAAAGCTAATTTTTGAAGAGACATTTTAAAGGCCATCTTGGAGGGTACTAACCAAACCTTCCTACAGACTGCATGTAATTTGCTGGCTGCCAGTTTTTGGCTATGAGCCAGTTATTGGATATGTGTATATGTGTGTGCGTGCATGTGCAGGCCAGAGGACAATCTCTGGTGTCATTTCTCAGGTGTGTTCAACTTCATTTTAAGACATCATCTACCACTGGCCCACATGCATCACCAGATTCTAGGCTCAGACTCAAGTCTCATGCTCAAAGGCTAAGCACCAACTGAGCCATCTTCCTAGCTAGCTCGTAAGTGACCTCTTAGATGGATGAGGAAAATGGGGTCTGGGATAGCTAGACTAGCCAAGGGTCAAACAGCTGCTCATGTCAGAACTGGCGTTAGAACCCAGGCCTCTGCATCTCATTTTCCCATAATGACCATCAACTTTGAAAAGCCAGGGGAAACTGGACATTTATACAGCCAGAGTGGGCTAAGTGGTTTGAGCCTTAGCCGAACATTGGAAACACATGGTGCATTTTTTTAAATTTTTATTTATTTTATTATCTCATGACTATGAGTGTTTTGCCTGCATGTATATCTGTGCACCGTGTACATGCCTGATACCTCTGGAGGTCAGAAGTGGGTGTCAGATCCCCAGGGACTAGAGTCACAGATGATTCTGAGCCTCCACGTAAGTGCTAGGAATCAAATCCTGGTCCTCTGCAAGTACTCCAGCCAGTGAACCAGCTCTCCAACTCCTACTTGGTGCATTTAAATTCTTGGCCTCCACGCCAACATCCCCTTCTGGTAGGCTTGACGAAGACCCAGGCATCATTTTTATAAACTTCATAGATGACTGATACATGACCAGCTGCTGGGGGAGCCGTGTTTATTGGCCATAGGGTGACAACAGACTTGGGAAAGCATCAGAGGGAGGTTGGAAGCCATAGGCAGCATGTGCTCTGAGCATCTTTCCAAGCCTGCTCGTTAATGATACGTTCCCTTGCTCTGACTTGGATATCAGACATTTATATCACTTGTGACACCGGCTTCCTGCACCCCAGCCTATGGTGTGACCTGAGAGCACAGATACCACTTAGTTCACTATATTAGGAATGTAGAGAAATAGTAAAATGTTTGAAGAGAAAATGGGTCTTGTTTGTATTAAAGTTGGTAATTTACATTCTGGGCAATGTTTTCTGTGAATAGTCTCATCTGTAACTGTAGTCTAAGGGCAGAGTGTTTGGTTAGGTGGGCCCCCGCCACGTGCACACATAACATACACACACACCACTTTGATAATTGAGCGTAAAGGTTTCTCTGTTAAATCATGACCAATAGAAGATACTGCTGGCCAGGTGGTGGTGGTGGCGCAAGCCATTAATCCCAGCAGAGGTAGGCAGATCTCTGTGAGTTCAAGGCCAGACAAGAGCTAGTTCAAAGCTACAGAGAAATCCTGTCTCAAAAAAACAAAACAAAAGCCGGGCGGTGGTGGCGCACGCCTGTAGTCCCAGCACTCGGGAGGCAGAGGCAGGCGGATCTCTGCGAGTTCGAGGCCAGCCTGGTCTACAAGAGCTAGTTCCAGGACAGGCTCTAGAAACTACAGGGAAACCCTGTCTCGAAAAACCAAAAAAAAAAAAAAAAAAAAAAAGATATTGGCACTCATGAACCCAGTCTGAGCTGCTCCGCCACACACACCCCGGGTTCCTCCATCTGTAGGTCGCTCGCCGTGCAGTCCTGCTGTCCGTGCAGTTTCTCTGCTCTAACTCGGATTTATGTGGAAATTCTGCTCTTCTGTGAGCCGAGTGTAGAGGAGAATCGCTGCTCAGAAGCCCACTTTTGTCTCCGTGGGCAACTTGGAAAGGTTTTACATGAGTTAGAGTGACCAGGAGAGGCTAGCATGACGTAGAGTGTGGGAGTGGAAGGACCTCCAGTGGGGGTGAGCACAGCTAACCTGGGGTCATTTACTGTCTGGTCTTCAGTTACATCATAGGGAAGGCAGGCAGTTTCGTTCAATTCAGGGCGTCTTGAACGTTATCCACTTGTGACTCCTCTTCTGGAAAAAAAGTAAGCATGTGTGTGTGTGTGTGTGCACGCATGTGTGTTAAATACGTATACGTGGGGCTGAAGAATTGTCTCAGTGTGTGATGGCTGTTTCTGCCAGGCCTGCAGCCTCTGTTTGATCCCAGAAGCCAAGCCCATGTGGTGAGAGGAAACCGGCTTTCAAACATTGGCAGCTGACATCCGTGCATATGTTGGCACACACAAATTTAAAAAATGTCTTAAAAAAAATCCATGGTAGTGCATGCTTTTGATACCCACACTGGAGAGGCAGGACCAGGAATGCGAGGTCAGTCTGTCTCAAGCTAGAAATAAGTCTATGTGAATGAGGAAGATGGGGCTCTCCGTTGTGACAGAGAAATGAGGAAGATGAACACATCTGAGAACTATTTGAGAGACGGGAGGGATTTGTGGAGGATGACTTGGCTTCCTGGCAGGGTGAGTGGGTGGACTGAGAAATCTGAAAGCTGGGAAAGTTGAGAGGGAGGATAATGGACTCAGTTTTCAGCATGTTGGTTTTGCGGTGTCTGTGGGAGGGCCGAATGGGCGTGATTCCTAGGCAGTCGGGTAGGAATCTAAAGCACAAAGGTGGAGCACAAGCCTGGAGGTGTAGCCTCGGAGCCAGGACAGTGAGAGTCGATGAGATCATCCAAGGAGAGAGCTTTAAGCCGTGGAGGGGAATTTTGATGCAACCAAGAGGCAGAGACTGCCTTGCAGGTTATAAAAATATTCTACATAAGAGCCAGGTGTAGTGGTACATGCCATAATTCCAGCACTGGGGAGGCAGAAGGAGAAACTATCAGCCTTGGACGCATGGTGAACTTGTCAGAAATGGCAGGGCAAGAGAAACCTGGATGCCAAGTGAGTGGGGATGGAAGAAGAAGAAAATGCAGAGGGCCAGTCTTGGAAGGAGGACCGGAGCCACACGAGTGGGGTCAGCAGTCCCCAGCCCAGCTCCAACAGTGGCAAGCACAGGAAAAGGGCCTGGAAGACTTCCCGAGTTTGTCTCCTTGAAGCGGCTGCTGTGGCAGAGATGGATGACCAGCTCTCTGTGGGCTGGAGAGCAAGTGGGAGGTGAGGAAGCAGAGGTGCTTATCTCAGAAAGCAAGAGGAGGGCTGTTTTCTTCTGGGCCTCCCCTTCAGACTGCCAGTTTTGATACCTTTGCTCACTTTCCAACTGATGTGTATGTTTAGTTTATATAGGTGCCATATAGTTATATGAAGTATATTTTATTTTTGTGCTTCAGGGATTGAACCCAGTACCTTGAACGAGACAATTACTCTCACTGAATTATGTCCCCAGCCCTAAAATACCTAAAACCTAAAATACCTAAATACCCAGCACTTAGGATCATAAATTCAAGGCTAGCCAGGGCTATAAACATAGTAAAACTTTAAAGAATGGGGGGGGGGGGGGGTGAGAGAGAGTATGTATGTATGTAGGTATGTATGTAGGTATAACAAAGTTGGGTTGCTGGTGGTGGTTTGAGACAGGATCTCACCATGCTGGGCTCAAAGTTGGGTTTCTTAACAAACAGTTTTAGGACTGGGTAATGACTCAGTAAAGTGCTTGGTCATGATTCAGATCCCACATAAATGGCGGACACTATGTGCACCTAGGATCCCAGTGCTGGGAAAGCACGGTGGCAGGGATCCCCGGAGCTCCTTGGCTGGTCAGTGAGCTCTCCTTGCATAGTGAGAGACCCTGCCTCAGAAAGTGGGAGTGTTTAAGACACCCACCATCGGCCTCCGACTTCCACACACATCCGTGTATGTACACAGACACTTTTAATAGAGATTTAAACACAAGCATTAAGGAAGGAGTGCTTAGGAAAAAGACAGTACATACCCATAAGAGAGTTGTGGCAAAAACCAAACCTGTGAAGAACTCAGATGCTTCCCCAGTCCCCTGCGTGCTCTGTAGCACATTCTGATGAGCCTGTTGGTAACCGCCACCAGCCTCCCCTCCCGCTGCTCCCCCTTCCCCTTCCCCGGCTCCTCCCCTTCATTTGGGGGTCAGACTGACTGCCATCCCAGCTGAGACTGTGGTGCTGCCCCCACCAGTTCTTTTCCACTAAACAAGCTCATTAAGCTAGTCCTTGCGTTTAGTTCTACCTTCTTGAAGAACTCTAATTAAGCCTCAAAAATGTTTAGTGTAGGATATTTTGGGTTAACTTTCAGCATGATAGAGTTAACAGATTATTTTTTAAATGTTACTCATTAGTGAGTTTGCATAAATGATCGGCTGGTAGAACTTATCTGTGCCTTCAGACTACTAATATCTACTAAGTCTTGAAATAAGATTTAATACTTTTTGAAGTTTCTGCACCCTGATAAGCTTCTCCGCGATTACAGTCAGTAATCCAAATTAGACAAAATCAGACCAAATTAGGAAAAGCCCAAGTTTAATGGATACAGTCTTGGGTGGCTTTCAAGAAAGAAGACTGGAAAGGAAGACCAAAAACCACGTTTATTCTCTAGGGGGCAGTTTAAACACCCTAGGTCTTGAGCCTCTCTAGGGAGGGGTTATTATTGACGGGCTTTCTCAGGGGTGGAGTCTGAACTGAGGCTCAGGGTGGCGCCTCCATCTGAACATTCTAGACTCTTTGGGTATATGGATGCCAGGGCCTGGAGTGAAGCCTTCACCCAAACACTTTGCACACGAGAAAACCTTGGGTCTAACAATTTTGGGATGTAAAGCATCAAGGGGTGGCTCATTGGAAGAACATATTATAATATGCATGAGAACCTGGATTTATTCCTGTGCTGCCTAATTTTAGTTTAACTTGACCCAAGATAGAGTCATCTGAGAGAGGGAGCCTCCACAAGATCAGGATGTAGGCAAGCCTGCAGCATTTTCTCCACTCTGGGTGGCGCCTTCCCTTGTAGTTTTTCTCTTGGCTTAGCAACTAAATATAATACTATTGATATTTTTAATTATCGTCTCTGGCCCCACTGCCCCCTAGTCAGTGCCCCACCCACCACTGGCTGCAGCCTAGAAGGCATTCTGGTCCTGCTGCTACAGCAGAACCGGTTAGGTTAGGCTGTGTAGGTTTAAGCTAAATCTATTGTTCTATTTACCAATGAAGACTTGGAAGTCAGATATGGGGAGTGGAAATCTGCTAGGTCACAGAAGCTGAGAAGCAACCAGCTGACCTTGGCCAGAGACACCACAAAAGACAAGCCTCTTCACTCATCCCAAAACAAAAAACAAACAAAAAAAGCCAAACTTAGTCCCTCCCTTTCCTTCGTTTTGGTTTTCTCTATCGAAATTCCTGGCTTCTCTATGGCTGATTTCTGTCAGGTAGTTGCTGACTCTGCCCCGGATTCAAGGTAATTTTATTAACAGTCTGGGTGTCACGGTGTGATCTAATATTCCACATTCATTCCTGGGCTCTGTAAGAAAACAGGCCGAGCAAGCCAGTGGACAGCACCCCTCAATGGTCTCTGCCTCCACTCCTGCTCTGTGTGAGTGCCTGCCTTTATGTCCTCTCAGTATGCTGTGTAAGCCAAATAAAATAAAACCTTTCCGCCCCAACTTGCTTTTGGTCCTGATGTTTTATCATCAAAATTGTAATCCTAACTAAGACAAGGTTGCCACCAGTGCCGCCGTAGCAGCAGCCAGAAAAATAAAGAAAATAAAAGGGGGGAGTGACCAGTAGTGACCACGTTCTGTCTGTTCTTCGTGTAACTTTCCATATAACTGCAGTCAGATAGCAAACTGAGTTACGGGGAGGAGAAGAAGACTGTGTTGAGAGTCAGCACCATGAAGCTGGAGTACTTCAGAGCTGTGCTAACCCAAACATCGTACACTAGGCGCAGAGTCCACAGCCCGAGTTCCTTTGTCGACAGCTAACATGGCCAGAGTGCGGCTTGGTTTCTATCATCTTGACACAAACCAGGACCCAGTGTGGATCGTAGTCCAGTCTGTGAAGTGTCGGGAGGCCCAGCTCCCTGTGGGTGGTCCTGGATTGTATAAGAAAGCAGACTGAGCCAGTTAGGAGGAGGAAGCCAGTAAGCAGCACCCCTCCATGGTCTGGGCTTGAGTTCCTGCCCTGACTTCCCTTGGTGATGGAGTCACCCTTTCTTCCCTAAGTTGCTTTTGTCCGTGGTTTTACCACAGTAGGAACCCTAACTGAGACAGCTAGTTGTGTGTCCCTCGGAAGCAGTGGCGCTGCAGAAGGGGAACTCCCCTGTGCTGTCCTCACACTCACACCAGTTGTACCTCTAGGTGTCCCCGGGGCCACACTCGGGTTTGATTTGCTGGGATTCCAGCTCACTGATGGGAGGTTTCCTAGCACAGCTTCAGTTGTCTGTCCCAGTGATGTCGTGGACGGTGTCAGCTCCTAGCAGCCATGTGTCACGTGTGCAGAGTGCTGCCAGCCAGGGAGTGAGGCCTTGTTGTATAGGTGTACCTAGCTCTCCACATGTCCGACCTCCATGTCCAGCCCTGTTAGACGTCAAGCTGATGACTTATGACCAAAATCTCCCATCGTAACCCATAGTTAGATCATCTGGTGTGACCTAAGGTAGTAAATATCAGGCAGGACTCCGCAGGAGCCAAGGACCAGGTTATACACATCTCCCTCTGAACAACCCTGAGTTATTTAATACACAGGGACTTTTTTTTTTAACTTAGGCAGTGCCTATCTCAGGGCAGTTGTAGAGATGCAATAAAACATTAGATCAAAGAGTTGCCATGGGCGGGTGAGATAGCTCAGGGGTGACAGTGCCTGCCGTGCAAGCCTGACAACTGAGGTCATGCTGACCCTGACCACCGTGGAAGGAGAGAAAGCGTTCCCAAATGCCCTCTCACTTCCACACACTCACCTGCCTTTTAGACGTGCATCGTGACCACCGTCATCATCATAATTGGAGCTGGAGAAATGACTCACTGGTTAAGAGCCCTGACTGCTCTTCAGATAACCTGAACTGGATTGCGAGCACCATACGGCAGCTCACAACCCTGCGTAACTCCAGTCCCAGGGGACTGCACCAATGTGCTGCACCAACTACATCAGGCAGAACACCCAGGCACAGAATTTTTTAAAAATAATAATAAAAATACTTTTTAAAGTTGTCCTGAGGGCTGGAGAGATGGCTTAGTGGTTAACATCACTGGCTGTTCTTCTAGAGGACCTGGGTTCAAGTCCCAGGAGCACATGGAGACGGACATTGGCCTGTAACTTTCTCAGAGGACCCACCATCCTCTTCTGATCTCCATAGGTGCTGCACACATGTACACAGACTTTATATGAAGGCAGACTTTATGTATAAAAATAATAAAAGCTCAAAAATATTTTTTAAAAACTGGCCTGGTATTTGTGAGATTTAAAGTTATGTATAACTCTTGTTCGTGGCTTAGATTTGAACTTTGTGCGCTGACTAGTAATGGGGATACATTCTGAGAATCCCTTTGTTGGGCCGTCTCATTGCTCTGCAAACACTGTAGTAGCGTTTGCTTACACAAGGCCAGATAGAATAGCTTGCTACAGACCTAGACTGTGGGTATATACCATTGTACATGCTGTCTATCACATTGACCAGAACACTACTGTGCAGATATTTACACTGTTTAAAGTGCAGCCAGGGCATGAACCATGCGTATAATCCCAGCACTTGAGAGACAGAAGTAGGAGGATCCAGAGCTTATGGTCATCCTCAGCTACATGTTGAGTTCAGTACCAGCCTGGACTACATGAGACCCTTTTTTTTTTTTTAAAAAAAAAAAAAAGGAAATTATCATTCTCTTAGACAGTTAAGTTGCTGCTGGCTGTCAGTAGTGTTGGAAGGTAACACCAACGCCACCAACGTAGAAGGTGATGGAGTGGGACCGGTTGCTCTTAACTGATCTTTAGAATTGTCAAATGAAGGAAATGTAGGGATAGCCTGGACACCACGAGAGGAAATTGGGTTTAAAGGTGTCTATCCTTGTACAGTATCTACTTAGTTCACACTCTACACTATAATAGATACTATATTTTGATGATGAAAAATTGGGTTTCTGAAAGATTATTTCATTGGTAGTAAAGTGGAAAGAATAAAAGTATCGGTCACATTTGGTTGTTGTGGGGAATAAGTGGGAAAATTGAACCTAGCAAAGATAAGAGGTTTGTGTGAGGGAGCCCTTTTAATGGTTTATTTATTTTTATTTTATATGCATTGGTGTTTTGCCTGCTGGCATGTCTGTGTGAGAGTGTTGGATCCCCTGGAACTGGAACTACCAACAGTTGTGAACTGGCATGTGGGTGGTGGGAATTGAACCCAGGTCCTCTGGAAGAACAGCCATTGCTCTCAACTGCTGACAATCTCTCCAGTCCCTGTTATATAGTTCTATAAATCCCAATAGATAAGAATAGAATTAGTCTTGGGAGCCGGGCGGCACCTTTAATCCCAGCACTTGGGAGGCAGAGGCAGGTGGAGCTCCAGGTTGGACAGCCAGGGCTACACTGTGAAACCCTGTTTTGGAAAACAATAAACAAAAACTTGGGGTGAGAGAAATGGCTGCAGGAGACCCAAATCTGGTCCCTGAATTCACATGGGGGACATTATACACACAACACGACTCTGTTTTCAGAAAGAGAAAGAAAAATACTTTTATTCACTAACTTTAGGTATGTGTGTGTGCCCTGTTTTGCTTTATGTATTAAGCATTTTTTCATTTAATTCCAGAGTTAAACCACCACCATGTCGAGCAAAAAGGCCAAGACCAAGACCACCAAGAAGCGCCCTCAGCGCGCAACATCCAATGTGTTCGCCATGTTTGACCAGTCCCAGATCCAGGAGTTCAAAGAGGCCTTCAACATGATTGACCAGAACCGGGATGGCTTCATCGACAAGGAGGACTTGCATGACATGCTGGCTTCTCTAGGTAGCCTTTTGTGCCTTTTACCTGGTGGTGATCCATCTCTGATTCATTTGTCTTGTGATTCAATTCTTGGGGCCTTTTCAGGGCTGGACCCGACAAGGGGGAAATCAGCTCTAATGGGGGACCTGGCAGGTACTGTTGTTCCTGTTAGCTAAGTTGATTGTGTGTGTGTGTGCGCGCGCGCGCGCGCGCGTGCGCGCACGTGCATGTACAAGCATGCTGGTGGCTATATGCAGAAGACCAGAAGTCACAGTAACAAATGCAGCTAATAATCTTCTGTGGGTGGAGGACAGGCCATGAGCAAATGAACAAAGAGGAAGCTCTTTATAACCAACAATGGTTGCCTGGGAAGGAAGGACAGTGTTACTCAAAAATGGACCCCCAGGAAAGAGACTTCCACAGTAATGTTTTTTATAATTGAGAGAGAGAGAGAGAGAGAGAGAGAGAGAGAGAGAGAGAGAGAGAGAGAGAGAGAGAGAGAGAGAGAGAGAGAGAGAAATTGACATTTTTTTTTCCTAAAAACCATAGAGATGGTTCAGCAGGTTAAAGGTGCATGCTGCTGAGCTTGGTGCCTTCAGTGTGAACTCCAGGATGGAGAGACGTGGCTCTTGGACATTGTCCTCTGTCCTCCACGTGTGCTCCACAGTGCTGGTACACACACATTTATATGTGCACCACCAACAGACACAAACACACACACCACGTGCGTGTGCACTTTTTTTGGTTTGTTTGTTTTTGTTTTGTTTTTTGTTTGTTTTGGTTTTTTGAGACAGGGTTTCTCTGTATAGTTGTCCTGGAACTTGCTTTGTAGACCAGACCTCCTTTGCTTCCCTAGTGCTAGGATTAAAGGTGTATGCTACCACACCTGGCTACACACACACATTTTTAAAAAGATCCATTTTCGATTCCTATTTCGCTCTGAGAACTCTCTTGAGCCTCTGGGTTACAGTCACCCCTGCACTCCACCCCTGGAAGGCTGCAGGACAACTAGATTTGCTGTCCAAACAGGGAAGTGGGGTTGTTTTTTTGTTGTTATTGTTTTTTGATTGTTTTGTTTTTCGAGACTGGGTTTCTCTGTAGCTTTTGGAGCCTGTCCTGGAAGTCTCTCTGTAGATCAGGCTGGCCTCGAACTCACTTGCTCAGTGGCTCCTGTTGTACGGGTGAGCTAAGTGGGTGTAGTGAGGTGGATTTGCCATGCAGTGCAATAGCTGTCCATGTGTTTCTTAGATGACCCCCAAGTTCTAGACTGGACTGCCATCAGCTTCTAGTGTGGTATAGTTCTAAGATGCTCCTTTAGATCTGAAGACCCATTTCATGTGTGTCAACTTGGTGTCTGAAGAGACCATCAAGATACTGGCTTTAGTCAGCCCTTTTCACAGGTTAAGACTAAAGGAGGTTGTGTGGGCCAGCTGGCACTAACCTCGATGTCTGGAGAGCTGGGTTTGAGTTCCTGTTCTTCCACCTTCTCCAGACCTCATAGCCAATTGGTGAACTGGTTTCAAGACCTTTCCTGTGGGGAGCTCTACAGCTGCTTCCCCTCCCTGTCAGGTCTCTGGCCACTGTCCTGAGAGCTGTTCTCAGTAGGAACTGAGATCAGGATTCTCTTTATAAACAAGACGGTCAGCACCCCAGTTCAAGTCTGGCATGGTTGCTTATCCGTCAGCAAGCAGGAGGATGAGACGAGGATCCCTGAGAATTTGAGGCCAACCTGGGCTATAGAGCAGACGTGCCCCCACCCCAACAAAAAAGTAAAGCAAAAGAAGATTCCAGTCAGCAGCATGTAGAAACTGCACTTGGGATTGACCGTGCTTTATTTAATTTCGTTCAAAAGAAGTTCCCAGTCCCAAACTGACCTAATAATTTTAACCCAAATGATCAGCTTATAAATAATTTTGAAGCATACCAAATCACATGCAACTGTATCATAATTAGAAATATTAATGTCAATTTTTTAAACTTATTTTTATTTTTTTATTTGGTTTTTCGAGACACAGTTTCTCTGTGTAACAGTCCTGGGACTCACTTTGTAGGCCAACTGGCCTGGAACTCACTGAGATCCACCTGCCTCTGCCTCCCAAGTGCTGGGATTAAAGGCGTGTGCTGCCTGTTGATTTTTTTTTTTTTTTTTAAATAACTGGTATTAAAATAACAACCCCTGATGAATCAGTGTAGAATCAACATGTGATAGTGTGGTGTTCCCTGTCAAAACTTGAGACTTTTGGGGTTTTGTTTTTTAATGAGAAAGTGATGAAGAAGTTGGCAAGGTGGCTCAGCACGGAAAGGTGCTTATGTTCAAAGCCTGTGGGTTTGGTCCCTGGAACCCTTGTGGAAAGAGAGAACCAACTCCTGGAAGTTTTCCTCAGGCCTCCATACATGCGATGTGGCACGCTAACACAAAGTAATGCGATTGGCCCTCTTACCGGTGTGGCTGGCAGCTTGGGAGCAGCCTGTTTGAATGTGTCCTCTTACAGGCAAGAACCCCACGGACGCCTACCTGGATGCCATGATGAACGAGGCCCCGGGCCCCATCAACTTCACCATGTTCCTCACCATGTTTGGAGAGAAGCTGAACGGCACAGATCCTGAGGACGTCATCCGAAACGCCTTCGCGTGCTTTGATGAGGAAGCAACAGGTAAATGCTGCTTGCATGTTTGCGGCCAGCCTCATTTTAGGGTCTTTGGAGCACATTTTAGGACATGTTTTTAATGTGTAATTTTTTTAATTAAAACAAAAAAGAAAACCCTGTTGTTTTAAAATAGGGATAAAAAAAGAAAACCCTGTTGTTTTAAAATAGGGATACACCAGAAATGGTCTTGTCACGTATCTGTTGTAGGCCATGAAACTACAGCGTACCTTGCTCACCTCGAATTTGACTTCGAGCTTCTTAGAGCAGTCGTAAGAATTAGGGCCCATTGTGTCACCTTAGGGATGAAAACTGCTCAGAGACCCTGTTTCTCTAGAAGGCATAGTTCCTAGCATGAGCATTTGAAGTGTTGTGTGTCTCTGGAGTTACCTCAGGGTTTTCTGTTTTGTCTTCATTTTCCTGCCCTTTTGGAGAAGCACGCTTTGACATGAAAGCCTTTCAGTCCCATGTTTCTTCCTTTTTCCATCCCTTCTTCCTTCAGTCCTCCTTTTCCTCACACATCTGGAATCTCCCTCGCTCCTTCCTGACTTTTCTCCCTGAGCCATTCATCTGGGTGACATTGCCTTTGTTCTGGGAAGTCACCACTTATTATTATTTGACTTTTTATTTCTATACTGTGGTTTTTAAAATGATTTATTTTTCTTTTTTGTATATAAATATTGTGTGTGTGTGCGCGCGCGTGCGTGCGTGCGTGCGTATGCCTGGTGCCAGAAGAGGGCATTAGATCCCTTGAAACTGCACTTACAGGTTAGATTCTGAACTGCTTTGTGGATGCTGGAAATCATCCAGGTTCTCCGAAAGCGGCCTGTGCTCCTAACTGCGGAGCCACCTCTCTGCTTTGAAGCTTTTGACATACTTTAGTATTGATGGGATGGGAAGCAGTGGTGCAGTTCCGTGTGGTGTGGCTGAGTGTGCGGAAACGTGAGGCTGGAATCAGGACCTACCATGCACTTGGGTGTCTGTGAGTCCGCCCCTTGTTGCCCTCCAGGCACCATCCAGGAGGATTACCTGAGGGAGCTGCTGACAACCATGGGCGATCGCTTCACAGACGAGGAAGTGGATGAGCTCTATAGGGAGGCCCCCATTGACAAGAAGGGCAATTTCAACTACATCGAGTTCACGCGCATCCTCAAGCACGGAGCAAAAGACAAGGACGACTGAAGAGCTCCAGCGGGGGCTCCTGTCACGTGACCCTACTCACTTCCTTCTCGGCTCCTTCCCCCACCTGTAGGACCTTCTGCATGCCACTTAGTTCACAGCTTTGCCTCTTTTGTAATGTATTTATTTCAGACTTTTCTGTCATTTAGCACTTGTATAATCAGACTGGAAATGGGGACAATGCTGTAAATTGTGTTGAAAATGCCATGCGAATAAAAATCAACAATGTGAAAGCCCAGGAAAACATATCCATAGTTCTGGTTTGCTGGATTTTTTACATTTTTATATAATAAAAATGTTATTTTGAAATAAAGATTATGCTGACTCAAATGGAGTGTAAGACAAATGAGTGGCAGTTTGGGATAGCCCTTCCTTCAGGCCTCCAACCTTGTGAGATGCAGACTGTAATTTGCACATCCCCAGGACAGCAGTGTTCTTCGGAACTTTTAAATCACTTTAGCATCTTCAAGAGCTTTGCTTCTTCTAGGGGGACATCTGTTAAATGCCAGCATAGAGTGTTGTCTTTCAGAGCAGTTTCCTTTGCTCTGATGTTGTCAGCACGTGTGTCGTTCTGGAGAAGTACTTCCTGTGTGCAGCATGCACCCCGGCGGTTCTCAGAGCGCCTTCACCCCAGTTTGGTGAGACAGGCTGTTACTGACTGCACTGGTTGCTGGGTGTTGAGCATACAGTACCCCAGAGCCACACCCCCAGCCGCTTGCCCTCTTTGGTAAGTTGGGGTTGGGGGTGAGGGCTGAGTGACCAACTCTTTGGTCACTGTTGGTGAGAGCCACGGTTCTGTTTTACTAAGTCCAGAGCTCGCAAGGTCTACAGAAAGCCAAAAGTGCCAACACATGCCATTTCACTGAATTCAGAGCTCAGTGGTCATTTTTGACATTTAAAACCATCTTGCAGCAAGACAGTTGTTTGAAATTTTTCCAGAGGATTTATCCCAGGGAGAAAGCAAAAGACAAAAACACACAGACTGGGGTGTGGCTTGGTGGGAGTCCTGTGCTCAGCATGTGCAAACCTCGGTGAAAAAAATTAGAGGATGAACATTACAAGCAATTATAGATGTGCTTCTGTAGACTTAGGGAAGGAGACAAAGGCAGATGAAAAGGAAGTTTGGTGACAGTGACACCTATTTCTCCTAAACGTTGTTCAAAATCAGCATGCGCGCTGCTTGCTGCCTGTGTCTTGTAACTCGGTGCAGCACCCTGGCCTGCTTTCTCCTGCTGTCCTTTTACACCTGAGCTCTTCCTCATCCTTAAATGAGACAGTGTTCAGCTCAGGAGGACGGATGGATAAGCCAAAGGGGAAATTCCTGAAGTTACTACTACTTACTGATAGAAGTTGAGAAAAACTGAGCTCCCCTCCAGAACCATGAGGAATCCTGAGCATTCCTGTGAGGCTCCTGTTAACGCTTAGAATCTCAAAGTCACTAGGAAGTCACAAAACTAAGTGAATTGTCATGTAGGTAAAGCAAGGCAGAAGTAGACACCAAGCCATTTATCCAGTCAGTACCTGTCACCCAGCAAGCTCTTGTGTTGCTTGCCAAGACAGGAGAGACAAGGCTCCGGTTCCAGGCGGAGGCACGTAAATACCGCATGGTAGTGAAGAACACTGCATGGCAGAGCATGACGGGAAATGGTCCCTAGGAGCTATGGCCAGGTTGAAGTCTGCTCGACGGGGTCCCTGTGCAAAGCCCAGGATGAGACTGTCCACTCAGGAAACAACTCCCAAGTCACGGTGGCATGCAGTAACAAGGAGAACATGATGCTCTCAACTCAAGGATGTCATCCATGGTAGGGAATCCATGGCTTTAGGTCAGAAAGTAACATGGTTAGTGTTTGAAAAACTCATTGTAGCTGTGCATAGAATTTAAGTGACAAGACCCGGGGCAGCTAGGGAGCCATCCAGAGGAGGTGCTGGGCTAATGAGGGCGTGGCTGGCCTTGGTCCACTGACCTCCAGTCTGACTGCCTTGTTAAGGCTGACTATAAGTTCATTCCATCAGTCTGCTGAAAAGATTGGGAAGTGCTGTAGAGTGCCAGGAGGTATTTTCAATGTTTAAGACAAAGCAAAATCCATGTCTAATAAATAACCATTGGTGTTGAATCCAACATCACCCTCTGAGAACCTTATTGATCCTATGGCCATTGGAATGTGTATATGTATAAACCTTTTAAATGGCATGGAGGGGCCTGAGGATGTAGCTCATTGGTAGAGTTCTTGCCTAGTATTTCTTCATGAAGCCTCAAGTTCCATCTCCAACACTGCATACAAATACAAGTGTCAGCTCAAGCCTATGATCCCAGCACTGGGGAGGTGAAGGCAGGAGGATCAAAAGTTCAAGGTTATCTTGGACGTGTAGTGTTTGAGGCTTGTCTGGCCTACGTGAGACCCTGCCTCAATAAACAAAACTTACTGAGTATTTTCCGATTGTTACAGAAAAGGGTGAATCTGCCTCTAGGTGGAGACATGCCATTGCCTCCTGCCTTGGGTATTCCAGTTTACTGGAGAGATGCTTGCTATTACCAAGCAATGATGGCGCACGCCTTTAATCCCAGCACTCAGGAGGCAGAGGCAGGCGGATCTCTGTGAGTTCGAGGCCAGCCTGGTCTACAGAGTGAATTCCAGGGCAGGCTCCAAGGCTATACAGAGAAACCCTGTCTCCAAAAAACAAACAAAAGAATGTTTGCTATTCTTGTAGAGGGATGGGGTCCCTGTACCTACATCAGGCAGCTCACGACTGCCTGTAAATCCAAGTTTCAGGGAATCTAATGCCCACTTTGGACTTCTGTGGGCATATATACACCCAGACACATGAATTAAGTCTCAAGAAGAAAAGAGTTAATCTAGGGGCTGGAGAGATGGTTCAGAGGTTAAGAGCATTGCCTGCTCTTCCAAAGGTCCTGAGTTCAATTCCCAGCAACCACATGGTGGCTCACAACCATCTGTAATGGGGTCTGGTGCCCTCTTCTGGCCTGCAGGCATACAGACAGAATATTGTATATATAATAAATAAATATTTTTTAAAAACAAAGATAAGAGTTGATCTAAAGTCAGATCTGTTGTCAAAGGCCTTTAATCCCAGCACCCAGGAAGAAGAGGCAGTAGGATTACTTGAGTTCCAGTCCAGCCTGGTCTACATAGCCACTTCCAGACAAACCTGGGCTACACTGTGAGATCATCTCAAACAAACAATGGTTAATCCAATTGGGCAGATCAATCCCTTGTCCAGATGTCCAACCCTCAAAAGGCAGGTCCACCCTACATTATGCTAAAGGGGTAAGAGAATAGCCATCCCTTCCATGAGCCACCACATGTCCTGAGTCCCTGCCCTCTATGCTGCTCGGAAGCTGGTGTGTAAGGCTCTGTTGGGTCTGCCCACTTTTCGCCGACCTGACTCTCAGAAAGCCGTAACCTTTCCTTTGTCTTCTCTTCTGCCTTCCCTTCCTTTCGGATGCTGACCAGAGCCTATGTGCTTTTCCTGGGGCTTCCGGCTTCATTGCTCTTTCTCCAACGCTCCCCTCTCTGCCGGGTGGCCGCTGGTCCACCTTGTGGCTCATCTCCATGAAGCCTGGACTCACAAGCCATGGCTTCTGCTCCTCTTCCAGGCAGCTGCCAGGGTTTACAGTGTTTCTCTTGGGGGTTTTATTTCAAACCTTAATAAAGTTGTCTTTAAGCTCCCCTACGAGTCCGTTCTTAAGTCATCTTACTAGTGGAACTTAGAACCCCCACAAGGGACCCGGTTTCTCTGATACCACTCTGCTGAGTGTGATAACCAACTGCCTCCAGGAGGGGCCCAGGAGACTGGTGGTCCGAAATGGCACCGCTACTTTGTTACCCTTGAACAGAAGTTATAAAAGCCTTAGTCACGGCTTTTTTTTTGTTCCCAGAACTCTAGGACATGGATAATGTAGACATTGTTAGCTCATTTTATGGGTGAGAATATTGAACTACCGAAGTTACCTGGTTTGCTCAACTTTACTCGCTAGACAGAGTCGAGGTTCTAAGCTTTCTGACCAAACCATTAAGCCTATAATTTCCTAATTAAATAATTGGTATCTCTAGCCCGATCAAGACGCTTTCCAGTTAGAAGGGAGCTAAAATTTCTCCCTGTTCTTTAAACCTCACTAGCACGACTCACTGGGTGTCTTAGTTGGGGTTTCTATTTTCGTAAAGAAACACTATGGCCAAAAGCATCTTGGGGAGGAAAGGGTCTGTCTCGCTCACAGTTCCACATAACAGTCCATCCAAAGCTGTGAGGATAGGAACTCAAACAGGGCAGGATCCTGGAGGCAGATGCTGCTGCAGAGGCCATGGAGGGGTGCTGCTCACTGACTGGCTTGCTCATGACTTGCTCAGTCTGCTTTCTTATAGAACCCAGGACCCCCAGCCCAGGGATGGCCCCACCCACTAGGGGCTGGGCCTCCCTCGTTAATCACTAATTAAGAAAATGCTCTACAGCCAGATCTTCTGGAGGTGTTTTCTCAGCTGAGGTCCCTTCTCTCAGAAGACTCTAGTGTTGTATGATATTTGATCACACTGTGAAACTCCAAGACTGTGAATAAAATTAACCTCGGATCAGGGGGCAGAGCCAGTGACTGGTTGACAGGAATTAGCCTAGAGAGACACACAGGAAGGAGTAGGGAGGGCCTTAGAGTTACCTGGTCATTTTGGTTTGGGATGGGTAGAGAGAACTCTCTTCCTGGGTCTCTGGCCAAAAAGGAAGGTCAGCTGGCTGCTTGTTGACTTCTGTGATCTAACAGGTTTTTCACCCCAGCATCTGACTCCTGAGTCTTTACTGGTAAATAGAACAACTTAGATGAAAACAACACCCTAGCTTGTATGAAGTGGACATAAAACTAGCCAGGACACTGGCGAGATTGCCAGTAGGACAAGTGTGAAAATCTGCAGGCCCCTACAGCCTCGCAGGAGATTCGAGACAGGTGCTTACCATCCAGTCTAAACAGGGCTGAGGCTCGGGAAGGAGCTGAGAGGTGCTGACAGGTTTTAGAAGGCTGCAGGGAGGAAATCTCTGGCAGACAAAAAGAACAAGAGCATATCTTGTTTTACAGATATGCTCTCCCAGGGAGCAGGTCACAGCCTGGGGCAGAAGCTGCTCTGGGCTCAGTGTGGTCCTTTGGCCTCTTTTCCTGCTCTCAGATCTTTCCTAGAATGCTCTTTACGTGGTTTTCAGAGCATACTTCAGCTTGCCTCTGCTTTTTTGTGATTCAGGCAGCATCCTTAAGCCCTGGGCAGTGAGGCATTTATTACTCCTGTGTGCGCTAACATAATCAATGCATATAGTACTGTCAAGACTGATAAATAATTCTATCAGTATTATACCTTACAGGGGGTTGAGAAGGGGCTCAACAGTTAAGAGCACTTGTTTCTCTTGCAGAAGACCCAGGTTTGGGTCCAGTACCATGGCTTATGATCAGCTGTGACTCTAATTCTAGGTGCTCCTACTCCCTCTTCAGGCCTCTTTGAGCACCAGGCGAACAGACACGAAGACAAAACACCCATCCTCGTAAGTAAAATAATGCGAAATTTAAAAAGGCAATGTTAGGCCTTACCACAGAAGCACAATCCCTGAAACATGAACATCGGAGACCCCATGAGAGTGTAGCTGAGGGCACTGGTGGAGGACGCGAGAGTTTATCACACGCTGCGGCTTCGAAGAAAGTATTCTTCACGTTGAAAAATGGTGACAATCACAGGCTGCACTCATCTCCTTTGTGCTTAGTCTAAGAGGATCTAAGTTGTCAAGTTCAACTGTTTAGAGACAGTAACTGGAAGTGTCACTAGGTGGCGCTATTGTTCCTGGTACTGTAGTAAGCCAAGCCTTAAGGAATTCAGCATGACGACTGCCTTCAAGAGCCTTGGCGGCAGTCAGAGTTCTTTAGAGGGAACAGGAAATTCATGCATCCATACATTCCAAACTTTGGGGCTAGTTTCTGGGATTCGTTTTTTTTTTTTTTTTTTTTTTTTTTTTTGGTTTTTCGAGACAGGGTTTCTCTGTGGCTTTGGGATTCGTTTTTTACACTCATAGCAAGTCCCTCCTTCCCTCTCTCCTTTACTTCCAGCCAGCCATCATTAATTCACATATGAATATTTGTTGAGTGACTGGAAAGTTCCAGAATATCCAGCTCTGTCTTGCCCGTCTGCTCTTGCTCTCTCTCTCTCTCTCTCTCTCTCTCTCTCTCTCTCTCTCTTCCTCCCTCCCTCCCTCCTTCTCCCTACCTCCCTCCCTCCTCCTCCTCCTCCTCCTCCTCCTCCTCCTTCTCTCTCTCTCCCTCCCTCCCTCTCTCTCTCCCTCCCTCCCTCCCCCCCTCCCTCCCTCCCTCCTTCTCTCTCTCTCCCTCCCTCCTTCTCTCTCTCCCTCCCTCCCTCCCTCCCTCCTTCTCTCTCCCTCCCTCCCTCCCTCCCTCTCTCTCTCCCTCCCTCGCTCCTTTTCTCTCTCTCCCTCCCTCCCTCCCTCCTTCCCTCCCTCCCTCCTTCTCTCTCCCTCCCTCCCTCCCTCTCTCTCCCTCCCTCGCTCCTTTTCTCTCTCTCCCTCCCTCCCTCCCTCCTTCCCTCTCTCCCTCCCTCCTTCTCCCTCCCTCCTTCTCTCTCCCTCCCTCCCTCCCTCTTTCTCGCTCCCTCCCTCCCGCTCTCTCTCCCTCCCTCCCTCCGCCTCGCTCTCTCCCTCCCTCCCTCCTTCTCTCTCCCTCCCTCTCTCCCTCCCTCCCTCCCTCCCTCCTTCTCTCTCCCTCCCTCCCTCTCTCTCCCCCCCCCCCCCTCCCTCCCTCCCTCCCCCCCTCCCTCCTTCTCTCTCCCTTCTTCTCTCCCTCCCTCCCCCCCTCCCCCCCTCCCTCCCCCCCCCCCCCCTCTCTCTCTCTCTCTCTCCTTTGTGGGCTTGCATCAAATTCCTGGCTCACCCTATCCTCTGACCTTAACCTCCCCGGCAGCTGGGACTTAAGACACTTCACTCTGCTCCACTTCCAGGGTCAGGTGAGATCTGAGCAGGACTCTATTGCTATTTTCATGTCTGTTTTAGAGAGGGAAGACTAAGGCTGTAGCCAGCAGACGTGTATATAATTTACTAAGACAACGCTAAGCTTCTGAGCCAGCTTCTTTCTGTTGCTCTCCCCTCCCCCATCTCCTGGAAATATCATCAGAATAATAGCAGGAGAGTGGCAAATGAATAAACGGCTCCAAGTGCTCGCAAAGGGGCTGGAGATACCCTGTGGGATGCACATGAGTGGGTAGGTTTAAATATGGGAAATTGTTTTGACATGTCTTCAGGAAGTGCCCCTAATCCCTCCAGTCCTGCTTCTGCTGTCCTGGGTTCTCGGGGCACAATGCTTCCTTTCAGACCCCCCTTCCGAAGGAGCGGGATGAAGTCTATTTCCTCCTGGACTCTGGAGACTAGCACTGCAAAGTCCACGCGAATGCTTTCCTGAGTCCACTTTTCTAAATTTCTTGGTGCAAACTGACTTAGGCTGTGCTGACTATACTTTCTCAAATTACCTTTTCCGTACTTTGCTTGCCCAGTTCTCAGTAACGAAGTTTTTATTATATTCAGGTGTTAAAGGCAACACAAAAACTGACCCTTCTCTCTGGAGTGGCATAGTGCCCACACTTTAGGGCTGGGATGTAGCTCAGTGGTGAAGCACTAGGTCCTGGGTTCAATCACACACACACTTGCACATACACACACATACATATACATTCATACACACATACATACACACATGTACACATACACACACATGCATACATATACATGCATATACACATACACACACGCATATACACATGCACATATACACATATACAACACACATACACACATATACATACATACACATTCATATGCACATGCACACATACACACATATACATACATACACATTTGTACATACATACATACATACACATGCATATACACATATATACACACACATACATATATACACATTCACATACACACACCTTCTTATTACACTACTACAGAGCAAAAGTGTTAGTCCCTTTGTTTATCACTATTACCGAGCTAGAATGTGTGACCCCCCCCCCCAGGAAGCTGCCAAAGCTGGTTTTTAAAATCTGCTTGCTGGAGAATGACATTATTTTCTCTTGTGATCCCATTGCTGGCCTTCATGCTGGTCAGTTACCACAGCAACACTGAGAACTCAACCAGACATGTAACAAAGGAAAGCCAAACATCAAATCTCCGTCACAGGCACAGTTTTTGAATTGTCTGTGATGTTCCTTGTCAACAGTGGGGAACAGGGGCCATTTGCTAAAATCACTTTGGGAGGAGAACGCCCCCTTCTCAGAGTAGAAGGCTAATGGTCCGGCACCCCTGTCTCCCATGTGCTGGCACAGCCATGGGCAGTTGTGGCAGAAGCCTCTCCTACTCCTAGCTCTTCCTCGGCCCCATGGTCTCCATCCACTCAGTCCTCGGCCCGTCTATCAAGAGGTGGCCTTGGCCTGCCTACCCAACCCCAGGGCTTGATGATGAGAAATTGCCCTTGAGTTCCACACTTGAGTTAAAAAAAAAGTGTCCTCATACTTTTTGGGCCTATGTTAATTCTTTTTGTGTAGCTACAACTAGTTTCTGAGAGAACACATCTAAGGAGAAGGGGCATGTCTAAGGCCATAGTTTCAGAGGGTTTGCTCCAGGGTTTCTTGGTCCTATACACTGGATAAGAACAATGTGTATAGAAGAATGTTCACCACACGGTGGGTAGAAAGCAGAGAGCGGAGGACTGGGCCGGGACCAAGTATCACCTTCAAATCCATACTTCCTCCAGCTACGAGATACCATAGTCTAAAGTTTCTAGGACCTTCCAAAATAGATCCCGCACCACCACTAGTTGGGAACCAACCCCTTATCACAAGAGCCTGTGGGGGATATTTATTTACTATCTGAAAACCATGACAGAACCCAAACCTTGAATGTAAAAAAGACGAGAATTTCCAAACACGGAGACAAATGGGAAACAGTGCCTGTCTTTGTCTGTATACACAGAGCAATCTTAGAAAACCATGAGGCCAGCCAATTTTAATCAGGGATTCCAAGAGACTCCTCCCAAACCCAAAAGGTTTGTTGTGTCTGACTCTGTCTCCTTCCTCATTGTGTGTGTTAGTTCCCAACTAAAAGAGATTTTTGTTGTGTGTGTGACATACTCCTTAAACTCTACCATATCCGGATTTTTGTTTTTAACCTTGCACATGAGTCTGTTAAAAGATAACAGGATCTCCACAGAAACTCCCCTCACCTCACGGGCTTGCTGCTGCTGCTCAGAGCAGGCAATGCAGACCCACTAGCCGTCTAGAAGTCTGCGATGAGAGGCAGAAAAGAAGGAGGGAAGGAAGGACAAGAGAAGGGGGAGGGAGGGAAGCAGATGGAGGTGGCAAAAGTCATGGCTAGTCTAAGATGGCTGCACCGGGAAGACCTTCCAGCAGAGCTGGCCCCTCAAGGAGGCAGGCCGGGCTAGGGGTGCGTGAATGCCATGGGGGACATATGGATGCAATCAAATTGTTACAAAGAGGAAACAGACTGGCGAGTTTAAAGAAATCAAAAATAAGCATTTCTACACTCTGCACAGTTCTGAAGACTGATCTCTTCGCACATACCCATTCTCTCATATAGTTTCTGCTGTGAGTCTTCTCTTCTTACCCCACATGTCTGTCACCTTCAACGTTTTGCTACTTGACTAGAACAGACCTCAATTTTAACACTCTTGGTAGCACAGTTTCTTTGAAAAGATGCTATGGATTTGGAAAACACAGACATTGTCCAAGTTTCTTCACTGCTGGGCTGAACCAGAGGGATGTAACAAAGTGGATTATCTCCTGATGGATGAGGAGAGGTGGCGTGTTTCAGGGATTGGCAGATGATGCCTGCGTGGGCTAGGCCAGCAGGCCAAGGGCATCTTCCCTCCTTTGGGCTTCCTTGTGCAGCCAAGGTCAGAAATGACAGCAAGATATAGGAACCTGTGGTCGCGTGTTAAGACAGAGTCTGGTTAGAGTCTATATGGCCCTGATGTACTATGGATGCTCTCTCTCTCTCTCTCTCTCTCTCTCTCTCTCTCTCTCTCTCTCTCTCTCTCTCTCTCTCTCTCTCTCTCGTGTGTGTGCATGCATGCACATACATATGCATACATAGCATGCATGTAGAGGCCAGAGGGCAGCGTGGGGGGGGGGGGAGTTTTCTCCTATCATATGGGTCCAGGGGAACTAACTCAAGTTACCAGATTTTCATCTTAAAAGTTTGCAAGTTGTGCTTGCATTTCTCATTTAAAAATCAAGACTATCCCGTAATGACCCTAACAAAACAACACGTTTCACAAGACTAGGTCAATTTAAAAGATGTTCTAGAAGAGTAGCTCATCCCTTTACATAAAGGAGTGAGATCTCGTTTGTCACCTCACTCTGAGGGAAGGAAACATAGTAAGTCCATGCAATGGTTTTACCACGGCCATGTTGAAGTACAGGTGTACGCATGTGTGCCAAATGGTTCTGGAACAGCATGGTTTTGGAACTCTCCTGATGGCAAAGCTGTGGAAAACGCAGTAAGAATTTGGGGCCTGAAAGCCACCTTCCTGACCCTGTCACTTCCCAGTGACTTAATGCTTGGAAAGATGTGGACGAAGTTGGAGTGGCAGAGTTGAAAATAAATGAGCTCCACGAATCAGGAATCCGATGGGCGGTGGGCCACCTGAGAGCCACTCTGCTGACCCTCCTCAGGCAGCCAGAGCAGGGGGAACAATCCCAGGCTGCAGTCTATCACTGAAGAAGCTAATCACGTCATATCCACAATCAACAGCAGAGGACTCTAAGTGCACATGTGCTTAGTGCCTCACTAGCTTTCACTACTCACACAGTCCGGGATCCCAAACCAGGGACTGTGCCTTCCACTTCCAGGCTGGGTCTTCCCACATCCGTGAATTCAAACAAGACAGTGCCCCACAGGACACCCTGATGGAGACAACCCCTCACTACGATTTTCTTCCCAAGCCTTTCTAGGTCGTGTTGAGTTGACGATCAAAACTAATCACACTAAGTAAATTTAAGATACAAAGCATCAGGAAAACCCGGCCGTGGTGGCTCATGCCTTTAATCCTAGCACTCAGAAAGCAGAGACGGTGGATCTCTGAGTTCAAGGCCAGTCTGGTCTACGGAACAGATTCAAGGACAGGCACCAAAGCTACAAAGAAACCCTGTCTCAAAAAAACAAAACAAAAAAACCAGCAGGGAATGACACAGGCTGTCACCCTAAAGGACAGTTCCTCCTGATGGTGTGGTCTGCTGGGGGTGGGGGTGGGGGGCCAGAGTTGGGGGTGAAAGAGGAGTCTCAGCAGACTGAATACATCCAGGATCAGTGCAGAAGCTTCTCTTTCAAAGACAAGGACAGTCAAGTGGCCTGTGTGCTTCTGGTGCTTACCCATCATACTGAGGTCACCTGGGATGAGAATAGCCGTCACCAGTTGACATCCAACTTATGAATGGTTCAGCTGCCATTTTGTGAGATCTACAGAGGATCTGTGATTGACTGATACCTTAGGTTTACTCGGCCCTCTGTCCTTTCTCACCTCTGAGTGCACTCCTGTTTGTTCTGTTCCTATTTCTGTCAGTCAAACATGCTCATATGCAATGTTTAACCTAAGGCTTTCTTCTTTCTTGCTTTCTTCTTTCTTCCTATCCTCTTTATCTTTTCCTTTTTAGATTTTTATTGTTCCAGTTGTGTGTGTGTGTGTGTGTGTGTGTGTGTGTGTGTGTGTGTGTGTGTGAGAGAGAGAGAGAGAGAGAGAGAGAGAGAGAGAGAGAGAGAGAGAGAGAGAGAGAGAGAAATAAAGAAAGAATCTCTCTATATAATCCTGATTGACCTGGGATTTGCTACATAGACCAGAGGGCCTCAAACTCACAGAATTCTACTTGCTTCTCCTTCTCAAGTGCTGGGATTAAATGTGTGTGCCACCAGCCCTACCTAGTGTTTGTTTAACATTTATTTTTGTTTGTGTCTGTGTGCGCAGGCATTCGTTCACATGTGTGCACGCGCACACCAATGCGTGGCTGTGGTGGTCGGAGGACAACTTGTAAGTGTTGATTGTCTTCTACCTGGTGGGTCTCAGGACTAAACACAGGTCCCCAAGCTTGGCACAGCAAGTGTCCCACTGTCCCACTTTGCCAGCCCTTCATTCTGTTAATAAGTGTTAAAGCAATTATCTCTAAAAGACAAGGCTCTCTTACTTTTTAAATGTAACCACAAACCAATACTTTATTGTAAAAAAAAATGCTATGGATGGGGCTATAAGTCAGTGGGAAAGACCTTGCCTAGAATTACACAGTGAGAACCTGTCCACAAAGGAAAAGGCCACAGACGCAGGACTTGGTCCAGAGCAGCAAGCTTTCGCTCTTTTGCTTGTTTAGTGGTACTGAGGATGGAACCAGAAGGCTGCATGCTCTACAACTGAGCACCATCCCCAGCTTCCACGCTGCAAACGTTATAATTTTATCTATGAGGTCATCCAAGGAGGAAATGTTCTTTGACTTTGTTTTAAAGAAATAAATAGGGCCAGAGGTGTGGATCTGTTAGGAGAGTGCTTGCCCAGTGTGTAGGACGCCCTGGGTTCCATTCCCAGCGCAGAGTGTACTGGAAGGGATGGGTAGGTGGGTAAAGGGATGGGTGTGTCTGATGGTGTTTGCTATGCACCTTCTCTTTTGTTCGTTTGACAGAATGTTCTGTGATCTGCTTTAAAGTGTCTTATCTTATCTTCTTCAAAAGTCCCCCCAAATAAATATGGAATGTTAAGTTGGGGAGGACAAATTTATTTAGACTAACAAAGCCCATGCCCTCCCCGCTCTTTTCTTAGACAGGGTTTCACTATGGAGTCCTTAGACAGGGTTTCACTATGGAACCATGGCTGGCCTTGAACTCACAGAGTCCCACTTGCCTCTGCCTCCTGAGTGGCTGTGATTAACGACATGAGCCACCTCATGCAGCATGAAGAACCTGTATGAACACGCATCTTTAGTGTCTCCTGTGTTCTTCTGGGGGACCCTGACATGTGATGAGTCTCAGCCGTCTCATGATGTATACATTTTCTGTGTGTCGGGAGGTGACGCGTAGTGAGTGTGAGCATGCGTATGCACATGTGTACATACATGTGCTAGCAGCTAGCATCAGGAGTCATCTTGCTTGTTTGTTTGTTTTTGAGACTGGGTGTCTCACTGACCCTGAAGCTCTTCAATTTGGCTAGGCCAGCTGGCCAGTGCCTTTCAAGGGAACTGCTTGCCCCTGCCCCTCCAGCGCTAGGGACTCAGGCACCTGCCATCATGATAAAGTGTTTATTTGGGTTCTGGGGTGGGGGTGAACTCAGGTTTGTATGCTTGTGTGGACAGTGATTTACAGACTGAGCCATCTTGTCAACCTGGGACAAAAGCTGATTAGTGGCTCTTTACCAAGGGACAGTCCTATCACTGCGGTGTTGCTAGCTATTTCTTAGCTCCTAACTGATGGGTATGGTCATCTGAAACTATTTTTGCTCAATAAATGAAGACATTTCAGGATGTGTGATGCTCATGCTGTATGGTTTTCTCCTTAGGCAGCTGTCTCCTAATATATATATATATATTCCACTCACCTATAATAGCAGTCTAGATCATATGAAAGTCATGAAAGTCCCTCTTGGCATGAATAATAAATAATAAGTGTTGTAAGGCACCGATGGAGCCTTTCTGATCCCATGTTAGCCCCGCTTGAGTTCCTTTAGGGTGCTTCTCCTCCACGCCCCCACCTTCCTCTGCTTTAATAGACACTTGTGCTGTTGGTGTTCATACTTGCCTCCTCAAATATAATCCTCAGTCCAGGCTCCAGAGCCTTCATTCCATGCCTGTTTCCTAGTTCCTCTACCAACTCCTGTGGGGTAACAGCCTGAAATATCACTGACATGGTGGTTTAGTTTTGTGTGTATGTATGTGTGTGAGGGGGGGAGAAAGGGGAGGAGAGAGAGAGAGAGAGAAAAAGAGAGAGAGCATGTGCATGCATGTGTATTTATAGCCAATTTTTGAATATGTAGAGGTAGGCATAGATTTTTGTCAGAAAAATATGCATCAGGGGATATATTAGCACTTTTAAAAAATTATTTATTTACTTATTTGCTATTAGTAATCCCCCTAAGTCCAAACAAAATCCATTCAGGACTTGCCTTCCTGGAGTGTCTATGCTCAAACTCTGTAATCTCCCTGCAAACAATCTTTCTTTAAAATACATATGTGTGTATGTATACATACATATATACATATAATTGATAAGTGTTTGGTCTGCGTGTAGATAGATGATTTGTGTATCATGTGCATGCGGTGCCTATAGAGGCCAGGAGAGGGTGTCAGATCCTCTAGAACTGGCCTTACAGATGGTTGTGAGCGACCGTGTGGGCACTGGGAACCAAACCCAGGTCTTCTGCAAACCCTGAGCCTGAGTGTTTCCCCAGCTTCTCCCCGCACTTGTCCTAAACGTCAATTACACCATAATGTTTTGAGTCGTGAGACACATTTCTGTGACTGTGCAGAGCTACAGAGGAAAAGGTGGTGACCGCTGGAACAGGAGGGGAAAGCAGACTTGGACAAAAAGAAAAAAGTCAAAATCCTTCTCTAATTCATTTCCTCGTTCCACCTTGTTAAGTTTTCTCTGATCTCCAGAGCATGCCAGAAGTTCAAGCATAAATAAACCATAAAGAGAGGGGCCCTAGAAAGATTCTCCTTTGAAAGAGCCATATTAAATCTAAGATCTTTTGCATGATGGTTTTTGAAAAGAACACGGTGAGCTCGGAAGATGAGAGGCAGTGAAAGGTGTTCTTTAAAGGATGAGGTGGATTAAAACACATTTGTCCCCTTGTGTTTAAGCAGCCTAGCTCTGCATGACTTTAACCTTAACAGTAAGAGGACCTGTGAGACGGTGGGGAAGCTTGACCACCTGAGTTCCATCCAGGATCCTCGTGGAGGAAGGGGGGGAACATATTCCGTACTCGGGCAAGTGGTCCTCTGCCTTCCACCTGCGCACACTCACATAGACATACTCTCTCTCACACATACACACACACGAGAGAGAGAGGGAGAGAAAGTTAAAATAGACACACTCTCTCTCTTACACATACACACACGAGAGAGAGAAAGAGAAAGTTAAAATAGACACACTCTCCCTCTCTTACACACACACTCACACACACACATGAGAGAGAGAGAAAGAAAGAGAGAGAGAGACTTAAAATAGAATAAGAAAATAAAAGAATAAAGTCATGAAAACAAATCTTTAGTGTCAAAGGCCAGGATAGCGGCTGCCTCTGTCGTCTGTTTATTCTGAGTGGCCCATGAAGGCTGCTGGGCACTTGATCTGGGTAGAGGCCAAGCCTGGTGTAAGGTGTGTGCGTGTGTGAAGATTTGAGCTGATCACTGTGACTCGGAACATACTAAATGCAAGTCACACTTAGACAAATAAGTTAGTGAAGGCTTTGCTGGCCTCTACTTATTAAGGAGCCCAATTCTAGCTACCCTGGAGCAATGCTCTAAGCCGCTCAACGCTCAACAGCCCACACTGTGTTCTGCGAACAAACTGGTGAACTGACACACAGGGACTGCACTTGGTAGTCACCAGCGGATCTGAAGTGTGTCTGCTCACCAGCAGTGGCTGCGGTTTCAACGTGAGTGTTCTAATGCATCTGGGCCTCTATAGTGTTAGCAAATGAAGGAATAAAATCAGTATTGATGGAAATTTCATGTAGATTTAGAAATAATTATCCAGATGTCACAATATATAGGACCTGACTTTACAGGGTGGCACATGCCTGTAATCCCAACACTCAGGAGGCAGAGGCAGGGGGATCATGGTCAGCTTGGGTTACATAATAGTAGCTCAAAAAAATAAGTACAGGAGTGAATCTCAGTGTTACGGTGCTTGCCTAGTAATTCAAATTCATGCCCAATATGAGAGAGAGAGAGAAGAAAACTGATGTCTAGAACATTCAGGTGGCTTGTAACAGCCAAAATGAGAAGATGGGATATCAACCCTCTCTCTCTCTCTCTCTCTCTCTCTCTCTCTCTCTCTCTCTCTCTCTCTCTCTCTTTGGGGGTGGCATGATTTTCATGACAGGATTTCTCTGTGTATCCCTGGCTGTTTTGGAACTTATTCTGTAGACCAGACTGACCTCAAACTCAGAGATCTATCTGCCTCTGCCTTTGCCTCCCAAGAGCTGGGATTAAAGGCGTGTGGCACCATGCCCAGCTGCCTCAATTTTTTTATGAAGGTCTCAACTTGTACATATAGAGACTCGAACATTTTGAACTTGATCAACTCATTTGAATGTATCAGACATTTGACTGTGCTCATTGGGTGAGGTAATTTCTTTTTTCAAGAACAAACAAGAAATACAGATGGTTGCTGGGTGATAGTATGGGTCTCACTGTGTAGCTCTGGTTGTCTTGGAAGTCACTATGTAGACCAGGCTAGCCTTGAACTCACAGAGCTCTGCTTGCCTCTGCCTCCCCAGTGCCGGGACTAAAGGCGTGCACAGCCATTCTTGTGGTTATAAAATCTTCAGGAGGTGTGGCTTGCCTGACAAAAGTACATTGATTGTGGGAATGTCTTGAAGGTTATGGCGCAGCCCTGCTCCTGGCCCAAGCTCTCTGATTCCTGATTTGTGGAGCCATGAGGAAGCCACACCGCAGTTTGTTTGCCTGATTCCCAAACAGACATGCTTGAGGCGGTGTCTAAGGCATTATTGTTATTAATGCTTAATGAGCATCTCTACGCTCACAGTGAGGCATAC
Source organism: Arvicola amphibius (assembly GCF_903992535.2). Classification (NCBI taxonomy): domain Eukaryota; kingdom Metazoa; phylum Chordata; class Mammalia; order Rodentia; family Cricetidae; genus Arvicola; species Arvicola amphibius. Next base: position 17,283,528 of record NC_052064.1, read on the forward strand.
TTTTGCAATTACATCCTGGTTTTCAGTCACAGTAGAACTAGTGGATCAAATAATAAGTGTATTTTAAATTTTTGGTGGGATTTGTTTAATTATCCCTCTGTCACGGTTAACCTCAAGTATTGATATAATACACCCTAGAGTTATCTCAGAAGAAAGCCTCAGCTGAGGAATTGCCTGGCTCAGATTGGTTTGTGGACATTTCTATGGGGCACTGTCTTTACTGGAAGGGTCCATCCCATGCGGGTGGCGCCATCCCTAGGCAGGCGGTCCTAGGCCGTCTAAGAAAGCAGGCTAAGCATGGGTCTGTGAGTGAGCCAGAGGGTGAGGTAGCAAGCACCTCTACGATTACTTTCCTCTACGATTACTGCCTTGAGCCCCTGCCCTGACGTCCCCCTTGACGATGGGCTGTGACCTGGAAGTGTAAGCCTTGACAATGGGCTGTGACCTGGAAGTGTAAGCCAAGTTGCTTTTGATTAGAGTATTTATCACAGCAACAACAACAAAAAAAAAAAATGTCAAACTAGTACACATTCCCAAAGCTCATCAGTGTGTCATCCTACCGGCCATGTGTCAAAGGGTCTATTTTCTTCCCCTATTGCCAATGCTGGGCATGATCAATCTTTTACATTTCTTGTCAATAACAGATAAGTTATTGGTGAGGGGTAGGTCTCAAGATCACAATCATTAAATGATGTAAGATTCCGTTCTTACTGTATCCCCTTGTGTTTGGCCTGACAGAGCAGCTCCTCTCATCTTTATCTGTCTAGGGTTTTCATTATTGGTTTACCAGCTTGCTCTGTGATGACTTGGATGTTTAGCAATTGATTTGCTTCTGCGACTCAAGAAAATCACAACTCACCTTAGCGTTCGCTTCCTGTTTTAGTGCTACGTTTTGGTTAATGAAATACCCGCTAAGGGACACATCCTTTGTGATTGAACTGATATTGATGAGAACGCAGTGCGCACTTCATTGGATGTTTGGTCCATGAGAGGCTCCCTGAGCAAGTGGGTAAAAGGGAAAAACAGGTCATGCTCTACAGACCACGAACAGTTTCCCGGATGATCTCATGGTGGACCTTCCCCTTTGATCCTGGTTCCATTCATCCTAACGGCAGCCTGCTAATCCTTCCAGAAGGGCAGAGGGCACTACCTTTCCTTTCAACCACTTCAGGCAGAAATGTCACAGTTGAATATCAACTAAGTTCTGTTAGGTAGCTGGCTTCCCAGACTACCCTGAGCAGATCTTGTAGGACCATGTTTATTTACGGCCATGGGGGATAAATTTAAACTCCCACATAAGAACACAGCTAAAATGCATTGTCAGACTTTAAAACTGATCACACGGGGACTGGGAATGTAGCTCAATTGGTGGAGTGCTTACCTAGCATTTGTGACGACTGGGCTCCGTTGCTGCATAAAACTGAATGTTTCATGTATGCTTGCAATCCCAGTACTTGGGAGGTAGAAGCGGGAGAATCAGAGGTTCAAGGTCATCCTCAGCTGCGTTGCTACTTTGAGTTCAACCTGAGCTACCTAAGAGCCAGTCTAAATAAATAGATAAAATAAAATAAAAACAACTCTACACGACCTACTTTTACTATTCTTGTAAGGAAATGCTAATGATCACTAGCTGTCTTTACAATTTTCCGTTAAGCTATAAAAATCAGCGTCTGTCACCAGGAATAAGTTTCCAGAGTTTGCTTACAGGTATTTGTTGCTCAAGCCCTCTAAAGAGTAACTGGGGTCATTGTCTTAGTTAGGGTTTCTATTGGGAAGGGACACCATGACCAAGGCAACTCTTAGGAAGGAAAACATTTACTTGGGGTTGGCTAACAGTTTCAGAGGGTTAGTCCATTAGCATCATGGCAGGAAGTATGGTACTAGAGAAGTAGCTGAGAATTCTACATCCAGATCCTCAGGCAGCAGGAAGAGAGAAACACTTGGCCTGTTTTCTAGGCCCCAAAACCCCAAAGCCCACCCCCAGGGCCAGACATCATCCAACAAGGTCATACCACCTAACCCCTCTCAAGTCGGACCTTTCCCTGATGGCCAAGCACGCAAATATATGAGCCTATGGGGCCATCTTATTAAACTGTCACCGGAAGAAAGGGTGTATTTGATTTGCACGTCCATTAGCAATCAAGCAATGCCTGGGCAGGAGCTCAAGCAGGAACCCAACCAGAGACCATGGAAGAAGGCTTGCCCTCATGGCTTGCTCTCCTTGGCTTAGTGAGCCTGCTTTCTCATACAACCTAGGACCAGCTGTCCAAAGGTGGCACAGATCACGGTATTCTGGTCCCTCCCGCATCAATCGCTCATCAACAAAATGACCCACAGGCGTGCCCACAGGCAAATGACGGTTCAGCTGAGGTTCTCTCTTCGCAGACGACCTGAGTTTGTGTCACACTGGCAGAAACTACTCAGTGCATACACACCAGGTGCTGCTCACTGTATGCATTATAACTGCAAAGTTATAATTCTACCATATCTTTAAAATATCAAAAATTCATATACCAGCTGAGCATTGTGGAGGAGGCCTGTGATCCCAATATTTGGAAGGCTAAAAGCAGATGAATCAGGAGTCACAGGTCAGCCTAGACTACGCAAAGAAAATAAAACCATTTTTTTAGACATTCCCCCTTTCACTACCTTTTGCATAACATAGGGTAGGGTGGACGCGCATTTACTCTATATAACTATTGAATATTATAGCTTAGATTAGCCTTACACTTGTCAGAACACACACAGAAGCTTCCACGTGGGCCCTGTAGCGGTTTTCTACCATTTATTTTTAACCAAGAAAAAGATAAAATTCAAAATTCCAAGGACAACTTTCCCTGAACACGCGTTTTTCTTGTATGTATGTGGGTGTTTTTACCATGTGTGTTTCCGTGTATCACTGTGTGCCTGGTGCCAAGGAGACCAGAGGATAGAGTTGGGCCCTCTGGAACTTGAGTAACAGATGACATGGTGGGAATTGAACCTGGGTCCTCTGGAAGAACAGCCAGTGCTTTAACTGCTGAGCCACTTTTCCACCTCCCATGTATTTTTCTTTTGCTCTATTGAAAAGTTGAAAAATAACAAATTATTTTACATGCTAAAACATGGGGCAGAATATTTGCTTCATAAAACATAAATGTACTTTTCTCTATCCCTCTTATTAACTATAATACTAATCCATGAGCACAATACATAAGACACAGGTCAAACTCTGAAAAAAGGCCGGCAGGCAAGGGACCTTGAGAGTCAAGGAACAAGATAGTGACTCCCCTAGGCTTGCCTTTGCCTCCTCCGGCTCATACTCTGAAGAAGCTAGCAACCCAGAAATTCCAACGGACACAGATAAAACAACAAAGCCTGCTCTCTCTAGACAAGGGCTCCAGGGAAGAGCCCAAACACCATTCTTATCTACACAACCAGATGCGCAGCTTAGCTTTCTCCAACTGTGGCAAGATCTCCAAATACCCGAACTGGTTGTTGTCAGAGAATCTCCACTGGGGAGTCAGGGCTCTCCTACACCAACACTGTCACCCTCTGTTGTCAGCAGAGGTTATACCGGGGCACCAGTGAGACACTCCTATCCAACGGTCTCAGAGGATACTTTGTGCTGCCCCGAACTCCCTTCACTGTTGAGCAGAAATGAGAAGTCTGACGCCCTCTTTGAGACTTCATGGGTACCCACGTATAAATAGCATGCATTCATACAAATAAATTCATAAGTAAAAAGTAAAGCATTTTTAAAAAGAGTTTAAGACCAGCCTGGGATATTTATCAAGACCTTGTTTCAAACAAACAAACAACAACAACAAAAACCAACCAAGACCAGTAAGTTGGTTCAGCAAAGGACCTGGGAGACAGAGAGAGATGAAGTTTAAAGCAGAAATCAATGGGGAAAAAAAAACAGGAAAATAATATAGGAAATCAACCAAAAAAATAATAACTGGGTTTCTGAAAATACAAATAAAATCAAAATGTCTCTATTCAGCCTGATTGGATGGGGATGGAGGGAGCAAGCAAAGCTTCAAAAGGCTACTTAAGAAATTTCTGACAGGACTAGAAAGATAGAGAGCTCAGTGGTTAAGAGTACTGCCTGTTCTTACAGGGGACCTGGGTTTGGTTCTGGGGACCCACATGGTGGTTTGTAACTACAGTTCCACGGGATCTGACATCTCTTCTGACTGCCACAGGCATCAGTCTCTCACACAGCGTACCCTACCATAACTCACCCAATATAAAACAGATAACGCTGTAAGAGATTGGTATCAGCCCAGAGCCCCCAAGACCAAGTTCTTAGCACGAAGGATATTTATTTGCCCCAGAGGGACAGAGAACAGGGAATTAGAGACAAAGACAGGAGATAGAGGATGAGGGCAAGAGAGAGAGGGAAGGGGTATTTGTCCCTGAAGGACAACCGACTGCCTCTGAATAGAGACCTGGTCCATAGGAAAATGGTAAAGGGGAACCTGCCTACCCCCAGCCCCCATAGGATGAGGTGTTTAATTTTAACTGGGTGTGTTAATTAGGTGAGCCAAAGGGGGCTTTTGATTGCTGGACTTCAGTACTTTTTTTTTTAATGTTTTATTTATTTATCATGTATACAATATTCTGTCCATGTGTATGCCTGTAGGCCAGAAGAGGGCACCAGACCCCATTACAGATGGTTCTGAGCCACCATGTGGTTGCTGGGAATTGAACTCAGGACCTTTGGAAGAGCAGGCAGTGCTCTTAACCTCTGGGCCATCTCTCCAGCCCCCTGGACTTCAGTACTTTGATTGCTGGACCTTGGTAGATTCAGGAGGAGCAAGTGGTAAAGTAAGGGAATAGGCCTTGGTGGTTAGCTTTTGGAATGTAATCTAAGGCAGAGGGATGGAGAAGAGCAAGGCCTGCCAGAGCCACGCTGGAGCTGGGTAGAGAGAGCCCCTTCATTGTCTGCCATGTATATATATATATATATATATATATATATATATATATATATATATAATTTGTATTTTAAAACTCCTGAAAAAAAGAATTCATCAGAACCAGATAGCTTTATTAAAGAAAGTTACCAAATGTTAAAATAATCAACACTAATTCTACACCTTCCAGACGGTAGAAAAGCATAGTGCTTTAATGTGTAAAGCTGGTGCCACCTTAATGCTCAAGCCAAAGACAGAAGCAAAACAAGTACCCACCGGCCAAAGAGCCTTCGCATCAGTATCGCTCGTGAATAGAAAAGTTAGGGTCTTCAACAAGACATCAGCGGGTGGAATTTAACAATGGATACGGAAAACAGAAAGGCGAAGGAAAAGCATGTGTTAAACAGGCCACAAGGTCAGGTGAGGGACCTCAAAATTATGGAACGTTCAAATGATGCAGACCAGAGCTAAATCATCTTGGGCTATTTTTAGTCCCTTGCATTGCTTCCCACGTCTGACCTAACTCCTTGTAACTATCAAAAATCTTTAAAATGTAATTTATGATATTTTTGAGACAGAGTCCCTCGATGTAGCCTCAACTGACTCAGACAGAGCTTTTGATGTAGACCAAGCTGGCCTCCGACTCAGAGATGCAACCGCTAAGAATGCCATCAGGTAACAGCTAAAACCTGCGGGTGTTGGTCCTCATCTCCCCTCCTGCTGCTTTGCTGTAATTGCCCATCCAAGGTCCCTACCATTGTGTTTGATAAATGCCTTGATTTATGATTCTCTTTGCTCTGCAACTAACAAAATCTCAGGTAACCGTTGCTGGGTGTGGTGGGACACACCTTCCAACCAGCACTCAAGAGGCAGTAGCAGCCAGCTTTCTATGAGTTCAAGGGTACTGGCTTACACAGTGAGTTTCAGGACAGCCAGAGCTATATAGTAAGACCCTGCCCTACCCCCAACAACAACAACAACAAAAACCAACCAAAGAAACAAACATCTCCAGTAACCACTACCACTGGGAACTGAGTCAACACAATGTGTTCCTGGACCATAGACACTCATATTTGCCTCTTAAACTATCTTTCATTGTGTTTTTGTATTAAGAATATGATGAATTGGACACAAAAGAATCGATATTGTATAATTTTATTTATATAAAAATTTGGGACAAGAATAAACTATATTTTTAAGGATGAAGAGTTAGGTAAAAACAGAGTGAAGCAAAGCTTAGAAGTGGTTTCCATGAAGGTCAAGAAAATAGCTATTTCTGGTGTGGGCCAGAGGTATTTTGGGTATAGGGTATAGTAAGGAGGTATTAGGTGTTGACAGGATTTTATTTTATTTTATTTTATTTTTGGTTTTTCGAGACAAGGTTTCTCTGCAGCTTTTTTAGAGCCTGTCCTGGAATTAGCTCTTGTAGACCAGGCTGGCCTCGAACTCACAGAGATCCGCCTGCCTCTGCCTCCCGAGTGCTGGGATTAAAGGCGTGCGCCACCACCGCCCGGCCCAGGATTTTATTTTTTATGATCATGGGCAGCTTCTATTATTATACATTTATATTTGGTGTGCTCTTCTATGTACATTTCTTTTTAAACATTTTATTGCATCATATTTAGTTATGTATTTATTTGTGCTCTCTCTCTCTCTCTCTCTCTCTCTCTCTATCTCTATCTCTGTGTGTGTGTGTGTGTGTGTACGTGCACTCATGTTGAAGAGTACCCAGAATGACTAGTATGAAGATCAGAGCAGCTTGCAGGAGTCAGTCTTTCCTTTTGCCTGTGGGTCCCAGGAACAAACATGGGTCAAAGTGCTTAACTCATGAACTATCTCAATAGCCCTTAATTGCATTTCTTAATATGAAACATATTTTCTAAAAAAAAAAAAAAAAAAAAAAGACTTAGCAGGCAGTGGTGGCACACAACTTTAATACCAGTACACAAGAGGCAGAGGCAGGTGAATCCCTGTGAGTTCCAGTCCAGGCTGGTCTACAGAGCGAGTTCCAGGACAGCCAGAGATACACAGTCACAAAGTCAAAACAAAACCAAATACTCATCCTGGGGGGGGAGGGCAGGGGAGTGTATACAAAGTGCGAAGGAGAAAGCCAGCAGTCAAGGAAGCATTGGAAGGTGGTGCTCACGAAGGAGCAGCCAGACAGGCAGCGTGGCCCGGACCTGAATGGGGGGTGAATCTGAGAAACAAGAATAGTGAGAGATGAGAGACAGCTAGAAAGTAAATGCAGGAGCGGAGAGGTCAGGACGGGGACATTTGTCTCTGAAGCTCGTTCCCGGGGTGGCCCGTGGTGGCTCGTCTTGTCAAGTTGGTTAAATTAAGAAACCAACTTAGATAGGCAGCAGGCATGCTTGTGGTGTGCACTTAAATACGCAAGCAAAACACTCATACACACAAAATAAATATCCCTAAGAGAATGAGATAAATAAATCTAACATTTTTAAAGAAATATGTGTGAACTCAGTTACACACACCTCCAGCCTCTCACATTAACCCCTTGAGGGGGGGAGGTAAAGTCACCAGGACATTGCCCTGAGCTCCCTGGTGCTCTGGACCCTTGCTGGGTTCCCTTGTTTCTTTTTCCTCTTTACCTTGTTGTGAACTGCACTGCTCTGCCCTGCCCTCCTCACTGGATTGGCTGACACCCCTGAAGCCTTAAGAGCCAACACAAGAATTCTCTACTGTATCTTGTTTAAGTATCTGTCACATGCCTGTCACTGAACCCGCAGAGCAGGCCTTTTCCATACAATAATTTTATTTATTTCCATACCTGTCTTACTCAGCTAAATGTGAGGCAACCTGAGTTGGGATTATGTTTTATAGTTCCTAAGTGTGGTAGTTTAGAGGAGAATTGTCAGCTAGAGGCAGGTGTACCTGAACGCAGAGTCTCTAGACAGTGGTGGTGTTTGGGACAGTTACGGAATCTATAAGATGTGAAGCTTTAATGGGCAAAGTCATTCCTGAGAACAGAGTTTGAGGCATGACTCCCTGCTGGCTCTCTGCTTCCTGTGTGTGGTTGAGAGGTGACCTCCCAGCTGCCTGCTGCCGCTATGCTGGCCCCACCTGTAGAGACTTCTAGCCCTCCGGAACTGTAAACCGAAATAAATTAAACTCTTCCTTAGGTTGCTTTGGTCACGGTGTTTTATCAAAACGACAAAAAAGAAAAAGCAAACAAAATTTGGTGGGATAAACAAATGAACGACTCATACCTTAGATAAACATAAAAAGCACATGAAAATGTAAAAATCGCTATGTATTTATGCTGAGACTTTATTGGTAGGATATTTAAGTATTTTATTTTGGTTTTAGTTGTGAGTATGTGAGTGTGAGATGGGGGTACTGAATCTCTGCATATGTGCACCCGAGGAGGCCAGAGGCGTCAGGTCCATCTGGAGCTGCAGTCACACTGACCCGAACTCCCTGATGTTGGTGCCCAGGACAGAACTCAGGTCCTCTACAAGAGCAGCGCTTGCTGTCGCTGTGGGACCATCTTTCCAGGCCCTTGGGCAAGGTATTTGTTTGCTTAGACCCAAACTTGAAAACAGTTCAGTATGTGATAACCATAAAGCTGAAAAGAATGTTTTCTATAAATAAGTTTTGCGCCCTCCATCTGGACTTACTTCTGTCTAGAGACTATTTCTAACTACATAAAATTTATCTTTGTGGTATTTGGACCAGGGGAGACTTTGCAAGTTATATTTGGAAGAGGCTCAGTTGTACGGCTTGAGTAGCTGGTAAAAGAAAAAGAAAGGAGCGGACAATGGCTTACAAAGTTTAATGGATTTTTCTTTTTTACCCACTCAATACGGGATTGCATATGCATTAGTTAAATAGCTTCAGGCACCTCTTTGACTATTTTAGGAAGTTAAGAAAATCCTCTAAAACCTTTGATTTTTTTTTTTAACCAGTGTACTTTCTTTAATCCAATAAAACAAAATTAATTTATTTAGACTTTAGAAGAGTCAATGTAAGGGCTTAACTACTATGCCCACAGGCCACCCTATAATTTTAGTTTCCCAGCCTTTTGGTGAGGGGCGAAACCAGCTGTGTTTACCCATTGGTGGCTGACAAGATCCATTTGTTGGTACCGCGCTATCAAAGTTACTTCTACCAATGCAAAATCTGGCAGTAATTTAATTTCAAATTATCCCGTGTGTCTGAATGGATCGTCAGAGGGAACACTGCCAATTCTGAAGGGCTACTGAAGGTACTAAAATATTCATCAGACGAGAAGGTTGCCAAGAGCTTCAAGAGTCCAGCCGCTTCCTCAGATTACCCGGCAGACAGAAGATGTGGGGAATGGGCAGAAAATGAGAATGCTTAGATACCTTGGTTGAAATCCGAACTGTTGAGATTGAGGGTCACTAGCCCCACTCAAGGTTAGGAGTAGATCAGAAAGTGTCTTTCTAAAACAAACAAAGCTGTGACTAGTCCCGTGGTCCCTATCACTACATAGCTAGCCAGACTTGACCAGAGGGTTGCAAGAACAGAGAGCCTGGTGAGGATTCTAAAAGACAGCTTTAAAAGTAACCTCATTTATAAAAACACTGGGCTCCTGAATCATACACCCATCCAACACACAAAGGTTAAGTATTGTGGTGTGCTGATGTAACTGTTGCCATGAGTAGTCTCTTTAATTAAAATCAGGAACAAGGAAGTTCCTCCTGCATAGTGTTTTATTGCCCATGTTATAACTCTTAGCTCCTGCCTCTTCCTGTCCCAAACTAGTGTCCCCTTTATCTTACTACATACCCTTTAGATTTATTTAAAGTGCATGTGTGTGCACACACATGCGTGCACACGCATGCACACACGCCTGCAGAGGCCAGAAGAAGGCATCTGATCCCTTGGAGCTGGAGTTACAGGTGGTTGTGAGCCTTTAGACATAAATACTGGGACCTGAATTCCAGTCCCCTAAAAGAGCAGCAAGCAGCCCTAATGAGTGAGCAATCTCTCCAACCGTTCATATGCCCTTTTAAATATTTCAAGTCTTAGATCAGTGATTCTAAACTAATTTTTCTTTTGACACGGGGTCTTACTATATTGGCCACTGACTCAAATCTTCCTGTTCACTGTTCTGAGTGGGCCTGCAAGTGAACACCCCCACGTCCAGTGCGTTGACTCTCAAACCCAACTGACAGTTGACTCTGATATGAGAGGTTTTCAGACCTGTACCTGGAGCTACCCTTAGAGAGTTTAACTCAAATGCTCTGTGGAGAGGTCCAAGCATGATAACATTTGGACACTAAAAACATGCATTGTTTTCCAGGCAAGAAGTCCAGGTCTAGGGGCAGCTCAATGAGGTCGGGTCCTCTCCCTAGGGGTGGCTCGGTGGTCACTGCTCATCACACCCGGATGCAACCACAGCTCTTTTTCTAGGGGGATGAAATGAGAGCTGCGGGGATTTGAATGAGATGTCCCTCCTAAGTGAATGTATTTGAACATTTGGTCCCCAGCTGCTCTTTGGGGAGGTTTCAAACCCTTTGCTGGAAGAAGTACGTCGTTGAATGTGGGCCTTCAAGCTGCTTAGCCTGACTTCCTGTCCTCTTTCTCTGTTTTCTGATCGTGGACTTTCTGTTCCTGTCGCCATGCCTTCCTTGTCTGTTGCCATAGCTTCCCCACTGATGAACTCTGTCCACCTGGAACTGTGATCCAAAATAAACCCGTTTCTCTTCTATGTTTTCTGAAGGCTCAGTGCTATTTCCATCCCCCCCAGAAGGGCATGTCTGAGTCCTCAGGATCTGTTCCTGGCAGTTTGTCCTTTTAATAGTTCACCGTAGCAATCGATGTGTTGGTTACCTCATCTATCTTCTTAGGGGAAAAACTGAGTTAATTAAGTTAATTAATTAAGAATGAAGTTTTGCAGTGTTAAAGACTGACTCCAAGGTCTTGCATATGGCAGACAAGGAATCAGCCACTGAACTATGTTGCCAGCCCTAAAATGTTTTAATTTTTACTAATACTTAATATATTAAAATAAAATTCTTATAACTCAATGCCTCCTTAGGCTTTTAAGTTCTGTTTATGAATTCTATTTTTATAAGCAGAATAGACTCAGCAAACATTTTATGGAGGCCTTTGTTTTAGCTTGTTTTGAGAAAGTTTGATGGGCCTTGAACTTTCAACCTTCCTCTCCCAGCTTCCTGCATGCTGGGATTATATGTGTATTTCACCATACCCAGTCTGCAGACATGCTGGGATTATATGCATATTTCACCATACCCAGTCTGCAGAGATGCTGGGATTACATGTGTACCCCATCATACCCTGTCTGTAGAGATTCTGGGATTATATATATATATATATATATATGTGTGTGTGTGTGTGTGTGTGTGTGTGTGTGTGTGTGTGTGTACCCAACCATACCCAATCTGCAGAGATGCTGGGACTAAATGTGTACCCCACCATACCCAGTCTGCAGAGATGCTGGGACTAAATGTGTACCCCACCATACCCAGTCTGCAGAGATGCCGGGATAACATGTGTACTCTACCATTCCCAGTCTGCAGAGATGAACTACTGGACCACATGACGGGGCCAGTCCTGTAGAACCAAAGCTGCAGCATCTCCATGACACAGGGCAACAACAGGACATCTGATGACACAGGGCAACAACAGGACATCTGAGGGGAGTCCTGTGAGGATCCAGTAGTGATAGGGTAGCAGAAGCCGGAGGTCTCCAACCAGACCAAAGACTCATAACAATGAGCGTATGCAAGTAAAGCTGGGCAGAGGGGTAGACTGTGAGATGCCCCGTGACATACCAGGGCTTCCATGGTGAGATTTTGTTTGTTTTGTTTTCTTTTGAAAACGAGGTTGCAAGGGCAGAGGGTTTGATATGGAGGGAGAGGGAAATGAGGGGATTCGGGTACATGATGTGAAATTCAGAAGAATCAATAAAACAGTTATAAATAAATAAAAATAAAAAATGTGAGGCTCTCATGCAAATATCTTTGCACACTTTGGGGACAGCTGCCACTCTAAGGAGCACATTTTCCCTATGTAAGAACCAATGTTTTCTATCTACCATCTATCAATCAATCTATCTATCTATCTATCTATCTATCTATCCATCATTTATCTTTATTATCACCTGTCAATTTATTTATTATCTATGTATCTTTTAGAACAAAGCTGTCGGGGTCCACTCCCCAACATAAATTATCTCTCTGGACGGGCGTGGAGGTGCGGAAATAAAGGCACAGCTCACATGGCTTTATCGGGAGGGAGATTCTCAGTGATCCCTTGTGAAATCCAGAGTTCACATGCTGAAAATTCCCCTGTGTTTATTCTCCAAACAGCCTTTATACCAAAATGTAAACTGAGGGGGAAATCCATTAGCATTCTGTTTCCTAGGTAACTTATGCCTGCTCTGTCAGGTAGGCTGAATTAGCATCTCTATCCCAGGCATCCTCCAAATTACAAAGAAGGAGCAAAGCAGCATCCTGACCCTTTGTTAGGGTAGCGACAGCCTGTTTGAAAGGATACATGACCACCTCAGGTGTGAACTAAGGCTTGAGAGTCTGGCTGCCATACCATGTAGACACATGGGCTTACAATCCACTCTCTCTTATTAATTTTAATAAAACCCATGCTTCTGCTACACAAAGCCTCATGAGACAACTGTTAGTCTTGTTAGGTTCAATGGCTTTTGACATTCTTATCTTCTATTTTTCCCGTGCATGCATTCATATATATGTACATGTGTGCATGTGTATGTGTTATATATACACCATTGTGTCCATGAATGCTTGCCTTGTGTGTACATACGGAGGCTGGGCATCAACTTTGGGTGTCTTTCTTCATAACTCTGTTTTTGAGACAGGGTTTTTGAAAGGACTTGGAGCTCACTGTCTGGCTAGACTAGGTGGCCCATGAAATGCCAGGATTCATCTGTGTCCATGCCCACCACACCCACCTCTAATGTTATAGTGTTTGTCGCCACTACTGGTTTTTTTCACGGGTTCTGGTGACCCCAATTCAGATACTCGGGCTTGGGCAGCAGCTACTGTGCCCAGTGAGTCATCTCCTCGGCTCCCTTCTATGTTTCTTAAAATCTTGTTTTCTTCTGAGTCAGATATGTCAGCGCATACCCGCGGTCTCAGCACGTAGGAAGCTAAGCAAAGGGATATTGTTGTTTCTGCCGCTGAGCTATTCACTTGAGCTTCCGGTCAAGTCTCCTACCTCAGTTTCCAAACTTGCCATAGCTGCGTTGGAGTTACAGAAGTAAGCCACTACACCCAGCACTTTTCTGTGAGTTCTGGGATTTGAACTCAGGTCATCAGGCTTGCATGACAACTACCCTTACCCCTGAGGCCTTTTCCCCAGCCCAATTTTTCCTTTTTACTCTTTATGTGGTCTAGGATCTCTGCCCAAGGAATGGTGCTGATGACATTCAGATTGAGCCTTCCTGCCTCAATTAACTTAACCTACATAATCAGGAGCCAACCTAATCTAGCTAATCCTTTATAAGCATGCCTAGAGGCTTGTCTCCTAGGTGATTCTAGATTCTAGAGCCTATCAGACCGACAATCACACCCTGCTACAAGTATTGTTAAGCACCACACCTTGCTCTTTTGACTTGCGTAAGAAAGACTTCTCCCACCTCCTGTTAGATGTTTTCTTTTTAATTCGTGTGAAAGCATTGCCTGCAATATCCATGTGTACCATGTGCATGCCTGGTCCCCAAGAAGGCCAGGAGAGGGCATTGGAACTTCCAGACGGTGTGAACCACTATGTGCACCATGTGCTGGGAACCAAACCTGGGTCCTCTAATAAGCAGTGCTCTTAACGACTGAGCCATTGCTCTAACCCCCCACCTCCTGATCTTGAAGCCAGAGGCTTAACTGCCAGTGACTAGAACCACCCATTCCTGAGGGTTATCTGCACCCAGTACTTTAGAGTAGACCTTGATAAAGCAGGAGAAGGAGAAAACAAACAACACAGAGTGAGCACACTGCCTGCCCAGCCGGAAAGGGGATTGATACAAGCGTGGGTCACACTGCAAGCGATAAAGAATGCTCTTCCTGCATGTGCTTCCCATCTGCCGTCACTAAAAAGGAGGACGTGTGGGACCTGGGTAGACCCTTACCTGCTGAGACCGTTCCTGTGCCACACCTGCCACCATCCAGGCTGACCACCCACCACCATGCCAAGGACCTGAAAGACCACAAACGGCCTCTGTTGTTTAAAGCAAGGATTCATCCCAGATGCCCTGTGAACTTCCTTCCCTAACCCAGTGGTTCAGAGTTTCTGCCATGGTGAGCATTTCATAGCCAAGCACTAGGGAGGGAGAAGTTCAAAGTCATCCTCAGCTACGTATGGAGTTCTAGGCCAGACTGGGCAACATGAGATCTTGCCTCAAAAATAAAAACAAACCCAAAGCAAAAGAAACCAAACTAAAAGAAACAAACCAGGCAGGAAAGTTCAGGTCTTGGGGATCTGACAACTCAGCAGCCCTGCCTGTGGGGACCCAACAACTCGGTGGTCCAGCCCTGGAAAGTCTTCAATATTAGCTTGACTGGAATGAGAGAGTCCTGGGAGGTTAGGGAAGCGCGTTTCTGGGCATATCAGTGTAGGCATTTCCAGGGATGAATGGCATGTGGGACAGAAATTGAGCAGGAAAAGCCTGCTCTAACTAGAACTAGCACCACGCCACAGACAGAGGCCCGGAAGGAACAGAAGGAGGCCTGCCGGTAAAGGCCTGTCTGTCTCTGCCTCCTGTCCATCTTGAGATGAGCCTCTTCGGTCCATCACACTTTCCATCTCTGCCATGATGTTCTGTCCCATCACACAAAGGCCAGAGGCCATAGAACCAAGTGACTGTGGACAACAGAGCCAAAAATATTCTCTTTGATTTAATTTTTCCAGGTGTTTTGTCGTGGTAATGGATATTAACACAAGCCTTTGACATGCTAGTGCTATATTTTAGAGTCCTGGATTCAATTGTCCCCAGTTGCTTAGTATTGTAATAATATCCTAGAGGAGAGAAAGAAAAGAATTCAGGACAGATTCTAAGGATCTTGCCTGGAATGGCGACCAGAAAAGACCTGACGCTCAGCAGCTTCGGTGCCTCCACACTTCTGAGTCTCTAGTTTCCTTGTTACCCAGAAAAGCAATCACGTTCAAAGGGTTGCTTTCTCTTCCCTTGTATCCTCCCTTGTGATCCACAGAAAAAAAAAGTCTGTGGATTTATTTTTCCCAAGTGTCCGTCCCTGTAAACAATTGTATTTTTGCCTCCAAGAATGGCTGCGTGCTCTCAGAATTTTCGCTTGCTTGAATGTCTGGTCCCCAGCTGGGGCTGCTGCTTTGGGGACATGTAGAACCTTTGGTGCGTGACGACTGCTTGACAGACACCGGTCCCTAGGAGCCCTTTAAAGGCTACATCCACTTGAAGATCTAGTCCAGTGTGCTGACTGGCTGTTAGGAGCCACTCTGTGTACCCTCCCCCCACCACTGAGCCCCTCGGCCACGCCTTCCATGCCCCTTGAAAGCCTGTTGAGCATTTTGTCACAGCAGTGAGAGGTGTAATACACTATGGTGCTGTCTTGCTTGGCTCAGGAGCTGGGGACAATACAAGAAAGGAAGGGTAAGTCACAGTGTCTCACCTCAGTGCATCAAGTCCCACCTGCTATGGCCCTGCCCCTGATGCTGCTCACACCTTCCAGTGGAGAACAGTTGACAATCCTTGTACCTTAGGCCAAAGAAAGCACTTTCGACTAAAAATATTCTAAGGGCTAAAACTCCAGCAAAGATACTCAAAACAGAATTTAAAATTAAGGCCCTAAATCAGTTTCCCAAGACTGGAGCTGTGTGGTATTCCTCCAGTAACCTCGGAGAAAAGACTCCAGAACAAAGAGAGAAAGTTACCAGGTTCACATAGCTTCACACACACACACACGCACGCACGCATGCACGCACGCACGCATGCAAGCTAATCTGCAAACAACTGGGCCACAGGAGAGTCAGACTTATTCCTCTGGGCCGGACCCCTCCCCTAAAGGGCTGCCAGAGCCAGTTAACAGACAGGTCACCAGTAGAACTTGAATTTGGGGTGAACAATGAGTACATTTCTTTGTAAGAACGCCCCTGCTGTTATTTGATTGAAATTTAACAAGTCATCCTGTGTTTTATCTGGCAACCCTTCTCACAGCACTTAAAAAAAAAGTATCAGTATAGTTACAGCAAAGTTCAAACAAGGAGGGCAGGAATGTAAGTCAGCATGGAGAACGTGCCTGGCGTGCGCAAGGCCCTGGTCACCTCTGCCACTGCACAGTCTAAGAGGAGAGATGTGAGAGAGAACAGGGCATTTAAACCTGCCTGATGGATGTCAGTCAAGAAACAGTCATGCAGGGCTCGGGAGATGGCTCGGAGGTTAAGAGCACTGACTGATCTTCCAAAAGACCTGGGTTCAATTCCCAGCACCCACATGGCAGCTCACAACTGTCTGTAACCCCAAGATCTGACACCCTCACACAGAAATATATGCAAGCAGAGCACCAATGCACATAAAATAAGAATAAGTAAATTATTTTTTAAAAGAAAGAACGAAGCAACCGTGCAAAGAGATGGGTTGATTTCTTCCCTGGTGAAAAGAACCAGGGAAAGTGTCTAAGAGCAGCGGGGAGTGAGCGGAAGGGACTCGCAGCTTTGCTATGCCGGATTGTCTAATTATCTGTCTCTCTCCCTCGTCTACCTCTGAACTCAAATCCTGGCAAAAACTGCTCATATTTTTCCTTTTTGGCAGCGTAACTGAAGAGGAACTACAGAAGGGGGACAGGGGAATGGTTTGCGTGTGCCCGAGTGACAAGTTGGAACAAAACGGGAGCTTTATATCTTAACACACACAACTATTTAATGAGCACAATGAAATATTTTATGTGTTGTCTTCCATGAAGAGAGAGCTGGGGAGACTTGGGGCCACCCAGGTCATCCCTGTGCTTCTTCAGACATTTTTCTGAGGGTCAGATTCCTAGTGTATGACCAGGCGGGAATGGATGGGAACTTCCAAGGGTTCTTCCTGTTCTTTTGAGTTGACAACCCCTTAATGGGCTTTCATAGGCCACAGGAATTTCATAACTCAGAAAGGAGAATGTGTGTCAGTGTCTTTTGAGTTTCAGCGAGGGGACAAAGTAGCTTCGGTTTTACTACTGAGTAACAACCGTAAAACATCAAGGACTGAACTTTATTAAAAGGGGAGAGAGAGAGAGAGAGAGAGAGAGAGAGAGAGAGAGAGAGAGAGAGAGAGAGAGAGAGAGAGAGAGAGAGACAGAGAGAGAGAGCGCCAGCTAGACAGTGATAGTGGCATTCACCCTGCAGCCAAACCTGCCCAAGGAGCAATTGTTCAAAGGCTGCTGCATCCAGGCCTTCATTCTCAAAACTTCTGGAAAAACCCTGGCCCCGCTGAGTCATGGCACGTCCGGACAGTCGGTGACAGAAGACCATGGAACTGTAATGATCAACTTTTTAGCTCAACGGTTTAAGCAAGGTCCAAAGATTCTGGAATTTCTTTTCTGTGGGCCATATCCCTTAGGGAGATCTGTTTTTCCTCTCTTCCTTTTTACCACTGGCCATGCGAGGTCCCCGGATTTTGGTGTCTCATCCCTGCCAGGATCAGCAACTGTTCTTCAGTAGCTGACCGACGCTGGCTGGGAGCAGATGGTTCCTATTTATCTTCTGGGAGTATAAGGGAGTCTAATAGCTACTTAAATGCGGTGGGGGTACACATGTTTGTGTGTGTACATGCACGGGTGTTTGCAGATAGGGGGTACATGCGGCTTTCCAATGTGCCCTTAGATGCCAGAGGAATAGGATCTCTGGAGTTACAGGCAGTTGTGAGCAGTCTGATGTGGGTGCTAGGAACCAAACTTGGGCCCTCTTCAGAAGCAATTTATGCTCTTAACTCGTGAGTCATCACCAGATACTCCTAACCCCCTGCTTTTCTTAAAATTTGTTTCTTTCTCTCTTCTCTTGTTCTTTTGTTAAATTTCCCAAACCTAGAGTTTTGTTTGTTGGTTGGTTGGTTTGTGTGGTGGGGGCAGTGCTAATACAGGGTCTCTCTATATAGGTCTGGTTGTCCTGGAACTCAGTGTAGACCAGGTTGACCTTGAACTCATAGAGTTCATCTATAGGACAGTAAAAGTAGCCACTACCATAGGGAACACGGATCATGAGCCTCCACAAGGCTTCTGGCAACAGCGCAGGCTATGAACTGGGCCCCCAGTTGCAGTAGGAGCACAGACCCAGATGAAGCTTCCACACCCCAGGCTTTGTTTCTTAGGCTCCCCTGCAGAGGATGTCATGTGACCAGTCCAAGTCAGTGATGTTAGTGGCTCTAGGAAGTACCTTTGGGAGACATTTATTTCTATTTTATTGCGTGAGCATTTTGCCTGTGTGTATGTTTGTGTATCACATGTGTGCAGTGCCCACAGACACCAGAAGAAGGATTGGGTCTCCTGAACTGATAGGGAACAGGCAGGAGCTAACACTCAATGTCTGTCTACAGAGGTGTTTGGTTAATTGCTGTATGCAGTTGCCAGCATTCATTGAATGTGTGTGTGTGTCTGTGTGTGTGTGTGTGTGTGTGTGTGTGTGTGAACATAAGTTTTACCAGTGTGGTGTTTTGAAAGAAAATAGCCCCCAAAGGGAGTGGTTCTATTAGGAGGTGCTTGAGGAAGTGTGTCGCTGTGGGGGCCAGCTTTGAGGTCTTTTTCTCAAACATCACTCAGTGTGACACTCAGCTGACTTCCTGTTGCCTCTGCGTCAAGATGTAGGACTCTCAGCTCCAGCACCATGTCTGCCTGCATGCCGCCATGCTCCCCACCGTGATGACAATGGGCTGGACCTCGGAAACTGTAAATGAGCCGCCCCAATTCAATGTTTTCTTTATAAGAGTTGCCATGGTCATGGTGTCTCTTCACAGCCATAGAAACCTTAACCAAGACAACCACCTCTCAATTTTTTAACTATATTTACATTGTGTCACAATTGCCACCACCATCAGTCCCCCAAATTCTTCACTTTTTCCAAGCAAAACCTACAGGACGTTACACTAAATGAAATAAAGCAGAACTAGAGAGAAAGAGAATAGTCTCTCAGGTCTCACGTCTAAAATAGACAAGTGTAAGCAGAAAAAATGGGGGCTCCCAGTGGTGGAGGAGGAGAGGAAGCAGTGGGAATGAATGACAGGGTCAAAGGGTATATGGGAAGCTGGCCCTACAGGATGAGCATGTCATGTGACCACTGTAGTTGTTTTTCTGTTACTGTGATAAGGCACCGTGCACGCCTTTAGTCCCAGCATTCAGAAGGCAAAAGCAGACAGATCTCTGTGAGCTAGAGCCCAACCTAGTCTACATAGAAAGTTCCAGGTCAGCCAGAGTGCCAAAGAGAAACTTTGTCTCAAGTAAATAGATATAAATAAATAAATAAATAAATAAATAAATAAATAAATAAATAAAATACTATGACCAAGAAGATGTTTACTGGGGCTAATGGTTCCAGAAGGACAGAGTCCATCATGGTGGGAGAAACATGGTAACAGGCAAGGAAACATGGCCTGCAGGAGCAGGAAGCTGGCTCATCCTTTTTCCTCAGGAAGTAAAATAAAGTTATGGACCCTCAAAGCCCACCCCCAATGGTACACTTCCTCCAGTAAGCCTTCCCCTCCTAAAGGCTCCATAACCTCCCCCAAAAAGTGCCACCAAAACTGAGGACTAAATGTTAAAAATACATGAGCATATGGGGACATTTTTTAGCTGTACCGCCATGTGTGTAAATAGATTTCTGTTTGTGTGTATCAAGATAAGTATATTAGAATGCCATGCTTCACACTTCAATGTATCCAATGTTTTTTAAAAAGAGTAAAAAAAAAAATAGTGATTTCTTTCCGTAGCATGATTAATAAAAACCCAGAGACAGAGATTGGGGTTCAACCTGAAGGCCAGAAACACGAAATAGCCAGCCACTGACTCTTACCTCCACCTCAGTCCGAAATGGTGATCCTGTCTCCAGGAATGTCAGAAGGAGACTGGGTGTGAGAGCTGTCTCTGCCCGTTTTATATTCCTCTCTAGGGCTGGGATTAAAGGTGTGCACCCCTACTACCCGATTTCTATGGCAAACTAGGATTAAAGGTGTGTGCCACCACCGCTGGTCTGTGCAGCTGTTTTACTCTCTGAATTTTAGGCAAACTTTATTTATTAAAATACAAATAAAATATCACTAAATCTTTCCAGTTTTCTGTATATGTAACATAACAAAAATATATTAAACTTTGTTGATGAAACATTTAAAATGTCACTTGGTTTTTAAAAACAAGTATTTCCGTTTTGGTAATTTTAAGAATATTTTTGAGATTATAAGTACATCATTTCCTCCTTCCCTTTTATCTCCAAACTCTCCCATGTGCTCCAGCCGCTTGGTTTCTTTCAATTTCATGGCCTCTTTTCTTTAGTTGTTGGTGGTGGTGCGTGTGTGTCCGCGTGTGTGCATGTGTGTGTTCCTAAATAGGTAGATGTAGCTTGCTGCTTGCTCTGTTGTGATAATTTTACTTCCCCTGTCCCTTTAAAGCTGGGGTTCATGGCGTAAATACCAGAAAAGGCAGGACCCCGGCACTGCGTTCACAAGGATGCTGCCAGCCAGATGACTGTGCTTTTCGCCTGCTCCACCAAGGCTTTGACAAACTGAGCTCAGGTTTGGGGAATCCGTGATAATGCCCAAGGGTCACCACATTCTTGCAAAAGCTCTCAAGAACTCCCTTTAATCTTCGGTTCAGGCCCTTCGCTGATCTTAGCCAGTGCACAGACCTGTGAATTGGGCTGGGAAATCTGGAACTTGTTTGCTCATCTTCCGATCCTCTCTGCGTTCTCTGGTTGGACAGTCCTGTGACCACATCTGTTAGTTCTTTCAGGGTGTTGGGTGTCATTAATCTTAAGTCAACAGCCAGCCCTACCCTTATCTTCCACCATTAGACACTCCCTTCCCATCTGCCTCCAAGAGGAACAAAGCCTTCGCCATCCGTACTGTCTTAACACAGGCGTTATACATGTTTACTCGCGTGACTTCTCTTTGTCTTTCCTGATTCTATCAGGAAAAAAAAATTGTATTTGCTGTCATACACATTCTTTATACTAAATTTTCATAATGGATATATCAAACGTCAAGATATACTGTTCAGAGCTATGATGATTCCCCTACTAGCTGTACGATCTCTGAAGAGGATACACTACTTCGCATTATTATAAATACACTAAGGATTTCTACATGGCTTTTTAAAAACCTATTCCTTTAAGTTTTCAATGAATCTGGACTCTTGGTCACATGTTGCACTGTTTCTACAAGTATCACGTACTAAATCACGGCAGTGTAATCGCCATTAAATGAAAAGGTATATTTCTTTCCGTCCACATTTTTTCTGTTGAGTGCACATCCCTCCAACTGGCCTGCACTCCACTCAGGGACTCGTTCAGCAGCTCCCTGAGACCCCAGGCAGAGTCTGTAAAACCTTACCCTTGGACCTTGTAGGCCTGAGCCACTTGGAAACCCATCCTGCTGTATAGTGGTATATTATTTGTGTTTTAATAAAACTTGCCTGAAGATCAGAGGGCAAAACAGCCACACTAGTCAGCCATACAGGCCAGGGAACGGTGGCACGCACCTTTAATCCCAGAACTCGGGAGGCAGAGGCAGTTGGATCTCTGTGAGTTCAAGGTTACCCTGGGCTACACAAGAGCAATCCAGAAACAGATCCTGATGGCAGTGGTTCACACCTTTAATCCCAGCACTAGGGGGTCACATGCCTTTAATCCCAGCACTAGGGAAGTGAAGACAGAAGGGATATTGGCTGGGTGGAGAGAGGAATATAAAGGGGAAAAGATAGGAACTCAGTGGAGTGTGGAGTCTGAGGATTCATGGAGACAATCTCACTCTTTAAAGAATTGGTAGAGGTAAAAGGTCTCTCTAGTGGCTGGCTGATTTACTTTTCTTTCTTTCTTTTTCTTTTTTTTTTTTTTTTTCTTTTTTTGGTTTTTCAAAACAGGTTTCTCTGTAGCTTTGGAGCCTGTCCTGGAACTAGCTCTTGTAGACCAGGCTGGCCTCGAACTCACAGAGATCTGCCTGCCTCTGCCTCCCAAGTACTGGGATTAAAGGCGTGAGCCTCTACTGCCCGTGATTTGCTTTTCTGATCTTCAGGTTGAACTCCAATATCTATCTCTGGGTTTTTTTTTTTTTAATTTTTTTTTAAATTATGGTTTATTTAACTTTATTTTATGTGCATTGGTGTGAAGGTGTCAGATCCCCTGGAACTGGATTTTCAGACAGTTGTGAGCTGCCATGTGGGTGCTGGGAATTGAACCCAGGTCCCTGAGAAGAGCAGTCAGTGCTCTTAACCGCTGAGCCATCTCTCCAGCCCCTATCTCCGGGTTTTTATTGTTCATGCTACACTGCTCACCTGAGTCCTTCACATTGGTGCTGATGTGGAGGGTCACTGCAGGCAAGGAGGGCCTCTGTTCTGTTCAGTACACACCACAACATAGCCAGAAGGACAGGGCAGGACCTTCCTAAGAGGGCAAGAAGGAAAGAAATCGCTGTTTGCTCTTCAGTCCAGTCTCACATTCCGCACATCTTTGCAAGACGCCTCTCACCTCTTAATCCATCTTCTTCACCGCCATACACAAAAGCTTCTCTGTGTAGCCCAGGCTGACCTCGAACTTGCATCTTCTTGTCTCAGTGCTGGGATTGCAGATGTGCAATGTCACACCCAGGAAGACGTTCCCTTCTGGACTCAGCTTAAGGAAATGTATTGTGATGTAGACACAGACAGACAGACAGACACACACACACATGCACACACACACACATGCACACACACACACATGCACATACGCAGAGTTTGTTTATTTTGTTTTTTGTCAGCTTTGATTGCAAGAAACCCTCCCATAGGATTTGCAGTAAAAACTGTCTCTGAAGGCTACTCACATTCACTCCCACTTAAAGGTGCCATGTTTAGTCAATGAATGACAAGAGAAAAGGCATCCAAAAGGGAAAGAAGCAACAAAATGATCCTGTTTGTAGATGGCAAGATTTTATAGAGGGGAAAATTGAAAGTCATCCCCCATTGCGACCCGAGCGGTTTGGGTCCCGGAAACCTGTCTGCAGCATTGAGGGAGTGAAGAAAAGACAGACACACAGACACATGTGCAGAAGAGCAGGGTCAGGTGATTCGTGTGCTCTGATAGAGCTGAACCAACTACAGTCACAATCTTGAAGTTCACACTTTAGGTACAGCACAGAGGGAGGAGTCAGCTAGCCTTCAGGGGAGGGCTCTGCAGGCCGCAAACGTCTGGGAGGAGGAAACTAGAGGTTGGTAGCTTTGCACACACTAGTCGCTCATTTGTAAGTATTTACACTTGCACACACTGCCCGCATTCACACTCAGACTAGAGGAAGGCTTTACTGTTCCTCCTCCCCCTCCTCCTCCTCCTATTCCTCCTCCTCCTCCTCCTCCTCCTCTTCCTCCTCCTCCTTCTCCTCCTTCTTCTCCTTCTTCTAGACCAGTCTGGCCTCGAACTCACAGAGATCCGCCTGCCTCTGCCTCCCAAGTGCTGGGATTAAAGGTGTGCACCACTACCACCTGGCTTCTAATTGTTCTTAATAATAAAAGGCTGAAGTCAGTTATTAGGAGTGAAAGCTGAAGAATCAGAGAAGCAAAGTGGCCAACCACTAGAGAGACCTTTTACCTCTACCGCTGCTCAGACTAAAGGGGCATCCTGTCCTCAGACTGCTTCCTCAGACTGCATCTGAGCTCCTGTCTCCTCCCACCGTATATTCCTCTCTCCACCCAGTCATACCCCTTCCTGTCTCCACCTCCCTAGTGCTGGGATTAAAGCCATTAGGACTCCCAAGTACTGGGATTAAAGGTGTGAGTCACCACCACCTGGACTCTAGTGGTTTAGCTCTGCAGTCTGATCTTCAGGCAAGCTTTATTTGTTAAAACACGAACAAACTATCACTACACTGAACCTCGCTGGGCTGGTGGGGCGGAGGGAAGTTCGTCTATTCCCGCGGAACTGAGGCATTGGGTCCTTTGACGTTGTGGTGCCTATGACTACAATACACACGCACTCAAGTCTTTATCTGTTCTTTACACAGGCAGGGCTCCCTCGGTTCCCCCTTCCCCAAACCAAAACCAATAACAAAACACCGTTAGAACTGGTAAATTATTTCAGTAAGGTCACAGAATACAGAATAATAAATATACAGAACAGTAGTTGATCTCACAATTTCTTAAACATTTTCCACTTGCGGCTTCTTTTTGACCATGACATTTTTATGTAACTCTGGGCACATAGGGCTATAAAATAGGTATACAAGAGCGGGCAAGAGGGCTCAGCAGCTACGAGAATTTCCTCTTCCAGGGGACCCATGCCAGAAGACTCACAACCACCTGTGGCAAGGGATCCATCACCCTCTTCTGGCCTCTGAGGACACTGGCCCACATGTAGTGCACACCCAGATACACATGTTCACTGTGTGAGAATAATCCCCGTAGGCTCAGTCATCAGTTGATGTACTGGGAAAGATGAGGGGGTGTGGCCTCCTTGGAGAAGTTGTGTCAGTCACTCTGGTCTTGGAGGTTTTTGAAAGCCCACACTATGCCTGGTCTGTCACTGTCTACTGCTTGTGGAGTAGGAAGTAGATCTCACCTACTGCTCCAACACCCTGACTGCCTGCACGCTGGCATGCTCACCACCATGGTAAATAGTTTCTTTTCTTCTTCTTCAGCACTACCTGTGCGAGGTGGCTGCCATCTCTTTTGCATCGTTATGGCTGCCCTCCAGCCTCTGGTGAAGTCCAATGTCGTCAAAAACAGGACCAAGAAGTTCACCCAGCACCAGTCAGACGGATATGTCAAAATTAAGCAAAACTGGCCGAAACCCAGAGGTGTCGAGAACACTGTACAGAGAAGATTCAAGGGCCAGGTCCTAATGTCCAGCATTGGTTATGGGAACAGCAAGAAAACCAAGCACATCTGCCTAGGGGTGTCAGGAAGTTTCTGGTTCACAATGTCAAGGAGCTGAAAGGACTGCTGATGTCCAGCAAATCTTACTGTGCCGAGACTGCTCACATTTCCTCCAAGGAGCATGATAGAAAGAGCAGCACAGCTGGGCACCAGAGCCTCCAACCCCAACGCCACCAGAGCCTCCAACCCCAACGTCACCAGAGCCTCCAACCCCAACGCCACCAGAGCCTCCAACCCCAACGTCACCAGAGCCTCCAACCCCAACGCCACCAGAGCCTCCAACCCCAATGCCACCAGAGTCACCAACCCCAATGCCACCAGAGCCACCAACCCAAACGCCACCAGAGTCACCAACCCAAACACCACCAGAGTCACCAACCCAAATGCCACCAGAGTCACCAACCCCAACGCCACCAAAGTCACCAACCCCAACGCCGGGCTATAATAGCTTGCATGCATGTTTTAATTCATGTTTAAATAAAACCACAAAAACTGCCAAAAAACAACAGCAACAAAAATTCTTTCTTTTGTAAGAGTTGCCTTGGTCTTGGCATCTGTTCACAGCCATAAGACACCTGACCAAGACACTAAAATAAGAATGTCCTAAAATAGAAATAAATAGGTATACAAATCCAACAGTTACTGACAATAATCATAAATTTATTTGAAAGGAAATCTTTGGCGTGCATGTAAGCTTGCCATCTATTAAGCAGGACAGCAAATTAGGAGAGCAGAAATCATATGTGTGGCTATGAAATGAGTTACCGCCAGAACGGGAACCTTCCAACCTTGTCAGACAGGGTTTTCCCCTGTCAAATGCTAACTGTAGGATACAGTCTAATTTCCTGTGCTGATAAAGAAGCATGGATGAAGCCAGCATTTTATCTGTTCAGAATCCTGTAGAAATGCCAGCTGCTTACTTCATCCGCAAGGCGAAAGGCAGACAGGGAAGCTCGGCTAGCACTGACAGCTGCCTCTCTCATTCTTGCAGCCCTCGGACATTCTGGAAGGAAAGTCCCTGCAAGGCGCAGGAGAGGGCGTGGCCAAGAGTCATGGAAAAGGAACCATGGGGCAAGATCACGGCTCTTAGAAAGTTCCAGAATGTCTGCAGCCATGCTGGAGTTGCTGCTGAACCCTCTTCCTCTGATGAACCACAGGGCCTGTCTTAATCCATTCGAGCCACTGTAACAGAATAGCTGAGTCTGGACAATTCACAAATGACAGATATGTGTTCTTACGATCTATAGGCTTGAGAGTCTAAAATCAATGAAGTCAGCACCTGGTGAGGGTGTGCTCCTCACAGAGGTGCCTCTGATGTCCTCTGACTCCATTTACGCAAATTCTTCTGCCCAGGCCCCATCAATCAACTCTTAAACTCCTCCCCTCTTAATATGAATGAAGGGAGATGGGTTTCAGTGGGTGAATTTGGGGGAGACATAAAAAGTGATGTCTAAGCGTATAAAGTAGTCAATATTGCACAAACCTCAAGTCTGGTTTTGATTATATGCTGTGGACATTGATTGTGTAAGCTGTTATTACCAAGAGAAGCTGGGGGTGGGCGTTATACAGAAATTAACTGTACTAGTTGGCAATTTCTGTGCCTCTAAAATCAATTCCAAGCATCAGGTTGGGGCTGGAAAGAGGTCTTGGTGGTTTAGAGTTCTTGTTTCGCTTGCAGAGGACCTGGGTTCGATTCCCAGCATCCACATGATAACTCACAACCATCTATAACACCAGCTCTAGGGGATTGGATGACCTTTTCTGACCTCTCAGGCACCAGGCACACATGTAGTGCATACACATAAGATAAAGAAAATGAATGCAAAAACAAAATTAAAACTATAGCGAAATGTTGTGTCCAAGGTAAGGACACTTTCACATTCTGCATTAGTGTGACACACTTGTACTCCACATTCTAAGTGGAATAAGTACATGTTATTAGTAGCTTAACACAGATAACACTCTTAGAGTATCTTTTTGTTCTGAGTTATGTCCCCTCCCATGCCCCTGGAGGAAATGGTACAAGTGTACTTGCTGGTTTTATGTGTCAACTTGACACAAGCTAGGGTCATCAGAGGAAGGAGCCTCAGTGAGATCCAGCAGTACGGTATTTTCTCATGTAATGATTAATGGGGGAAGGCCCAAAACATTGTGGTTGGTGCCATGCCTGGGCACTGGTCCTGGGTTCTATAAGAAGATGGGCTGACCGGGCCGTGTTGGCGCATACCTTTAATCCCAGCCTGGTCTACAAGAGCTAGGTCCAGGAAAGCTAGGACTGTTACACAGGGAAACCCTGTTTCAAAAAACAAAAAAAAAAGAAGGAGGAGGAGGAGGAGGAGAAGGAGGAGGAGGAGGAAGGGGAGGAGGAGGAGGAGGAGGAGGAGGAGGAGGAGGAGGACTGAGGCAAGCCATGAGGAGCAAGCCAGTAAGCAGCACTCCTCCGTGGCCTCTGATTCAGATCCTGCCTTCAGGATCCTGCCCTGCTTAAGTTACTGTCCTGACTTCCTTCAGTGATGAACAGTCATGCTGAAGTGTAAGCTGAATAAACCCTGTCCCCCACAAATTGCTTTTGGGTCATGGTATTTGGTTGCAGCATAGAACCCTGACCAAGACAACAAGGTAGACAGCAGCAGAAACGGATCCAAATACTCACAGAATCAGGGAAGAACGAAAGTCTGTCAGGGACAGGAACACAAAAGCCACAAATCTCAGGAAACATGGCTGACCACCCTGACCAGAGGGGCAGGACAGAGCTCGGGAATGCTAGACTGCCTTTGTTTCCGAACCCTTTTTTGTTCCCCCCACATAATCTGCTGACTGGAATGAGATCTCCAGGATGCTGTCTGCTATATTTTCAGATCATAGGCTTTCTGAGTGAAGCCCAATTTTAATATTATTTTTCAAGTGTGGAACACCAGTCAAGAGATCTGACACTGGCAAGAGCTCGGGTTTATGGAACAGCGAGGAAAGAGCTGAACCGACTGCTACAGGCTGCCCTCTTCTCCCCAGGGAGACATGAACCTCAACCCGTCCCATCTTCCTCGGCCATATGTTCAACTCCTTCCTGCAAACTGTGATTTCCGTCATGCAGTTAAGAAAACTTTCTGACGGGCTGGAGAGATGGCTCAGTGGTTAAGTGCATAGGCTCTTCTTCCAGAGGTCCTGAGTTCAATTCCCAGCACCCACATGGTGGCTCACAACCATCTGTAATGAGACCTGGCACCCTCTTCTGGCCTGCAGGTATACATGCGGGCAGAATGCTGTATATATAATAAATAAATCTTAAAAAAAGAAAAAAAGAAAACTTTCTGGAGCTGGGGATATGGTTCAGTCGGTAGTGTTCGCCTGACATGACCAGGCTCTGGACCCGACTTTAACCCAGCACTTAGGGAGAGGAAACTGGAAGATCTGAAGACCAGAGTCAGCCTCAGCTAGGAAGTTTGAAGCCAGGCTGATATTTGTAAGACCTGTCTAGAGAGAAGGGGAAAGGCAGGGAGGGAGGGAAGGAGAGGGAGGAAGGAAGACAATTACCAGACATACTCACGAATCTTGAAGAAGAAAAAAATGCTCTCTCTGCATTTAACCAACCATGGATTGAAGAAATTTGAGGTAAAAATCTGTTTTCATCGAATATTTATGGACTTTGGTGTGTCATTATTCCTTGAGCAATAGAGTAATGATTATTTACACAGCATTGATCAGTATCCTAAGTAATCTGTGTTATTTGAGTAACGAGGGACTGAATGAGTTACATGAAAATAACTCATTTTATAAGAGACTTGGCCATCCACAGCTGTGGGTGTCTGTAGGGACCTTGAAACCATTCCTCTGTGAATCCCACGAGATAGCTAATGTAGGAAATACAAAGCCCTGTGTAACTTGAAATCCCGACTGTTTGACTTAGAAGATGCCAAGTCTTGCATTCCTGGCACTGTGGGTGGAGAGTTTCCTGTGTGCCAGGTCACTCACACAATATGCATTAGCCCACAGCGTTAGGAACTACAGATTTCTTGGCACCAGGGGATGATGGACAGCTCTCTCCACCCCGCTTGACCTTAGAAGCCTCTCCAAATGCTTCGGGGCCTTACCTCTCTCCAGTTAGTGTGCATAAAAACCACCAGGTAAGAAGTCAGGCTCTCAGGCGACACTCACCGAAGTTCTGGATAGAGCAAGCTGTTTCCCTCGACAAGTACTCTGATTTCGGTGACCTGGCTGAGACCACACGGTGAAAAGCCCTGATGGAGGGGACTCACCTGCATATGGAAGACACAGAGCATAGTTCATCAAGCACTATATGTCATTTGACAGATATGAAAATTGGCCAGGGAGATGACTCAGTCAGCAAGACACTTGTTGGGGAATCATGAGGACCCAAGTTCAATCCCCACCACCCATGTAAAATAAACAAAACAAAATAGAAATGGTGGCAGACATTTGTAATCCCAATACTGGGATTTCAAACCGTTTTCAAAGTCGCCAGTCAATACACTGCACGACCTCCATGTTACAAGCGGCCCATCCTTGACCAAAGCGCTGCTGTGCAGTGCGCCACTGCATTTCTGGGGTTTGCTGGTCAGATGGCCTAGCTTAACTGAGAAACATCAGGTCCCAGTAAGAGACTCGGTCTCAAAAAAACAAGGTAGAAGTCTCCTCAGGAATGACCTGAGACTGACCTCTGATGTGACGCATGCATGCACATGCGCGCACACGCATGCATGCACACATGCTCACGAACACATACACACACAAGATGTAACGCTCAAAGGCTTTTGACACAAACACTGAATCCCTGGACATGAGAGAGTGACAAAGGACGCACGTCTTGCATTTCAATTTCCCGTTAGCGGCTAATCGCGGAAGAATGAACTTTAGCGTGGCATGGTTATCATCCCTTGTAAGATACAGCATTGATGGCGGCCTTGCACTGCTTAGCAGAAGGGACGTGTTCTGAGCAAATCACACGGTTTTGTCACCGTGTAAGCATCCCAGAACACGCTTACGTAAATCGTTTTCAAAGTCGCCACTCAATACACTGCACGACCTCCACGTCACAAGCGGCCCATCCTTGACCAATGCGCTGCTGTGCAGTGCGCCACTGCATTTCAATGTCTGATTGGGACAGAAGGAAACAGAGTCCCTGGGCGCCTTCCCCTGAGCGCTGAGCTCTGTTGGCCTGCAGAAGGTAGATGAGAAGTGAGTTGTCACCCACCAGCTGGGTTTCCGTGGATGGCGCTTGCGCAGCAAAACTTGATCGCGGTCTGCATTTCAAAGTGTGCTCTAGTGCTCTTCAGCAGCTTTGCTTTTTACTCCCCTGACTCAGTTCATATTTCCCCTCTCTGAGCTTCATTCCTACGAGCATCCGATTCACTTCCTAACTTGGCTGTTGGTCAACGTTTCCAGCAGAAAACTTTCACCTCAGCAGGATTCTGAGTTCTGAGCAAAAATTGAAGTCCCCTCCTACAGAGCTTCATGGAGAGCAACGGGACAGAAATAGCTGTTGTGTGACTATGAATATATCAATGCAGATGTGGAGGCAGACACAGCGCCTTCGCTGGGTCAGTTGCCTCTCTGGGGGGAAGAGTCCTATGGTACAGGAATACCGCACTTAGGTTCAGAAGAACTGGCTCCCCTGCCTTCTCAGCGTGTAACCTGTTAACCAGCGCCAACCAATGAAAATACAACACAACTTACAAATGCCAGATAACTGCCTGGCTGCACAGATTTAGTAAATCCAGTTTTATAAGTAAGAAAGAATGGATTAAATTAATTTTAAAATGACACTTTATCTAACCCGATGTATCTAGGATATTATTTCTTCACATAACAATTATACACTCAAAGACTTAAATTTTAAAGTTTTTATTTACTTACTATTTTAAAGAGAAGGTTTCTTGAGACAGGGTTTCTCTGTGTAGCTTTGGAACCTGTCCTGGAACTTGCTCTGTAGACCAGGCTGGCCTCAAACTCCCAGAGATCCATCCGCCTCTGCCTCTGGGGTGCTGGAATTAAAGGCAGGCATCACCATCGTCCAGTTTAAGAGAGGTTCTTAGGGCGTAGCTCTGGCTGGCCTAGAACTGGTTTAGACCAGGCTGGCCTCCAATTCGCAAAGATTCAGCTGCCTCCACCCTCTAAGTGCTAGGATTAAAAGTATGAGTTGCCACACCTGGCTGTTTTGATTTTTAATTGTGTGTGTGTGTGTGTGTGTGTGTGTGTGTGTGTGTGTATCTGGGGGTTATGGTTGTGTACCTGAGTGCAGTGCCAGAGGAGGCCAGAAGAGGGCACTGAGTTCCTGGGTGTTCGAGTTCCAGGGATCTGTGTCCCGCTTGGAGCCCGGTGTGGGCAATCAGACTCCAATCCTCCGCAGAAGCAGCACCTGCTCTTAACCACGGGGCCATCTCTCCAGCTCCCCAGTGCACGCCGCTTGCCACGCTGCTTGCATTGTAGTAGGGACTAAGCTCAGTGCCTTGGGTGTGGAAGCACGTGCCCTACCTCTGAGTTACACCCCGGAGTCTGATCAAATGAGACGTTTTACCTTCTCTCCTCATACGGCTTTCTTAGCCTGACGTGGGGTTCACACTGACGCTGCCTCCTCAGTTTGGATTGCCCCAGCCCAGTTGCTCACGAGCTGCATGTGGGGTGGTTCTGGAGTTGTGTCAGCCACAAACAAAGCCTGATTTCCTTGTCTGCGGCTGTGAAATAACGCCCACCTCAGGTTCCATAAGGACAAAACGAACTGTGTGGAGTTGGGTGGTGGCTTCTGCCTTGGAGGTTTGTTATCGCTGTGCGTTCAGGAAAGGTTGTCTGGGGACTCTGCTCTCTCGGGTCGGGCTCCTGTGGTATCGTCTACATCAGGAGAAGCAAAGGAAGTCATTTAGTTACACCAAAGCGTCGGCGGGAATGGAAAGCTCTCATCCTCCCCAAGCGTGTGCAGAGGGTGGAAAGGAAGGAACATCGGCTGAACTCATTTGGTTGAAGAGACTTTCGCTAGCCTTGGTGGTGGTGGGGTAGATGTTGACATGATCAAGTGATGCGTAAAGGTAGAGTGTTCTTCACTTCTGGGCATGTCCGTGAGCGTGTTTCCAGAGAGAGAGCCAACTGAGTGGGAAAGAACTGCTCCCTGTGTGGGCAGGGCTGGGCCCGGGAAGAAGAAGTTAGCCATCTTCTGCTGAGTTAGCCGTCTGCTGCTGATGATCTCCTCTTCGGTCTCCAGGTTGCTTGGTCTTTAGGCTCTGGGGTCCCCACCAGTGCCCATTGATGCTTTAGTTCTTTGGCGTCTGCCTGGGGGCTTTCTCGTTGCCTCCTTGGTTGAGGCTTCCCGCTTAGGTTTTATCACATGACTAGCTCGTAGAGAGGAACTTTTCTTTTTTTTTTTTTTTTTTTTTTTTTTTTTTTGGTTTTTTTTCGAGACAGGGTTTCTCTGTGGCTTTGGAGCCTGTCCTGGAACTAGCTCTTGTAGACCAGGCTGGTCTTGAACTCACAGAGATCCGCCTGCCTCTGCCTCCCGAGTGCTGGGATTAAAGGCGTGCGCCACCACCGCCCGGCCAGAGAGGAACTTTTCATGTCTGTGGTCTTGCAAGCCATTCCATTAAGTCCAAACAGCTATGTAAGTATATACATAAACATGTATGTAAGTATATACACACATCACTCATAGGTTCAAACTGTCACAAAGAAGCCCATGACAGGAGATATCATAAGCACGGGGTCTCATATGTCTCAGGTTGGCCTCAAATTCCTTGTCCTTCTGTGTCTGTCTCCAGAGGGCCAGGATTACAGATGTGTACTGCTACTGTCAGTGCTCAGGATTACAGATGTGTACTGTTAAAGTCAGTGCCCAGCATTCAAATTTGCCTGAGGTTCGACCCATTTTAAGTGTGTCAAAGTTCTAGAAGATTTTTTTGTAAATGTCAATTTCTGTATGGCTATGGATTCAGACTTAGGATTTCAGTCTATCAACAGCCACGGAGTCAGAGCACTCTAAGGAAAACTGCTAGGAGTCCCAAGTCTTAGCTGTGCTTTAGCTAAGGCGCAAGCCCCTCTGATTGTCCCTTTCTAGGTCTTTCTTTTCTTCTGAGTCTTCTCTGGGGACGCAAAATTAAACCCCTCTCGCTTCGGCTCTTTATGAGTTTTGGTTTGGGGCTTATTCGTTTGCTTTGAGGCAGTCTTTCCATGTAGCTCAGGCTGCCCTGGAGCTCCCGATTCTGCCTCTGCTGCCCGATGGCTGGGATTACAGGCGTGGGCCCACGCACTGCTATTAAACTCGTTCGTAGGAGCTTTCCTGTTGCTGCCTGCCCCCTTAGTCTGTACAGAGTGCAGATGCTCTCTGCCCCTGCTTGCCCCAGCACCTCAAAAGGCAGGGGAAGGGTGGGACGGATGACTCACACTGGCTTCTTCAAACTGGGGAATTCAGGTTGGGCCCAGGGCCACTCTGGAAGGAAGAACCACACACAGACCTTCCTCTTCTGGTTCCCAGTTCCATAGCAGCCCCCAGCCCA
Source organism: Arvicola amphibius (assembly GCF_903992535.2). Classification (NCBI taxonomy): domain Eukaryota; kingdom Metazoa; phylum Chordata; class Mammalia; order Rodentia; family Cricetidae; genus Arvicola; species Arvicola amphibius. The sequence goes on from NC_052064.1 coordinate 17,316,957, forward strand.
CTGGACGGTGCTGCCCACACTGGGGCCGTTCTCTATGTCCACGGCGCATCATCTCGCCTCCACCCACCCATGGCACAGGTGTACGCTGCCTTCCTTGGGCATGCAGGCTGCTGGCATTGCATGGTCATCCCCTCTCGAGTTCTCTCTGTAAAAGGCTGTGTTGACTAGAAGCCATTTATCATAAAATTCACTCCATAATGTTTCTTTATCATATTTAGGGGTCCCAGATTTTTATACCTCTTTGCCTGTACTTTGTCAGTGAGGACACTTTGTGGAACCAAACTGAAGTATGTAGGTTTCTCAGAGGCTATGACCTGGGCTCCGTAAAGAGCGTGGAGACTTTTAATGGCCCTTTTACCAGTGAGAGGATCTAGCCCAGAGATCTGAAGGAGCCTGTTCATCACATTAACTCTGTTTACTTGAACATGATCATAGAAGCAGTGGTTTTCTTCCGCCCAGCATGCCTGCCTTTGAAGAAATAGTCTTTCTTCACTCTGCATGAAGTGGGTGGGAGACCTGCTGTGAGGAACACACACACACACACACACACACACACACACACACGAGGTGCATCCCGTCGCTGGACAGACCCTGACAGAAACTGACTGATCGGGCTCTTCTTTCTAGTATTCAGTCCTTATTTACCTTCTTAGTTACAGTCTCTGTCTCCAGGGATATTTCTGGGGGTTTAGGACACAGAATCATTTGATTTAGAGATTTGGTTCTTTTAAATAGAAAACGAGGTGGGAAGCCAGGCATGGTGCATGCCTTTATTCCCAGCACTCAGGAAGCAGAGGCAGGTAGATCTCTGTGAGTTCAGGGCCAGTCTGGTCTACATAGACAGCTACATAGTGAGACCCTGTCTTGAAAATGAATAAATAAATAAATAACAAATTAAATAAATAGAAGAGATAGCTTGGTTGTAACAGCCAAGTCTTACTATCTGTAAATATATTAATATCTCAGTGTAAATCATACTTCAGAATGAGTCTGATTATGCAACCCCCAAACATGCCACTTTGGCAAAGACAGCTGAGACTCAACAGACCCGTCAGCTTGACTTCCCCTCCGGGATGATATTAACTTCCCCTATATCTGCTGAGCCGTCTCTCTAGCCTACTACCCACCGTTTTAAACACTTCCAAATGTCTCTGTCACTTCCAAAGGACTCCAAATCCATCAAGCAATTTTCCTCCAGTGCCGCCGCCTCCCCTAAGCCCTGGCAGCCACCAGTCCATTCAAAGTCCACGTCAGGTTACCGCTCTGGAAATCGTCCATGAGTAAAACTATATACCATATGGCGTGCTGTGTCTTTCACTTAGCCTAATGTTCATTTTAATGTAACAGGTATCAGAACTTCTTTAGTCTGTGTGGGCAGATTAATGTTCACATACTCATACATACACCACACACACAAACACATACACCACACACACAAACATCACACACACATACACACACACACCACACATGCAAACTCACATACCACACACATACCACACATGCAAATATACACACACCACATACACAAATACACACACACCACACACACCACATACACAAACACACACACAAACACCACATACACAAACATCACACACAAACACACATACCACACATGCAAACACATACACACACCACACACAAACACAGACACCACACACATGCACACAAACACCACACATACACACACACAGAGATACCACACATCACACACACAGATACCACATACACAAACACACACACACACACAAATACCACACATCACACACACAGATACCACATACACAAACACACACACATACACACTCCACACATACACATACCACACACACACACACTCACACACAATATACACAAACATCACACACACCACACATACACACACCACACACAAAAACACACACACATACAGAAACACCACACATACAGATACCACACACACAAACACACACACACCACACATGCAAACACACACACACACACACATACACACGCACTCACGCGGCATCGGGAACACACGACAGTTGCTTTCTCTGTTCATGTGCTGATGAACATTGACTTTTCTCACATCCTGTGTTCATGTGGCCTACGCTACTGGGGGAGTTCTAGCTGCTGCATTGTCCTTGCCTTCCGGGGTAAAGTCCCACCAATCGTGATGTGCCGTCCCTTCACAGGTGGTGGGATGGAGCTTGCTGTTTTTTTGCTGAGGGGTTACTATTTTATTATTATTATTATTATTATTATTATTATTATTATTATTTTACAAGCCAATTTGAGCTTCTTGCTTTTTCTTGTGTTCTGTGAGGTTCGGACACAAGGGAACAGCGTAAGGCAGGGACAGATGTTCTGCATTGGAACCGAGTGAGTCTGGCCCACGCTGACATGATTCTGCTACCACAGATATAAATCTGAATGTCCCTATTGCTACAAAATGCTATCTAAATCATATAATCTTTTTTAAATTTTTTAAGGTTTAGAGAGATGGCTCGGTGGTTAAGCGTGCTCACTGCTGTTGCGGAAGCCCTGGTTCAGTCCGCAGCACCCACATCAAAGGGCTCACAAGCACCTGTAACCCCAGCTCCAGGGGATACGATGCTCCACACACACACAGGGGTCACATAAACTTGCACAGACACACACGTGCACATACATTTAAATAAGTAAAATATTTTAAAATTAAATGTCTAAATCATTATTAAAATTTCCTTTTTAATATACTTTTAGCATTTTTCTTTTCTCATGAATGATATTGATATTACACAGCTGACACCTTTGTAACTAACTCTATTTTTCTTGAGGATTATTGAAATAAGTTATGTTTACATTTTTATGACTTTTATTTTTCTTTTGTTTTTTTTCAATACAGGATTTCTCTGTAGCTTTGGAGCCTGTCCTGGAACTAGCTCTGTAGACCAGGCCGGCCTTGAACTCAATTCACCTGCCTCTGTCTCCTGAGTGCTGAAGAATTAAAGGCACGTGCTACCACCACTTGGCCATTTTTATAGCTTTTAATTCCCTTACCTAAACTGTTTTCTAAAATGGATTGCTACTTTCACACTGTGTCTGATACGTTGGATTATCACTCCGCTAGACCTGTGTAAAAGCTGGGTTTTATCTCCAGGGTCCATATGGATGTGTGTGGTCTGCTCTGTCTCCTGCGGCCACGTTGACATCCATGGTCTGAGCTGCCTCCCAGGGCCTTGTCTGTGTCTGTGGTCCCTTCTGCAGCCAGGGACCATGTTCACGGTCTGTGCTGTGTCCAGAGACCGTGGGAAGCCCATGACCCCTGTTCCCAACGACAGTGAAGAGCAAGGATGGTATCGATTGTATTTGTATGGTATGGATGTGTGCAGAGACACAGTTGAGAAAGAGGGACATGGAAGGATTCCGTGACAAGCCCTACCGTCCGCCAACCTCAGCCCCAAATAGCGGCCTAAACAGGAGGCCGTCGAAGAGAAAATGTGTGGCAAGGGTGCTGAAGATAGCTCTCCACAATTGATGGCTTCTGGCAGGGGGTGTGGCGGGGGAAGGACTCAGTTTTAAGGGGCAGGCCACTGGGAGGTTGCCCATACTCTGGCAAGTGGGTGTAACCACTATTTTTCATAAGGAAACCAAGCACAAGTTTACCTCATCTAGAGCCACACAGCAGCAAATGGTAGGTGAGGAAGGAGGCCCGGGCTGGGAACTCTGGCTGTAGTTGTTATATTTTTGTTTGTTTGTTTGTTTGTTTTTGTTATGGTTGAGATAGATGGTGTCTCCCTAAGTACCTTAGCTAGCCTAGACCTTAGTATGTAGACCAAGCTGGCCTAAAAAATATCACAGAGATTCACCTGCCTCTGCAGGCACCAGGCATACATGTGATGCACATACACACAACACACATGGAGACAAAACACCCCCACACATAAAATTTAAAATTTCAATTTAAAAAATGTAAATTATTTTTATTTACATTTTTGTTATGTGTATACAGGCTCCTGTGGAGGCTGAAAGCAGAAGTCGAATCCTATGGAACTGAGGCTACAAGCCGTTGAGTCCTCGGGGACAGAAGCAAGTACACTTAGCTTCTGAGTCGTTTCTGTTGGCCCCGACTTGAAAAAGCTTTAGACATTGCTGGGCGGTGATGGCGCATGCCTTTAATCCCAGCACTCGGGAAGCAGAGGCAGGCGGATCTCTGTGAGTTTGAGGCCAGCCTGATCTACAGAGCGAGTTCCAGGACAGGCTACAAAGTTACACAGAGAAACCCTGTCTCGAAAAATCAAAAAGGAAAAAAAAAAACTTTAGACATCTATTTTTATGTGAGTTTATGATAAAAACAGCTTCTCTATCAAGCTTCCGACTTCCTACGTGTATCATCTGTTCTCACGAGAACAGTGCCTACTCTACAAGGAGACACAGTACAGGTTTTTGTTAGTTTGTTTGCTGGGCGACCTTGAACTCACTCTGTGAACCAACCTAGCCTCAGACTTGAGACTTTCCTCCTGCCTGGGCTTCCTAAATTGTAACATTGCACACGTGTGCCACCACAGTTGGTGAGAGGAAACGCTTTCTCTCTTGTTAGACATTTCTGTTCCATACTGAAATTGTCTTCATCTGTGATGGCTCTGCTGCAAACAAACCTCAACAAGGAAAGCCTCCCCTGCAGCCCACCCTCTCTACTGCACAACAGCAGGAGGGAAAGGGTTTAATGCAATGAACCCTTAAACCTGGACAGGAGCCGGGCGGTGGTGGCACACGCCTTTTATCCCAGCACTCAGGAGGCAGAGACAGGCAGATCTCAGTGAGTTCAAGACTAGCCCGGTCTACAGAGTAAGTTCCAGGACACGCTCCAAAGCTACAGAGAAAGCCTGTCTCAAAAAACAAACAAACAAACAAACAAACAAAACAAAAAACAAAAAGCAAACCAAAAAGAACCTAGGCATGAGTGGCGAAAATGGAAATTCTTGTTAAGTATATTTAACATACATGCACAATCACACACAAGAACACACACAGGCCTGAGGTGTATCCCGGTGGTTGAGCACATACTTGCATGCATGATGAGCCCCCAGTATCAGATATCCCCTCTCCTCTCTACACCAAACTACAAACAAATATTCAAAGTTTAAGCGGATAAGGGTTCTAGATTCACAGACGTCTCTGACCAAGATGAATGCTCCAGAGCTTAACACAAAAAGATGACCAATATCATGTCTCCAACAAGTGTTATTAATCTTGATGACAGGCTTCTATAGTCTTCTAATATCTCTGTGCATTAAGGAATCAAAACAATAGTTTGGCAGTACACAGCTGAGATCCAAGTACTCTGGGGATGGAGGCAGGAATTATCAGGAGCTCAGGACCAGCTGTGGCTACATCAAGAAAACAGAAAATTAGACATAAAAGCCTTCCCAGCCCCTGTTCTTCTCAGGACTAAAGTAAGCAAATGACCGAATTTCTGAACTATTATTGTTAAATATCTAAATAGATCATGAATTTTTTTTTTTTAAAAAAGAGTTTACACAACTGCTCTGTGACTCAGAAGTTAGGAAGCATTTCTCATGGGTTGCACACCGCTGTCACTACATGAGACAGAAAACCACAGTGTAACAGAAAATTATTATCTCATGTGTCACACTCGGTGAATCAGTCGGCTAGATAAACAACAAGATTCCAGTAGAGGTCACTGCCACCTCCTTCAACACCAGAGGAAGGAGGTGGCAGGGTTTTAATTGTGTGTGTGTGTGTGTGTGTGTGTGTGTGTGTGTGTGTGCACGCTCATGTGCGTGGGCGTGCGTGCACGCATGCCTCTGTCAGAGATGGTTGTGAAACACCTAGTATGGGTGTTGGGAGCACAGCTTCTGTAGGCTCTCAGAATAAATGGCAAGTGCTCTTCCCCTCCAGCCCTTGTGTCTTGTTTTTTATTAAGTGTGCTGCCCCCTCCCTGTGTGTAGGGAGCTTAGGTCTCCTGGACCTAGAACCACAGGCAGTTGTGAGTCACCTGCTGTGGGTGCTGAGGACTGAACTCAGGTCCTGTGGAAGACAAGTCTGTGCTCTTAACCACTGAGCCATCTCTCCAGCCTTGATTTTTGTTTTGAAACAAGGTCTCATGTACCCAGGCCAGCTTACAGCTTGTAATGTAGCCAAGCCGGCCTTCAGTTTCTGACCTTCCTTGCTCTACGGACCTCCCAAACTCTGCGATTACTGGCATTCACCACCATGCCTGGCTTTAAAATCATGACTTGTCTAAGAAGAAAATGTTAATGGCCTGCAAGTCTTCCTTTTAACACATCTACTATATCTCATTACTCTGAGTCAATTTTAAGTCCTGTGAACCAATGCTTTATAAAAAGTACAGAGATTATTTTAAGGGTAACATATGACTGATGATAATTTTTTAAATGTAATGAAATTATTCCTGTAATTAACAATATCATGATTGAAGTGGTAGATAGTAGGGTAGATGGGATAAATTATCACAGTTCCCTGCATTATTCAAATGTGGCCTTTTTGCTGTAAGTGTGTGTGTGTGTGCATGTGTGTGTGAGAGTGTGTGTATGTGTGTGTAAGAGAGTGTGTATATGTGTGTGAGAGTGTGTGTGTGTGTATGTGTGTGTTTGAGAGAGAATGTGTGTGTGTGTGCATGTGCATGAATAACTCTGGCTGTCCTGTGACTCACTATGTAGACCAGCCTCCTTGAACTCACAGAGATCCACCTGCCTCTGCCTTTGAAGTGCAGAGATTAAAGGCATGTATCATAAAAGTACTAGTTTATGAACATAAAACACTCTATACTAAAGCACATTAATTTAAGTGCCATCTCTGCCAAAAAAATAATTAGGGATCCCTGAAGAGATGACTAGTTTTGGGTTAGAAGTGGGCCTACATCGTTCCTATTCCAGGACGTAAGAAAGTCTCAAACACACACGAGGGAACGATGAGATGCTCAACGGGTGGAGGCGCCTGCTGCTGTTATGCCTGAGTTTCTGGTCCCCAGATGAATTCAGGGGGCCGGATTTCTGATGCAAATTACATGAGGGTTTTTTTAAAATTCAAACTCAAGTTTGGGCCAACACCTCTCCAGCATCCCAGCATGGTGGGTGCAGAAAGTGTGGCAGGGAGCCATGGGAGGGCAGAACTTTTAAAGGGGAAACAGCCACCATAATCAGGGGAGGTCCTGTCCTGTCATCTTGGGATTGGTAAGGAGGCCATAGGGTAAGGTAGTTTCTGAAACCATTGGTCAGTTTTGGGGCTCAAAAACATAACCAAGAGCCCATATATAACTGACAAGGTATCTATCTTCAAGGACAGGATACCTCCCAGGAACATCTGGACCTCGTTAAATTCTATGGCCCTGCTCTTAGCTACTTAATTGACTGTTTTTAGGGTATTTGTTCAAATTCTGCTATGTCAGCACATTTCTGGAGCTGAGATCTGGACATCCCTACCCAGCTCATTATATGGCTTAGGATGAAGCCCCTTCTTTAAAACGGAGTTTGCAAAGTCAGGTCCTCACCCTGCTAAGCCTGCTGGCCTGAGTTCAACCCCAGGATCCCATGTGGTAGAAAGAGAAAACTGATCCCTTTTACGTACACATGTGTTCTGCGGCATGAACACCTCCTACCTCCCCCCAACACATGCATTCTGTGGTATGAATGAACACCCCTTTATCCCCCCGACACACTGATATTCTGTGGCATGAACACCCCCTTCTCCCCACACACATGTATTCTATGGTATGAACATTCCTTATCTCCTCCCACACACACATTCTATGGCATGAATACCCCCACCACACATGCATTCTATGGTATGAACATCCCCATATCCCCACACACACATATTCTGTGGCATAAACACTCACCATTTCCCCTCCACACACAAAATAAATGTAATTGAAATTTTTTTTAAATATTTATTTATTATGTATACAACATTCTGCCTGTGTGTATTCCTGAAGGCCAGAAGAGGGCGCCAGACCTCATTACAGATGGCTGTGAGCCACCATATGGTTGCTGGGAATTGAACTCAGGACCTTTGGAAGAGCAGGCAACGCGCTTAACGGCTGAGCCATCTCTCCAGCCCCTTGAAATTTTTTTTTTTTTAAGAAAATGCCTGATTCTTTAAAAACAACAAAAGAAAACACATTGGACAAGTAAAAAGTAGGGGTCAACAGAACAGTCTTTGGATGAACAAATTTAGAATAATTTAGGCATGTACCAAACAATAAAAATGAGGATAGTGGCCAGGCATGATAGCACAAGCCCTTGTTCCCAAACTTTGGGAGGCAGAGGCAGGCAGATGTCTGGGAGTTTGGAGGCAGCCTGAGCTACATAGTTAAGACTCTGTCTTCAAAAAAAATTAAAGTATTTTAAAATTCTGAAGGATGTGTGTTAGTCAGGGTTTCATCTGTGTGATAAAATATCTAAGCAAAACAACTTATGAGGGAAGATTTTTCCTCATGGCTCTAGAGTTCCCAGAGGTTTCATCTGATTGTGGCTGAGAGGATGGGGGGTAGGGGGGATAGAGCTGTGTACACCATGATGGTCGGGATCTGCGCTAGCAGGGATTTCGATTTTTAGTTTTTCTTTTCCCCATCTATTCCATTCAGGCCTGCAGCTGCAGGATAGTGCTGCCCACGTTCAGGGCAGGCGTCCCTTTGGTTAGCCCTCTTTGAAATACCTCACAGACACACCCAAAGAGACACGTTGCTGATCCCCCAGGTGCTTTCAGTCCCATGAAGTTAACTGTCAAATTTCAATATCATCTCATCATTTCACAGAAGAGGCTTGAGCATCTGTGCTTGTGGTATTCAAGGTCTTGGGATAAATGGCCCTTGATTGTGAGGAACATGTACATATTGAAATAAAATAATAGAGAAGCTTACTCTATTCAATGTAAGTCTAGACTCTAAACTCCCAATGCAAAGATAAGGCTCCTGCAGGGACATCATTAAAATTAAGTAACACCCTGCCTTGAAAAACCAAAAATAAATAAATAAATAATAAGTAAAATAAAATTAAGTAACGAAAAAAAGGTTAAAAGTACTTTCTTTTATTGATTTCCTAATACTTAAAGATCTAAGATGTATTGAATGCTATCTTAGGATGCTTACCTTAAAAAAAATAAACTTGTTGGCTATTACTATATCAGTAATAGATATCCTAACATGGAATTATCTCATAGTTTTTGGTATAAAAGATGGCCAGAGAAGTATCAGACTTTCCAATGTTGAATTATCTTATGACTTTTGATATAAAACAAAACATGGATAGAGATTAGCATGTGGTCTGAAAATACTTAGCATTGTGCTGGGTGGTTCTGTGTGTCACCTTGACACAAGTTAGAGTCACCAGAGGAATGAGCTGCAGCTGAGGAAATGCCTTCTTGACATCCAGCTGTAAGGCATTTTCTCTTTTAGTGATCAATGGGGGAGGGCCCAGCTCATGGAGGGTGGTGCCATCCCTGGGCTGCTGGTCCCAAGTTCTATAAGAAGGTGGGCTGAGCAAGCCAGGAGGAGCAAAGTCAGTAACCAGCACCCTCTATGGCCTCTGCTTCAGCTCCTGCCTTCAGGTTCCTACCCTGTTTTGAGTTCCTGTCCTGACTTCCTTCAGTAATGAACAGCAATGCTGAAGTGTGAGCATAATAAACCCTTTCCCCACAGCTTGCTCTTTGGTCATGTTTCATTGCAGCAATAGAAATCCTAACTAAGATGACGTAATTGACATTGATGTAATTACACTGTTAATGTATTGTTATGTTATTGTTGTTAATGTTATGAAATCAGAGCCAAAGCCGTAAACAGGTACAGGTTAGTATTTATTTTTACTTTAATTAATTTTACATGGAAGCAGATGAATGAGAATCAGGAGTTCAAGGCCAGTCTCAGCTACACAGCAAGTTCAAGGCCAATCTGGGTCACAGAATCTCCTCTCAAGAAAACAAGGAAGGAAGGAAAAGAGGAGGGAAAGAAAGGAAAGAGAAGGAAAGAAAGAAAAAAAGAAGGGAAGGAAGAAAGAAAGAAAGAAAAAAAAGAAAAGAAGGAAAGGAAGGACGAAGAAAACAAGAAAGCTACATGGACAGGTCAGGAAGCAGGGATAGTCCAAAAAATTTTTAATTAAAAGCTTTGTCATAAACCAAGCTGCTTCTGGAAGGAAACCACAGTTGACTGTGTTACTAAAGATGACACTTCATATCCCTGGGACAAAGAAAAGCCAAAGAAACAAAAATGAACAGTGCACCGCACTTTAATGACCTTTACCATTCTCAGTCTTCGACAAAAGGCAGAGGCAACAAATAAAACAGACAGTAGAGGCTATAATAATCTAATAAACAAATTTACAACACAGAATGCGCATTTTCCCCAATGTCGACAGAAAATAGCGATAAGACTCCAAGCTGCCTAAGGAGGAGTGAACTAGCCCAGTTTGGAAAATAATGATAACATTTAAGAGCAAAATTATGTAGAGCACATTCTCTACTATAACGCCTCAAGATAGAAACCAGTTATGAGATTTTTAAATTCTCACCTTTTGAATGTGTATGGGTGTTTTGTCTGTGTGCACACCTGTGTACCAAATGCATACCTGGTGCACGGTGAAACCAGAAGAGAGCCCTGGATCCCCTGGGATTGGAAATACAGGCAGTTATAAGCACCACGTGGGTGCTGGGAACTGAGTCTGAGTCCTCTGGAAGAGCAGCCAGTGTTCTGAACTGCTAAGGCATTTCTCCAGCACCCGAGAGTTCAAATTGTAGATAACCGGGATTCAGCGTTTTAGCTACAAATTCAGGTGAACATTAATTTAGAGAGCCAGATTCTAGTACAGCTTCCTGTAGTTGGTCTCTACACACACACATACCCACACACACACACACACACACACACACACACACACACGCACACACACACACACATACCCACACACAGAGGGAGGGAGGGAGGGAGGGAAGGAGAGAGAGAGAGAGAGAGAGAGAGAGAGAGAGAGAGGCTGTTTTAACCAGAGCATTCCCTGATGACAGCGATGTTGAATATTTTAATACAATTCTTCTTTTTGTTGTTTTGGTTTTTGGTTTTCAAGACAGGGTTTCTCTGTAGCTTTGGTGCCTGTCCTGGAACTAGCTCTTGTAGACCAGGCCAGCCTTGAACTCAAAAGAGATTCGCCTGCTTCTGCCTCCTGAGTGCTGAGATTAAAGGCGTGCGCCACCACCTCCGGGTTTAATACAGTTCTTATTGGACATTGTAGTCTTCTTTTGAGAAATGTCTAGGTCAATATTATCATTGTTTTGAGTTTCTTATATATCCTGTCTATTAATCCCCTGTCAGTTTACAGTTTTTCCCTGACTTTGCAGGCTGCCTCTTTGCTCTGTTGATTATGCCCTTTACAGAAGCTTCTTATTTTCCCAGAATCCCGTTCATCTATTTTTTATTCTGTTGCTTAGGTTCATCGGGTCTTACACACAAAGTCTTTGGCAACACCAAGTTCTTGAAGTATTTCCTCTGATTTTTTTTCCCTAACCGTTCAATAGTTTCTGTCTTTTTAGGTTGATTTTGTATGTGGTGTGAGGTAGAGTCTAGTTTATTGTTTTGAATATGAATGTCCAGGTTTCTGTTAGAAAAGATTATCCTTTCTCCAATGTATAGTCTTATACCCTTTGTTCAAAATCAATTAGCTATAAATATTCAGAATATATATTATATATACACACATACATAGAACTGATAAAAATCAAAGAAAATAAAATAAATGGGAAAATCCTCGATTTCTACTAGTTGAAGGGAAGTGTTAGCATATTTTCTTGCATTTTTTTCTTTTTTTGTGTAGACTTCTAAAACGTTTTTTCTCTGTTTGCTTTTGTTGTTATTGGTGGTGGTGGTGGTGGTGGTGGTTTTTTGAGACAAAATTTCTCTGTGTAACAGTCCTGGCTGTCCTGGAACTTGCTCTGTAGACCAGGCTGGCCTCAAACTCACTGTGAGATCCACCTGCCTCCGCCTCCCGAGTGCTAGGATTAAAGGCGTGCGCCGCCACCACCTGGCTCTTCCTACAGAGTTTTAATGAAATAAGGATGTGTTCTAATTGGGCAACAGTGGCCTTTAATCCCAGCACTCTGGAGGCAGAGTAAGGTGGATAGCTGTGAGTTCAAGGCCAGCCTGGTCTACAAAGTGAGTTCCAGGACAGCCAGGGCTACACAGAGAAACCTTGTCTCAGAGATGGTGGTGGGGGACCTAAAATTTAAAAGACAAGTTGTCTGAATTATTCCTGCCCTCAGCCTTAGTTTTCCAGAACAATTTTTTTTTAAATTTTTATGAGTTTTTTTTTTTTTTTCTGGTGACTACAATGAACACTTTCCAGTTATATTCTATGCCTCCCTTCCCTCTCATTTGCGTTAACATTTTAAACATTTACAGGCTATTACATAATTATTCTGCACTTTGCTATTGAATTAATCCTGGATGTTTTAACGCCACAAGACATTATTTTTTTTAGTAAGTCACTGTGTCCACACTATTTGCTGGAGACTCAGATGGGGTTTGCAAGGAAAATGAAATTCTGTGCCAAAGAGGCCTTGTTAGCTCTTCCAAAGAAATGGTCTCAATACCCTTAGTCCCACAGATGCCCATGGAGATTTGAATGAAAATGTCTCTCATATAGTCTTTGGCATTTGAATGCTTGGTCCCCAGAAGGTGGTGCTCTTTGGGTATGTTTAGAAGAATAGTCTTGCTGGAGAAGCTCATCCCTGGGGGCAGGCTTTGAAGTTTAGAATAGCCTTGTTGGAGGAAGCTAGTCCCTGGGGGCAGGCTTTCAGGATTTAAGAGCCATTGCCACTCCCTGTTAGTCATATTTCTTCATGTTTGTTGGTCAAGATGTGAGCCTCAACGCTCAGCTTCCAGCTCCAGTCACTATGCCTACCTGCGTGCTTCCTTGGCAGGACAGTGACGAGCAGGACTTATCCCCCTGGAACCAGAAGTCCTAAATAAACCCTTCTTTAAACTGGCCTTGGTGTTTTAGCACTGCAACAGAAAGCAACTAAGACAGTGTCTTTCCTTGTTTGTTTGGTTGTCTTTAAAGATTTATTCTAAATCTGCCACTGTCTTTTTATTAAAAACATTAAATATTAATTTAGCATAATTGGTTTTGTGGTGATGGCAGCTTAACTTGGTCCTCACCTATGCTAGACAAGTAACCAGCACTATACTCCTTGTTTGTATTCTTCAATTGCTTTTTTCCTTTCATAGGCAGAAACTTCTCATACAGAGTTGGATCATTTTCATAATTCCTCATCTCAAGATATACTGCCCCCATCTCTTCTCACTTTGATGCCAGGCAAGGGATAGAAATCAAGCATCACGATTGGGGTGTGGCTCCGCTGGTCGCTTGCTTGTCTGGCACATACCCGGGCCTGGCTTCAATCCCCAGCACTGAATAAACTGGGGTGGTAATACACACGTGTAATCCCAGCCCTCAGGAGGTAGAGGCAGAAAGATCTGAAACTCAAAGCACTTGTAACATAGTGAATTTGAGGCTATCCTGGGCTACATGTGCTCCTTTCTTAAAAAAAAAAAATTAAAAACGGTAGAAAATATTTGCAAATTTTCCCTGGAAGCAGGGAAGAATGCTAAGAAGAAGGAAAGGCTCTAAAGAGAATCTTTCATTAGCTTTGGTTGCCCCTGGGTCCTTGCCTTGCTTATTTATTGTTATTTAACAGTCCTAACGCTTGGTGGTCAAAAGCAATACCTGTTTTATTATCGCCAATGTTTCTGTGTGTTTACTGTGTCTGTGGGGCCAGTTTTCAGCTGTGTGTGATGTGGGCTGTGGTTGTGTTCTTCTGGGCGTTTGGCTGGGCGGGGCCGTTTCAGTGGCTCCTTCCCGTGGCTGGCAGGGACAGAGGGGCAGCCAGCAGCTCAGCAGGGCTGTTGACGGGACATGCACCCGGACTGTCCTTGTGGCTTGTGCTTTTCGCAGTATCGCAGCTGGGTTCCCAACGTCTCCAGAGACTGCCAGGCCCCTCACAGGCTGGGTTTGAAGAGCTTGGGCCTTCCCGGGAAGGCTCCATGCCTGTTCTTGCCCATCTTTGTGGTCCTGAAAATGCCCCTTCCGGCATCCCATTAACGCTGGCTCAGCTTGCCCTCCTGGCTTTGCTGTACACGTACTCTTGCCCTTTCGTTGGCTTGGGCTTTTTGTTCACTTGATTTTTTTCTATGTTGTATGGGTCTTAAGGTTTTTATTGCTAAGAAGAGACACCATGAGCATTTAATTGAGAATAACATTTGAGGGGGGCACAGTTTCAGAGGTCTAGTCCATTATCATCATGGCAGGGGGCATGGCAGCGTGCAGGCAGACATGGTGCTGGAACCGAGAGTCCTACATCTTGCAGGCAACAAGAATTCAACTGAGCCACGGCTGGTATCCTGAGCACAAGAAACTTCAAAGCCCACCCCACAGTGATGTACTTCCTCCACAAGGCCACACCCACTCCAACAAAGCCACAGGTTCTAATAGTGCCACTCCCAATGAGATTATGGGAGCCACAAACAAACTACATTCAAACTACCACAGTGTGTATGCATGTTTTGCCTAGGAACATGTATGTGCATCATGTGGATGTCCGGTACCTGTTAAAGCTGAAAGAGGGCAAAGGGGTTTTCCTGGGGCTAGAGGACATCAGGAAGGATGACCTGCTGTAAGCGGTTGTGTGGGTGCTGGGGACTGAACCATCTCTCCAGCCACCTGAAATACCTCTCTTGCAGAATTCATTAAAATCACAGTATAGAGAAGTAATAGATAATAGGTACAGCAATGATAACTATCCTATGTTTGATCGAATAAAATATGTGCTGTTGATTTCTATTATAACTCCTCCAATAGATTATCTTTCTTTCTTTCTTTCTTTCTTTCTTTCTTTCTTTCTTTCTTTCTTCCTTCCTTCCTTTCTTTCTTTCTTTCTTTCTTTCTTTCTTTTTTTTTGTTGTTGTTGTTGTTGTTTTTTGTTTTTCGAGACAGGGTTTCCCTGTGTAACAGTCCTAGCTGTCCTGGAACTAGCTCTTGTAGAGCAGGCTGGCCTCGAACTCACAGAAACCCACCTGCCTCTGTGTCATGAGTGCTGGGGTCAGAAGTGTATGCCCCACACCCACCTCTCTCTTTTTTCTTTTTATGCAGTGGGGGGACGCAAGCTCGTGGTTGCTGCTGCCAGTTGGAGTGGATATTCCCGCATCAATTAACCTCATGTTGAAACTCTGGAGCCGATGCAATGGTTCAGTGGGTAAAAGAACTTGCCCCGAAGCCTGAGGTCTCAGCCTCCCTAAGAACCTGCATGTTGGAAGAAGAGAACTGATTCTTGACCTGTACATTTGCACCATGACCTTAGGGAAGCACACATACATATATACATACAAACACATAAGTAAATGTAAGTTTTTTATTTTTTATTTTATTTCATTTTATTTATTTTGGTTTTTTCGAGACAGGGTTTCCCTGTAGTTTCTAGAGCCTGTCCTGGAACTAGCTCTTGTAGACCAGGCTGTCCTCGAACTCAGAGATCCGCCTGCCTCTGCCTCCCGAGTGCTGGGATTAAAGGCGTGCACCACCACCACCGGCTTTTTTTTTTTTTTTTTTTTTTGGAATGTAAGTTTTTTTAATTTAAAAAACCGTGAGAGCTATAACCCTTGTCCCTGGATGGTCCTGCATCTTATCAGTCTGACAATCAATAATCAATATTGACTGGCAGGATTCTTATACACTGTTTGTACCTGAAGATTAAGTCTTGTTTGTCAGGAAGACTCCGTCTGTATGACCTTGAGATGGTTTCTGTTTCGTTGTATTCTGATCTCTAGGAACAGCCATCGTGCACTGACAGATTCTCCTTCTCCTAGATGTGAGAAGATGTGGTCCAGACCTGGCAGCAGCAGTCAGGGGTGGGGATCTAACCAGTCATCTTCAGGGGTCCTTTCCAGGACCTATAAAAGACCAAAGACCTCGGATTTTCAATTAAGACTGCCTCCTTTTCCCTTGCTTAAAAATTGGTTTTGCTGAGTCTAGATAGAGGGCGCAGCAGTTCAAAGCACTTGCTGCTCGTCCAGAGGACCCGCGTTGGTGCCCAGTGCTCGTCCAGAGGACCCGCATTGATACCCAGTGCTCATCCAGAGGACCCGCGTTGGTGCCCAGTGCTCCTCCAGAGGACCCGAGTTTGTGCCCAGTGCTCGTCCAGAGGACCCGCGTTGGTACCCAGTGCTCGTCCAGAGGACCCGCGTTGGTGCCAGTGCTCATCCAAAGGACCTGAGTGTGTGCCCAGTGCCTGCCCAGAGGACCCGTGTTGGTGCCTGGCACCCACATTAGGCATCTCACAGCTCCCTAACTCCAGTTCTAGGGAATCTGGCGCCTTCTTTTGGCATCCGTGGGCACTGTGTGTACATAATGCACAGATATACAGACAGGCCAATACTCATACATAAAAAATAAATCTTTCGCCGGGCGGTGGTGGCGCACGCCTTTAATCCCAGCACTCGGGAGGCAAAGGCAGGCGGATCTCTGAGTTCGAGGCCAGCCTGGTCTACAAGAGCTAGCTCCAGGACAGGCTCTAGAAACTACAGGGAAACCCTGTCTCGAAAAACAAAAAAAACAAAAAACAACAACAAAAAAATAAATCTTTCTTTAAAATTTTGGTTTTTACCAAGAAGCCAACTGACAATTTTTTTTTTACTCCAATTTACTTAAGATGTGAGGGTTTGTAGCCTTCTATTACCTCTCTCCCCTTCTTTCTCTGGGCTGCCCTTCCTACTCTGCCCCCCATCCTCTCCATCACAGCTTTTAGTATCTAGGCACACCTTGGCCCCACCCCTTGGGAACCTGGTATAGTATGTCACCCCTCTGTGCATGGCAAGCGGTTCCTAGTCTGTACACAGGCACAAAAGGTCCCTTTAAGGATACAAGCCTCTCTCTCTCTCTCTCTCTCTCTCTCTCTCTCTCTCTCTCTCTCCCTGCCATTCTTCTCAAGAGGCAAGGAGGTCTCTCTTCCACCCCCATTCTCTCTTCCTTTCCCATTCTCTTTATCTCAATAAAGTCCATGCTCAAGCTCTGTCTACATGGCATATTCTCTCACCCACTGAGGTTTGGACCCACCCGCAGCTAAGGTCCCACTCTGCCTGTATTGTAAGAGTAGCTCCTGTCCAAATTCTCCTTGTATATCAAAAAGTAAGTTTCCTTTCTTTCAACCTTTATGGTGGTTTATAAGAAAATGGCCCCCAAAAGGAGTGGCACTATTAGGAAATGTGACTTTGTTGGAGGAAGTGTCTCACTGTGGGAGTGGGCTTTGAAGTCTTATATGCTCAAATCCCACCCAATGTCTCAGTTTACTTCCTGTTGCCTGCAAGACGTAGGCCTCTCAGCTCCTCCTCCAGCACTATGTCTGCCTGTGTGCCGGTGTGCTCCCGGCCATGCTGATAGCTGAAACCAATTAAGTTAAATGTTTTCCTTATAAGAGCTCCTGTGGTCATGGTGTCTCCTCACAGCAATAGAATGCCTAAGACACCATGGGACTGGTGAAAAGTCTCAGTAGTAAAGAGTGCACACTACTCTTGTGAAACACCCAAGTTCAGTTTCCAGTCCCCATATTGGGTTTCTCACAGCTGTTTGTACCACCGGTAACTCTGCTCCAGGGGGATCTGACCCCTCAGGCCTCCATGAGAAACACACACACCACACACACACACCACACATACACACACAGGCATAAATCTCTGGCCTCCATGAGAAACACACCACACACACACACACACACACACACACAATTAAGCTTAAATCTCTGGCCTACATTAGAAATACACACACCACACACACACAATTAAGCTTAAATCTTTTAAATAATAAAACAAAAAACCTTCACACTCACTTATGAAGCCTGGAGCTGGGAATGAGGTGGGGGTGGGAAGCTCAGAACTCAGTTTCTGCCTTTACAATGTTCTTAACCGAACAAAGGCTTAGTCATGGGTGAACTCAGGTGCTTAAATGATGTCATCCGGGATTGTATTTCCCATTCCCACTCTTCCTCTCAGGTTTGTCTCTGTTTCTCTTTGCATGTGGCCTCATTCTCTTCTGAACCAAAAATGAACTTCCCGTGTTCCAGGAGAGAAGGCTCCTGTTTGCCCCGTCATATAAGCAGCCTATGAGTCATGCTCAGAGAGTGAGACCCTTCCCAGCTTTCCCGGTATGTCACACAGCAAACCTCTTTGGAAGAAATATGACTGGACTTGCTTGGGACAATGCCTGGTTGCACTGTGTAAACATGGCTGGGTTGGCAGGATTGGATGGGGTGGATTGTGTATCCACATCAGTAGCCAGTCCCATGGGGATCCTTCGGGATCTGGAAAGACCAAGCCTCTAGGGTAAAGCTGGATGTTTTGTTGGGAAGACAAAGGCAGCAGCTGTCCCACACCTCATGCTCTTTGGTATGGAAATGTGCCCAGGCAGTACCCCTGCCTGCCTTTGGCGCATCCTGCCTCTGCTTGAGGGTTAGCTGAAGGACCTTAACACTCAAATATCTATCAGAGTGTGCATCCTGCTTAAAGATGTGACAGTCTTGTGGCTTGGCTTTCCGTATCTTTTCCCCTCAGTGGCAGCGACAAGTTACTTCCATGAGGAGCCCTGGGTTTGTTTCCCCTCTGCTGGCCTGTGTGACACCATGGAAACCGGAGAGCAAGTGAACGAGACTAAGGGAAAATGGCCTCATAAATCCCAGGGTCTCCGAGTGAAACCGTGGCTGCTGTGGTGAATCACAACAGCAGGGTGAGAGGATGCGTAGAAGTCACCAGTCAACTGGGTGACCCAGGGGTGCCGGAGTCAAAGGAGTGTCTTGTTTTGAAGCTAGTCACAGAAAGCAAGGCGACTGAGTGCTGGGGCCTGCCAGGCACAGTGCTGAGTACTAAGCACACTCTCATGAGTACTGACCACAGACAGATTCGGCTTAAAATAGAATCTTGTGTTGTATCAACCTTTTATTTCTCTACACACTCCATTCTTCACTGGAAGTGGTGGTTTTGAAAGGTTCTGCTTCCTTTATTTCCATTTGAAAAAGACTTAAGGTCTGGGGATGTGGCTGGGCTGGTGGAGAGCTTGCCTAGTTTGCATGAAGGCCCAGGTTTGATCCCCAGCCTGCATAAACTAGGCATGGTGGAGCACGCCTGTAAAATGCTAAAAGTGAAAAACGGGAGGCTCAGAAGTTTGAGGGGGCTAGAAAGATGGCTCAGCAGTTGGGAGCAAGTATTGCTCTTGCAGAGGACCTAGCACTCATCCCATCAGGCGGCTCACAACTGTCTGTAACTCCAGTTCCAGAGGATCTGATTTCTCTGGCTTCCTCAGACACCCATTCTCACATGCACAGACACATAAGCTTAATTAAAATAATCTTATTAATGTCTCTTTATAAAGAAGTTCAAAGTCATCCTTAGTTATATAGTGAGTTTAAAGCCAGCCTGCCTGGGACCCATGGTCTAAAAGGAAATAAATAAAAATACAAGATAAAGTTCTATTAGGTTACGCACACTTTTGTCACATATAATATAGTGAATCCTAAAACCCTGAGGTAAGTATGATTACCTTCAATTTAGGAACACTGACTGCTCATCCAGAGGACCCAGGTTCAAGTTCCAGCACCCACATGGCAGCTCTCAGCAGTCTGCCTCCAGTCCCAACAAGGAGACTTAAAGGTACTAAAGATGGGGCATGAGTCCAGGAAAGATTAACGTGTCTCAAAGAGACCCCTGCACTCAACCATTGCAGCGTTTCTCCGCACGCCACAGATGCAGGAAACAACCTGCATGCATGGCCACAGGTGAAAGGACACGTATGGTGCCCACATTTAACACTGGAGTCCGGCGACACACGTTCACCTGCCTGTGGAGGAGAGCTGTTTAACACTGGAGTCCGGCGACACGTGTGCACCTGTCTGTGGAGGAGAGGGGCGCTACATGAGTTCATTTAATGTGGACAACAGCAGAGAGGAACTCGTAACTGGGAGCAGATTGGTGGCTTCCAGGGCCTGGGGTTTGGTGACGTGGGCAGATGCTCATCCAGAGATAGGAGTTTTGAGTTCTCGTGGGTATCTGGACACTGTGTGAAGATATATTGGCGAGACTGGGGTAATAAAGAGCTGGATGGCCAATAGCTAGGCGGGAGAGAATAGGCGGGACTTCCAGAAAGACAGAGAGAACTCTGGGAAGAAGAAAAGTGGGGAGACTCCTTGGAGACACAGGGGAAACAGGACGTGCAGTATGGGGATGAGGTAATGAGCCGTGTACATGGCAGAATGTAGATTAAAAAATATGGGTTAATTTAAGTGATAAAAGCTAGTTGGAAACAAACTTAAGCTAAAGTCCAAGGTTTCATAATTATAGTAAGTCTCTGCGTCTTTATTCGCATGTTGGTAAATACGAGAAAGTATTCCATTCAGTCATGAAATGACTAGATTCTGGAGGTCCAGTGTGCAGCACCATGGCTAGCGCACACGGGAAAGGCGCTGGGAGTCCATCTTAAGTGCTCTCCATTCACTATGAGAGTGAACCTTTTTTTAAAATAAATATTATTTTGTTTTTTATTTTTAAAATTTATTTCTTATGTATGTAGTGTTCTGCCTGCATGACAGAAGAGGGCACCAGACCTCATTTTAGATGGTTATGAGCCACCATGTGGTTGTTGGGAATTGAACTCAGGACCTCTGGGAGAGTGGCCCAGTGGTCTTAACCTCAGAGCCATCTCTCAGCTCAATATTATTTTATTTTAAACTATTTAATCTATCCGTGCGTGTGTGCATGTGTGTGTATGTGTGTCTGTGCGTGTGTCCAGAATAGGTTGTCAGATCCCCTGGAACTAGAGTCACAGGTAATCACCTTTTGGTGATTTTGGTTAACCACCAAAAGTGGGTGCTGAGAATAGAACTTGGGTCCTCTGACACAGCAGCAAGTGCTCCTAACGACTGAACAGTGTCTCCAGTCACAATATTTTATTTTTATTATGTGAATATGTGTATCTGTGAATATGCATATGTGAAGTGCAGGTGCCCTTAGAGTTCAGAAGAGGTTACTGGGTCCCCTGGGGCTGCAGTTATAGGCCCATGTGAATTGTAAGTCATACACACTGTTGCAACATCTGCTAGAGTGGATTTATTTATTTATTTTTTAATTTTTTTTGAAATGGGGTCTCTCTACATAGCCCTGGATGTCCTGGAACTCAAGGCCTTGAGTTTGCAGAGTTCTGCCTGCCCCTGCCTTGGTGCTTGTGCCACCACACCCCTAGAGTAAATCCGCAAACACAAAGACACATAGAGTCGAAAACAATGTGAGTTGACAGCTATTTTAATTGGCAAAATTCCATGATGTATGTGTATATCAAAACATTATACACCTTAAATATACACAAGTTTGGCTGTCAAGTTTAGCTCAGTTAACACAGGGCTGAGTCTAACCTAGTGGGAAAGCCCATCTAGGGGGGCAAAGAGCCAATTTTCCCGGCAATGTCTACCTCAGGCCTTTCATTTATACCTATTTTTGCCTTCCTTGGGTAAGTGCCTAGTGTGCTATTTCTCAGTTTGACACAGGTTATCATTTTCCCCCTGCTGGTTCAATCAGCATCTCCAGCTTGGCCTAGGGACATAGCCACGCCTATTTGATCACCTGTGATGGGGCAGGAAGGGGTAATCAAGGCAGAGTTCCCTTCATGGTGTTGTAGTAATCATGAAGGCGGCTAGCCTAGCCACAAAACAATAGACATGTCCCAAATGCACACTCTTTAGTCTATTAATATGAGTTTAGTAAATGCTGCATCCTAGCGGGCAGCGTTGAAGAGGAACAGTTCAGAGGTTGAAGGCGGTAGCGGCTAAGTGATAGCAGGAATCAGGGTATAACTTGAAATATTAAGTAACTACTCAGGGCTGAGCTTTCAGTTCTGCAAGCGCCTGAGGTGACCTGGGAAAAATGGTTTACTGCTCTCTCGGCTGGGAAAAGCCAACAAAACTGAGCACATTTAGAGGATCAAATGTTCTTGTTGTTGATTCTCTGTTCATGAAAGTGTCCCGGCCATTCAGGGTGCATATCCCATAAAAGTCACCAAAGACCTGACAGATGGCACTTACAGAAGCAGTGTGAGTTGTGCACTAGGGCCAAGTCACAGAGCCAGTGGAGCAGAAGAAATGCTGAGTTTTTTAAAAATTACAATTGTTTCTGACTCACAGTGTCTATGACTCTGTGTGTGTATGTGTGTGTACGTGTACATGTATGTGTGCCATGGTGCATGTATGAAGGTCGGATGACAATTTGCCTGAGTTGGTAACAAGCACCTTCCCTCTCTTGAGCCATCTCTCTCCCCAGCACAAAAGCTGGACTTCTGCTTTACATGCTTAAAATGCTAAGTAATACTGAACTTGAGGATTCAGACACCAATGCCCTGGTCATTGGGCATATCCAGATGAGCAAAGTGGCAGAGATGCCTCACACTAATGACTGATGGCAGAGCTGGGTCAGGCTCACCCTCCCACAAGCTCCCCTGCCATAGAGAGGATCCTCACTGGAAAACAAGGAACACATTGTTTCTGTAACAGAAGAGGAGACTACACAGGAAAAAAAAAAAGATATCCCAGAAGACACCAAGGAGACAAAACCTCATGGCCTGGGAATATAGTCAGCACAAAATAAATGCAAATAAGCATGGAAAAGGGAGTTATGTTTTCAAAAGATTTTCACAACACGAGGAATGACTAAAATACACCAAGCGCAAACAAAGGCAAGTATGATAAATGTCTTCATACATACGCAGTAAGTGAACTCACCATGAATTTTAAGTAGGCAAAGGACAATGTCAAGCTAACCGGAGGAAAGTAGAGGGAATTTGAGAACATGAAAGTTTCCCCACAGTGGTACCAGAGGAGAGTGTCCGGACTAGGAGGCAGCAAGCTGCCAGGATGAATACATTATAGGCTCTTGTGTTCTGGGGAAGAAAAACTATTGGTAGCGGAGTAAGCATCCTTTGTTGGGTTTTACAGAGCTGGGTTGTGACTCGGCACAGTCGAGGTGACGCTTTTGCGAGTAGCTTTCTTTTCTGAGAACATTCCCCTATTGGCCCGCATCGTGGGCTAGTCATTTGGCTTAGCAAAGCAGCCCCTGTCTAGATAGGGAAACAGTCCCTCCGTGTTCACCGCAAGAGCGCTGCAACTTAGCACAGGGAAAGCCGCCGCCGCCGGACTGTATGTGGTTGGCTGCCTCCCTGCAGCAGAAAGACACCAAACAGGTTCAACCTGAAACCGCCCGCGCTTTCCCTTCCTCACTCCGAAGTCCCGAGATCATTCGCCAGAAACACCAGCTTTCCGCCTGTCAGCCGGAAGTAGAGGCTGTTGCTCTGGGATCTCCCGTTTACGACAGAGCTCCAGGACCCAACAGCTCGACTGTTTGTCTCTGACTCAGACCCACGTGTGTTTCGATGTTTGCAGGAAGGTTTTTGTGGACTAGGAAGAAATAAATTCCATAAACACACACTGGTTAGATGGAATCAGGGAGAAAGCTGTGTTGGGATAGGGGTGGGGGTGGAAGTTGGATCACAGATTTCGTGTATCAGCAAAGCGCGCGCGCGCGCGCACACACACACACACACACACACACACACACTGTGTGACTGTTTGATGATATCACTGTTTATAGAATAGTTACCTGTCTAGTGAAGGCCAGGGGAACTCCAAAGAGAGCCACACTGGTGGCCTGAAATGTAGAAACAAAGGAGAAAAACGTAAACAAAACCAAAGATGTTTGGCTGGAGCGACAGCTCAGTGAGTAAGAATGTATTCTGCTCTTGCAAAGGTCTTGAATTCAAATCCCAGCACCCACATTAGGGAGCCCATAACCCAAAGTAACCCTGGCTCCAAGGGAGTCAGAGACCCTCTTCTGGCTTCCCCAGTATGGTAGTTTAAGTAGGAATGGCTCTCATGCTTGGCCTATAGTGAGTGGCTTTTAGGAGGTGTGGCCTTGTTGGAGGAAGTGTACCACTGTGAGGCAGGCTTTGAGGTCTCAGATACTCAAACTATGCCCAGTGCGGCATGCACTTCCTGCTGCCTGCAGATGTACAACTCAGCTCCTTCTCCAGTACCACATCTGCCTGCTTGCTGCCGTGCTTCACACCAGGATGACAACGGACAACGGACCTCTTCTTTAAACCGCAAGCCAGCCCCAATTAAATGTTTTCCTTTATAAGAGTTGCCACGGGATGGTGGTGGTGCCCGCCTTTAATCCCAGCATTCAGGAAGCAAAGGCAGGCAGATCTCTGTGAGGTGTTGGAGAGCCTGGTCTACAGAACCAAGTTCCAGGACAGCCAGGGCTACTGTTTTGAAAAACAACAACAACAACAACAACAAAAAAAAAAAACCAAAAAGCACAGACCAATGACAGACAGAGTTGTCATGGTCATGGTGTCCCTTCACCGCAGTAGAGTCCCTAACTAAGACAGCCAGGCAGCTGCACTCACAAGCACGCACACAGACACAAAATAAATAAAAAGTCAATCTTAAACACTCCACAAAAACCTGGGTGTTGTGTGTAGAAGTGCGACCATGACCAACAAGCATGAGCTTCTCTGGAAATGGTAAGGAGGGATGGGAAGAGACAGGCCATGGGGCGAGCCCTCGGTGCAGCTGGGAAGCACTAAGATGTGTGTCTTCAGAGCTGTAGTCGCCTGCAGCCGGGGGTAATTCTCCCCAGCGGTATCCTGGGACTCTCCAGGCACAGCGATTAACATTTGTAAACGCTGTGCCATTTGCACCTCCAAGGGCTTTACCTAAAACCGCTTATTTAACACTCAAGGGAGCACCACGACAGGAACACTGTTGCAGGCTCATTTAACAGAGGAGGAAAGGAACGCAGAACCATTAACTCTTTGGACCAAGGTCACCACTGCTAGTGTCCCGCGCGATAAAGTTAAGGAGAGGCAAGTGTTCCCAGGTCCTGAAGCTCCAGTTTGCACACAAACGCTGCCAACTCTAGCGCTCGCTTATGCCCCCAGTACCACAGGGTGCCCAGAGGAGTGTGTCAGGTGCTTCTGGCGAGATTAGCATTTCAACAGTGCAGGTGGTGAAGCCGAGTGCTCTCTCCAACGCCGACGGGATCAGTAGGGTTACTTAGGGTCTGACGGCAACAAAAGGGGTGAAGAGAATTTGCCTCCTTTGCTTTCAGGATAGGTCCTCAGCTGCAGCCACTAAGACCTCCTGTGCACGGTCACTAGGTTCCCTTTTAGAAGGTGAGGCCTTGCCCAGATCGCTCTCTCTCTCTCTCTCTCTCTCTCTCTCTCTCTCTCTCTCTCTCTCTCTCCCTCCCTCCCTCTCTCTCCCCTCCTATCCTCCCTCCCTCCCCCTTCCTCCCTCCCTCCCTTCCTTCTTCCCTCCCTCCCTCCCTCCCTCCCTCTCTCTCTCTCTCTCTCTCTCTCTCTCTCTCTGCTTCTCTGCCTCCACCAGCCCTCCACCCCCTCCATACCCACACACCCCCCATCTCTCCTGTCCCCAGAGGCCCCTCTCGCCATTCCCTTTTCCCATTCACTGTCCACAGGAAAAAAAAAAACCTCTCCACCTCCACCTGGGCTCTGTCTCATGATGTCTTTCTGTCACAAGCCGCTGTCTTGTTTTGTTTTTGAGATTACTAGAGTGGGGGCCTCAGTTCCTTGGGCCCTCAGACTGGGATTAACATCTCTGGCTGTGTCCTCACCTCGCTCCCACTTCTCTGAAATGCAAGATTTGTAAGAGGATAACTTGTTGGGGGTCAGTTCTCTCCTTCCACCATGCTGGTTCTGGGACAGAATTCAGGATGTCAGACAAGCACCCTCACCCCCGGAGCCATCTTGCCTGCCCTCTCTGATCCCTTTCTCTTTCACCCTTTGTATTCCATCCAGTGACCCCACAAAGAATGGTACTGCTGAGGAGCCTTCCCACCCACAGTCCATCACTCTGGAAACACCCTTGAAGACACCCAAAGGTGTGCCTCACCAATCTCCTGGGCAGCTGTAATTCAATTAACTATCATTACCGCCCTTGCATTCAACTCATCAGCTGTTGGTTTAAGAGTAATCTAGGGGACTAGAGAGATGGCTCATGGCTGAAGAACACGGACCGCAGCTCAATTCCCAGCACTCAGAGCAGGTGACTCTAGGTCCAGGGGGATCTGACTCCTCTGGTCTCTGGGGCACCTGCGCTCACATACACAGACACAAACGCATACTTAAGGTGGTAATAATAATATATTTTTTAAAGTATTTGAAGTCAGTTGTTACCTATGCTTTTTGTCCTTGCGTTCAGGGGCTAAGGCAAGAGATGATGAGTTTGAGGCTGGCTTGACTACACGACAAGCTCAAGTTCCACTCTCCCTCCAAACACCAACAGCAAACTTATTAAAAGAAATAGTGGGGAGGGGAGGGAAGGGGGAGGAAGAGGGGAGGAGATGGAAATTTTTATTTTTTATTTTTTTTATTTTTTTTTTATTTTTTTTTGATTTTGGTTTTTCGAGGCAGGGTTTCCCTGCAGTTTCTAGAGCCTGTCCTGGAACTAGCTCTTGTAGACCAGGCTGGCCTCGAACTCACAGAGATCCGCCTGCCTCTGCCTCCCGAGTGCTGGGATTAAAGGCCTGCGCCACCACCGCCCGGCGGAAATTTTTAAATATAAAAAATAAACAAAAAAAAAAGAAATAGTGTCACACGGCCTAGAGCAGGGCTTCTCAGCCTCCCTAGTGCTGCGACCCTTTAATACCGCTCCTCGTGTTATGGTGACCCCAACGGCAAAATTATTTTCATGGTTACTTCATCATTGTAAGTTTGCTACTTTTATAAGTTATAATGTAAATATTCGATGTTACCCCTTCTAAGGGTTGGGACCCACAGATTGAGAACCGGTTGCTCAGTGGTTAAGCGCACCGGGTGCTCTCACAGAGGACCTTGGTTTGTTTCCTAGCACCCACATGGCAGCTCCCAACCATCTGTAACTACAGTTCGAGGAAATCCACTGCCCTTTTCTGGCCTCTGTGGACACCAGGCATGCACACAAATACATACATACATACATACATACATACATACATACATATATATGCATAAAATAAAAATAATCTTTTAAAAATATTAAAATAATGTTACATTGTCTCTGTTATGTACTGTGTAGTTAGGAGCATTTACTAGTATATATATTATACACAGAAGTGACAAAGTATACAGAACCACATAGGAAATACATAAATATTAAGTCATTTTGTTTTGGGACTTGAGCATCTTCAGGTTTGGTTGAGGGTATGTGTATCCTGGAATCAAGGCCCTGCAAGCCCCAATGGTAACTTTATATCATCTTGACTTTATTTCTCCAGAAAAAAAAAACCCAACATACTCCTAGGAGGTGTGGCCTTGTTGGAGTAGGTGTGGTCTTGTTGGAGGAAGTATGTTGCTGTGGAGACTGGCTTTGAGGTCTCATATATGCTCAAGCCATGCCCAGGGGCTCAGACTACTTCCTGTCACTTGCAAGTCAAGATGTAGGGCTCTCAGCTACTTCTCCAGCACCACGTCTGCCTGCACACCACCGTGTTGCACCATGATGATAATGTACTAAACCTCTGAACATGTGAGGCATACCAGTTGAATGTTTTCCTTTACGAGAGCTACTGGGGTCATGGTGTCTCTTCACAGCACCTGAAACCCTAAGACCTAACTAAGTAGCAAGTACTCTTAACCACTGAGCCATCTCTCTAGCCTTTACACACAGTTTTTAAAGTGTTTCATTTTCCTTTTTTGTCTTTTTTTTTTTCTTTCTATACTAACCCAGGGCCTTGTGCACACCAAGGTCATGGCAAGCACATATTGTTCCACTAAAGCTACACCATAGTCCTTACGTCTTCATTACAAATTCTTTCATCTACTTCTCATTAAATTGTAGAGGCTGATAACATTCTCCTTCTTCTATGTATGAAATAGTTTCAAGAGGTCAGGTAACTTGTCCACGAACACATTGTCAACCCACCACAAAAACAGGACCAGAATCAGGGGAAGAGGCCAGGGAAAGCCCTTATTCTTTGGGATCTCTCATATAACCAGTGTGGCCATAAATAACTAAGAAACAAATATGGTTAAAAGGTTTGGCATCAGGAATAATTTGTAAGTGCTTATTTAAATCTGGAGCTAGGCCTACACTAGGAGGCATACACTAGGAGAAATTTGTACTTAGTTCAGTGAGGTCATTTTAAGATTTACTTGTTTTAATGAGTGTGAATATTTTGCCTGCATAAGTCTATGTGAGCAACAGGAGTGCTGGGTGCCCTCAGAGGCCAGAAGAGGGCATCAGATCCCCTGGAACTGGAATTTACAGATGGTTGTACACTGCTTTGTCAATATGGGAACTGAACCTTGGTCTTCTGCAAGAGCAGCTGGTGCTCTCAGCCACTGAGCCATCTCTTCAGCCCCACAGTATGTTGTTCTTAAGCAGGACTGAAAGACACATCTATCACCCGGAGATAGGAGATGCTCTCTAACCATGCCTTGTTAGTAGTCTGGCCTCCTGTAACGAGGAAGTGTCTTTGTTTTAAACAGATTTGGTTTGTTCTAGCTCTTGGATTTCTGCTTCCTCTACCTGATACAGGGGAAGTGAAGCAGTTGAAAGGGTTAGGGTTTAGGAGTTAGGGTTAGGGGTTAAGGTTAGTTAGGGGCTAGGAGTTAGGGTTAAGGTTTAGAGTAAGGGTTAAGATTTAGGGTTAGGGCTCCAGCAGCACAGGGGTTGAATAAGAAAGAGTAGACAGAAAACATATCTGACGGGACTTTAAATGAAGGGACCTGACAGAACAATACCGTCACTGGTGACGAGTCTCAGTTTTCATTTTCTTCAGAATAGCAACATTGGGTTCACTTCAAACCTTATTAACATATGTTAGACATGAAAGCCTTGCCTTCCTCTGTTTGAGAAATAAGATAAAGGGCTTCACACTAGGTGAGAGAGGCACAGCAGGCCACGAGACAGCTATGAAACAACCAGAAGGAAGCATCGGAAAAGCCTCTCAATGTGGGCCTGGAGGAAGTAGATACAGCATGTGGGAAGAAGTGATGTCCTCTGATCCAGGGGGCTGGGGTGGTTGGGGAGGATAGATTCACTGCCGACATGCATGGCTGGAGTTCATAGGGCTTTAATGGGCATGGGCGGTGTTTCAGTCAATACATATGCACACACACCCTTGAAAGCTGGGGGTTGGGAGGGTTCGTGTAACTTTTCTTGAGGAAATGGTCCTTCACTTAAAAGCACTGGCTGCTCTTACAGAGGACCCAAATTCATTACCCCGCACCCACGTGTCTAAAAATCATCTGGAACCCCAGTTCTGAGGGATCTGACATCTGACACCTTCTGGCCTCCACAGGCACTGCGCTCGTGTCGTGCATAGACATACATGCAGGCAAAACACCCCCCCCCCCACACACACACACACGGCATGTCCTGCCAGCCAGAAGACTCATGCTGTGACTATCCAGAGCACGCCGCCATTAACTCCCACTCTCGTGTGTCTGTGGAAGGCGTGGCGATGACTGACAGGCCACGGAGGGAAATGAAACCACAGAAGTAACAGAAGTACAACCAGGAGAAATTATTGATGCGAGCCACATGTAAATGTGCACCGACTACAGATGCAACCTCGTGTCTGGTGATTTCAGACAGCTGAACGGAACCTCTGCAATAGCCACACAGATCCGGTTTCGACTGGGAGAGCTTAGCTGCTGTTGCCACGCATTTTTATAAAGAAAGGAATGGGGGGGGGGGGGAGTCTGAACCACCCCCACCAATAGCCATCGTTATTAACAAATATGAAAGTCCGTGTTTATATTCGATGCAATCTGTCTAGTAAAGGACCTCAGACACCAGTGTCTTTTAAATAACGCTGTGTCCTAAAGAGTTCCCGCAACAACTCTGAGGTACCAATACGGTAAGCATTAAGTAACGGTGGTGAAAACTGACCCCGGAGGAGCCCGCGCCCACCTGAGTCACAGATTTGATTCAGCTTCTAAGAAAAGGGCATTGCTTTGCAAGGACCTTTATATTCTAGAAAGATCTGCTTTACCCCGTTGTTAGTCTTCAGGCATCTGTGCTGGCCTGCCCTTAGGGTCCTGACAGGACAGGACCTCAACTGCAGGGGGGAGCGCGCCTTTAATCCCAGCACTTGGAAGGCCGGGGAAAGATGGATCTCTGAGTTCAAGGCCAGCCGGGTCAACAAAGCAAGCTTCAGGACCGCTGTTACACAGAGAAACTCTGTCTGTCCCCCCCATCTCTTCCTTCCTTTCTCTGTTTCTCCGTCTCTGTCTGTCTATCTGTCTGTCTCTCTGTCTGCCTCTCTCTTCTCTTCTGCCGCTCCTGTCCACAGAGGCCGGTCTCCCCTCTGCCACCCCCCCTTTTCCCATTCACTTTCCCCCATGAAAAACCTCTCCACCTGAGCTTTGTCACATGTCTTTCTCTCACGTTCCGCTTTTTAAAATTCCAGCACTGCATGATGTCCCCTGAAGTCACTTTCACATTCTGTTTTGTTTCTATAGGATACGTTTTTAATTATTTGAGACAGAATCTCATATAGCCCAGGCTACCCTCAACCTCACTATGTTGCCAAGGACAACCTTGAACTTCCGTTTTAAACAGTTTACTTATGATGATGAGTGGCGTGTTTGTAGAGGGGAGAGGATGATAAACCAAAACCGAGAGAACTCATAAATATAGGAAAGATATTAGGCAGATAGTAGATTCCTAAGGAATATTAATTGATGGGTTGTTGTGGAGCTTGGTGGCAGAGCACTTACTGTATGAGGCCCTGGATTCAAACACATATACACACACACACGCACATACACACACATACACAACACACACAAACACACAGAGACACACACAACAGACACACGCACACACACACCACACAATACACAACACACACGACACACACAAACATACACACTTGCACACATGCACACACACAACACACACAGACACACACAACACACACACGCGCGCACATACATACACACACACCACACACATACACAACACACACAAACACATACATACATACACACACACTTGCGCACACACACATAACACACAGACTCACACAACACACACGCGCGCACACACATACACACACAATACACACAGACACAACACACACTCACACACATATGCACATACAAACACACATACTCACACACTCTCACACACGCACACACACACAACACACACACCACATACAAACACACACATACACACACAGAGAGACACACATACACACACAACACACACACGCACACATACACACACAACGCACACACACACCACTCACACATACATACACACAAACATACACACATACACACACAACACACATGCGCACACACACATACACACACAACACACACATAACACACACACACACTACACACACTTCTTGCATCCTTTAAACCTCAGCTCTTTTTGTTGTTGTTTTGGGGTTTTTTGTTTGTTGTTTGTTTTTTTTTTTTCATTTTTGATGACAGGGTTTCTCTGTGTAGCTCTGGCTATCCTGAAACTCACTCTATAGACCAGGCTAGCCTTGAATTCACAGAGAATCACCTGTCTCTGCCTCCTGAGTGCTGGAATTAAAGGGGCATACCACTAAGCCTTGTTAACTTTCTTTTAAGTAATTTTTTTTAAAGATCTGGCTTATAGTGGGTATTAAGAGAGGATAAGCTGAAAGTTCAAAATGGAGAAATGACGTTTATTTAGTAGCTAAGCTTAGAAGCACACACCTGTGAGCTCAGCACTTAGAGAACTGAGACAGGGGGATTGCCTACAGAGTTTGAGATCAGTCTGGGTTGTACAGTGAGTAGTAGGCCAGCCTGGACCACAGTGTGAGACCCCGTCTTGAAAGAAGCCAAGCATGAACTGGGTGCCCCTTTAACCCCAGAACTGAGAAGGTATTGAATTTCGGGATTGTTCTCCTGTGGCCCTATTAAAATGCTAGTGAAAAAAATTAAGAGTACAGCCAAAGGGGCAAAGGACAATTGAAAGACGCGGAAGGAAATGTGCTACATGAATATTAAGTGTCTATGGGCAGGGAGGCTTCAGCTGACAGGGTAGTGAGGCAGCTGTGCCACCAAGTCATCAATGTTTGACTCTTCTTCTGTCTCGGTCTCATTTACTCAAAGACTAACTTTCCCCCCAAATAGCTAGTTTTCCACTGTTCTTTCAATGTTTATCTCTAACACGACAGGATCCCAAAGAAGACCCCTGTGGTAGCTTGAATGTAATTTGGTCCCCGTAAGCTCAAGGGGAGTGGCACCAGTGGGAGGTGTGATTTTTGTTGGAGTAGGTGTGGCCTCGTGAAGGAAATGTGTCACTCTGGGGCCAGAGTTTGAAGTTTCCTTGCTCAAGATACTGCCCAGTGGTTCAGGCGACTTCCTGTTGCTTCTGAGTCAAGATGTAGGATTCTCAACTCCAGCACCACATCTGCCTGCGTGCTGCTATGCACCCTACCATGGGTATTAGGAACAGAATCCCTGAAACTGTAAATGAGCCCCCTCAATTAAATGTTTTCCTTTTAAGAGTTGCTATCATAGTGTTTCTTCACAGCAATAAAAACCTTAGGTAAGAGAGAAATTGTTATCAGGGACTGGGATATTGCTGTGATAGGCCTGACCATGCTTTTATTTGGAGAAATCTGGACTTTGGGAGTTGAGATTAAGAAAGCAGTGGAATACTTTAAACACTACTTAATGGGACATACTAGTAGGAGCATGGAAGGCAGTGGTCCTGAATGGGATTTGAAGAACTGTGGGGGACGGCATCAAGAGATTTCAGAGGAGAATAATTTTAGCATGTTGCCTAGAGATTATTCTTGAGATAATTTGGTGAACTGCTTTTGCCCTTGTCTAAAAAGTTTGCCCAAGACTAAAGTGAAGAATTTTAGATTAATTCCATTGGCAGAAGAAATCTCAAAGCAACCTAATATAGACTCTGTCATGTGATTTTTGGTGGTAACTCTAGTGAAGATTTATATTGAAAAGGAAATAAAGGAAAGCTTAGATGGTGTACACCTTTAATTCCAGCACTCAGGAGGCAGAGGCTAGTAGATCTGAGTTTGAGGCCAGGCTGATCTACAGAGCAAGTTCAACAACAGCCATGCTTAGGCAATGAAGGTGAAAAAAGCAGAAAGCCAGTGAAGATGTAATTGAACAAAGGGGCCACGTTCCAGCCCCCAGCAAGCAGCAGAACTTTGCAGCTTTAGCCATGTGGTTCTTTCTGGCTTTAGAGTAAAGGATAGAAGAAACAGGTATGGAAGTTGCCTGTGTGCCTAAGGAAGCTGCTGAGGCCAGGCATGTGTCAGGGGTGTCCCTGAATGGAGGCCTAGGAGAGAGGCCATTGAGTGAAGCTGGGAAGTGAAGCATAGATTTCCTTGGAGACTCCAAGATGCTAGAAATGCCAGAGTCATGGGATATCTGCCAAAGAGAGGTATCCTTGGGAGTGGAACCAGTCCAAGGGAAAGAAGTATGTTGCAATCAACAACGCTGAACAGAATTAGAGAGCTGAAGAGTGTTTCTATGCAGGATTTGGAGTTTGCCCAACTGGCTTTTGGTCTTGCTTTGGTCCAAGTATTTCCTCAGTCTTCTACATTTTGGAATAATGATATCCATCCTATGCCCTTATATGCTGGAAGTGTGTGATCTGCTTTTCAATTTGACTTTTACAGGGGATTATAGTTAAGAGATTACATGAATCTCGGAAGAGACTTTGAACTTTTAAAACATTGCAGAGACTGCAAAATATGGGAATTTTTGAAGTTGAACTAAATGCATTTTGCATTATGATATTGTTAAGCTTTATGGGGGCCAGGGAGTAGAATGTGGTAGTTTGAATGTATTTAGTCCCCATAAGCTCATAGGGAGTGGGACTATTAGGGAATGGGACTTTGTTGGAGTGGGAATGGCCTTGTTAGAGGAAGTGTACCACGGCATGGGCAGACTTTGAGGTTTCCAATGCACAGGATTTCACCCAGTGAGCTAGTTGACTTCCTGTTGCCTCAGGGACTCTCAGCTCCAGCTGCCTGCATGCTGCCACACTCCCCACTGTGAAGATAATGGACGGGACCTCTGACACTGTAACTGAGCCCCTTCAAGAAAATGATTGCATTTATAAGAGTTCTCATGGTCATGGTGTCTCTTCACAGCAATACAAACCTAACAAAGACAACACCATTCTGGAAACCTTCCCAAAATCCCCCAGCAGACGTCCCGTCCTAACTGACCTTGAGTCCTTGCTGTGTCTAAAGCATTGCTAGAAAGGAGAATGGAGTTTCACAGATGTGGGTCACTGCTCCACTTATTCATCGTCCTCTGCTGCGCCATGGTAAAACTTCCTCGATTATACCTGGACCACAGCCAGCAGGATACAAGCATCCTTTCCCAGTCTCCTGCACTTCGTCTTTACATGACCGAGTTCTAGCCAATAGACCGTGATTGGAAAGTTAGTAAGCAAATTGTGGATTGATCCTTTAAAGTGTCTGTGCTCTCTGTTGTCTTGCTTCCTCCTTCTTGGAAGCATGAGGGTCTGATGGGATAGGTCAGTATCAGTGACTCAGAGACCTAAGTAGTAGGAACCCAGGGCCCAAATCCTTCCCATCAAGAATTATCTTTACATGGTTTTCTAATTATTTTCAGTCATTATTATTAATAATAATATCGATTATGTGTTAATATATTAATATGTTATATTAATGTTATATATTAATATAATTATGTTGCTGTGTTGATATTAATATGATAATATAATATTAATATGTTGGGTCATATATTATTATTAGTCAGTAGCATATCCAAATTGTAGAAATGGCCAAGCTTCACTTAGGTTCTCAACAAGGTTCCTACTCTGGCAGTGTCTGTAGTCTGCATCACCCGGGTGCTGGTACACCCAGATTTACCAAGTTAGAATGCCTGACTATATAGTCTATATATCCACATTTTTAATCTTCCAGGTCATTCTGTTGCCCACTTAAGTTTAAAAAGCAGGCTACTCACAGGCCCCAGGAGTAAGCTTACTAGTATTGTTTTTCTAAATGGACATAGTATCAAACTACCCTCTAAATGACTATCCCTCTACCCTCAGATTAGTGTGGCTCTCAGCCCGCACCGGGGGTTTCTTAGTGCAGTGGATGGTGGTTAATACAGAAACCCACAGCTATTCAAAGTGCAGAAAGTGTCAGTGGTGCAATCAGCTACAAACACAACATCTGTATCAACAACCCACCAAAACCTCAGGGACCAGTGCAGAAGAGGGGACAGGAAGCTTGTAAGGGTGGGGAGGTCATGGAGGACCAGAGTGGAACTGTGCCCTCTGAACATGACAGGCCACTACGCTCAGGAACTCACAGTAGCTGTGGCGGCACAAGACCAGCACTAGACCAAGCCAATCATCATTCTACCAAGGAGGAAGGCGGGACTTGTGGGCTCACCCCTAATAGAGGAGCTGTTGGCAGTCCAGTCGATGGCTTTTTTAGACAGAGAACCAGTTTTCTCTAAGGGTGTGGCTCCTGGTAGGTTGACCATGCTCCAGTAGATGGCTCCATATCCATGAATAGTCAGACAGCACAATTTGGGTTGTTTTTTTATTTTGTAAAGGGCACTAGGTATGTTGACATCTGTCTTTAATATCAGTACTCAGGAAGTAGAGTCAAGTGGATCTCTATGAGTTCAAGGCCAGTCTGGGCTATATAGTAAGTTCCATGCTGGCCAAAGGTACATAGTGAGACCCTGTCTCAAAATACAAACAAAGGGATAGAGGAGAGAAACTGGGAAGGCATAGGTTTGTGAAACTTCAAAGCCTGCCCGCACCCATCCATGCCACGGCCTGCTGACATGCCTCCTCCAAGTTTTCCCTTCTTCCCAACTTCTTGCCCTCAAACTGAATTAGAAAAAGCCCAGGTTTAATGGCAAACAGGCTCCCTAACCAAGTACCCAGTTTCCCTGTTTAGTGTTTTGAATAACAGTCCCCATACATTCAAGTGCTGGGTCCCCAGTTGAAACTGCTTGGTAAGGCTTAGGAAGGGAGGACTTGTTGGAGGAGTAGTATTGGCAGGTGGTGAGGGGGATGGATGGGGGCAGGCTTTGAAGTTTCAAAAGCCTATGCCATTCCCAGTTTCTCTCCTCTTTCCTTTTCCCTCTCTCCCTTGTTCTGGTGGAAGCTTCACTGGCATCCATATACCCAGAGTCAGGAACACCCCAAGCCCCCTTCCCCCTCTATCTCCAAACCCTGTTGCATCTTAGAAAGCCCACAAAATGGTGAATCCTCCCCCCAAAATGTTCAAGACCACTCCCACAGGGTGTTTAAACTGCCCCCTGGAAAACAGACTTGGTTTCCTGATCTTCTTTTCCTGCCTCCTCTTTGGGGGCCTGGAAAATCATCCTGGGCTTTTTCTAATTCGGTTTGATTTGGTTTGATTTGCGTTGCCACGCAGGTGAAGAGGCTTATGGAGTGCAGAAAGTTCTCCTCTCTCCTCTTCTCTCTCTCTCTCTCTCTCTCTCTCTCTCTCTCTCTCTCTCTCTCTCTCTCTCTCTCTCTCTCTCTCTCTGCCTTCTGGTTTGTGTCTCATGATGGAAGTTCTCAGCTACTGCTCCAGTGCTATGCTTGCCTGCTCGCTGCCATGCTCCCCATCATGATGGTCTTGTGCTCATCTTTGAATCTGTAAGCCACAGGTTAAATGTTTTCTGTCATAAATTGCCTTGGCCATGGTATTTTGCCATGGCGATAGAGAATTAACCAAGATGCGCTGTGACAGGCAGAAGCTTGCTTGCAGGGTAGAGGAGGAAGAATAGGCAAACTTAGAGGATGAGGAGGATGTGACAGTTAGGGGAGATGAAGAGTCTGAGGAATGGACCACAGCCTGGGTCAAAGTTCATTGTACTCTGGCAGGGCACAGGTGCTGGTCATTCCTCCTGCCACGTGCATCGATTTCTCCCAGTTTGTGTCAGTGCATCGATTTCTCCCAGTTGGTGTCATTATCTGGGGAAGGGCCACCAAGAGTAAAAACAAACCGTCTGGCAGAGGCATCTTTCGGACATATATCAGAACCTCAGAGAAAGCCCTTCTCTGCTTTGTTTGATGTTTTTGTTTTCTCAGGCGCTCTGTTTGATGTTCAAAGAGACATTTGCGGGTGTTATCTGGTTCTGAACCCCAACAGTACCACCTTCAAGTAGACAGGAGCAATACACTTTAGGTCGTGTTTAACAGTAATGTGGCGTTGCTAAGAAAGAAAATGGCAGGTATCCTCCACACACATATACACACAGTAAGGATGTGAGAAAATGTCGACATTAACTAGTTTGCTTTAACCATTCCATATTATTTACACCCATCAGCACACCACATTGTACCCCCATTAACATATGCAATCATAATTCACCAATCAAAAGTGAACTTTTTAAAAGATATATTTATTATATATACAGTGTTCTGCCTGCATTATGCCTTCAGTCCAGAAGAGGGCACTAGATCTCATGACAGATGGCTGTGAGCCACCATGTGGTTGCTGGGAATTGAACTCAGGACCTCTGGAAGAGCAGCCAGTGCTCTTAACCTCTGAGCCATCTCTCCAGCCCCCAAAGTGAAAATTTTAAAGTGAAAAGAAGTGGGGGAGAAAGCAGGGATTCAGTAGCTGACCTAATAAGAAATGAAATCAATGACTGAAAATTACACATGCATGCAAGCAAAACTCAAAATAAGAACACGTATTAGCAGAAGGGCTGAGTGAATATGAACTAAATTTTCTTTTTTTGTTGTTTTTTTCATATTACATTTGTTTATTTACCTGTACATTTGTGGGGGGGGCACCATGGACATGTGAGGGTCAGAAAATAACTTGGAGTCAGTTCTTTCCTACCACATGAGGCCTGGGGATAGAACCCGGGTCTTCAGGCTTGGCGGTAAAGTGCCTTTTATCCACCAGGATATCTTGTTGGCCCATATGGACAAAATTTTCTTCCTTCATGACAGGAAGTCAGTAGATAGTTTCAGAAAATGCTGTATTAAGGAGCGTCATCCTTGTTAGCGCAAGTATTTACTAAGACAACAGCCCAAAGAATGAAACCAGGCAATTATAAATAAAACCCCAGAGACTCATAGAGATGCAGGGATGGAGGCTGCTCAGTTTCATTATCGCCCTCTTCTTGCTAGACTTTTGTTTAACTTAGGGCTGGTACCCCTCTGGCTTCAGTCCACGTGGCCTGGACAACAATCTATGATAGCTGTACTTCATTTTCAAATTAAGCACTAGCAAGGAAAACTAAAGGGACAATAGAAAGTAGCAGATAGCTGGAGGTGGCAAACGCATAACAAAAGCATCACCACCCAGTAGTGGTGATTAGAGTAGCCTAATTGGGAGTAGCCAACAAAGGTAACTCATGGGGGGGGGGGGCGTTACTTATCACGCCCAGCAGAAACGGAATAGGAAAGAGTTTGCGAGCTGGAGCTACCCGTGGGGTTCTCTCCAGTGTAGGCATTCTCAGTCCCCAGGATGAACAGTAGTAACCTCTGTTGGTTCAGTTTCAGCTCTTCTCAAAGCTGCAATGTTTTTAACACCCTTAGCTGTTTTTCTTTCCTCCCGTCAGAGCTGAGGAGACAGGCTGGGCCAGAACAGGGACTTTGGGAGGACATTTGGAAACAAACATGCTCTAAGGCTCTGAGGTGGCCAGAGATGGCCAGGTCAGTTGCGCCAAGCCTGACAGCTCGTGCTCCATCCCTGGAACCCACATGGCTCCAGCAAACAGTCCTCTGATCACCGCACGGATGCCTGTGGCCCAAGCACGCTTCTCTCCCAGACACCCCGTCATAAACAAATTTATGTTTTAAAAGTGCTTGGAGAGGGAGGGGTGAGGGAGGAGGCTAGAGTCTGCTTCAGCTGCACATGAAGTAGTTATAATGACGGAAATTTTGCTGTCAAAAATTTGAAGTTAAACCACCAGAGAGAGGCTGCACATACTGTGGGGGGTGGAGTTTCCTACTCTAAAGGTTTCTCTGTAGTGCCCTGCTTTATCCAGAAGTTGCCAGCATGTTCTCAGAGCCTCAGCTAGCCCAGTCGCTGGAAGATTTGAGGGTGGTTGAATGGGGTGGGACTTCTGACAAAGGACTCTCGTTCATTGACGTAATCCTCTGAAGAGCTGTGCAGCAAAGCATGTGGCCAAGCCATGAGAACCAGCTGGGAGCAGCCTGGGAGCAGCCTGGAGGCAGCCTTGTGGCTGTCACCCTTTGTCGCAAGGCCTCAGTCAGCCACTTGCTCATTCAGGCGGCGAGTACGCTGACTTGCAGGATAATGGAGGCTTTCAGCTGGTGAGCCCTGCTTGCCTCTCTGCTCTGGCCCAGCAGGTGAACATTCACATTCCAGAAGTCATGGTATTTCACCTACCTCGGCCCCGGCCCTTGTCTAGGCAGCTACAGTAGCTTCCCTGTTACGAGAGCAAGAGTTAAACCGGGGTTCTGTCTTTTTTTTTTTAATTTTTGTTTTTTTTTTTTTTTTTGGTTTTTCGAGACAGAGTTTCTCTGTGGCTTTGGAGCCTGTCCTGGAACTAGCTCTTGTAGACCAGGCTGGCCTCGAACTCACAGAGATCCGTCTGCCTCTGCCTCCCGAGTGCTGGGATTAAAGGCGTGCGCCACCACCGCCCGGCCGGGGTTCTGTCTTTTAATTCAGCTCATATGCTTCCTCTTAACACAGCACCGCTGACACTTCTATGTTAACTTTGTGCTCTCTGCTGTCAGTGAGGAATAATCCTGGTGGTAGACCGGCGAAGTTGAAGAGCCCCAAGGGACTGCCCAAGGGACTGCAGGGACAGCTTTGGAGGTGTTCCTAGGAGTGGCCAGGACTCGAGTGGCACCTCACCTCACACACTCTGCTAGACCCTGTTACATAATTATATTCGGGAGGCGGGGGAGTAATCTTCAGGAACTCCGTGAAAACAACTGATACACTTAGCACGTTAGCACAGGGCTTGGTGAGGTTTCTCATTTACGTGGTAGCTCTGCAACCCTGAGCAACTCAAATGACTCCTTTGGCTCAGTTTCTTCTTCCGTATAAAATAGAGGTATTGGTGTCTTCTTCATTTTTACCACAAGACTAACTGTAAAGCCTTTTGTTTCCATCTTTACAGAAAGTACTTAAGTGACCCATCCGCTTTGGGGTTTGTTTCTGTGTTCACCAATTCCTTCTTTGTCTGCCAAGCTGACCTCTTGAGCGACTCATTAAAACACTCATTCTCTGTCTGCTCTGGGAAATGGAGCTTTGATTGATTCAGGGATTGCAAATAAGTCAATGGAGGCATTTAAGCTAAATTTTTGTAATTCTAAAAAACCTTTTTGAGTCAGGTTTTAGTGGCATACAACTTTAATCCCAGTACGCAGTACTTGGGAACCAGAGGCAGAGGGATCTAGGTAAGTCTGAGGCCAGCCTGGTCTGCATAGTGAGTTCCAGGACAGCCAGAACAACATAAAGAGCCACTGTCTCAAAAAACAAAAGATTGGCCGGGCGGTGGTGGCGCACGCCTTTAATCCCAGCACTCGGGAGGCAGAGGCAGGCAGATCTCTGTGAGTTCGAGGCCAGCCTGGTCTACAAGAGCTAGTTCCAGGACAGGCTCTAAAAAAGCTGCAGAGAAACCCTGCCTCGAAAAACCAAAAAAAAGAAAAAAACAAAAAACAAAAGATTGTTTTTATGTGTACGTATGAAGCGTTGACCTACATGTGTACCATGTGTGTCTCTAGTGTTCTCCGAGGCCAGAAGGGAGCACTGCACTTCATGACTGGAGTTACAGATGGCTCTGGACTCCCATGTGGGCCTGGGAACTGAACCTAGGTCCTCTACAAGAGCAACCAGTGCTCTTAACCATTGAGCCATCTCGCCAGGCCCTAAATTTGATTGCTTTTTATAATATTTCCATTTCTTCCCATTAATTCAAGCTTACTTCAGGGCAAACATTTGACCCATTCATAGTTTATTTGCTGCTAGGAGCAGTTAATATCTTAATCTGGTTGAGTAAATTACCTTAGATAAACCATACTCTGTTCCTTCAATTTACTCTCCATGTCTCCCTTGTTCCGGGAGAAAGGGCTGAACTTACTATGTCCTGGTCAGGCCTGGGATAATGCAGTGCTTGATGGTACAGTGGCTCAGGTCTCATCTGTCCGTTTCCGGTCTCAGAGGTGACTGCCACATGTCAGCTTGACTGCTGCTTGTCATGTGGGTGGAACTGGTCAGTGCCTTGAGGGCTGACACCTTCAGGTTGTATGAACCATGCCACAGCCACACCCTCACACAGCAGGCCCACCCAAGTCCCTTCTCTCAAGTCTCTTACCCTTGTCTCCTCGGGACCCACAAGGTTTCAGTTCTCAAGGTAATCACTTCTGTGTCTTCTCCAGACCTCTGAGAGCTTCCGGGCCTGGTGGCTTTGGGAAATGATACCGTCTGCCTTGACCATGCTTCATGACCTCATCTCAATTTCAACCCAGAAAGAGAAGTGGGAGTGGCTAATTGGTAGCCCCTCTCTTCCGTCTTCAGCAACCTAGGTAGAAGGCTCAGGCTTCTTCCTGTCTGAACGAGCATTTCCCTTCATCAGATCCTCCTTCTTCCAGAGATGATTACTGCCCTCCCCCTCGGATAGAAGGACTCAGGAAACAGAAGTTAGCTTATCACAAGGAAACAGAGGGATCTTTGTATCTGTTATAAGGGAAGGGTGTGTAGCCCCACGGTGATCTGCCTGCTCAGCAAGCCGGGGCCTTGTGGAAGAGACTAGCTAAGGCGGCGAGGAGCCGGGACGTTCTCTGAGAACTGGCTGCTCTTGGAGTTGGACATTAGAATAACTTGATGGTTCAGAGAAGCTGGTGCCTGCTCTGTGTGGCATGCAGCTCGCTCTGTTCTCTTCCTTGCTCTCGCATGCAGAAGCCCCAGGCAGCCCCAATGATAAAGAATCTGGTCCAGGCAGGAGAAGGTTGTAGCCTCACCTACCCATTCCTAGTTCCCAGTATCTAGCAGATGAGGCTCAGAGTCACTGGGCATGCCAGCACTGGCTGAAGGAACTGATTCTGGCTCTCACTGTTGACCCATCCTTTCACTTGTTGAGCTTTGATAAAATCTGGGGATTTTCTCCACAAAATATGTCTGATCACAAACAAACAGATACCCAGATATTTACAGTGGAGAACAGTAGGTTTCACATTGTCTTTGGCAAGGGTGGCTGGGGGCATGGCTAAAACCTTGAATATGCTAAGAACTTTAACTTCAGATCTTTTTTTAAAAATATTTATTTATTATGTATACAATATTCTGTCTGTGTGTATGCCTGCAGGCCAGAAGAGGCACCAGACCCCATTACAGATGGTTGTGAGCCACCATGTGGTTGACTGGGAATAGAACTCAGGACCTTTGGAAGAGCAGGCAATGTTCTTAACCTCTGAGCCATCTCTCCAGCCCCCTAGCTCTTGTTTTTTGAGAGCTGGTCTTGCTGTGTAGGCTATTGGTAAAGAAACACAAAATACAGGGCTCCAAAAAGGAAGGAACTTCTGTTCTCTCCAGTGTTACAGTGAAGCTGAATCCAAACTTCTCTCCTCTTGTGTTGTCACCTCTAGGATGGTGTCCAGGCCACATGACAGAAGCTGGTCGACCTCCACATTAGAGTCCAGGTTAAGCAAATTTGTCTTCACAGAAATCCCTTGAAAGTCACCCACGTCATTTTCACTTACCACGTGACCACACTGCAAGACAAGAAGGCTGGGGAGATGGCTCAGCTGGCTGCCATGTTTGATTCCCTAAAACTCATGTAAAATGTCAAGACAGAAATGGTGGGTCCCTACAACTTTCTGGCCAGCCAGTCTAGTTCAGTGAGCCCCAGATTTAGTGAGACATCCTGCCTTGAAAAAGGAGGTGAAGAGGCTGGAGAGACGGTCCATTGGTCAAGAATGAGTGCCTCCTTGGCTTTCATGAAGACCAGAGACCAACCTCCAGCACAAGTAACTAACAAGCAGGCCTTGTAACGTCAACTCCAGAGGATCCATTGCCCTCTTCTGGGGCATGTGTTACAGTTCAGACACATGTGAACATGCATGCACATAGACACATAAGGAAAAGAAATATTTTTTAAAATACAAAAAAGAGGGGGCTGGAGAGATGGCTCAGTGGTTAAGAGCATTGCCTGCTCTTCCAAAGGTTCTGAGTTC
Organism: Arvicola amphibius; assembly: GCF_903992535.2. Lineage (NCBI taxonomy): Eukaryota > Metazoa > Chordata > Mammalia > Rodentia > Cricetidae > Arvicola > Arvicola amphibius. The sequence goes on from NC_052064.1 coordinate 17,360,169, forward strand.
AATTCCCAGCAACCACATGGTGGCTCACAACCATCTGTAATGAGGTCTGGTGCCCTCTTCTGGCTAACTGTATACATAATAAATAAATAAATATTTTAAAAAATACAAAAAAGAAAGGAGAGGAGTGGTTGAGGAAGGCACTGGACGTTGACCCTATGCAGACACACACAGACAAATAGATACACACACTCGAGCACACACACACGAGTTCTTTATATCTGTTGTCACTTTGGGGTTTTTTGGAAGTGGCCATGCCCTAGAGAAAGAACAGAATGCACACACGGGGGCAAGAACTCTAATGCAAAGTTCCAATGCTAAATCGAACTCCTGGAAGAGAGTCCTTCTCCTCATTTGTGGCTTGTCACAGACCTTTGAAAGATGAGGTGCCTGTTCTCCCCACTTCTACCCACCAAAAAGAGAGTGATGACCCAGACCCAGAAACACATTACTAAGAATACTTCTAGAGCAAAGTGGAGGCAAGGTGGGGAAAGGCAGCTACTGGTTAGCTGCAGTGCTGGGATGTCTTGTCCGCTAGACTTGTACCCATCTCCCTGGCCATTGCCCAGTGTGTTGGCCCCTCCTCTAACAAGGATTCTCTGTTGTTCTCTGTGGCATTTGTATGTGATTCTAGAAATTTCTTCTAACAGCCACATCTGAACTGGTGTTAAAGATTCTGCTGTCCTAAAGTTCAGTTTGGGGCTTGCTAGATACTGCTTTAGGAGATAGAGTTTGAGTATTAAGGCTCCCCATTCCGTTTTCCTTCTCTCTCTTAGTTTCTGTGAGACAGAGACTCTCTATAGCCTTGGCTGTCCAGGCACTTGCTATGTGGACCAGGCAGGCCTCAAATGCTGAGTTTCTCCAACCACTCCTGGATTTTCCCTCTTCTCTCTCTCTCTCTCTTTCTAAGTACAAAATCTAAACTTGATTTTATTTTTTTCTCGCTCCTATCTCTTAAGCATCACTTAAGCGAGCCTACCTATCTGTGGGATGTTCCTATCTTCCCGAGGAGTGGTCTCTCAGTCAAATGACTGACCAGTCTAACTGGATTAACTCTTTTGTTTTAGGTAGTTTAGAATGTTTAGTCTCCACCCAGGTCAGAGAAATAGCTTTCCCTAATGGGCTTCCACAGAGCCCTTACCAAGCTTTCTGTAACTGTAGACCAAAGTCTTTATTTCTTAGACTTGTTAGCTGCCTGACCTGACCTGTGACTTAGTTCTAATTAACAAACTGTGGTAAGAACTATAAACCAGGGGCTGGAGAGATGGCCCAGAGGTTAATAGCACTGACTGCTCTTCCAGAGGTCTGAGTTCAATTCCCAGCAACCACATGGTGGCTCACAACCATCTGTAATGAGATCTGGTGCCCTCTTCTGGCCTGCAAGTATACATGCAAGCAGAACACTGTATATGTAATAAATAAATAAATCTTTTAAAAAAAGATTTGTTTAAAAAAAGAACTATAAACCAAACACAGTGGTATATGCCTTTAATCCCAGCACTTGAGAGGCACAGCAGGCAAATCTCTGTGAGTTCGAGACCGGCTTGGTCTACAGAGCGAGTTACAGAGAACAGCCAGGACTATACAGAGAAACCATGTCTCAAAAAACAAAGAAAGAAATTAGAAAAAAAAGCAGAAGAAGGATTTCTATATACTTATATAAATACTATATACTTAGTAATATAATTTTACAAGCCACTGTCATGTATGTGGCCTGGTTTCGACTGGACTGTTACTGTCTGGTACAGGCTTCTTTCATCCTTACGGTGGAAAAGCTAAGGCAGTAGGAATTAAGAGATCAGTGGTAGAGCATTTGCTTAAAGAGAATGAGGCCTAGATTCCAGCCTAGCACTGCAAAGAAAAAGAGAGGGGGACAGGAGGAGGGGGACAGCAGCTGGCAAGAGAGCATCCATGCAGAGAACCCGAATCTCCAACAAATGCCCGCCCAACCAAGCACCAGCATGGAAGGCTTGCGGTTAGATGGAGACAAAAATAAAATCTTTCAAGCTGTCACCTAAATAATGTGTGTATCTCACTGTAACTATCTGTTAATTATGAGTCTCTCCCCTCACCTCAGTGCTGGAGGTCAATCCAGAGCTTTGCCTATGCTGGCTAGGCAAATACTCTACCACTGAGTTATATCCAACCCATTTTAGAGTGTGTGTGCGTGTGTGTGTGTGTGTGTGTGTGTGTGTGTGTGTACACACAGTGACTGCAGAGGCCAGAAGAGGGTTTCAGTCCTTGGGGCTGGAATTACTCTTAACTGCTGAGCCATTGCTCCACACCTGCCCCCCCATTTATTTTATTATAAGTGATCAGTAATCATAACAACACCAGTGAATAATAACATGTAGTAAATCTTTACTGCATGGGGGCTGGAAGTTCAGCCAGGGCTTGCAGGATCTGGGTCAGGAAATAAGGAAGTCACCAGTAAAGGAGGTTGTTTCTACGCCTGTGAGCCAGATTTCTCTAGTGTGACATTGTGAAATAGACATTTGACCTTCATTTCCTGGCATGCAAAGAAAAAAAAAAACCCTGGACTCTCCAAAGGGTAAGAAGAAATAGGATAGTTAGTGTTAGCAACAGGGTGATCTTTTCTATGGGAAAAACCTGTCAGTCAGTACTGACTTGTTTAATAGACCAGGAAGCAGAAGTTAAGACAATGATTGTCAGTAACGGGCAGGACGTACCTAGTGACTCTTAATGATGCATCTGATGTCAGGGTCCTAAAGATGAGCTTGGGGTAGGAGGGGAGTTTGCTATATCTCTTTGTTTTTTTCCCCTAATGTCTCTTTCACTACTATAGGTTTCTTTACTTGCTTACTGGGACAGCAGCTGAGCCTTGCTTGTTAAAGGCTTCCAGGATTTGACCCTAACAACTCTGGTACTGCCGCCTCCTTGAGCAAGTAGAGGTCACTGTATGGGCTGAGCTCCTATACCAGGGCCCAACAAACTGTTCCCAGAGTTTTAGGGTAACAGTACTTGGGCTGCTACCCCACCTCCCAAGCTGTGCTCGGCCAGCGCTCCCCTCCCCCAAGGCCAATCAAAGAAACAAGAAATGGTAGCCGGCAGAGAGAAGGGACCAGCCACCTTGCTTTAAGGTGCCACTTGAGCTTCAGGTTTAAACAGAGGACAGCCAGAGCGCGGGGAGGTGAGTAGTTGTAGCCCTGGTCTAGGTGTGGTCTTGTTGATCTTTGTCTCCCAGGTGAGTGGAGGAAGTCCTTCCTTGTCGCTGGAGGGGAGAGAGCGGTTCTCTAAGCGGCCTCACCTTCACAGAGAACCGCCCTCTTCTGGGGAAAGGAGTGCTCTGTCGGGGAGGTTCTGATGTTTCTAGAATACAAAGGGACACAGGAGGAAAGGTTAAGGATGGTGACTCATCATCTCTGTGCCTTCAGCAAAAAAAAAAAAAAAAAAAAAAAAAAAGCCAAGGCAGCAGCGAGAGTGGAAGGCAGGCAGCTGATTGTCACCTGCTCTTCCTCACCCGAGGCTCAGGTCAGGGGTCACTGCTTTTTAGCAAAAGTGACTTCTAGGACCAAACCAGAATAGAGCCAATCATCCTAACCTGAACCAAAACTTTAAAGAAGCAGTTTCCCTGATGGACCAGTTTTTCCTTAAAATTGGAGGTTCCAGTCTCGGCCACAAGGAAGGGCATTTTCTTTCACTTTGGCCCTCAGAGAACAGTGACCTGGTGGAAGCTGATGTTAATCAGGCGTTCTTGTTTCCTCGTTCCCACCTCACAAACCCCTCTGTTCTGCAGGGCCCAGGAGGGTGGGGGAGGGGGTTTCTCATTCCTTTCAGGAAAACAGAGACTGCTCCATTCAGGAATCTTAAAGTCAGTCATACCTGTGACTAAATTCATTGTGATTTTGTTTTTGTCAGTACACAATAAAGCCCGCAGAAAACCCAAAGGGCAGGGTTCTGGGGCGGGGGCTCTGAGAGGGTCCTGCAGCCCCAGAGGGAGAGGCTTTGAAATGTGTCTGAGTTCCTCACTCTGTACACCCTTCCATCTAGGGCTGTGACCCTTAACACAGCTCCCCCCGAACTAAAGGTCAGAATAATAATGTAAGTATCTGTGTTTTCCAATCGTCTTAGGTGACCCCTGTGAAAGGGTCATTTGACCCCACAAGGAGTCGTGACCCACAGGTTGAGAATTGCTGTTCATCGGCACCTTTCATGATACCTCCCCCCCCCCCCAAAGCAAACAGGCAAATAAATTGTTTCCTTGAGCTCTCTGAACTGTTCTCCAAACTCACCAACCCAAAGGGCTTTAGAGCTGACACGTAGGTATAGGTAAGAGAGAAAGTTTATCTAGACTGGTATTTTCCCTACAAGACATGACAAGCTTCCTCTAAGAAGGGAACTGACAATGGTATATATACCAGGAGAGACAGGATTTGGCTTCTCTCGAATCCTTAAGTCTACTTTGGTTGGTGTTTGGCCAGAGGCAACTGGGAAGGCACAACTTTGAATTTCCTAATAGAGACAGACTGGGTCCTCAGTCCTAGACAGGCCCCAGGACAGGATCTGGCTCAGCTTTGACCGGGTTCGCTTCCAATTCCATCAGCCTACAGATTGGCAAGGGAGGGAGATTTCCACTAGCAACAGGCTTGTGAGGTGGAATGTGACAGGTTATAACCAAACCATATTATGTCTGTCTGTCTGTCTGTCTGTCTGTCTATCTATCTATCTATCTATCTATCTATCCATCCATCTATCTATCCATCCATCCGTCCAGGTCTGGTCAAACTTAAACTCACCATCCTCTGTCTGTACCAAAACTTTATATACATTATTTTGGTTGATGACAACAAGCTCAAGCTCAGAAAATAGCTTGAGATGAGTAATCTTGAATTTTTATTTTATTTTAGGGTATAACATAGCCTACAAATTTACCATATAGCCCAAGTTGACCAAGCTCCTTCTGCTTCTACCTTCCTGGTGTAGGTATGTGCTACCAATCTGATTATAGGTATATACTAGGGACTAAATCGTACATGCAAGACAAAAACTCTACCAACTGAGATATATCCCTAGCCTGGAAGTTCCCCCACCACCACATTTGTTCAGTGTGTGTGTGTGTGTGTGTGTGTGTGTGTGTAGAATAATTTATGGGAGTTGCTTTTCTCCTTCTACCATGGAGCTTTGGGGGGTCTAACTCAGGTGTCAGGCTTGGAGCAGATATCCCTACACACTGAGCCATCTCCCCAGTCCACTGACGCTATGTACTTACTCTTCACAAAGCCATGTCTCAAGAGGTTTCGCCCAAGGTGCACCTGCAGTGACAGGAAAATGCCTGAGAGCCTGTGACTGCTCACTACAGGGCTGTTTATAACTGCAGTTCAAACGCTGGAAGGCAGGAGAGAAAGAATCTGTGGTCTGAGGTGCGGAGTGGGACAACCACCCTGGAAGCAGGGAAGACAATCTGAAGATATATTGAGCCCTTCCCTTTGGCTATCTGAAGATGGAGACAATAGATCCCGAAGAACTGGAATTCCCCAGGAATCTTCCCTGAGGACTGCGATGCCTGAGGCCAGCCAGAGGAAGAGCCTGTATCCCAGGAAGAAGTTTCACAATTGGACTGCTTGTCAGTCCACCTTGCAAGACAGATTGGCGCCCAGACAGCGAAGGGCCAATGATGCCAGAGACACACCTTGGCCAGGAACACTTAGGTACGCTGTCCGCCTGCCCTCTGCTTTAGCCTGAACTGTATGTCGATAACCTAAAAAAAGGACATGAACCACACTGTTTATTCTGTTTCCCGGTGGAGCCTCTTGAATAAAGACCCTCTTCCCTGCTTTTCATTCTGCTTGTCTCTCCATTTGTCTCTTCATATGGTGGAGAGGTGACCGAACCTAGGTTATTTGGATTGCCAGGGTCTATGCTTTGACACTTAAAATTCTGGTAACATTAATATGCAACTGTAAAAATAAGACTTCTATAACCTGTTATAAAGCATTTATGATTATTATTTATTATTATTATTACTACTACCAGAAATGAAGCCCCAAACACAAATCCAAAATACAGAACACACACCTTTTTTTTTCTAGATAGGGTTTCTCTGTGTATCCTGGCTGTCCTGAAACTCCTTTGGTAAACCAGGCTGGCCTCGAACTTACTAAGATCCACCTGCCTCTGCCTCCCAAAAGCTGGGATTAAAGGTGTGCACCACCACTGCCTGGCCACATTTTTTTGCTGACTTCCAGCCCTCTATGTAGCTGAGCATGACCTTAAATTTATAATTCTCCTGCTTCCAGCAGTGACCTCCAGGGTTGGCGGAATCTGTGGGTTTGACTGCTGGCTGACCCTTTCACTTGGTGAAGACTTCTGAGTTGTGCTAAATGAGAAAATCTGTAGAGTCGGAAGAATGAGGTGGGAACACAATATGGAATACAAATAAAAAAAAACTCAAATGTATTTCAGAAGAGTAACAGTCAGTTGAAAAGCATGGGAGGCAGAACTTATTGCATGGGAGGCAGAACTTACTGAAGTAAGTTTTAGGTAGGGATATTTTGACCTTAAACCCTCAGACCAACGGGAAGAGACAAACAGGAGCTAATTCTCAGTGGTGAGGCTGCTCTCTGCAGTGACCTGCTGCCATATTCTAGGCTAAGTACTCATTCCCCCTGGCTGTGAGAAGCAGGCTTCTCCGGGTTAGGAAGGAGAGGCAGAGATATCAGAAGTGGGAACTGGAAGGAGGTGCTGGAGTCTTGGACTGAAACCGGAAGTATCAGAATACATGTATTCCTCTCCCCCTTCACTCACTCTCTCTCTCTCACACACACACATATATTCATTTTTTTTCAGATACAGACTCTTCTTGTCTATATAGCCCCCAAAGGCCTCAAACTCCCAGCACCCCTGCCTTCGTGTTCTAAGTACTGGAATTATAACGGTATAGCTCTTTACCTTGATACCCTGCTTGAATTTGTGATTTTCAACATATGAAGGCATGTGCATGTGTGTCTATGTGTGCATGCGTGTGTATGTTTCACCTCTGCTGAGAAACCCGGAAGCAATGATGGTCCAGTAGCAATGAACCAGCCTTGAGCCCCACTCAGTGTCTATGAATGAGGCCCTTTTCCACTGAGAATGGCCAGGGCTGGAACAGGGAAAATGTAACATGCACCTGAAACATGCTGCTGTACTGGACAGTAAGAAAATCTAAGAATGGTAGAGACGGAGAAGGAGGACACCAGTTTAGGGAACTATTGGCTCCTGGATGCTGCTGGGGAGGAGGAAGTCACTGTCCTCACTGTGTACCCTCTGGTGGGTCTACCAGTTTCAATCAACAGTTCCTTCGCCCAAGGTCACATGAGCCACTGTGATTAAACTCAGTGGATCACGAAACAAAACAAAAAGGTGTGAGGGGCTGGAGGGAGGGATGGCTCAGGGGTTAAGAGCATTTGTTGCTCTTGGAGAGGATCCAAGTTTCCTTCTTAACAGTCACCTAGTGACCTACAGCCATCCTAACTGCAGCTCCAAGGGATCCAATGCCCTCTTCTGGTCTCTGTGGGTACCAGGCATGCATGGAACACATGCACACATTCAGGCAAAACACTCATATACATAAGACTTTTAAAATTTACCAAAAAAAAAAAAAGACATGAACATGAAAAATGGACTTGTGGAGAAGAGGAGAGATCGAAGAGGGGGAGACGAGAGAGGAGGGGGGAGTAATCAGAATGTATCGATGCACTGTATAGATGAAATTGTCTATAAATTTAATTAAAAAAGTAAACCAATATGAGGAACTCCCTCTGGGTAAATCTGAGAATTTTTACACTAATAGTAATAATGGGCTACTAAGGCACTAAATGAACCAGGATTCCAAACATCTGTGGTTCTGTAAGTAAAGGAACCAACACAATCAGCTGGAGGGGACGCTCTTTCCGCTGTAGAACACAGCAGAGAAATGGAGAAGAAATGGCAGAGTACAGAGGCACAGGATGAAGGTTTGGAGGACTGAACGTCCTCCTATTTTGATACATTTGATAGATTAATCAACCACAAGTTAAAAATAAAATACCCATAGTGGAGAGTTTGGGGAGGGGGGGGCATCATCTCAACCATGTGACCGAGATTAACAAAAGAAGCCAATGCTGAAATCATGTGTTACTTGACACCTGCACTAAGAAGGGCATAAGGTCACTTTTGAGATGTGACTGTCAGAAACAAACAGCTCCAGTCTAAGTGTGACAGCAGACATTACCAAACTGCGAACTCTAAAACAGCGGTCTTTACTTTTAAAAAAGGCCAAGGATAGCCGGGCGGTGGTGGCGCACGCCTTTAATCCCAGCACTCGGGAGGCAGAGGCAGGCGGATCTCTGTGAGTTCGAGACCAGCCTGGTCTACAAGAGCTAGTTCCAGGATAGGCTTCAAAGCTACAGAGAAACCCTGTCTCGAAAAACCAAAAAAAAAAAAAAAAAAAAAAAAAAAAAAAAAAAAAAAAAAAAAAGCCAAGGATACTAAAGGCAAATGCAAAGTGACCAGGTTAAAAAAAAAGCTAGAGAAGCCAGGGGGTGGTAGCGCTCACATTTAATCCAAGCACTTGTAAGGCAGAGGCAGGTGGATCTCTGAGTTAAGGCCAGCCTGGCCTATGAAGTGAATTCCAGGACAGCCAGGGCTGCACAGAGAAAGCCTGTATCAAAGAAAGGAAGGAAAGAAAGTCAGCCAGAGAGGTTAACCAAATACAACCAAGGTATGATCCTCATTTGAATTTAGGAAAGCTTGTTTCTGATGAAGGACATTGTCTGACAAGTAGAAAAATATAAACAGCTGGTGTGTTAGATAACACTTGAACTGTGCTCACTTCTACCGTGTAAGGAGATGCCCTTGTCCTTAGGACACACACTGAGGTCTTTAGGGGCCAATGGGCAATGGCTCTGCAATACACTATCACATAACTCAAGGAAAATAAAATACAGGTGTACGGGAAAGGATTGTGTGGGGCTGGAGAAACAGCTTGGTGGTTAAGAGAACTTGCTGCTTTCTAGAGGACTCATGTTCAGTTCCCAGCACCCGCACTGGGAGGTTCACAGCTGCTTATAATCCCAGCTCTACTGGATCTGATGCCCTCTCTTGGCCGCCTCGGGCGCCTGTGCCGCCCACACCTGCACAAAATCTAATTGGTCTTAATAATAAAAATCCCAGAGTCAGCTAATGCTGAAAGATCGGAGAAGCAGAGCAGCTGACCACTAGAGAGTCTTCTTTAAAGGCAGGAAGGGGAGAGAAGCAGTCATGCGTATGCATGTATATGAATATAAACCCATGTAAGTATATGTTAAAAATCGTGACTCGAACTGTAGAGTCTGGGTGATAAAGAATATATTGGATTTCTTTGTTTTTGTTTTGTTTTTCGAGACAGGGTTTTTCTGTAGCTTTAGAGCCTGTTCTGGAACTAGATCTTGTAGACCAGGTTGGCCTCGAACTCACAGAGATCCACCTGCCTCTACTTCCCGAGTGCTGGGATTAAAGGTGTGCGCCACCACTGCCCCACTGATTTCTTTGTACTATTATTAAATTTCTCTGTAAGGCTGAAATTATATTAAAGTTAAACATTATGAGCCAGAGGTCAGGCATGGTGGTGTACATCTTTAATCCCAGAACTCAGGAGGCAGAGGCAGGTGGAATATCTCTGAGTTCCAGGCCAGTCAGGGCTGTACAGTGAGACCCTGTCTTCAAAAATTTTAAAAATATTACAGGCTAACGTAACAGTCTATATTTTGGCATGAGCCTGGCCTGAAGTGGCTTTGTCTTCTTATTAAGGTGGCACACCTACTCACTGCAGAATAAGCAATGGCTGTGGTAGCTGCACAGTACTGAATACACCTGTCTCACATACAAGGCGCGGTCGAGTCAAGCCTGCGTTATTTGTAATCTCTTTCCATTTACTGAATGGCCCCTCTGAGATAGGGCGATGGCTTTGATGGACAAAAGAACTTGGTGCACAAGCCTGACCTAATTCGATCCTCAGAACCCACACTAACACAGTGGCGTGCAGCCCTAATCCCAGCACTCCTGCAGAGAGGTGGAAGACAAGAGAATCGGCCCAAAGCTTGCAGACCCTGTAGCCTGGGGTGTAGAAGCGACAGGAGAGACTGTCCCAGAAACAAGGTAGAGGGAGAGAAAAGACCCTGAAAGCTGTCCCACTCCAACCACGTGCCTGAAGGACCCCTTCTCCATATCTGTGTATGTGTGTGTTTTACAGAAAAAAAGGGAGGGAGGGAAGAAAGATAAAGGCTTTTGTCTTTTTTAAAGCATTTATTTGTTTGAGAGGGTCTCCATGCCCACTTAAACAATGAGACAAAATAAAATTTTCTTCCCTAGTTGCTTCCTGTGGAGGATTTGGTCCAATTTCCAGCACCAGAAAAAAAAAAGCTGTGTAAAGCGCGAATGTGTTTCATCAACCAGACAACAGAGCAAAGCCGGACGGAATGGGCACAGTGTGTCAGGTGCCCGCAGAAAGAATGGAAATGGGCATCTAAGAACAAACCTGTTCCAAGGAGGAATGCCACCGCTTTACTGACCTAAATAATGGACTACTAGAACTAAAAGCATTGAAGTCCCAACCAAGGACAAAATGTAATTGTTCTCTCTAAAGAAAAAGTTTAACCCTAGAAGCAGAAAGCACCTAGAAAAAGACAATGGAGTGTTAATTCTGGAACTACCCAACCCTATTGCAAGTAAGCCAGAAGTTCAGAGCAAGCTAGGACATTAATCATAAATGCGGAGCCAGAAGTGATATGATGTCTGGGATTTATATCAAATAATAAAAGAAGAAAGTGTGAGGATGTAGAGGAAGGAAGACAGACAGCTCAAAAGTCAATTGCTCTTGGGTTGGTAGTGTAGCTCAGTGGGCAGGGCACTTGCACAAAGCCCCGTGTTCCTACCTAAACATAGAACCAGGCGTGGTGTTACATGCCTGTAACCCCTGTACTCTGCAGGTTCAGACAGGAGGAATGTCAAAGCCAGCGTCTGTCTGGGTTACATAGTGAATTCCCACTCGGTCCTGAGTGAGAAAAAGAAAAGGAAAACTATCCATAATAAAAAGTTTGAAAGCAAACAAAACCAGGCTGGGAACGACAAAATCATTGTATCTGAGATCACTCCTCTATCTTCAGGGTTTCCTAAAAATAAGATGGGTGGTTGGCTTTAGAAATGGTTCGGTGGTTCCGAGCACGGGCTGCACTCCTAGAGGCGGGAAGATCGCCAGCTGACAAAGAGCGATAACCAAACTCCAGAGGATCCAAAGTCCTGTTCTGCCTCCGAGGGCACCAGGCGCACTTGTGATACATAGACATGCAGGCAAGACACCCATACACATAGAAAATAACTTTTTTAATAATAATAATAAAACGTTTAGACTGGAGAGATGGTTCAATGATTCGCTGGCTAAGATGTACCTTTCTTGCAGAAGTTCCAAGTTCAGTTCCCAGCATGCATCTTGGGAGGCTCCTGAGTGCCATCTCCAAGGACAGCGTCACTTTTGTGCATGTACCCACACATAGGCACACAATTTTTTTTTTAAAAAAAAATATAGCTTACTTTGTAAAGAAAAAAAAAAAACAAAAGAAAGGAAAGGATTTCTTGCCTTTAAGAATGATACCCATGCCTCAGCTCCTCAGATCGCCGGGGCTGAGCTGTGAGTTCCAATCGAGAGCGGCAGCGCTCGGGAAGATGGTGGTGAGCGCATCAAAAAGATTTGCTCCTACCTGAACCTCGCTGATTGGGCTGCCAGTTGCAGATCTGTGTTCAAGATGAGCGGACTAGGGGAAAGCTCCTTGGATCCGCTGGCCACTGAGTCTCGGAAACGCCAATTGCCACGCGACGCTGCAGGGCAGGGTCTTGCCTACGGTGGTGGAAAGTGGAGACGGGAGGAGGAGAGCAAACACAAGAACGGGCTGAGCTGAAACCGGCAAATCTTAGCGGTTTCAACAATTCAACGCCAAACCAGATAAATACGCGATTTTAAAGGAAACAGTGCCGGGCGGTGGTGGCGCACGCCTTTAATCCCAGCACTCGGGAGGCAGAGGCAGGCGGATCTCTGTGAGTTCGAGACCAGCCTGGTCTACAAGAGCTAGTTCCAGGACAGGCTCCAAAGCTACAGAGAAACCCTGTCTCGAAAAACCAAATAAATAAATAAATAAATAAAAATAAAAAATAAATAAAAATAAAGGAAACAGTGAGACAGGTACATCAAGGAAAAATTGTTTCCAGTGATGGTGATGTTCAGACAGCTGACGTGTCTTCTACAGGACAGGCGGTCACTGGTAAAGACTCTTTAGGACCGCTTTTACTGCATTGGACGGTTCGTTTGTGGAGGATCGAGGGAGCAGCATCGTATTTGCGTCAGAAAATATCGCTCAGTATCTACAGTACAAGTAGGAGAACCTAGTTAACACAAGTGTCTACAGCATCTTACACGGCAGGAAGGAAAGGACTTCCTTCAACACTTACCCAAATCCAGTTAATGGATTGAGTTTCTTGGACTAATGAGGCCCAGAGACAAAAAGCCATCGTTGTATGCTGATGAAAACTCGATATTTTGGAAGACATGAATGGCAGTCCTGAAGCTCCCAAGGATATGAAACAATGCAGGGCTTCGCCTGCCCTGTCTCAGCTTCGAGCTCCGTTGGAAGCAGGGCAATGCTGTGCTGTGCAATCTGCGTGGCACACCGGGTAACTACAGGGGAAAGGGCCTTCCCACCAAGTCCTGGGAGCTTTGTTACCAGGCATGACCTCTCAGGAAAGATTGTCAAGATAGATACAAACTCACTCAGATCTTCCATGAGGCCTGGCTTTGACGATACCATCCAAAAGTGTATCCAGAGATTCTTCAGTCAGAACGATGGGCATTCATGGTCCCAGAAGCGACACTATTCGAGTCCATGCTGAGACCCCATCGCTTCTCATTGGTGGGTGGAGCTATCGTGAGGGCGGAGACAAAAAGCGATCTTTTCCGAAATCCTGGAATGAAAGATCGTCATGGCTTCCTCTCCGCCCACTTTCTTCAGAGGTGATGTCACTAAATGTAACCACACCCTTAGGACGCTTTGCTGTTGATATGCAAGCGAGAAAAGGCAGGAAAGTTGTTGGATTCCATGAAGTGAATTTAGAGTCTTAGAAATGTTTTCTTTAAGGTTATATTTTTTATCCAAAAGTTAGTATTTTCCACTAAATAACTGCTTCCTGGGTAAGGCCAGGGTGTGGGGTGTGTGGAGGAGGAGGGGGAGGGTGGCAGTATGTTGGGAGAATACTGGATACCTCGTTACCTTTTTTTTTTTTTAAGATTTATTATGTATACAACATTCTGCCTCAATGTCTGCCCGCACGCCAGAAGAGGGCGTCAGATCTCATTACAGATGGTTGTGAGCCACCATGTGGTTGCTGGGAATTGAACTCATGACCTCCGGAAGAGCAGCCAGTGCTCTTCACCTCTGAGCCATCTCTCCAGCCCCCTCGTTACCTTTTATTCTAGTGGCCTAGTTACATTGCTTCTAGGAACTGAATTTAGAATAAAAAAGAATGGTACATATGTATTTTATGTACTCTCTATGTTAGAGGGCTTTCAAAATGAAAAACTAAAATGAACTATGCCAATCCTGTACATCGAACATAGTAAATAATATAGAATAGCTGTCAGAGTTTTAAAATCCAGTTTATTAAGGTTAGAGTGTAGCCCAATGGTCAGTGTTTGCCTAGCCCAGGGAAGTCCCGGGTTCAACAACATTTATTCATGTAGCTTGGAAGGGACCAAGCAATCCTGTCTTTCAAGAAAATATGAAGGGTGGGATAGTGGTGGTGGGTGCACACCTTTTATCCCAGCACTCGGGAAACAGAGGCAGGCAGATCTCTGGGAGCCTGCCCTACAGAGCGAGTTCCAGAACAGCCAAGGCTACACAGAGAAACCCTGTCTCGAAAAACCAAAAGAAAAAGAAAAACGAAGGAATTGCCTTGGCTTCTAGAGAACACCTGCACAGACAATCGGCCACCCCCATTTACAAGCACACGACTGGACTGGAAAGCCTTCGATTAACAGCGGTCCTGTCTTTCAAGGAGTATACTAACTGTACTAATTCATTCTTGATGAAAACGACCCAGCCCTGTCTTCACACGTCACAATGCTTGGCCTATAAAAACGATCGGCATCAAGATAAACGTGTTTAATTCTTTTCACATCTGGTCTCCTACTCCCAGGCTATGACAGTATTTGTTCTTGTTTCGGGTAAGGGATGATGAATAATTTGTTTTCCGTGCCATTAGGGGTTCATACCAGCTAATGATTAACCACCACTGGTTCTTGGAGAGAGAAGCTGACTGGAGAGCCTTAAACCCATCAGAGTCCCATCTCAGACGTCGCTCAAGAGATTGTACAAATCTAACACAAACAAGAACCAGACGCACGCGTCTAATAACTAGAGACTGGTGCACATCGTGCAATCCATGGATGGACTGCTACTCAGCCGTTACAGTGACATGTTGGTTTGTCATAGGCCCCACTCCAACCTTCAATCTCATGTCACCCCCAGAGGTAGTCACCCTTAATGTTCTCTCGACATTCATCCCAAAATATGCAGACATTCAAAAATTTTTATGCAAAAACGATTGCACTGTTTTTACCAGGTGTATAAGTGTGTTTGTGTATGTGTATGTACAGACAGTTACGGGCCATATGGTGAAGCACACATGTAATGGCAGTTTTATAAGATTGAATAGACTTGCCAGATGTGGTGGTACACACCTCTAATCCCAGCACCTGGAAAGACAGAGCTGGATAGCCTGGCCTATGTAATGAGTTCTAGACCATCCAGGGGTACACGGGGAGATCTGTTCTTAAAAAAAACAAAACAAAACAAAAACAAAAGTGGCCTAGTAACATCATATCCATTTTGGATAAGAACGCTGTACGATGCCTGCATAATGAAATCACCTGACAACCTGTTTCAGAATGTATTAGCATTGTTAATTGATGAGTCAGGCTGATTTCCTCTATCCTGTAATAATACATCAACTGCATATTATGTCTTTTCCTGTGTTTTTTTTTAGTTATTTGGATTCTTTTCGTTAATTATTTTTGTAAACTTCTAACCTGTAGATTCATTTGTCAAACTTTAGAAATGTGTGTGTGTGTGTGTGTGTGTGTGTGCATACATGCATGTGCCCGACAGCCTGAGGTGGCAGAAGAGGGCATCAGATTCCATGGAGCTGGACTTAGGTGGTTTTGAGCCATCTGATAAAGGTGCTAAGAACTGAACCAGGTCCTCCCGAGCAGTCACCCACCCAGGCTTCTCTCCAGCCCTGGTCTCTTTTAACACCAGGTTGTTCTTACAGCTGCATGACCTCTTCTTGAACTAAGTCTGTGTCTCATGTGTGCTCTTATTTACTCTGGCTTCCTTGTGTTTGAGAAAATAAACAAATAAAACTGCTTTCCGACAACAAGCCCATGCTGTCTTGACCTCAAGTGTGGCCCACATCAGCCTCCTGAGTGCTGGGATTAGGGGATGATGATATGTATACCTGGCCCTGCTTTTAAAAACATTCTGGATTTTTCCTTCTATCCAACATACTTTCATTTTTTCAAGTGAAATGCATATAAAGATGGGTGTCTTGTGCTGCTGAATGGCTCAGTAGTAGATCAAGAGCTTGCTGGTGAGCTGGTAGCCTGAGTTCCGCCTCTGGGACCCACGAAAACGTGGGAAAGGAGAGCCGGTCCACAAGGTTGTCCTGTCACACGCATCCCTCCCGTAGCCTTCGCCACACGATAGGAATACATACAGATTTATATCTCTGTAATTCTGGGTTCTGATTTGGAAGGCTTTCCTTACTCCAACATCATACGGTTCTCATAAAGAGCGAGGCATAACCTCTGTCTAGAGCACAGCCCACATCTCTTGCAGCACCTTCAGAACACACTTTTGTGCATTTTTAAAAAAAATCTTTCTTCAGGGATTGGGAGAGGGGATAGCCCTGGCTGTCCTGAAACTTGCTAAGTAGACCAGGCTAACCTCGAACTCAGATATCCACCTGCTTCTGCCTCCCAGGTGCGGGGACTAAAGGCTTGCACCACCACTGCCCAGTTCCAGCTTTGTTTTAACTAACACCCCCTTTGCTGATTTCCATGAGCTGTAGCACTGGTTGCCGACTAAAACACTAAACAGAAAAACAGTTGCCTGGGTTTCATCCAGGATCTACAGATCCAGTTCCGTGCCAGCTTTTGCTCATTCCCCAACCCCTAAAGGTACCATAGCAAAATTTGGCAAAAGGGGCCAGCAAAATGGCTCATTTGGTTAAGGCAGTTGCTATGCAAGCCTGATTCACCTCACATGGTGGGAGAACCAACTCCTGAGATAACTCCCCTGACTTCTGCATGGTATAACATGGAGCAGGTGTATATTCTCTCTCTCTCTCTCTCTCTCTCTCTCTCTCTCTCTCTCTCTCTCTCTCTCTCTCTCTCTCTCTCTCTCTCTCTGTCTCTCTCCTTCCCTCTCCCCACCCCACAAGAACAATTTTTTTTTTTTTTTTCGAGACAGGGTTTCCCTGTAGTTTCTAGAGCCTGTCCTGGAACTAGCTCTTGTAGACCAGGCTGGCCTCGAACTCACAGGAAAGTAAAATGGAGCCAGGCGGTGGTGGCGCACGCCTTTAATCCCAGCACTCGGGAGGCAGAGGCAGGCGGATCTCTGTGAGTTCGAGGCCAGCCTGGTCTACAAGAGCTAGTTCCAGGACAGGCTCTAAAGCTGCAGAGAAACCCTGTCTCGAAAAACCAAAAAAAGAAAAAAAAAAAAAAAAAGAAAAGTAAAATGGGCTATGATTATGAATAGGCAAGATGGCAAATGTATAATATACACACGAGCTGATCCTTGTGAACACAGAAATGTGAACATAAGAGAAAACAAGAGGTGCAGGGCCCGGAGAGACAGATTTTCAGCGGGGGAGAGCACTTTGCTCTTCCAGAGAAGTCAAGCTCAGTTCTGAACACTCAAGTTATGGCTGACAGGAGCCGGTGATCCACCTCCAGTGGGGACAATGCCACTTCTTCTGGCCTCTGAGGTGAACCTGCACTCATGTGCATACCCTCCCCCATATACATACTTAATCAAAACATAAATCTTAAACAAAAAGTGCAACTTAGTTTTATAACCATTCATAAGTCCATTTCCTGGTGATCAAACACCCTTTTCTGACCTCTTTCGGGCACCAGGTACACACATCATGCACAAGTAAGCAGGCAAAACACTCATAAAATAAATAATTTAAACAACAGACCAAACAAAACCCAGTGGTAGAGTACTTCCTAAGCATGTGTGAGGCCAGGAGTCCCATTACCAGAATGTTAAAGAATAAAAGGAAGAGAGAAGGGACTGTGGAGACAGCTCAGTGACTAAAAATATTTGCTATGCAAACATGAAGACTTAAGTTCGAATCCCCCCACCTACATAAAAGCAAGGTATGGTTGCGGGAACCTGAGTTGGGTCGGTCCAGAGAGCAGACTGCAGAACCCTCAGGCTTGGGGTCAAGGAAGGGAATCTGTCTCAAGGAACCAAGACTGAAAGAGGCAGAGGAAGACACCAGCTCCTTCTTCTCAATGTGACACCCGTGTGCCCCCACCCCACATATACACAAACGGAAGAGTGAACAGAAAATGTGCAAAAAAAACAGGTGGGGTGAAAATCTAGTAACTTCCTCTGAGATCTTGGGTGTCTCTGATTTTAGGTCAAACTCCGACCTGCTAGAAAGACAGGAATTCCTTGAGAGCCAGGCAACCTATGCCTAATACCTTGTTTTATGTCTTTTAGCTATGCCATAATTGAATGTGTTGTTCAAGTTATCTTGATTTTAAGAAAAATGTAATTTATACAATAGTTTGGATATTAATGGGAACATTTAAATGTCTCAGAAACTATGAAGCACAATGAAGATACAAGATGATGAAAGTCACCAGGACACGGGAGGCAGAGGCACGTGGATCTGTTTGAGACCAGCCTGGTCTACAGAGTGAGTTCCAGGACAGCTACACACAGAAACCCTGCCTCACCCCTGCCAGCCCCCAAAAACAGATGTTGAAAGCAAAGCGGATAAAGACTGGACTCAATGAGTTCGTTCTTTGTTCTGTCCCCTGGAGGCCAAAGGCCATCATCAGAGGAAAACCAAGATCTCATCCCAAAGGCAGTAAGAGATAGTTTATTCTGAGCCAAATGGCCTGGAAAACCCGAGTTTGGGTGGACCCCAGAGACACGTTCCCCACGGAAGCTATCATGTAAACTGTTAATCACATCCATTGGTGAGGCACGTCAGAGCAGAACAGGGAAAGTCTCGGGTGCCACAGAGTCGGTGGAAGCTGCCGGTCGGTTAAGGGGTTATCTTCTAAAGGTTTCAACTGATAGCCCAAAGAGGCAGGTTAGACGCAGAGTAGGCTGGGACTTGAGAGAGAGCAGGACAATTTGGCTCTGCATATCCCAGCTCTCCCCAACCAGACATTCTGATCCGGCAACCAGTTCACACAAACCACAGTGTGGCTTTTTCAGGGAACTTCAGTCCAAATCACCCAGGTAAATAAAAGTGACTTCCACCGTGGAATAAGAATGAGTGTGTGTGTGTGTGTGTGTGTGTGTGCGTGTGCGTGGACTTCCTAGAAAGTACTCAAAAGCAAAAGCAGCCCTGACAGCTGCCTACACCTGAAGAAGAGAATTATCTGATAATGTTGATAAACTCACAAGATGGCTGGCCCTTGAGAAGACAATGGCTAGTCCCCCCCACACACACCTGAGATGTGATGATTGCAGGTCCCCTGTGCAGTGTTTGGAGCCCAGCCTACATATTTTTATAAAGATCTGCCCTTGCTGGGCTCCAAGCAAGAGATCCGATGACCATGTGAGTCAGCCTTCCCCAACCCGGGGCCAGCACCTGACGGCAATCACACCCAAGCCAATTGTCCAGACGAAACGAACAACTCCATCATTTGACTTGACAGGCCTGGTACCAATAATAACAAACTTGTTGCTACCGGCCTCTTCTCTCGGCTTTCCCAAGTTTGTGCCATTTGAATCTCTGCCTGCTCAGGGTCTGCAGACCGGGAAAATTAACTTGTCTGTCTTTTAACAACTCTGTTTGGCTTAAGGCACCAAACGGGACTGCGTGTACCGCAAAGAAGATGAATAAATAACAAATAGTGGTGGAAAACGTTTGTCGCTAGGCTGTGAGAGCACAAGGCCACCTCTCGGTTGTACTTAAGCAATTCGATGAAGAGGCATTTTTAAAAATCCATTGAATAACACGTGGCAGCAACAACTAACCCAAAGTCAATTGAATCAGTGACGCGGAAGAGGCCCTGAGACTTTCAGAGTGACAGCCAGAACTGAAGCTCGTCTTTCTGTCGTGAAGACAGAAGAAAAAAAACAAAACAAAACATATATTGCTGGTGTTACAAGCTCGAGCTGGGGGGTGGGGTGAGGGTGGGGGTGTCGTTTCCCTTTTCTGTAGCTGTGCAGAGCGGATGCACTGTCCGGCAGGAATGCGAAGCTCCTAACGAGCTCCGCTCCGGCCACAGCGGTGGAAGGGAAGGGGTGGGGGAGGGGCGCCATAAGGCTCCAGCTGATCTCAGAATCCGGCCAGCGCGTTCCCGCTTCCTAACGGCCTCGAAATGATTTACACGAGCAGAAGGTGTGCCTTGGCGGGGTCCAGCTGGCCTTCGCGTCACGGTGAGTTTTATTCTGCGTTTTTTCCCCCCTCCCGTGCCCGTTTGAAAGAGGCTTCTACTTCTCTCCACCCCTCCCGCTTAGCCCTGTAAAGTTTGTTTTCAAACCGTTAAACCCGGTTTCCATTTCGGCCGCCTGCGGATCGCAATTCGTGAGCCAGGCTGACTTGGAGAAAAGAAAAAAGCTACCTTTGTGTACATAATGAGAGCCACCGCGTGGGCGCGGGTAACCGCCGGGAAGGAACGTTTCGGCCTCGCGCTGCCGCGGCTGGGTTTAGCCGACCCGAGGCGGGTCCCGTGGAGCGGCCCCGAAGCCACTGTCCCAAGTTAGCAAACAAAGCGACTAGGCAGTCCCCGCCGGGCCCGAACCGGACTCCTGCCACTCACGCGGTCCAGCTCCTCCTCCTCGCGTCTTTCTTTCCCTCCTCTCCAGAGTCCCCAGCGGACGTGAGCCACCAATCCCAGCCACAAACAACCCTTCAAAAACCAGACAGAGGCGGCCCTCCAACGGGCGGCTCCCTCCCCGCATCACATCAGTCCCGCACCCGGGCGCAGCAGCTGAGTCATCGCCAGCCAGGTCCCGGAAAGCTCTGCGACCCGGGCAGTTTGCAGAGGGGGTTGCCAGCCGGTGGGTTCTGTCTGTCTCCCCGGACACGGTCCTGCAACCGCCTCCTGCTTTAATTTCCGCGCGTGCACTCTGCAAACCACCGGGGAGCGCGCGGGGTGCGGTGGGGGTAGGGTAGCTTTAAGGTTCCTGCCTCACAGTGGCGCTTCCCGCAGTTGGTTCATTTTGGAAAAAGTATCCCAAGCTTCCTTAACTCTGGGTTTTTAACGCACTCCCCTGAGGGGTTGTCTTTGGGAAGGGGGCGCGGCGAAGGCACGCGTTAATTTCCAACGTAATCGTAAACAGACTCCAAAGTCTAGCGGGTCATTCTGTGGCCGCCTTAGTGTGACTCGGCTTTAACCTTGTTTTCTCCGGGATGTCTCCTCCTGCCGGATCTCCACCGAGGTCACAAAACCAGAACAGCCACAGAGCCGAAACTGGAGACAGACACTGGCGCTGACGTCGCTGCTCGGCTTATTTACGTTTGGGGTTTTTCTTTACTTTTTTTTTTTAAGTAATGGGGAAAGTCTTCTGTGACATGTGACAGTTGGTTTGCTTTTTTTTTTTTTTTTTTTTTTTTTTTTTTTTTTTTAACTAATGGGCATAGGTGAAAACTAGACCCAGAAGTGCGGGCATGCGCATCTTGAAATCAGCCAAAACAGCATCTGGGTTGTATTTGGGGCGGGGGTGGGGGGATTCATAGTTGAACTCCTATTGGAGCGCCCCTCTCAAGCAAAATAAACCAATAGGAACGAGTGTGTACTTAATGGCTAGTTTCTGTTTGAAATACTGAAGGGTGAAGGGGGGTATCCTCTGGTAGGGATTGTAGCCCACAAAGTTAGACACTGTTTACCGAAACGGACGAGCAGCCCCGGCGTGGTCAACCCTTTTCTACAAAGGTGGGCGGCGCGCGTGGGGGGGGGTAGTAGCGGGGCACACACGCGCCCCAGTCATCCCCAAGCCCAGACGTTTAAAGACCATGTGAGCATGACAAGTGTCTATCCCCAACGTGTTAGATTTCGAAACTGTCTTGCAATCCAATCCGGAACTCAGAGCCTGGGGTAACAGACGTTCGCCTAGGGTGCCTAAGTTTGTGTCTCATTCTCCCCCCCACCCCCGCGCCCTTCACCTCCACACACACCTCCCACTGTCAAGAAGAGTCCACGAGGAGAAGGGTGCGCCGCGCCCGCGTGTCAATGGCAGCTGCGCCTACTGGAAGAAGTTGGTTCTTGCCCGGAATACTTTTCCTCCGGTGCCCCACCCCTTGAATCAGCAGCCGCTGCCTCTTGCGGCTGGAGCAGGGACAAGTGGAGTTTGGGGCAGCTGTCAAAAACAAGGGTGGGGGTGTCTTTTCTTCTCTGGGATGGACCGGAATGAAGGAGGAGGTGTCCTTAACTCTCTCCCCATCTGTTGCAAACTAAAAGCACTCTTCGCCCGGGAGGAAAGGCCCCGGAGGAGAAACCGGTGTGGCCGCCGAGGTCTGAGGGATGTGGACGGCATCAGCGCTTCAGGCAGGCAGGCATGACCCTGTTTCTGGGCTCCGCCACCCCAGAGAGGGACCAGTGACCGCGGCCCCCCCGGATCAGGGCTGTTGAGCTGGAAGGTGCGGGGGAGGGGCAGAGGAGCGGCTGGGCGGGCGGGGGACTGGGCGGGCGGCTGGGGGCGGAGGCAGGACCTCCTGTACCTTCCCTCTGCTCTCTCACTCTGACAGCGCCGAGGTGCGCGGAGTGGAGCGGGAAACAAAGGAGTTGGGTAGGGAGGGGAGTGAGTTGGGCCAGAGAGAGCCCCCGGCTGGCTGCCAGAAGATCCTGGCTGGAGGAAGCCCAAGTGTCACTTGAATTCCAACCCAGGAGTCAGCGCCTGGGACCCAAGCACCTTGTGTAGCAATAGTGGCTGGAATACTCTTCTGTAAGTTACCGGAGCGCCAGTAAAGGAGGATCATCGCCCGCCCCCCCGCCACTCCGACTGCTGGCCCCTAGAAACCCCAGCTTAACCTCTCGCTGGGACGGGAGTTCCAGAATGAAAAGCAAAAAGGGTAAGGTTGCGGTGGGCTGTGAGCACCCGGGGCTTCAGTGCGGGACATGTGCGGGCCGCGCTGGATCGGGGGACACTGACTTGGTGGACTTTTCCGCCCAGTGGCACCCGGGCCGGAGAAGTGGCCGATCTCTTTGTTGAGGCTGTGTCTCGAATGGCAGTTGCTGTTCTTTTCCTTCTAGACACAACACGAGGGGCTGTTGTGGGGAACAGCCTCACCACGCTGCTGGCACGTTGTCAAGAAACACGCTCTGCGCCTTGTTTGTGCGCCTCCAAGTTTCATTGTCTTCACTGACACCCCATGCTCGATCCAGCCGCCGCGTGGTCTCTAGTGCTGTTTTCTGGGACGGGGTGTGGGCTGGGTGTTTAAGGGTCCCCTCACACCTCGCGTTCCCCTGTGGAGGGTCGTTGGCGCATTCCAGCCACCTTACCCTTTGTCTAAAAGTTCGGTTCCGGGTGCTCTCACTCCTTACCAGACCACGGTACTGTTTCTTAGGGATGTGGTTGGCTTTTTTTTTTTTTTTTTCACTATCAAAAGAATGTGATCCAGGACCCACACATCATTCTAGGGCGAGGGAAGCTGGACTTTTAAGATTACTAGCCTCTAAAAGTTTTCCCACGATGAATTTAGCACAGCGTGAGCTGTTGGAACGCTAGGACCATGCAGTCAAAATGTGTTCAAGTGTGACAAGCAGGCTTGGTTGTAAGTGCAAAGAGCGAAACTGTCATTGTTTCCACCACGCTTTACAACTAAAACTTGCCGTCAGTCTGGTTTAAAAACAAAATACACAGGGGAGAGGAAAAAAAAAAAACCCCGAAAGGTCAAAAGCCTGTGAAGTCCCTTTTGAAGCTAACTTTGGAATCCCTGACTGGGAGGTCCCTCGAGTGTTCAGTCGTGGACTAGAGTTGGCTTTTCTGTTGTGATTTATGTGGGGTGGTTCAAAACAGAAGTTAATCGCTTGGGGAAGCTGGCGGGGGGGGGGGGGGGGGGCGGGGGCGCTGCTGCGCATGCCCAAGAGCTTCCTCGAGTTTGTTACTCCACATTCTTTCAGACCCAGACCGCCACTGCAGTTCCAACGACTGCAGTTCCAACGGAACACGGTTACGGAACACGGTTACGGTGGCCACCTCCCGTACACACACACACACACCCCGGGGTTCCTCCCCGCTCTCTTCCTTATAGAGTTGTGCTGATGTAGTTCCGTAGGAGACCCTGAAACACACGGAACTCATGAAGACCCCGGGTACTTGGTTAAGTAGGCCGCCTTGCCCATCTCCATCCTGGCACAGGGAGAGCTTGGGCGCTTAGAGTTGGAAGAGTTTAACTGAGCTTTGGGGAAGGCTTCGGGATCCTCTGCAGAGTCGTGTCACTGACGAGACTGACAGATGTAGACCTGGTGGGAGGTGTTCTGTTCCAGTAGCATCTACATGAGGTGTTTTGGTTTTGAGTAGTTCTCGGTGCGGTGCGGAATGCGAAGCCGGGATTCCGTGGGTGGGAAGGGGGACCGGCTACTAGCCTCCTCCTTCTTGGGTGTCCCCTTCCTTAGATGCAAGGTCTGGGGAAAA
Source organism: Arvicola amphibius (assembly GCF_903992535.2). Taxonomy (NCBI): domain Eukaryota; kingdom Metazoa; phylum Chordata; class Mammalia; order Rodentia; family Cricetidae; genus Arvicola; species Arvicola amphibius. The sequence continues at coordinate 17,384,063 of NC_052064.1, forward strand.
CATCAGAGGTCCCCAGCCCAGAGCGCGTGGGTCCCGCAAGTCAATCCCCAACTCGTGGAAACAATGAACGGTGACGTGTTGGAGGGGAAACTTTGCGGCAGCCGCTTCAGAGCTTATGGTGGGGAGGCTGCTGAGGTTGCTCGGGCTCCTTTCCCTTTTTAGGTTTCCCCAGCACATGGTCTGAATGGGGGCAGACCCCTAAGGCCGTGAGCCCCATTGTTCCATTTCGAGTTCCTTAGGGACCCTGGTCCAGCTTAGTTGCTAACTTGTACAGTAGGGGTTGAAGAACTCCAAAGAACAAAAGCTGCTTGCTCTCCTCCGGCTCCTCCCTCAACTGCGAGCCTCTACAGCCCTGCCTTCCCCCTGCTGGAGACTACCTGGGAGGGGAGGGCCAGCTTCCCTGTCCTTGGGCCTGGAGTGTTTAAACCTGTCCGCCTATTGTCTGTCTTAGGAAAGTCTGAACATCTTTCAACTTCAGAACAAAGACTGGTCTGACAATAAAGTGCCTTCGTAGAAAGCAGAAAGCCGAGACAGCCCGAAAGAGCTCCCAAAATGGCTTCGGAACTGGCTGGGAGAAGGCTCGACTTGGAAACCCCCAAGTGTCCTCACAGGGTCTCCAAGCCCCGTTGAATCAGTTTAGGGCCGTGCTGCGCTGTGGATTTAGTGACTTGGGTGTGAAGTTCCATCCGAGTTACTTGTCCAAAGGGGAGACTTGTTGAGTTTGTTTATCCTTAAACTTTTCCTTTGATCTTTCTCCACATTCTTTTTCTAGTCTCCATTAGATCTTTAAAACCCAAGCTTTCCCACCACCCAACCTTGTTACAGAGGTTCAGAAAAAGAAAGTGAAGAAGCAAGATTTGCTTCTTAGCGCCATGGGATCCACAGGCCATCTTGTGGCTTTCTGAACAACATTTCCTTGTATGTGGGTAGAGTAAGAGGCTTGTGATTCTGTCCCACACCCACCTCTCTCCCTCCCCAACCGCATTTTTTTTTTTTTTTTCAAAAAGTGTAAGTAAAGCGAGACTATTGGAAACAAGTCCTGACCGGGAAACTTTTCAAAAGCTCTGTTACAGTAGGAAATGAGTAACAAGGAAAAAAGCCTGTGTTTTTCCAAGTCGAGCCACAATCGGGAGCGAGTTTTAATGAAAACAGCTCTGACAGTAGCAAGCGTGGTCTAGCAACGCTGAACACATCAGCTGGCGCGCCCAAGGCACCAAGTCTTAACTTCCTGTTCCTTCAGCCTTTGTGCATGCTTTGGAAATGTTTGTAAAGAAGGCTTGCCTTCTTTCTTTCTTTCTTTCTTTCTTTCTTTCTTTCTTTCTTTCTTTCTTTCTTTCTCCTCCCTCCCCCTCCTTTTCCCCTCCTTCCTTCCTACCTTTTTTTCTTTCTCAAATGAACAGGGGCGGCAGTTTGGTGTTGCTTAACTGAAACCTGCTTTGTGTCCTTAGACCAATTCTGAAAGATCATGCATGCTTTTTGTCAAACTCCAGTGATCAGATGAAAGGGCGGGCGTTAGGGGTTTTTTGTTTCAAGCACTTTGTTATTACCAATTTACAGTTGGGAATTAACTGCTCAATGAGCAAGTTTCACACTTTTCCCCTCCTAGATTTAAAAAGAGGGGGCAGGGAATAGAGTGCCTGGCTTTTCTGAAGTTGGGGGAGTTGAAGCAAACTGCTTTATTCAAATGCTGTTAGTTACCCAATTAACCTGACATGTTTAAGAGTGAGATTTCCTTAGTTATCAAAGCAAATGTGAAACAGGAACTCATTTATAGTCGAAGGTGGTTTTTTAAAATGGTTTTTCACCCATATTTCAATATGGGACTTTTAAATTTTCTCAAATTCTGTACAATGAAAGTGCTTTCGGTTTTAAAAATTGCCTTTTCTTTAGAGTTTTTTTTTCCTCAGAGCATTAATTGCATTTTTAAGAAGGGACACTTGACTTGTGAGGCAGTTAAAAATGGAGGGTTCTTGTGGTTTATTATGGCAGTTTGTTAAGCCTTAAGCTACAGTGAATTTGCAAAATCATCTGTCTCTTTTGTTAGAACTTGCTTTTACTTTGTCTGGGGGATTTGGGCTTTTCCTGTAGGAATGCCTTCTAGCACCTTCTGCCCCCTGCAGGCAAGGCTAGAAATGTGTCAACAAAGTCAGTCTGCTCCTGGTTGTAAAATAAATTCCTTTAAAATTTATGGAGTTGATGTTTCACTGTGAAGAATATCTGTTTTTATTTTCTAGATCAGTAAAAGAGCTCAATTAAGATTGGATAAAAAGCTATACAAAGCTTAGAAAAGATACATTTTTGCAAACTTTGCCCTCAAATAGAAAGCTTCATATATTATAAACTTTACATTGCCTGACTTTTAGATTTAAAAGCAGTTACTAGCATTTGTTAGATTAAAGGCCTTAAGGTTCAAAATGATGCTAAAATGTCTGTAAAAGTCAAGCTGGCCTGAATTTTCATTGGACTGTGATTTAAATATTCTGTAGGGTTTGTGAATTCTTAACATTTCTGGCAGGATTAAAGCATTTATCACCAAAATGGTTTCCTCTGTGGGTCGCATATTCAATTTTCTTTGTCATGGAAGAATTAAAGACTGATGGGCAGGGTAGCATTGCAGGTTCATATCTAAGTACACAAAAATGCACATTGCTTGCTCTCAGCAGCAAATCTTTCATGGAAGGAGAGACACATTTTCAACCTTAGTCACTGGATAGTGTCTCTAGGTAGCAGTGACCTCAAAGACAAGGTTGTGGGATACATTCCCCTTCCTATTTCAAGTGTGAAAACTTCTTACTCCCTTCGAGTGTCAGGTTGGCTTTTCTAAGCATCATGTTAGAAATACAAAAGTTTCCTCTCAATTGGCTACAGCAAGAAAGACTCTTTGAGAATTGGTTGGTTGAGGGCCTGTCCCATGGCAGTGGTAGTCTCTGACTGCTTCTCCAGGCCTTTCTGCAGAGACCTTGGCTCAGACTGAAAGCTTCACAGGGACATAGACTAGTGTAAGCAGACGAGCTCCGAGATGGTAGCCCTGCTGGTGAAAGTCACTGACGTGGACCTCGTCCTTTCGCAGGCCTTGTTGCAGCTTCTGGCAGTGAGACTGAGGATGAAGACAGCATGGATATTCCCCTGGACCTGTCCTCTTCAGCGGCCTCAGGCAAGAGGAGGAGGAGAGGCAATCTGCCCAAGGAGTCTGTTCAGATCCTGCGGGACTGGCTGTATGAACACAGATACAATGCGTATCCCTCCGAGCAAGAGAAAGCCCTGCTCTCCCAGCAGACACACCTGTCCACGCTGCAGGTAAGGGGAAAAGCTAAAGGTTAGCACCAGGACTTCACCCCTGCGCTGCCAGGCTTCCATCCCAAGCCTCCCCCCTAACGTGTGCATATGTTTGTTTTATTTACCATCAGACACTTTATAGCATTCCCGTGTGTCATTTCAGTAAGCTCTTCCCTAATCTAGAGGAAGCGAGAAACAGGACCTTCCCATTTCAAACTTCATAGTGTGAAAAGCTAATAATTGGCTATTTATAGAGGACAGAAACACTTGGCACTCATCTGTCAGGAAGCATTTCCTTCAGTGCCTGAAAGAGCCTATGCAATGTGTATTGAAAAGGAGGTTAAACCTTACTCTATTGCCCAGGAAACTGGTTTGATATTTAAACAAGGACAGACCTCAGTGAGGTAATTCGTGTTATGTCTGTTGACACAGTCATTTGAACGGAGAGAAATCAGTTACTGGGGGGTGTGGCCTCTTTTATACAGGAAAAGCTTTCCTGTAGTTGATTAACTTAAATGCTAGGGCAGTAGGTAGTAGGTTGAAGCAGACTAAAGGTGAACCTTCCTTAAAGTTATTTTCAAGTATTTGAGATCTTATGCCTTTCCCTTGCTCCTGAAAGGGTTTGTGGATGACGGCACATCCATAGCAAATTTGTCCTTAGGGCAGGCTGACTCAGCTTAAATGCCTTGCAATAACTTGTAAGTCCCTTGTTGCTGTTGTTGGGTCCCTCACCTGCTAGGCAAATGTTCTACCATTGATTGGACTACCTCCTTAGTCCCAGATAAGCCCTTTTATGCCTCCTTTAACTCAGAGAGAGAGGTCAGTTAGGCACCCTACATAGGATGTTTTCAAAACCTGTTTGTCGAGTGCGCAGAGCAAGTGTTGAAGCAGATCCCTGTGGTTTCAGGTCTGTAACTGGTTCATCAACGCCCGCCGCAGGCTCCTCCCTGACATGCTGAGAAAGGATGGCAAAGATCCAAATCAGTTCACAATTTCCCGCCGTGGGGCCAAGATTTCAGAAGCTAGTTCTGTGGAAGCTGCAATGGGTATCAAAAACTTCATGCCGGCTCTAGATGAGAGCCCGTTTCATTCCTGCACAGTTGGACCCAACCCAACCCTAGGGAGGCCAGTGTCTCCCAAGCCTTCCTCTCCGGGATCCATTTTGGCTCGCCCTTCAGTGATCTGCCATACCACTGTGACTGCCCTGAAAGATGGGCCTTTCTCTCTCTGCCAGCCGGTTGGTGTGGGACAGAGCACAGACGTACAGCCAATAACAGCCAGCAGCTTCACAGACACCTCTCTCGTGTACCCTGAGGACACTTGCAAATCTGGACCGAGTCCAAACCCTCAGAGTGGCCTTTTCAACACTCCTCCCCCTACTCCGCCGGACCTCAACCAGGATTTTAGCGGATTCCAGCTCCTAGTGGATGTTGCACTCAAACGAGCAGCAGAGATGGAGCTTCAGGCCAAACTCACAGCTTAACCCTTTTTCATACGAAACAGTTCTCCACAATATGGTCCTGACTGTCAGAGTGATGGCAAGAGATGCATTATTTTATATATTTTTCTATTAATATTTGCACATGGGATTGCTCAAACGAAGCTTCCTGTTACTAAGATGTCTTCAATGGAATGCAGTCATTCATTCCAAGAACTACAAACTAAAGCTACTGTAGAAACCGAGGGTTTTCTTTTAAAAATGTTTCTTGGTAGATTTTTCATAATGTGAGACGGTTCCCAATATCATGTGATCTTCTCCCCACTCCTTTTTTTGATGTTTTTTTTTTTTTTCCAGACTGTGCAATACTTAGAAGCCGTAGTGTCTTTCTATTTCCATGTGGAACAGGATGCCCACATACAGTCTAATGAATACATTTTCAGTTTTTTTTAAGATTCAAGCAAGTATGAATCTAGTTGTTGGATATCTTTTCATGATGTAATAAAGTATTTTCTTTAAAAGTTATTGCAATGAAGAGTACTTTCTTGAAGGAAGCATTTAGACCCCAGCAGGAATATAATACACCCACGAGCAGGAAGTGGGGGCAGGGAGGAGTGTGACTTAGAGGTGTGTGTCACTGCTTTGAAGAGGCCGTGGACAACAAACCAGTATGAATAAACAGGATGTGTGTGATATTTACTCTTGATTGGAGAGGGAGCTGGCCCTTCAGTCTTTGCTTAGATTGACAAATTGCACAGAGGTTATCAGCATTTAAGTATTAGATATCACTACATCAGTGAGCTGCTGCATCTTTCAGACAGGCCCATGTTAAATGAAAGGCTTCAAGAGACTGGTCATAGTTTCCTATGTCTTTCTAGTATTAATTCTGGTGGTCCAGGTGGTCCAGGCTTTTGCATCTGAATGCAGCACTCATTTGTGGAGAAGTCACCTTTGACACACTTTTAAAGTGTTTTCCAGGATGCTGGCATGACCGGGAAAGTGCTGGCTCCAATGATACTCTGAGTTTATGAAGCTTTCCAGGGTCATAAGTTTGAAAAAATGGTGCCATGTATACAAGTGGAGTTTGTTGGGACAGGAAATTACTTACACTTACAAAGCCTGGTTGGTCAGAAGGGAATTGGTTGTGCTCCTTTCGGTTGTCACATGCCACAGAACCATTCTGACAAAGTCATGCTTAGTGTGAAGTTCCTTTGTTGCTAAAGCCCTGTCCTCTATCCCACGGCCTGAACTGTCCAGAGTCTGAGGGTGCATCACGGCTTCTCTGTGGTGGTTTTAAACAGGAGCAAATTCTCACACAGTGAAGTTTACCTAAGTGTGAACGTGGCTGCTATAGAAAAAGATGCACTCAAAAGGTTTCTGTGTAAGCGAAACAGAAAAACTTAATCAGTGACCAGCCTAGAAGTATAACAAAATGAAGAAAAAGTCTTCCAGCCAGTGGGGTTCTGTCAAATGGCTGCCTGGCCATAGTACAAACTAATTGAAGGTGGTTAAAGAATTGTGCTTACGTCAGAGCTGGAACAAAGGTCACTAACTTTGCTTTAAATCCAACCGCCTATCCATGTTATGCTGTTACATTAAAAGACAGCGAAAAGAACCCCAAAACTAAAGCTGGGGAGGGAGGTAGCTCAGGACTAGAGTACACAAGGCCAGCCCAAAAATTGGCAAGGTTAAGGGTCAATGAGGCCTGAAGCCCACGTTTTATGCAGTTCTCATTTGAGCGCTATAGATCCTAGTTATCAATTGCTAATGTAAATATAAGCCATTGTGTGGAAACGTGTAACTCAAAAGCTTGTATATCAGCTGGGCATGGTGTCACACCTGTAACCCAGCCTCGAAACAGGAGAATCATAAGGTTGGAGCAATCCAGGGTCGCTTTGTTTTGTTTGGTTTTGGTTTTTGCTATCTCATAATCGCGTCTTTGGTCTGCCTTAGTCTCTTTACACCGAATGTATTTCCAGCACCATGGCCAGCTATCGGTTGATCTGTTGGTAGTCTGTGTCTGTCTGTCTTTCCCTCCTTTGTATTCCTCCATTTTTGCCTTATTTTGGTTTAATTAGTATTATCTAGTATTTTGTCTTTAGTTTGTTTGAGTTGTGAACCATACTGTTTATTTGTTGTGTTTTTAGAGACAGTCTCACTAAGTAGACCAGGTTGACTTTGAACTCAATAGACACTCATCTGCCTCTACCTCCCAAGTTCTGGAATCAAAGGCATTCATTACTGCACCCAGCTGTACTGCTAATTTTGCGTGGATATTGCAGGGATTACAATGTTCATCTTTAGTTTAGTGAAGTCTCTAGTAAGGTCTGTTCACCTAATCTCCCGATTTGCTTTCTTATGTCTGTCACAATAAACATGGATCTGTATATAGCGAACTCAACAATACAGATAGAAGTTTGGCTTAAAAAACAAAAACCAAGACCTTGAGCTTGGCCTGGCTTGGTAGACTATGCCAAGGATGATCATTGTGAGTTCTAAGCCTGCCAGGGCTACATAGTGAGACCCTCTCTCAAAACGACAAGACAAAACATAAGCTTTGTGGAAAACAAAAAATTATAATACTAGTTTAGCCTTTCCAGAGCCTTCCATTCTTTCCTGTAGATTCAGGTGACAGCTGGTGTCCCTCCTAAGCTGGGGGAAGTTCCTACAGGAGGGCAGTGTGAAACGGGTAGTGTGAAACGGTCTAGCGGGAACCCAAGCCTGGGTAACCTCAGTTCAGCGCCCAGGCTCCCTACAGAGGATATTTTGTTTTTTTCATTGAACTTCATTTCACATTTGTCTTGGCAGGATGCTTTCCCTGACAGGAGAGTTTTAGGTTGGTACTTGTCTTCCTTTGGCGTGGATAAGGCACAGCCGGCCTCTGTCCCTATTCTTCTAGAGGAGACACCTGCTGCCATTTCTTTTGTCTTCTGCAATGGGGTGTACTTCCTTAGTTGTGTTGTTCTGGAATTGCAGTAGTTGAGCCTCAGTGTGATTATCTGGGGTTTTCTTCTGTTTTCATTCGGTTTTGTTGCTCGCTTTGCTTTGTATTGTCTTGGAGTTCATTGAGCATCTTGGATGTGTAAGTAAAATTAGGGAAGTTTTGTCCATTAGGTTTGTTTGTTTGTTTTTTGTTTTGTTTTGTTCTATTTTGTTTTTTGAGACAGGGCTTCTCTATAGCCTTGGCTGGTCATTTGTTTTTAAAATACATTTTCTATTTTCTCTCCGAAAATGCCAATAAACTTATATTAGATCACCCGAGATTGCCTTACATGTTTATAAGATTTATATATCCACTATATTTCAAATTCAGTAATCTAATTAATTTTCAGCTTATCTTCATCTTCAGCCTGCTCATGAGTCTATCGCAGGTCTTTTTTCTACATGTAGATTCCCATTCGCTGGAGACAGAACCCATGGTTCATCCATGCTTTTTCTCTGCTGGTACCTTACCGCTGAGCCACACCCCAGACTCCCGTCCCATTCTTTTGTTTTGAGACAAGGTCTCACCTTGTAGACCAGGCTGGCCTGGAACCTGAAGTGATCTTCCTGCTTGTTTTCTGAGTACTGGTATTAAAGGCATACACCATTACACTCTGCCTTAGTCTCATTTTTGAAAAGTCATTTCTATTGTACTGTGACCATTGGCTTATTATTTATTATTTATGTGTAATCTATTTCTCTGTTTTACTTTCTATTTGTGACGTGTACGTAGGTCAGAGATTGACATCAATCTTCATTAATTGACTGACATTCACTGTTCTCAATCCCTTTATGTTTTATAAACTGAGCAGGGTTTCCTCCTGAACCTAGACCCTCACCCTGAGGCTCACCGGGCCCGAGTGCTTGGATTACAAGGGAGCCGCCAATGCCCGCTGTGCCCGCCGTGCCCGCCGTGCCCGCTGTGCCCACCTAGCTTTCACGGTGGGCACAGGGTTCCGAGCTTCTGACCTCACACTTGCATGGCACCAGCTCTATCCCCAGTCCCTCACAGGCTGTTCATTGTCACAGCCTTAAAGCACATGTCTGCCAGCTGTAATGTGTCATGCTAGACCAAGTCTCTGTTGGCAGTCTCTTGCTTCAGTAGGGGTCAGCTCTGGCCAGTAATTTTTTTTTTTAATTTGTATCCTGGACATTGTGGATGAGACATGAGTAGACTCAGTTCCACGGCATCCTCTGAAGAGTTAATGTTTGAACTAAATAAACGTCACCCACTACCGTCGCCGAGGTCTGGACCTGCTCTTTCACTGTCTTGCGGTGGCCCAGAGCAGCGCTCTCCCCTGCACAGGCTGAGTCTTGGCCCCTGGAACTGCAGCATTTCCCAAAACCTTCACAACGCTTCTGCACCCTCAGACCTTTCCATGCCATCTTTAAAAACTACATTTTTTAAATTTACTCACATTCTATCCCTGAGTGTTTTGCCTGCATGTGTGTAGGCTCTGGATGAACCTTGGTCCTCTGGAGAGCAACCCCCGAGCCACCAATCCAACATCTTTCTGAGACATTTTAAACCAAGAAGGATGTAGTTAGTATTCAGCCATTGCTAGGCATGTGAAGAACAGGGGTTACATTACGAGTCCATTTAAATTACCTCCTCTTAATTGAGACAATCTTTCAGTTTCTACCGACTTTTGTTCACCCTTTGCTCAATTATTTTGAGGAGGGGGATTTTATATATAAAATAGCTCAAGCTGGTCTCCCAACCCACTAGCCTTAAACTCAGCTCCCTGGGTCCAAGGCTAGGATTATGCAGGTTTGTGCCACTAGCTCTTTGTTAAATATTTGTTTCTAGTTTGTAGTTGTTAACCTTGAACACTGTTGGTCTAGAAAAGACTTCCCCATGCTGGACATTAGAATGTTACTGTCCCTTTAAACTTAAAATCAGCAGGCAAGGAAGGAGTTAAATATCTCAGGCCTGCTTAGGCAAATTCTCCTGTCTCAGCCTCTTTATTAGTTGCCCACCACACCCAGTTTAAATTTTTTTTTAAGGTTTATTTTATGCCTATAAGTGTTTTGCCTGTATGCCTGGTGTCCCAGGATTTCAGAACAGGGTGTCGGATCCCCTAGAACTGGAGTTACAGACGGCAGCAGTAAGATATCACATGGGTGCTGGGAACTGTACTCAGGACGCTCTCTTAACTGAGCTGTTTCTTCAGCCCCTGTACATCACTTTTTTGTGCGTGTTGGGGGAGATGTTGGTGTTCCGACAGGGTTTCTCTGTGTAGCCGTGGCCATCTTGAAATTCCCGCTGCAGACCAGGCTGACCTCACACTCACAGAGACCCACCTGTCTCTGCCTCCGGGTACTGGGATTAAAGGACTGGGTCACCACTCCCGGCTACTTAAGTCACTTACTTGAATATTAGAATCACCTTGAAAATTTTCAAAACTATTTTGGCCAGGGGCTGGGAACTTTTTTTTTTTTTTTTACTTATTTACATATTTAAAAACTATTTTATTTTATAGCTAGTCTGGGAACTCTGCCCTGGTTAATTCTTAAATTTCCCTCAATTTCTTGAGACAGTGTCACAGGTAGCCTAGATTGGCTTGGCGCAGAGGAGGCAGGCTTACCCTGCACTCCTGGTCCTCCTGGCTCTGCCTTCTCATGCTCAGCACCAAACCCAGAGCCTTGCTTTGGTTCTGCACTGTTCTACCTAGCTAAGGCCCCAAACTTTGTTTCTCTTCTCTCTTCTCTCCTCTCTCTCTCTCTCTCTCTCTCTCTCTCTCTCTCTCTCTCTCTCTCTAGTTTTTTTTATTTTTTGAGTTTCTCTGTATTCTTGGGTCTGGCTTAGTGGCCCATGCCTTCAACCCCAGCCAGCACTCTGCAGGGAGGGAGAAGCAATCTGTGAATTTGAGGCCTGCCTAGTTATGTGGTGAGTTCCAGGCCATCCAGGGCAGGGATGCTCAATGAAAAACTGTCTCCAAAGGGAAAAAAAAGGTTGCCAGGCAGTGGTGGTGTGTGCCTTTAATCCCAGCATGCCTTTAATTCCAGGACAGGCTCCATAGCTACTGAGAAACCCTGTCTCAAAAAAACCCCCAAAAGAAAAAAAGAATGCTGGCCATTCTCTTTCCAAACTATTTTTAAAAGTGTACTTCAGACAATAGACAATTTTTGAAAAAAAAATGTAATTTGATATAGTTATTTTGCTACCCAGATCAGTGTTTTTCTTTCTTTTTTCCTTTCTTTTATTTTTTTCTTCTATTTTTTTTTTCAAGACAGGGTTTCCCTCGCTGTCCTGGAACTCATTCTGTAGACCAGGCTAGCGTCAAACTTAAGAGATCTTCCTGCTTCTGCATCCCGAGTACTGGGATTAAATATGTTTGCCACCAATGCCTGGCTAGTTTTTCAGTTAAAGTTTCAATCTAAATTTGATATTTGACATTGGACTCATAAGACAGGATTCACTTGGTTTTTACTATATAAGAAGAAGCCTAGCCCCTATTTGCCCTGAAATCACTTCCAGATTTTTATCTATCCCTGACCCCCAAATGAATAATGTATCTCTGAAGCATGGACAGAGAACAAAAAATAATATGTAGAGATCAGAGTGTTAGATCTTACTAAGCTCATTGGCGGGAGAATGTGTGGAGTCTTGGCCTCTCCAAATCCGACCTGATTAACAACAGACTGCCCTGTGGTTAGGAGGTTCAACAGAGACCGATCAGCAGCACTGCAGGTGAAGAAAAGGTGGTAGCTTAGCCAGCAGTCACAGCAGCACGACCAACAATCAAGGGAAGCATGATAAATCGATGAGGAAGAGCAGCAAGTTTCACAGAGATTTAACAAATGTCAGGGAAATAGGATTTCTGAATGAAGTATTTGATAGCAATAGCCCGTGCAACCCTGGAGGTTGTGCGTGGGTGACTGGTACATGACTCAGACCCATGATGGAAATTTACTTGGCTTTAAAAGGAGACTGCTGTAGGCAGTCGGTTAGCAAACTTGCAGGTAAGTCAAAGGAAACCATGGGGAGATTACGGAAGACAGTTATTACTCTAGGGAACATGAACGGCTCACTCTCTGCCTTAGAAAAAAATTTCAAGCTCCATTTTACTTCACTTCTTGGTGGTTTTTTTTTTTTTTTGTTTGTTTGTTTGTTTTTTATGTGATGTGGCCTGTGTGGGCCACCCCACATATATGGGGATCAGAGGACAACTTGTGGAAGTCAGTTCTCTCTTTCTAATGGAACCTAGGTCATAGGACTTGGTGAGGAGACCCTTCACTCGCTGAGTCATCTCACTGGCTGGCTATTATCTTTGTAAATAAAATTACTGAAACTTGAATATGTTGACATTTGATAAGATAATTTATGATATTGGGACAAATTCTGCTCTTATCTGAAATTATTGCATATACATATATGCAATAATATATAGGATCTATATCTTAAAGGTATGAATTCTCATATAAATTTTAATGTGAAATCAATAAATTGAAATAAAACAAAGATAGTTGCTATTCTGGTCTTGTTTATCTCTTGTCACCTGGTCTAATAATATTTTATTGCTTTAAGTTCTTTCTAACGAATTTTGGTTTGAAATTTATTTGAACGATTCTATGAAAAGCCAATAATAAACTACTGTTTACCTTTATCTACCTTTCTTAGGGTGTCAGTTACTCATAAGGACTGAGACTAACAATTCATGCTGTTCTAAGTAGCATGACAAAATCTCATGCAGTCTTACCCTGTGACTCACCCCCATTGTGTACAGGGATATGCTGCCTGCTGGTCAGTCACATGGTAGTCATATTAATTACTGAATGGACTTAGGGCATCCAGAGCTAGTGTTCATAACACAAAAAATGCAAGAGTAGTGAACCGTGATGGCAATTAGCATACGCCAGAGAGAGTTTACAGAGATCTTCCCGTAAGTAAAGAAGTGAAAGTTCCCAATAAGGTTAGTAAAAAAAAAAAAAAAAAAAATCACATCCTGTAGTCGGTCAGATCTAAGGGAGATCAACTCTACCTGTGACATTGTGAGGAAGGAAACAGAAGCTCATGCTAATTCTGACTATCAACCTCAAACTGCACATGGCACATGACAAGTACTTGTTAAGAAAGACACAAGATGATACTTGTGCACACATAATTTGAAAAAAAAAATTACATGTGAGAGGATTCAGGACTGGTGGTGACTTTGGGTGTCTAGCAGGTGTCTCGGAATGCATACACCCCAAGGGTGCCAATTCGTGACGGTTACAGTTTTTTGAAAGCAGTAGACTCATCCTTCTCTGACCCTCACGGCTTCCCAGGCTGGTGAGGACACTGTCATGCGAAGCAGTCACAGTGAGTCACAGCTCTCACTTAGCAAACCGACCTTGGAGTGCAGCTCTGTGGCCTTTTGGTTTTGGATACAGGTACTCGGGTACGTTACACGAGATGTTCATCACGGTATAATGAAGGCTTAGGGCCCTGTCTCAAAAAACAAAAGGTACAGGAAATACAGCTCAGTTCGAAGGGCAAGGCCTTGGCTTCCATGCCCAGTAAGCACAAACAAACAAAACACCACAAAAGAACAAAATAGATAGGCCAGACAAAACTAGGTGGGTGGGAACTGAAGAGGAGATGGCTCAGTGGGTAAGAGGACTCACCTGGGTTCCATCCCAGCATCTGCCTGGGAGCTAACTAGTGACTCCAACTCCAGTTCAAAGGAGACCAGACACCTACTTGCTGACAAAACACTCATACATATAAAATAAAAATAAATCTCTAGATAAGTGTATTAAATCCCCTTTGGAATTAGAATATTTTTAATTTATGCCAGATTCACCTGGTTGTAATATCATTATAAGTCAAAGAGATACGTGTTATACAGTCAGCGTTTTATCCCCACAGCCAGGAGCACAGCAAACCACACAATTTAGAACATAATTTATTTAAAATTTTCTAATGAACAATCTTGATATGTTATTAGTTCAATCCAGTCATTTCACAATTTATATCATAGATCAAGATGCCATAGAAAAATACAATTTTTTTTCTTCACAATTTTTGTAAAGCCTTTAAATATTTCAAAATAACTTTTAACTGTAGATTTTTTTTTTTCTAGTATCTTCTGTAATTCCAGGATAGCAGTGAAATGTCAGAGTAAGAGCTGGGGCTCAGAGATTCCGTGCTTGCAGAGGTCCAAGGCTCAATTCCCAACACTACATACATTAAACATTATACATTAAACAAAGTCAGATGAAGTTAAAAGCAATAGTATAATATTGATTGAACACCTTATATTGCCATTTATGGCATTATTGCATTTTATTGAGCACCTTACGTACCGGTAGTTTAAACGTCACTACTGTATAGGGGGAGGAAGCCGACTACCAAGGGTTCAGCTTCTCTGCGGTAGCTGGCTGTAATTCTGCAGCGGATTCTGCAGATTCACGCTGTGTGCACTGTGCTGGAATCAAACGACCTGGAAGAAAATTAAAACAAACAAACAAAAACCCTACACTCTTAAAGATTTTGGAGTTGCCACTCCAAAATGATCAAATCATTGTTTACAATTTTTTTCTAAATACTTTTTTTTGTCTGCCAAATTACCGCCTCTCCTCCCCACTCCATTTCCTTTTGAGCACATCCGCATCTGTTTCTTGGGGGTGACTCTCTGAAGGCACTGACACACATCCTCTGGGTTTGCTAAGTCTCCTGAACTGCAGAGTCTGGCATAAAGAACTCCTTCACTGTGCTCTCTGCAGCTTCCCGATGTAAGTAACAACACTCGCCCAACTGCTCAATGCTTTTTCTTTTCTCTGAGCCTACAGCCTTTTCCCCCAGTAAGTTTCTGTTTTTGTTTTGACCCTTTAATTCTCATTTTTTCTCTCTATTAATACTATCGCTTTTAATTGAGATGCCACTCCATCCCTCTCTCTCCCAACCTCAACGTTTCTATTCGCCTTTGAAAAGGGGATGTGCATTAATGAGAGCCAGGGGACTCTAGTTGTGTATAGACCAACTTTAAAAATAAGTAACTAGCTTCATGCAAGAAAAAGAGAGCACGCCTTTCCCCTTCAACCAGGACAGTACCGGAGCCGTCAGCCTGGGCGAGCTTTCTGAAAGGCTCACCTCCGGACAAGATGAGCTGATTTGCGGCCACGCTGCTCTTTGCGGGCAGGTGCTGCGCGGCTCGCCAGTTCCGTGTTAATTTGAGCCCGCAGAGGGACCTTTGATCAGCGCGCTCGCAGCCTGCAGGCTTCCCGAGTTGGGTCCGGCGACTTCAAAAGAGTTATAAAGCGGACTGTAATCCCGGTCTTCCTGTTTCTGCGCCTGCCCCCTGCGTGCTCATACAACTGCCCGACTTCCCACATTGTCCTCTGGTTCCCACTCTGCAGCCACCGCAAACCCTGCGTGCGCTTGCAGGGGACTGGGCCAGACGATGTCCTGGCTCAGGCTCATTTGCAGGGATGTGGAGGAGGGCTTGTCACTTAATGTTTGATGGCCGGAAGTTGGATGTGAAAAGCTGCCCGTTCTGGGGAAATCTATACCAGGAAGACTGCTATTTAAGTCGGTCTACTTCCACAGACTGGCAGTGGGCTGAAATTTTAATCCATAAACTACAACAAAACTCCTAATCAATAGTCAGTCTGTTTGTCTATCAATCATCTATTTATCACCTCCCTGATCTATGGCTTATTTTACAACAGTGCAGGGGAAAATGAGAACTGGACCAGTGTGGTTTAAGCAAGCATTCTGTTGTGTTTCCAAGGTACAAGGGCTTGAACTCAGGCCTTGACCAATATGAGGCTACGCTCCATAGAGCCTTCCAAGTCAATTATTTGGAATCTTTGAAAAGCTTAATTTCTTTATCCACAGTTTGGTATTTATTTTTACCTATCTATTTATTTATTATTATTTTGTAACCACCCCAGCTGCCCTGGAACTCACTCTGTAAACAACAATTTAGTATTTAAAACACCAATTCCCATACCAAAAAAAAAAAAAAAAATCAAAGTTGTTGAAATATCACAGAAGGTAAACTGAGGTTTCTTCAGAGTATCCCCCTTAAGTTGGCCAAAGAGAAAAGGTGAAAGCAAATCAGGTTCTGCCATGGAGTGACCCATCCTTGAGTAATTCAGAACTGGGATTGGGGGTTGGAGAGATGGCTCAGTGGTTAAAAGCATTGGCTGCTCTTCCAGAGGACCCGAGTTCCAGTACGCACTACAATTTCCAACCGACTAACATCGGGTCCTAGGGATGTAATACTGGTACCCACAGAATATAGAAAGAAAAGAATGGGGCTTGGTCTGGGGCGTACTCAGTGGTGAAGCTCTGGCCTTTCATGGCGCGTGAAAGGCCCCATGTAGATCCCAGCACCAAAAAGGACAAAAACAAACCCAGCAAACCCAAGTGACTCTGGCTCACAGCTCTCCTGAACTTCCTGCTGTCTCTGAAGCCCTCACACTGCTTCCTCCTGTGAAGTCCTAAGGAAGTGAGGGCAGCTTTGCTGCTGTGTCATTAGAAACTGGAGAAGGGCAGGCTGGGGAACGAGCAAATCAGGGCCAGACCAGAGCCAAAAGGCAGAACCGAGGCTAGGATAGTCGCCCACGGGCAAGTAAGAGGAAGCAGGATTTTGGCCCCTATCCAGGGAGGGTCACTGGACAATTTAACCATTATCTGGCCGCTCAGTTTTGCTCTAAAGAACTTGCCTTTGCTGGATACAGGCCTTTATCTCAGCATTTGTGAGGTAGAGGCAGAGGCAGGCAGATCTCTGTCAGTTCAAGGCCAGCCTGGTCTAAACAGTGAATTCCAGGAGAGTTGGAACAACAGAGACCCTGTCTAGAAACAAGCACACACATAAAAAAAAACCCAAACAACAACAACAAAAAGAACTTGCTCTTTGTGACTTTACTCTATGTGTGTTCATACGTCTCTCTCTGTCTCTCTGTCTCTCTCTCTCTCTGTCTCTCTCTCTCTCTCTCTGTGTGTGTGTGTGTGTGTGTGTGTGGTCTTAGTCTGATTTCTGATGCTGTGATAAATACTGACTGAAGGGTTTATTTGGCTTACACTTCCTCATCACAATCCATCTCTAAGGGAAGTCGGGGTGGGAACCTGGAGGTAGAAACTGAAGTAGAGGCCCATGCTTTGTGGTACTGCCCACAGTGGGCTGGGCTGCCCTAACTCAAACATTAATCAAGAAAATGCCCCACAGATAAACTCACAGGCCAATCTGATGGAGACGATTCCTCAATGGAGGTTCCCCCTTCCTACTAATTTCTGTTGAGCTTTCAAAAGCTAACCAGCACAGGTGCTATGATGTATGTCTGCGCTATGACATATGTGTTTGGACAAAAACCACCCAAAGATCATTGCAGACTTTAGGGTTGACCCTTCAGGGAAAAGGACAATCTGTGTTAAAACATTAAATTTGAGAGTCAAGTTTTATATTTCAGGAGGGAGCAATTGATGTACAGAATTGCTGTGCCCTGAAAAGTCGGTAGAGAGGAGCGGAGGGTGGAAGAGGACTCAGAGGGACAGGAAGAGGGGGTGCCGTAGGCTGCTGGCCACTAGTCCTAGGCAGCCAAAGATCAGGCAAGTCCTGCCAAGTTCATGCAAGGTGTTCTGTGCTGGACATAGAAGGAAGATCAAAAAAAAGACTATAGTATTTCTTTAATTTTTCTTTCCTTCCCTTCTCCCTCTCTCCCTCCCTCCTTCCTCCCTTGGTGCTTAGGGATTAAACCCAGGATCTTACACATATATCTTAAGCATACACCCCACCACTGACCCCACCACTGACCTACACTCCCAGCCCCCCTAACTTTCTGATGACTGTAAGGCCCAGACACCACCCCGGACCAGACCATCCAACCATCCAAGGGAAAATGCCTAACATTCTAACCATTATAGATAGGTTCACCTGACATCCCTAAGCCCAGTACACACCCATCCCATAGACAAATGTCAGTCAATGCCAATCAGGTCCTGAACCTTAGAAGTCCCCTCACCCCAACCTCTGCTGAGAGAAAAACTCCACCTCAGCTGGACTCGGAGCACTCCGACCTTACTGCTATATTGCCTGGACGGAGGGTCCAGGCTCGAGCTTGAGTAAAGGCTCTTTGCTTTTGAATACGGGTTTGGACTCCGTGGTGGTTGTGGAGGGACCCCGCGATCTGGGTATAACAGTGATTGACAGAGCTCCCGTAAAACCTGTATCCGATTAGTGATGGCTACTGAATCATATCGATGTAAACTCAGCAAGTAGCCAGAGGAAGAGCTGGAGGCTGGGGACGAAGGAGCCCCATGACTACAAGAAATAAAAAGGCACAGCCTGGAAGTCAGGGCAAGCACTGGGCAACTACGGTCACAGAAGGACATCTCACTGGAGAAAGAGCTGCAGAGAGGCAAGGCTGTCAGAGCCAAATAGCCCAGGTGGGAAGGGGCTTGGTGTGTGTGCGTGTGTGTGTGTGTGTGTGTGTGTGTGTGCGTGTGTGTGTGGCGGGGAGGGCAGGTAAGAATCAAACGCTAAGAAACCTTGAAACAGACCCAAGGCCCAGAGCTTGCAGGCCACGTACCCAAAGTTCTCTCCACTCCACTTGGACTCTCTAGGACTCAGGTCTGTACACACCCATCCCCTACACCAGTTCTGGAGTCTGCATGAGCCAGTAAAGTCCCTTCTGAAAGACCAGGGCCAGCAAGGTGGCTCAGCATGTTCAAGAATTCGCTGCCAGTCCTGATTGCTTGAGTTGGATCCCCAGGACCCAGGTGGCAGGAGGAGCGGACTGACACCCTCAAGTTGTTGTCTGACCTCCACATGTACACAGTGGTATGCGTCCATTCCATCCCTTACAGAGAAATAAAATGCTAGTTTGAAAAAGAGCCCCGGGAGGTATTCAAGTGCTGGCTGGGTAAGCACTTCACAGGTACTTGGAGGACTGAGGCAGGAGACTCCGCAGAGCCAGCTGTTCAAAGTTAACTTAAGCGAAGCGGCAAAGACTCGGTCTCAAGGAAACAAAACAAAACAGCAATAATCAAAATGCAAATAGTGAAAGAGGAAGCGGAAGGGCCAGGAGTTCAAGGTCACTTTCAGGGTGTGCAGAGTTGGAGGTCAGCCTGAAATACATTTGACCTGTCTGAAGAACAGAAAGCAAAGTATCCAGATGCCCTTTTCAGTGCACTGATTTCTACTTAATGTTTCTATAATGTTTGCAGTCTGACAAACCAGTAATGTGCATTTGGACCGTTTGCTATCCTCTTAGACAGCTTGAAATGGAAATTAAAACCGTTGCATTGTATGTGGAATCTCCCAAACTACAAGCTTCAATTTCACCACTTGTGTGAGCATCGAGCATCGTATCCTGTTCTTACAAATAGCTGTGCCTGCCCGGGGGTGGTGGCACATGCTTTTGGTCCCAGCACTCAGGAGGCAGAGCAAGGCGGATCTCTGAATTTGAGGCCAGCCTGGTCTACAGAGAAAGTTCCAGGACTGCCAGGGCTGTTACACTTGAACTTGAAAAACTAAAAAGCACAACAAAACAAAACAAAACAAAAAAAAAACCAAATAACTGTACCCAAGTAGTAATACTGTTTTGTTTTGTTTTTTTCCTTTTCCGGTCTTAATTGGCTCATATCTCACCAACACACTCCGAGTCAGGAAGAAGGGAGAGTCAGAGGCACTATGGTGACGCCATCTTGCCCTTATCTTCTGGATCATTGTTGGCGAACACAGGGCAGTCACAGGGCCAGGGAAGAATGGGCAGGGTTCCTTGTTCATTCATGTTTCTCGAATATCAGCTTTTTTTTTTTCCTGGCTTGAAGGAAAAGTGTTCCCTTTCTGGACTGTAACTACCATCTCTGGTTGGTTACATGTGCACCTGACACTGCACTGCCTGCTACCCTCCCATGCATGTGTGAACTGGCCTTGGGCTTGTTGTGTGTGAAGGAGAGAGAGTGGTGGTTACAGCTGCAGCTAGGCCTGCGTACTTCATCTCAGAACTCCGTGGACCAGGCACGGGGAGGGAGCACACAGGAATGCGGGGACACGGAGTGTCCCCAAGAGTGGAGTCAGGCCAAGAGAAAACAAGATAAGAAGCTGGGTGGTGGTGGCACACGCTTTGATCCCAGCACTCGGGAGGCAGAGGCAGGCAGATCTCTGAGTTCGAGGCCAGCCTGGCCCCAGGACAGCCAGAGCTACATAGAGAAACCCTGTTGGAAAAAACAAGGCAAGAGTCTTGTGACCTCAGTTTCTCCAGAACACAACAGAATTGTTTTTGAAATGTGTTTTCATGCTCCTCCCAGGTACAGCGAATAGGAGTGAGTTTACTTCATATTATTCATTATTGTTATGCAGATTGATCAATACAGATTGATCGTGGAGTCCTCCCAAAACCAACTAGGAGACCGAGTCCTAAACAAAGACAAAGAGCCTTTATTCTTACACAAGTTAGTGAACTCAGACTCTGTGTGTCCAATGTATTGGCGTGATCAGCGAGCCCCAAGCTCAGTTAGAGTTGGGTTTCTATTATAATAAAGGTGGGGGTAAGGGATTTCTAAGGTGCAGGACCCCTAACTGGCTGACATTTGTCTAGGGGTGTCCTGGTGAAAAGCGATGGGTGTGTGCTGGCAGATGATCCTGTCTACAATGGTTGGAACGTTAGGAATTTCCGTTGGATGGTCTGTTCCTGGGTGGTGCCTGGGTGGTCTCAGTTTGTGATCTTTTTTGGAACCAGGTATTATCTTTGGGTAAACTACTGAGACTTGGGCCTCTATTGAGATTGTCATGGCTTGTTATTGTTATTGTTATATGGCTCTATGGGAAGACATAACTTTGCCGCGTGCAGTCAGGCGCAGCCTGTGCACTGTGCTCTAGCTTTAAGGGCTCCAGGAGGACTGAGCATGGCAAACACAGACCCATGCATGGTGAACGCGGCACTGATAGGTTTTGCCATTACCTCTCCCATCCTATTAGGTTACATCCCCAAAGCTAGCCATAAGGTCTATTTCCCTTATTCGGCCACTGACTCATTCTTGAGACAAAACCGCTAAGAACCAACAATTAAAATTCATTATTTTGCTAATAAAGTCCAATCAGGATTTACTAACTATTCTAGCACAGACTTCCCCTTTTTCTCCTTAAAAACCAACAAAAGTATTGAAAGACCTGGATAAATCCAGACCCCTCTAGCAGGAAAAATAGAGCTAAAAATCTAGCAGGAAGAGAAGAGTCAAAAATCTAGGATTAGCTGGTTCAGTGATTCTGTTTCAGGAACTAGCTGAAGATAAAGTTAGATTATAATCTTTAGAATAATCTTGAGAAACAGGGAGTTACCCCCTTGTGATTATCACTGGTATTTTCTGAATTTTCCAATGACGTCCTCCCTATGCCCTTTTGGATTACTGGGTTGTGGATTTTTCCCTTAAATACCCAGCTATTTGGGGTCAAACTCTTTACCCCTGCGTGGGAAATAAATTTTGGCCCCAGTGCACTGGTTCCTGTCCTATCAATAAACCTCATGTGATTGCAGCAAGAACAGTCTCTCGTGAGTTCCGGGGGGGGGGGGGGGGGGGGGGGTGGGGGGGGAGGGGTGTGTAGTGTTATCCTGAGACTTGAGTGAGAATCTCCCTGCTCAGGAGGTCTTTCAGTATTTGCTTGCTTGCTGCTGTTTGCTGTCTGCCTTTGTAGCCTCCCCTATCCTTCTTGCTTGCCCATCTGGGGTAATAAATCTCCTTTGGACTGAGAATTTCATGTCTGGGTATGTCCTGTACAACCTCTTACGTTGCCCGCCACTGCCACCACCACCACAGCCTGTCTGCCACTTGGACAAGTGATTGTATACTTTACTCATATGACTGTTTGTAACCCTCAGAATATGAACTGTCTGATACTCTGAATAAAGTTGGTTATTGCCTGACACTGTTCTGCCTCTGTTCTGGTGGAAGCTGCACCCCAGCCCCTGGCATCCATGTACCCAAAGAGTCTGGGAAGTTCTGTTGGAAGCCCCACGGTCAATCCCCCTCCCCCATCTCACTCTCCCCCGGTGCGGGAGAATTGTCTGTAATCTGTCAATCATGTTTTAAATAAAACACTGATTGGCCAGGCAGGAGGTAAAGGTGGGGAAACCAGACAGGAAGTAGATATGATGTAATGAGAACAGGAGAATTCTGGGAAGGAGGAAGTTGATTACTCCCACTCCTGCCCAGACCGCCGAAGCAGCAGGGTGTGATCTGCCCCACTGAAAAAAAGGTACTGAGCCACATGGCTAACATAGATCAGAAAAATGGGTTAATCAAGATTTGAGAGCCAGTGAGAGGCTGGAGCTAATGGGCCAATCAGCTTTGTAACTTATAGAGATCTCTGTGTTATTTCTTTGGGGCTTGCCGGCCGTGGGGTACCGGGCGGGACAGAAACCCCAACAAACAAGCAGGCCTGGCCCCCACATGTTACACTTCCCAAATCCTACCTCATCTCAGAAAGACCGTCAAACACACAGCTCCTCTCTGGGGGCCTGGAAAATCATCCAGGTGTGTTTTACCCATTAAACCTGGGCTTGTTCTAATTCAGTCTGATTTGAATTGCTGTGCCTGAGGAGAGGCTTATGGGGTAAAGAAACTCCTCAGCCTCATTCATAGGCTCCACTCCCCCAGGCCCTACAGTCTTTAGAGCAGTAAACACAGTAGGAAATTGTAATGGAGTTTTTGCACATCCCGGCAGCTTGCGGGGGGGGGGGGTTGAGAACATGTGGCAGGTCCCCAAATGAAGTTGGTTGGTCCCCAGCCATGTGGCGGCCGGCTGGTCCCCGGAGAGCAGTGTGTGCAGGCTGCAGGCGGTGGGTGGGAGGCACAGAGATAGGCACACCATACAGAATGAAAATGGACATTTATTAGGTGATTAGGTGGGTTATGGAGGGGAAGGAGAAAGGGGACAGGTGGGGGGGGAGAGAGAGAGAGAGAGAGAGAGAGAGAGAGAGAGAGAGAGAGAGAGAGAGAGAGAGAGAGAGGTGGGGGAAGGGGAGAAGTTGGGGAGCGAGGCAGAAGCTGCCTCTCTGAGAGAAAGATGGAAAAAGAGAGCAAGCTCAGGCTGGAAGATCAGCCTGCCTCAGCTGATGGGGGAGGGAGTGGGGAAGGGAGTGGGCGTGGCTTGTCTCTTAAAGAGACAGAACAATCATTACAGAAATTATTCCTGCTTCTGCAATAGACATTTTCCGATTCTCTTTCCAAGAGCAGGAGTTTTCCATCTGTGAAAATGTGTGGCTTAGGCAAACATTTGGGTCTCAAACCCAGGCAAATGACTGAGGTACCTGTTTTACATATCGGAAGCTGACCTGGCCTCCAGGTTCTCCCAGTATCCCTCAGTCCTACCCCTTACCAGGCACATGACTGGCATACCCCATCTTCTACCCTGAACTCTCCAGCCCAGGGGTTTGTGGGAGCCCACAGTCATTCTATTTCCATCTTGACTCAAGGTCAGAGTTCAAGCTTGTCAAGGCCAAATAACAGGATGCTGTGGGAGTTACCCGCCTACTTGGGCATGGCCTCATACTATTTATGCCGATGTAAAGTGCGCGTTATGCCTCTTTTCTGGCTGCGAGATTCGGTTTTTCTTCTCTTCATTCTTTCTTTTCTTTTCTTTCTTTTTTTTTTGGCTTTTTGGGACAGAGTTTCTCTTTGTAACTTTGGAGCCTGTCCTGGAACTTTCTCTGCAGACCAGGCTGTTCTCGAACTCAGAGATCCTCTGGCCTCTGCCTCCCGAGTGCTTGGATTAAAGGCATGTGTTAGTAGTACCCAGACAAATTTCATTTCTTTGAGTCCCTTTTGGATTACTTCCTGCAGGTAATGTAGTTGGATTATACAAAGAACAAATAGGATATTTCCTTATAAATTCCTTGGCTTGTTGTCAAATGATGGGAAAAAAACCTTTCTTTAAACCCTTGCTAATAACATGGTGTTTCTTATGAAATCTGAGGCTTCTAGCACATTTCCTACCAATAGCTGATCAATTTATACTAGAGGGCCTGGTAGACCTGTATGGGATCTGATATGTGTTATATATAGGGATGATTTCCATTTCTGATTATTAGTTGTTGCTGAATACATAACAAAGTTTATTCTGAATCATCTGAAATAAGTTCATCAGGTTCGACATAAAAAATCCTCTTTCTGCATATTGAGTCAGTAACTATATTAAGAGATTCTGAAAAACTGAATAATACCATGAGAATAGCATATAACTCTGATTTTTGAACTGGATCATAATAGCTTTGAGCCACTTTACCTATTTTTCCTGACTTATAACCTGCCTTCCCTGATTTATTTACATCAGTATAGAATGTAGGGACTCCAAGAAATTGGGGTACCTTTTATTATATGAGGGAAAATCCAATTAGTTCTTTTTATAAACTGAAGTCTTTTGCTTTGGGGATATTTGTTGCTAAACTCTCCAAAGTATTACTGCAAGCCCTTTACCAATGTTCATTTTCTGTCCAAAATGAGGAAGTCTTGACATTAGTAGAAGGTACCACAATTTCTGCTAGTTCTATTCCTACTAAATCTTAATTTTTCTTTCAGGATAAATTCAGAAGTGTTTTCTACATAGTGCTTTAATTTTTTACTATGTGCGGTAAAAATATCCATTATATATTATCTTCTCTCTGCACTAGAATTCCAGTAGGAGAATACACAGAAGGTAAAATAACCAGAATAAAATCAGGCTGTGGGTCCAAATAATCCACTTGTGCAACCTGTAATTTTTTTCTGCCAAAGCCAATCTCCCTCATTCTCAGCTGATAGTTTTCTTGGACTATTTAAGTCCTTATTACCTTGTAAGTTTTGAAATAAATCACTTAGTTCTTGAGCTGTCAATCCAATTTTGGGCTGTAGTCAGTTAATATCTCTCAGCAATGTTTGAAAATCATTAATTGTTCATAATTGGTCTCTCATGATTTGTACTTTCTGTGGTTGCATTTTTCTGTAAACCTATTTATATTCTAAATAATCAATAGAATCTCCTTTGTGTTTGTTTCAGGAGTAGTTTGTAATCCCCAACAAGAAAACATTCTCTTTATCAAACATTTTTCCTAAAATATCTATGTCTGAATCAGCCAATAAGATATCATTCATGGGGGCTGGAGAGATGGCTCAGAGGTTAAGAGCATTGCCTGCTCTTCCAAAGGTCCTGAGTTCAATTCCCAGCAACCACATGGTGGCTCACAACCATCTGTAATGGGGTCTGGTGCCCTCTTCTGACCTACAGGCATACACACAGACAGAATATTGTATACATAATAAATAAATAAATATTTAAAAAATATTATTCATGTAATGGTAAATTATAAATTGAGGAAACTGCTTATGAATTAGTCCTAATGGCTATTATACAAAATATTGACATAATGTAAGGCTGTTTAACATTACCTGTGGAAGAATCTTCTAATGGTACCTTTTTTTATTTATTATGTATACAGTGTTCTGCCTGCATGTCTGACTGCACGCCAGAATAGGGCACCAGATCTCATTACAGATGGTTGTGAGCCACCATGTGGTTGCTGGGAATTGAACTCAGGACCTCTGGAAGAGCAGCCAGTGCTCTTAACCACTGAGCCATCTCTCCAGCCCCCTGAATTAGCATTTTCAAAAGCCAAAGATTCAATTAATATTTGTCTAACACCTGTATCTAATATCATTCTATTTACCATTGATGTCAATCTTTGTAAAAAAAAAAATTAGTGAAGACTTCTTTCGGTCCTTGTATAATTTTAGTAAATGACTCATTATCTTTCCTGATTCATAAACCCCATCCCAAGCATTCCAAGTTGCTATACAGCATAAAACCAAGATGATCATCAAATATAGCCTGTCTCGCAAATCAGCATACTGACCCTCACTGATAATTTGGCCTTGGGAAATCTCATGACCTCTCACCCTACCTCGTTGTTCCTTGGCCCTAGGTTCCTGTCTCCGCCATGTTCTCCATTGTAACTGAGGGCCAGCTTCCAGTACTGCTGAACTACATCCTTCCAGGCTTGTGGAATAACTCTGTTTCTAGTTGCCCACAAATTTAACATTTGTTTTAAAAAGGGTGAATGCACACCATACGAAATGACTATTTCCTTAAATCTTTCCAAATCTACCATTTCTATGGGATTCCAATTAACTTCTGCATAACCTTGGGGCTTTTTTTAAAAAGATTTATTTATTTATTATGTATATGGTGTTCTGTCTGTGTGTATGCCTACAGTCCAGAGGAAGGTGCCAGGTCTCATTATGGATCATTGTGAGCCATCATCTGGGTGCTGGGAATTGAATTCAGGCCCTCTGGAAGAGCAGCCAGTGCTTTTAACCTCCGAGCTATTTCTCCAGCCCACCCCACCTGAGGCTTCTTATCATTTAGTGTTCATTCTTTCTTTTCTTTTTTTTTTTTTTTTTTTTTTTGGTTTTTTCGAGACAGGGTTTCTCTGTGGCTTTGGTGCCTGTCCTGGAGCTAGCTCTTGTAGACCAGGCTGGCCTCGAACTCACAGAGATCCGCCTGCCTCTGCCTCCCGAGTGCTGGGATTAAAGGCGTGCTCCACCACCGCCCGGCTAGTGTTCATTCTTATATGGTAAACTGGATATTTCCCCCTGTTTTGGTTTTTCGAGACAGCGTTTCTCTATGTAACAGCTCTGCTGCCCTGGGACTCACTCCGTAGAGCAGGTTGACCTCGAGCTCAGAGAGATCTGTCCACCTCTGCCTCCTGAGTGCTGGGCTTAAAGGCGTGCTCCACCACCGCTCAGCTGGTAACTGGATATCTTAAGGTTGGTGTTCTAATAACCTTAGCTGCTCCCCCTCAGTTTCATCATGCAATGATGCAGTAGGTTCCATTCTAAATTCCTGTTTGTGTGTGAAATTTTTTCTTATTTTCATTAATAGGTCTTTCTAAGGCTTGTATCTTATCAATCAAATTATCTTTGGCACAATTATCAGACCACTTTGATAATAGTAATTACCAAACCGATAGTAATTACAGTCCACATTATGTCAGTCCCAGTTAGGTTATTTATCCCCTCAATTCAATTTTCCATCAAACGATCCATAGTATCACTATACAGGGTCCTAGCACCCAGCATTGTGATGTTTCCCATTCCTAATGTGGGAAAGATCTCTTGTAGAGGATTTCTCTGGTATCTAACAAATCTGCTGACTTTTCTGTTTGTCGGCTGTGTCAAGCCCCTCCCTCACTTTTCCAAATGGAGTCCTGACAAGCATCAGCCCTCTGCTGGGCAGAGAGGCCCAGCCCACGGCTGCAGCAGATCCATCTGGCATGACCCCTCCCCCCAGCCTGTCTGGTCTTGCCACGCGCATAGGAGCCCCAAAACGCTGCTTTGCCTTCACCGCAGTGGCTGTGCTATAAACTGGCGGCCTGGCTACTGAGACTGTAGCCTGGCTTGAGTTCTCTTCCCCAGACAGCGACTCTGTAGCTGTAGCTACATCTCTATTGTTGTGATTCAAAGGCTAGAAAACCTGCGAGCTCAGAGAGTCAGAGTAGCAACTGGCTAACTTTCTCTCTCAGCTGGCATCCCGGGAACCTCTCTCCTTCCACACTGCCCCAACTAAAAAAAACACACGCTAAGCTCCTCTCTGCTACCCCTGTCAACAAGTTGCTAGCCTTACCTGAGTCCAGGTTAACTTTATTTGATTAATTCAAATGCAACACATCTTTACATAGTTAACAAGAGCAGCAAAAACAAATATAACACATCTTTGCCTGGTTAGATAAATATTCCACAACAGCTGTGTGTGTGCGTGCGCGCGTGCGTGTGCGTGCGTGTGTGCGTGCGTGCATGTGTGTGTGTGCAATAAACGTGGAGTAAGGCTGTGAGGGTAGATTCTTCAAGTACATAATATTCTGGTTCTGACTTGACCTTGCTCTGACGCAAATTGAAATACAGCCTGAGCAATGAGCTTGTCTTTCTAGTCAGGTCTTTTACCGGCAACTCAAACACTCAGCTCCCACCCTCTGCCACACTTTGGCCATCTTCTTCCTTTAGGTTCAAATACTAAAATGGGAGTTCGAACCTGAGCCTTTGCCCTCCTCCCCAAGCCCTGCCCAGTTTTTAACATGACCGATCTTCGGTATTGGGCTCTTGGGCCTCAAACCCAGGGCCTCTTGTGTGCCAGGCAAGTGCTCTTCTGCTGAGCTATACCAGCGGTCCTGTGTCAGGTTTTACCGAGCTGCCAAAGCTAAAACCCACGATGGACAGCAGTTTCTTAGGCGTTCTGGGCACCAGTGGCGTTTACTTCAACGAGATGTTTGTTAGACATGCAGGTGGCCATTCAGAGCCGGCTTTCCACTCGGGATCTGCAAGGGGGGCTCCAGGGGTAGCCCAAGGGATCTTTAGAACACCTGTTTGAGAAAGGTGATGCCCGGGGACCGCAAGTCTGCAAGTCAAGCCTGTTCACCCACACAGCCTTTACCTGCTTTCACTGCTGTTTATGGCTTCATCAATCTTTTCCAGTGTATTGTAAACAACAGAATAGCGTGACTGTTTTCAGGTTGGTTTGTCCCTTTGGGGCTAGAGTCTTGCATAGTCCTGACCGGATCTCACATTTGCAACCCGTTCTTAATCTCCTGTGTTGGGATTGCAGGGATGAAGTGAGCCACCATTTTTAAATTTTTAAATGTTACTTGTTCTTTCTCTTTCTCTTTCTTTTTCCTTCCTTCTTTCCTTCTTTCCTTCCTTCCTTCCTTCCTTCCTTCCTTCCTTCCTTCCTTCCTTCCTTCCTCCCCCCCTCTTCCCCCTCTTTCTTTTGAGATAGGGTCTCACTATGTAGCTCTGGCTGACCTAGAACTCACTTTGGCTGGCCTTGAACCCATATAGATCTTCCTGCCTCAGCCTCCTAAATGCTGGAATTAATGGTATGCACCACCAAGCCCAGCTCAAGGTTTGATTTTTTAATGTAAATGTTTGTTTTTTTGTCTGTCAATACAGGGTTTCTCTGTGTATCTTTGGAGCCTGTCCTGGAACTCACTTTGTGGACCAGGATGGCCTCGAACTCACAGAGATCTGCCTGCCTCTGCTTTCCAAGTGCAGGGATTAAAGGTGTGTGCCATTACTGCCTGGCTATTAATATAAATTTTTATTTGTCATGTATGAGTGTTTAGCCTGCATGTATGTACGTGCACAGTGTGTGTATCTGGTGCCCAAGGAAGCTAGAAGAAAATGTCAGATCTCCTGGAACTAGGGTTATAGCTGGCTTCCAACCAACAAGGAACATTGGCGACTTCAGACACAAAGGGCTGTGGTACATGGACAGACAGAGGGACAGGGTCGCAGGGTAGGGTGAAAGGTTTCTAATCATGATGACTAGGTCCCAAAAGTCACGGAGTCTGCGAAGGATCCTGTTGAGACAGGACACCCACAACCTCTTACCTCTTACCCCACCCTGAGCTGGCCTCGAGACACTGCTCACTTCCTGGAGAGCAGACAGACCTTCTTGGGTTAAATTCAATGAATGGATTTGAAGGTTTACAAAGATATCAGAAGTTTGCCACCCTCAGACCATTTGAGACCAACCCAAAATGACTCAAAATGTTCAGTACAAGAGGGTTGATGATAAAGACAATGGTTGTCCTCCTTTCGGCCTGGCCACTTGTGATGGGTGGGTCACGGTGCTCTAAAGCAGGAGTGTGTAGAGTGTGCTGCCATTTGTTGGGAAAATGACCCACACGTGAAAACCCACAAGTAAGTGCTGGAAGGATATGCATACAATAAACTTCCAATATGTTGAGAAATCTGGTATCTCTAAGAAGTGTCAGGTATGGAAGTGAATGTTTTCTACAGCAAGATAACAAGTCAAGAAAATAGCAAATCCACTCCCTAAAGTTGACTCTTCACTTTTTGGTTAGTAGAACATATATTTTAAAAGATGTATCCATTTTTATTTTATGTGCATGAATGTTTGTCTGCATGTGTGTATGTGCACCATGTGTGCAGTGCCCTTAGATGCTAAAAGAAGGTGTGAAAGCCTACAAACCTAGCTACAGGTGATTGTGAGCCACTGAAGGTGCTGGGAATCAAACCCGGGTCCTCTGGAGATGCAGCAGGCACTCTGCCCACTATGCCATTTCTCCAGCTCCAGTTGGCAGAATAGTTTTTTTTTTTTTTTTTTTTTTTTTTTTTTTGGTTTTTCGAGACAGGGTTTCTCTGTAGCTTTGAAGCCTATCCTGGAACTAGCTCTTGTAGACCAGGCTGGTCTCGAACTCACAGAGATCCGCCTGCCTCTGCCTCCCGAGTGCTGGGATTAAAGGCGTGCGCCACCACCGCCCGGCTTGGCAGAATAGTTTTTATTTTAATCTAGGGAGATGTGTTCTTGCCTGTTTGGGGCCATATATAGTATCATCTAACCCCTTACATTTTTGCATCCTTGAAACTGTTGGCAGGCCTTGGACTCTGAATGCCTAGAAAAAGCAGTGCCCATCAACCAGCCCTCTTACAACATCTGTGAGTGACTGGTTCCAAAACCTTGGATACTAAAACCTGTGGGTGCTATCTTGGTATAAAGTCTACATACCGCCTGTTCCTGTCCTGCTGGGTCCTTATTTTTAGATTCCTAGTGATACTTAGTACAATACAATGACTTTGTAAGATGCTGTTGTGTGAATTGTTTAGGAAATAGGAAAAGAAACATTTATACATGCTCGCTATAGATACTTCAAGTAAATTTTTTTTATTATTATTAGATTATTAGTGTGTGTGTGTGTGTGTGTGTGTGTGTGTGTGAGAGAGAGAGAGAGAGAGAGAGAGAGAGAGAGAGAGAGAGAGAGAGAGAGAGGACAACTTGTAGGAGTTGGATCTCTCCTTCCACCAAGCTGGTACTGAAGACTGAATTTAGGTTGTCTGACTTGATGGCAAGCACTTTTACATGCCTAGCTATCTTGCCAGCTGCTCCGACTATTACC
Source organism: Arvicola amphibius (assembly GCF_903992535.2). NCBI lineage: Eukaryota > Metazoa > Chordata > Mammalia > Rodentia > Cricetidae > Arvicola > Arvicola amphibius. The sequence continues at coordinate 17,414,637 of NC_052064.1, forward strand.
GATTCACAGTAGGCTGAATGTGGGTATGGGCAACTCGGGGTAAGCAGTGCTGACTGTAAACCTTGCAAGCTATGCTGGGATATTCCCTGTAGGGCATCGGCATCTGTGTCTGAAGCATTCAAGGTGTCAGGATTGGAGACTACAGAAAACAGGTGCTGTCATTTGTAACCTCCTTGAAGAGCCATTGGGAAGAATGCATTTCTTCTGGGTATCAGAGGGCACAGGGTTCTGTCTGCTTCCTCTTCCAAGGTGAAAGTCTTTCGGTTGAAGAATCTCTTCGCTGAGATCTCAGAAGAAACTGCCTGGTAACACTGGTTTTCCCATCAGGTTTCCAGGTGGAACTAACATCTACTTGTCCAAAACAGGGCCCAGAGAGGATCAGTCTCCATTGGTGTCATGGAGAACGTTCTGTGCAAAGGAGAGCAACATTCAGCCTGTGATGGGGCAGACCTTGGTTTCTGCCATTTATTAAACTGTTTCCTGCTTCCTGCCTTGTGTAAGTTCAGGCTTGTGTTCCTTTGTTTAGAAGACATATGGAAATAATCCCCTAACCAAGACACAGGATGACATCTGGGGCTTCGCATTCTTGGGATTTGCAGCGGGAAGAATGGTGTACCTGGAGTAGCCCTGCTCTCTCTCTCTCTCTTTCTGCTTCATGGGAGATGTGACTGACTTAAGGGGAATTTAATACCTATTTCGCAAACTTAAAAATTAGTTAGAAGCGAAGGAGTGATTTCAGACAGGGTCATTAGTTTCTGTTTGCAAAAGGAATTGATTGGGTCTTGGTTTCGCAGTTGAAAGTCAAACAGCATATTGAACAAACAAGGAAAACCGGCACCTTTGGTTCCCAGTGGCACTCACTGAGCAAGCATACTCGGACACTGATTTTAATAACATGTCATTTATTTAAACCAAAATCAGTGTAACCTTTCAAAGAGTGGGTTTCAAAGATTTTTTAAAAAAGTCATGCTCTCAACAAACTTTTTTTTTCAATTTCTATTTTTTTTTTTTTTTAAAAACTAAATTGTATTTTCCAGGAAAGGGGGTTTAGACCCTAACATGGAAACTGCTTCACTTAATAACTCCTGCACCTCTTTCACCTCCTCCTTCATCTCTTTCTTCCTTCCCCATCTTGTTCTCCTCCTCTTCCTCCACTTTCTCTTTCTTTATTTTTCTAGGTAGGGTCTCTCCATGTAGCCCAGACTAGACTTGAATTCTTGATCCTCCTGTCTTAGCTGGAGTTCTTTTTTTTCCCCCATTCAAACATTTACACTTCCTCCCTTCCTCCCATTTCCCTCCTGCTCCCTCACTCATCCTTAAGAGAGGGCAGGGTACCCTGCCCTGTGGGAAGTCCAAGGCCCTCCCCCCTCCATCCAGGCCTAGGAAGGTGTGCATCCCAATAGACTAGGGTCCCAAAAAGCCAGTAGAAACAGGTCCCAGTGCTATTATCGATGGCTTCTCAGTCCGCCCCCATTGGCAGCCACATTCAGAGGGTCCGGTTTGATCCCATGCTCGTTCAGTCCCAGTCCAGCTGGCTTTGGTGAGCTCCCATTAGATCAGGCACACTGTCTCAGAGGGTGACGCACCCCTCACGGTCCTGACTTCCTTGCTCATCTTCTCCCTCCTTAGATGGAGTTCTTTAACTTCAGATTCTTACATTCAAAAGCAAACTCAGTTTGCAGATTGATTGAAATGTAAGAGAGCCTGAATAAGATAAAACTGAGCCGTGAAAAGGCAAGAAGTGTGCTCAGATTAGATGAGTTGCGTGCGCTTGTCCAGTCATGAGATCTTCGTGGCCCTCAGGGAATCGGTCAGGTGACCATTTTGCTTCTCAGGTTCAACACATATTGTGTTATTTGGGGACTGGCACAGATCTTGCTTATGAACAAAATCAGAAAAGATGCCTGTCTGTCTACTCGTTTCCAAGTCTGCTGCATATAGGTGAAGGGGTTTTTGCCAAGAATGTGTTGTAAGCTAGGAAGGAGGCACTGTGGACACAGCTGCCAGACTTTGTCAGACAACTGATGAGCGCAAGTCCACCTTGGAAGCATAAAACCCAGATGAGAATGGCAGTGGCAAATAATTAACCAACGTGAACTACGGAAAGAAGCAGCAGTGGCCCTGGAGACACTGAACAGAGGCCTTGCATTTGAGAGCCCAGCCCATCCTTTAGTAATTGTGCTACAGTGTCTAGTAGTTAAACTGTGAGCAAAAATTTCTTTCCTCTGCTTTTTCTTTCCCCTCTCCTTTCTTCCCAGTCCCGGTGATGAGATCCAGGGCCTCACACATGCTAAACACACTCGGTCACTGACATACACAGCTTTTATTACTGTGAGGGTGGAATAAAAACGGAGTCCAACTGTGTGGGAAACACAACGCAGGGGGGACATGTATGCAAAGAAATCAAAGTGGTTAAAATATATACGTGTGAGGGGCTTAGAGTATCACTCATAATCTGTATCTGTCATCAGCATAATGCAGTGGTAGGGGCACCTGAATCAACACGCCAAGCATATGTGATTATTGGGGCAGAAGACTTCAGTTCTGAAGTCGTGGAGATGGGAGCTCCCACAGCCTGTGCAGCAGTGGAGGGAGCACGGTGTGTCATCACAATGACATGAGAAAGATGACATGCCTCTTAGTCGCTGAGCTGCCCGCTCCCAAAGACAACCACTTAGACTCTGGAAGACCCAGGGCTTCAGTAAAAACACACAAGCCTGAAAGCAGTGCATTGATTATTTTATTAATTCCTTCTTTTTACATTATGGGAAACATTCATGTATTTACAGATTGTTGGGGGTTTTTTTTGTTGTCCACACACAATCTAGGTAAATAAGCCTATGAAATTCCAGTTCAGAAAGCCATAAAAATCTTCCCCACCCCTCCATCTGAAGGCTTTCAAATGAATCTTTTTTTTTCCCCAAACCAAAATAATTTTTAAAAATTACATTAGGGAATTCAGATATGCTAATGATTTACATTCCAGTTATTTAAAATATGCATCTAGACATGTTCTTAAAAAAGAAATGGTAAATTCACAAGGATAGGCTTAAATTAAAGCAGTACCGCACAGTAGAACATTAAGGGAACATCTATAAATAACAGAAATATATTACAAATAAATTAGCTCTATTTACCATTTCAAATATTAAAAATCTTTAATCCATTTCTTCATCTCTCTTTACAAAAAGGTTATGTGAACTGTATGGAAACATCTGCAAAAAATATAATAAATACTTAATTTCTTTGAACGTATTTTTTTTGTTGTTTTTGATGAGGGAGAAAAATTTCTTTTGTAATCCCCCCCCGCCCCAAGAAAATGCCCAACACCTTTATACCAAAGTTAAACAAAATAAGTAATTTTTCAGGGTACATACACTGTTCATTATGAACTAAAAAACATCTTTACAAATTACATCAAAAAGAATAATGCAACAGAGGTGATGCTCACAGATGTCAGTTTCCAGGTCCAGTGGATAACAAGCTGTTTTGTGGGGGGGTCATGTCCTAACATCAATAATTAGCTTTTTTTTATAAAGTGTTTGTACAATTTAAACTGTGTTTTTCAGGAAGGCAAAGGTTGTGATGCCCTGCAGGCGTTCAGCTAAAAGATTTAAAATTCTTACCAAAAATAGCTTATGAATATACAAATGCCATTCACTTAGACAAGATAAATAGGCCTTCTCTTGTCCCTCTTTAAAACAGCCTGGGCTAAATCAGTTTCCAAAGAAAACACTGCAGGAGTATCTGGGATCACGTTAGAACCTGAACTCTACCTCAGGGCAGGGAGCTGTAGTCATCAGTGGGTCTAGAATGGCTGCTTCCTGTGAATTCCAGTCTTTCTGGGATGAGTGTGACCACGGGCTACCCAAGGTGACAGTTGGCCTTACTCCTGCATACTTCCCACGGTATTTAATTGTTGCTCCACTGTAAAGAGAAAGTGTCTTTTTTGAAACTAGCAAATACTTGAAGCCTACGGATCTCTGCTCCAGTTGAGAAAGCACTGACTTTGTCTGCCATAGTTAAAAGTTGTTCTGTTGTTGTTTTGTTAGTAGGTTAGTAGCCCTTTTCTTGTAAACCACAGCAGGGAGCGAACACTTGTGCCCTGTTAGTAGAGGCAGCTCAGAGCACCAAGGGCTCTGAGAGGTAGCGAATTCTCTAGTGGTTTTAGAGTGTGTCTGAAAATAATGCTTGCCAGACCCATCGCTTCTCTGAAGTTTGTAAAGAAAATTAAATTAGCACCTGGCTATGAGAGTGTATTTTTTTTTAAGCGTCTCTGGTGCAAGCGTTTTGTTTGTTTGTTTTTTCTTTTAAGACTTCCATTTTTCAATGGCAAATTTCTAATTCTTTAGGTTGCAAGCTTGACATAATATGTGGCTGACCCTTTCGGATCGCCACATTCTGAATGTTGAAATGGCTACAAGAAAGGGCGTTTGAAGACTTCAGCAGGAGGCCAGTGCTCACACCATCCACCACGACTAACCTGCAAGCCAACAGAAAGTCTGGAATCCAACCAAATGCACGGATTTCTCTCAGCGTTTACGAGCGCCGACTTCCCTTGCTCCTTACAGCGCTTGGTCCCTGCCAATCGAGAAAGACTTCTCTACCTGGAACTTCAGGATCATGATGGCAGCTCTTTGGAATGGGGCAGACAACCTTTTAAGTTTATTCATTCGCTAGAGGAGAAAACCCTGTGCTTGGGAACGCGTGAACCCTGTACGGGAGCGAGAGGAGAGCCCTGAAATGTGACGTGCTGGGCTAAACTAGACGGATGTGTAGCCTTCGAAGGGGTGGCAGGGAACCGGAACTCTTCTCTGGAAATGACCTTGCCGTCTTTCAGAAGCAGAAGTGTTCTTACGCGTGTGTGAAATTACGCGTGTGCGTGTGTGAAATCTTAAGTGGGCCCACCCGAATGGACACTAAACTAACTGAACCAACTCTTTCTCCCCCGCCCCTCCCCCCCATTTAAAAACCACGGCCATGACATTATAATACACAGAGTACAAGAAAAGTTGATAAAACATTTCAGGTCTAAATTTTCTTAATAATAAGATAAATAAATAGATTCCTTATATAGGATCTTAAACCTTCCCTTTGCCTTAACTTTCTTCATTTTATTGCCTTTCAGAATGGATTAATTTCCCTGAAAGATCGAATTTACAATCTTCTGCTGATTGAGACATTTGAAGCGGTTTGATGAAGTACCAGAGAGGCAGTTTGTACAGCTGCGAAGGTACACACTTTGCCTTTCTCTCCTCCAACACCCAGGCCCCCAACCCCTGGTCAGCTCTGGTCCCTCTCTCTTGGTCACCATGGATTCCAACAAGATGGTGTGATTTCTGATATTAGAAATAAAGCGCTCTGCCTGCTCGTAAAAATAACTGTTTGGGGGCAAATAAAGGGACTCGAGCCCTCGTTTCTTTCATGTGGAAGACGGCTAAGTCTCAGAGGATCACCCTGCGTGATACCGGGTTTCTGAAATACCCTATGGTTTTATATTGCTGAGTTCTAGGGACACACTAGCTTGAAAGAACTGAGGAAGGTGAGTGACCTACAAGGTGTCTTTTCTACACAGGTGGGTTTGCTTGTTCCAGAAAAGAAAGGGTTTGGATGTCTGCATGAGGCTTCAGGACAGGGGAGCGAAGCTCGGGTGGAGAAGATGGGCCAAGCGGTCCAGGAAGCGGGGCGGCTTGGGGGCGGCTCCTGCGAGGTGGACAACTACACCAGGACGGTGGCGGTCACTGAGCTCAGAGACGGAGGGGCACGGGGAGGCGGCCGAGGGCAGGGCGGCGGGACGGTCCTCTGCTGCGCTCAGAGCCGGGTCTGCGCCTCGGGGATGTAGATCTCGATGCTCTCTGCGCTCTCGGTGGCCGAGTTCTGGCGGACCGACGCGGCGCGCTTGGCAGCCATCAGGCGCTTGCGGGCCTCCTGGCGCTGCGAGCTCTCCAGCGAGCGCTCCCGGATCAGCGGCGCGGGGCCCTTCGCCGGCTTCTTTGGCACTGGAGGAGGGGCCCTTCGCTCCTGATCAAAGCAGAAGGTTCAGGACATTACACAGCTTCTCAGGACAAGCTTGGGAAAGACTGGGATAGGTCAGTAGTTCGAAAACACACACACTTCTTTTTTTTTTTTTTTTTAAACCTAAGGACGGTTAGTTCTGATCTGCACACTGTATATATGATTTCTCTTCATTGCTCTGGCTTGGATATTCAAAAGATGCGGGAAAACAAAACAACAACAACAATAACAACACATAGTCTCTTACACTTAAGGTCGAGGGTAAAACTGCACCGCAGAACTAGTCCTTTCCACGGCAGTGTGTGGGCATTTAAAATGCAGCCCTGCAAAAGGCTCCCTGCACCTCACAGTGAGGGTAGCTCTGTCTGCAACCCCCAGACTCTTCCTGGCACCAGCAGCGGGTCAGGAGCTCTCAACAGCTACAGAATGAATTAGAACTCTAAGCTGTGTCTTTCTAAGGAGCATCAGGTAGGAGAGCTTGGGTGGGAGAAAATGCCCCCTCTACTCTCTCTCTGGCCTTCTCCCTCCACCTACCCAGCCTCCCCTTCCATCCCTTCCTAAGCAGCCAGATGAGGTTATAAGATAGTGTTTTTAGGCTTCAATGGTGCCATCCGGAGCTATACCCTTTTTGCACAACACACAGCCACAGATTGTACAGGGTCACCGGGGTGGGGGGTGAACGACTTGTATTTCCTACTCTGGGGAGGATTTTTCCAGATCAGCAGTCCCTAGGGGTTTCAGCATGCTTGTGGTAGCCCAGAAGACAATCCCAACTTGTTATCAAAGTTGAACACAGGACTGGAAAAGGCCGTGTCTCTTATCAGCAAACTCTGAAATGGTATTAGATCTTTTCTAACTTACTGCAAAATCCAAAATCCAGCCACTTGTGCCTTCATGATAACCATACAAGGAAGGGGAAGGAAGGCATTTAAACCACAAAGGATGCTTTTAGGAGAGAGATGCTGACCTTTTGGGCTGTGTAAGAGTCCATACCAACCCCACATTTCCACTTAAATAAAACACGCTGTATCCTTATGAAATCAAACATGATGCTTATCGTGAAGGTACCGAGTATCCGACTTAACACTGATGCTCAGTACAACGGTTCCTCCTTGCTTGCCAGGGAGAAATGCAGAGGTCAGTATCATTACTCTTGGCTTTGGCCCGTGCTTGTTTAAAGTGGAGCCTGTGTTGCTGACGGACAAAAAGGGAGAAGACAGAGTACGGTCTCCCATCACCTCTGTCTCTTCATCTTTTGTTTCCCTGTCAGGCTCATGAGGTGATAAAAAGCTCTGATCATAGGCAAAAATGCATTGTTAAAAACTTAAAAAAACAACTAAGCTAGTAACTTATTATTAGGTTACATACCAATAAGTCACGTAACGATTTCTTTGCATCACTTCTTCAGGGCATTTATAGTCTTCACTGTGGGACAACTGGTGGATATTTTTAAAAGTATGAATATTGGAAACTTTTTAGTCATTTTTCTTTCTTTGCACACTTTATTTTTTTTTCCAAAACAATAATATTAAAGAATCAGTCGGTGAGAAGTTAGATGGAGCATTCCTAAATTCCAGCGTGTGTACACGTGTGTATACTTTTAAGACCAATTTGCCAGCAGACAGTTTCACACATAAAGAAAACTAGATGAAGCACAACGTTTGGCTTCTCAAAGTAGAGGCCACACACACACATCGATAGTACTTCAAGCTTGGTTCTAAATCCCCCCAGTTGGGTAGTGGTGACAACATTGCCCTCCTTTGGGACTGGGTTTGTCCTGGGTGCCCACTGACCCCATACACCCGGAGATGATGGGCAGCAGTGGATTGCTGTTAGTTCTTGATGGGTCAGGAGACCCCAAAGGGCAGGGCTCTCACTGCTCTGAGCAAATAACCAGTCTTCATTTTCAGGGGTATCTCTTGGAACTATTTGACCTCGGGTCATAGAAGAACAAAAGTTATTTAAAAAAAAAAAAAAAGACAAATCTCATACAGGACAGATCAGCCTGGAAAGGCAGACATGAGATAACTTGTAGAAGCCTGGTGGAACCACAGTAATCAAATATGAAATTATTATTGATTAATTAAAATAATTTAAGCCTTTATTTCTAAACTGTTGCATGAAGATTCCCAGGGAACAATACTGCCCCAGGCAAATCAATCAAAATTAGGAAAAACAATCGCAACACTTAGGTGACTACCAGTCTCACAGGGAGCGTTTAGCCTGGGGCGCCAGTGACTTCTTCATTACTGTGCTTGTGAGACGACTCTCAGCCAGTTACTGCTCAGAAACACGTCCTGTGCGTGGAACTGGACTCTTGCTCTAGGGAACCACACACTGAAGAGGTCATTGATTTTGGTTTAGAAAGCAAAACTGGAGGCGGTTCCTTCCAGTGTCTAAAGGGGTTTAACTTAAAATTTAATTAATGAGAGAAGAAAAAGAAAGAAAAAAGAAAGAGAAAAAGAAAAAAAAAAGAAAGAAGGACAGGAAAAAGGAAAAAGAGAAAGAAAAGCCACATTCCCACTTTCCAATTCACAAAGACAGGTTTTTCTTCAAAAGTATGCCTGAAACATATTACAGATAATATGCCAAGTGGTTAGTATGTAAACATTGTCATCACAATGACACGGATACGATGCCAGCTCCATTTCACATGGTAAACAGCAGGACTGAGTGCAGGAGCCTATTTAGACTGTCCAGGGTTTGAGCAGCTTTTTAAATGGACCATACAAAATCTACATTGTTCTACCTTCTTGTCAAGAGGATCCATCTGTTTCCAATTATTGGCCTTTAACTGATGAAGTTCATCAAATTTCATACTAATATTTTCTATGGACAACTGCAGCATGTCCCAAAACCCCGCCAAATCCTGGGAAGTGGGTCTTGGATGAGCATTGGGATTCTGTACAAAAGAGAGAAAAAAATATTGATGATTTAGAGGCAGTGTGACAGCAAGCAGGGGCACAAAGGCATTTTCAAACATTCCAAAGAACCCAAGGAGGCTGAGTTCCTTTTGGCTTTCAGATAACAGTGAGGCTACGAATGGTCATTTCCTACAGGCCCCCATTCCAGTCCCTGATTTTCAAATGTCAAGGCTGTAAAATTCCTTGTCCTTACAACAGCATGGTTGTTTCAGTCTGATAAGTGGGGGAGAGTCTAAACATTTGAAAAAAAAAAAAAATCCCAGAATGCGTTATCTCTTCCTGGATGCATTTTTAAACAATAGATTTAAATAAAAATACTACCTTGAAAATAAAATCATGTATGATTTCATGCCACACAGTTTATCCAGAGAACAGATGAGAATTCTAGAGCGAGATTAGTTTTAGCACTCATGTTGAGTAAAATATTAGGGTACAGAATTAATAAGCAACAAGAAATTTTCTAAGTACTTGGTACACGAGGCTTCTCTGATGCCCAGAATTTGTATATTTGAAGTAAACAGTCAACCGTGGATATCCACAGGTAGTCCTTGAAATAGATTGTGTACAGTAATTGAGACATTACTGGTATATATAATAAAGAATCATTTTATCATGACACATTGGAAGTTAGCTAGTTTTAAATATAGCAAATGTCAGAAAACTTTATCTTTACACATACATATGCATGCTGATAATAATTCCCATTTTAGGATCGCAAATATCCTTCAGTGTTTAAGAACTGACGTTCTGCCAGTCAGAAGTGGTGACTGCCTTTAAGCCCAGCACTTAGGAGGCAGAGGCAGGTGGATCTTTGAGTAACAAGGCCAGCCTGGTCTATAGAGTGAGTGAGTTCCAGGAGAGCCAGGGCTAAACAGATGAACGCTGTCTCGAAAAACCAAACCACTACCAACAAAAAGTTTTTTAAAGAATTATTCAAAATTTTTATTGTTGTCATCAGGGCATAGCGATACACCCCTTTAATCCCAGCATGTGGGAGGCAAAGGCAGGTATATCTCATAGGAATTCAAGACCAGCCTCCTCCACACAGTGAGTTCCAGGATACCCAGAGCTACAGAGTGAGACCCAGTCTGGAAAAAAACTTCAAGAAAACAAAAACAAACAAAAATTATTATCAAAAATTACATGTGTGTGCTTGTGCCTGTGGTGTGTATGCTACAAGCGCGTGGAGGTCAGAGGACAATACGCACATACATGTGTGCATGTGCACATGTGTGTGTTTGTGCATTTGCTGTGTATGCTACAACATGTGTGTGGAGGTCAGGGGACAATATGAATGTACATGCGTGTGTGCGCGCGCACGTGTGTGTTTATGCGTGTGGTGTGTATACTACAACATGCATGTGGAGGTCAGAGGGACAATACACGCATGCATGAGTGCATGCACACATGTGTGTTTGTGCATTTGCTGTGTATGCTACAACATGCGTGTGGAGGTCAGAGGACAATACGCACATACATGCATGCGTGCGCACACGTGTGTTTGTGCGTGTGGTGTGTATGGTACAACATGCGTGTGGAGGTCAGAAGACAACTTTATTGAGTTGGTTCTCTCCTTCCACCTTTGTGGATTTCAGGAATTTAACTCCGGTCATCAGGCTTGAGAAACCAGCCCCACTGAAGCCAGCTGAGAACTGACTTTTGTTAGCTTGCTTGAGAGCGCTCTGTGTGATTTATGCGGGCCTGGAAATCTCCACCTTTTTATCTCAGCCTCCCAAATGGAAAGACCTGGCTCAAGAGTTGACTTTCTTTGTCCCTGTAAGCTGTTATCACTGTCATTGCCTAACACCATTTGCAAAAGCAGCTGAATGCTTCCCAGTCAGACAGCAGAAGTCTCCCTCCCCTCCACACGCCAGGGCTTCTGGCCAGTGTTATTTCTCCTTATTTCTTAGTAGTAGAAACAACTGTGCTGGGCAGTGGTGGCACACGCCTTTAATCCCAGCACTCGGGAGGCAGAGGCAGGCAGATCTCAGTGAGTTCGAAGCCAGCCTGGCCTACAGAGTGAGTTCCAGGACAGCCAGGACTGTTACCCAAAGAAACCTTGTCTTAAAAAACCAAAACCAACTCTAAACCCCCATGTCCTACGATAACTAAGGCCAGCTTGGACATTTAAAATTAACCTCAAGAAAATGGTATCATCAGAATGTCAGAAAGTGTCAAGGTTGTGGGGTCATCTAGTTGTTTGAAAAGGTTGGAAACAGCTTTTACATCGGCGGATGCGCTAGAGTGATGGCCTCATTCAAAAGAATGCAAATAAAGCCGCACCGATGTGCACGGAGATCTGAAACAACTGACGGTCATTCTTTGGAATAAATGAATTCTGGAGTTTTTAAGTGCTTGACAATATTAAAATCTATCCCAGGGATGAGAGTGAGTGTGGCTTAGCGGTACAGGCTCAAGACCCTGGGCTCAATCTGCAGCACCTAGCCAGAACAAAGCAAAATAAACACAACAACTCAGTCTACCACTAAGTAAGCTGAAGCAACAACTCTCAAGTTGGAGGCTACACTGCAAACAACAACAGACCGAAAGGGCTAGACAAACAAACAAGCCCTCAGCAGGCAGAACAGATAAGCAGACTCGAGAAAGTACGTCTCACTACTTCGTGATTTCACAATTAGTCAGCCTTATCCACAATGGGAAACTAAACAGTTAATATTTTGGAATTCAGTGACATTTTCTGGGTCATGAGTTTTACTATTGTATTGCTTTAGCACCAATGGAAAGAAATAATACAGATCTGAGTTTCTTATCTGGCACCCTTGGGACCAGATGTTGAGATGCTAGAGTTCATAGGATTTGGATGTTTTCCTATCCACAGTGAGATATTTTGGAGACAGAATACAAGTCTTAATGTGAAACACATGTATATGTCACATATACCTTGTACACACAGTCTGAAGGTTATTATATATATATTTTTAATGTACCTGTATTGACTGTGACATGTTATATGAGGTCAGATGTATATAGTATCAATGCCTTGGTGTCCCCAAAGTTTTAGATTTTACAGAATTTCCGATTTTAGATTTCTTGGGTTTGGGCATGGTCAACCTCCAGTTCAGTAGCTTCTAGAGTAGTTCCTTAGCTGTGCTTAAATGAGTATCATGGGCAACTTGGTCCTCCCTGCAAAGGAATCTCTTGCCCTGTGTTGTCATACAGACAAATGAGAAAAGAGAGCGTGTAAGTGCTAGCCACTCTCTAACTTGGCAGTCGTGAGTCATGTGTCGGGGTGGCTGAGTCTAGACAGACCATTTCTGAGATCAGAGGGAGAGTCGGGGGTGGCCCCCTGGTTTAGTGTGGCTGAAATATGACAAACTTTGTCCATTTACTTTAAGCTTGAGAATCTAGTCGGGAATAAATACGTTTTCAAACTATCTTCTTCTTCCTTTTTTTTTTTCCCTTAAAGGAAGAGGAAGTAAAGAAAGAACAGCTGCACCTGGTTCTGACCAACCCTACAGACACTTTCAAACACACACACACACACACACACACACACACACACACACACACGCCTAACATGTGCGTGTGCTGGAGGCAGTGCCAGGGCAAGCAGGTGGAGGCAGATGACAGACAGCTTGTAGGAGCTGGTTCCCTCTTTCCATCTTATCTGACCTGGGAGCCTGGGAACAAACTTGGGTCATCAGACTTGGCAGCAAGCCCCTTTGTCTGCTGAGCCATCTTGCTGCCCCTTAGAGTCCCTTTCATACGGATGTGGTGCTAAGAGAAACTACCACCAGGTCATATTTATTTCCTGGGATGACTTCGCTCTGCAAAGGTAAGGTATGGAACTCAAATCCTGCCTGGATTTAATGGGGGACAGCCTGGAGAAACCAGGGTTTGATTCTTGGGTCTGATTTTACTGTGGGCTGGTAGCTAAGTTTCTTAACTTTTTTTAAAAAAAATATTTATTTATTTATTTATTATGTATACAACATTCTGTCTGTGTGTATGCCTGCAGGCCAGAAGAGGGCACCAGACCCCATTATAGATGGTTGTGAGCCACCATGTGGTTGACTGGGAATAGAACTCAGGACCTTTGGAAGAACAGGCAATGCTCTTAACCACTGAGCCATCTCTCCAGCCCCCAAGTTTCTTAACTTTTGTGCCTATCGATCCCATCTGTAAGTCATAAAGACAATGCCACTAGGAACTCCAAATGGCCATTCTGCATAGTCACCGGGCATCTGGCACATTTGGTGCTGGACCTGCTCTTCAGAGGCCTGCTGTGAGCAGTACAATGACCATCCTCTGCTGGTGTGGCATTACCATAAAGAGGGACTTCCCCTACTGGCCATAGGAGCCACTATGAGGAATGGCAAGATGTCAAAAGCTGGCTTTCATGAACCTGACAATTTCTAGAAATCAGTACGCATTAAAAAAAATGTACCTGTAATTTCATCTTTAAAATGTGCATGATATTTATGTTCTCCTTTGTAGTACACTTGGCCACTTGCCCATCAATTCTGTTTTCACATTTATTCAGTGTGGGGTGAGCGAGGGTGTGGCTGGTGCACACACCACAGTGTGTGTGTGTGTGTGTGTGTGCGCGCGCGCGGTGTGTGTGAATGGGAGTTGGTCCTCTTGTGAGTCTCCCATGTGAGGTCTGGAGATTGAACACCAGGCTTCTCAGCAAGCCCCTTTACCCAGAAGCCATCTTGTCAGCCCCGGACTAGATTCCTTTGAGGAGAAAACACAGTGCCTAGGACACAGAGTTTAAATTCTAAAGCCTGACCTGGGTCCTCTAAGATGTCAGTTGTGTTTCCCGCACATCACCGAGTTGCTGTGCTCTGTGTTAGCGCCAGCCTGACCGGCAGCAGTTGTGTGTGCGGAGTCATTCGTGGTGGACGGAGGTCTTCTTTAAAGCCTCCTGGAAGAGGCTCTTGGCCTTTATTTCTCCACCAGATTCGCAAAGGCTATTGCTGTCACTGCTGCTGTTACGGAAGAGGGTTCCCTTCCTTTGTGTTTGTATGTCACCTGTCTCAAGGTGTCTAATCCACATTTTGTCAACCCTCAACCTCTGGCCTTTGGGTTAGAGCAAAACTGATCAGGAGACACAGTCAGCGAAAGCTGTTTTAGAGAGAGAAATCTTTGTTTCTAAAGTACTTAGGAAATATCAGTTGCTCCAAATTTTACTAAGAATAAGAAAACCAAAAGCAACATACAAAATCTAGGAACATGGAAAGTTTTCAATAAAAAAAAAATCAGAAAATGGGAGTTTTAACTTAATTCTGCCCCTAGGATTATTTAAGTGGGTCTGTCTTTTCTTCTCTTTCTCTCTCTCTCTCTCTCTCTCTCTCTCTCTCTCTCTCTCTCTCTCTCTCTCTCTCTCTCTCTCTCTCTCTCTCTCTCTCTCTCTCTCTCTCTCTCTCTCTCTCTTGCTTGTTTGTTTTATTTAGTGAAAAGTAGGAAACCAGATTCATCTGTTAAAAGACTCCAAGGAGCCTTGACTTAACTTGGTTCAAGCTAAGTTTTGCTTTGGCTGGACCAGTCTTGAGGACAAGGAGTCGGGGCGATGTGGAGGGTACCTACCAGGTTCTCGTCACACAGCTCTCTGAACTGGTAGAATTTCTGCGCCATGAGAAGTTGGGCGCTGCCCACCGCGGTTCGGATTTTCCCTAGAACTGAAAAGAGCAGACACAGAAGTTTACACGATGCCTCAATGTTGAGACTTAAGTCTGGTTAAAAAAAAAAAAAAAGGCGAAGAAAAAGTTCTGCTGTAATGGTGTGGGAAAACAGCACACACAACGCGCACCCACACGCACCTGGGTCCATGAAACCTGGGATACCGGGTTCAAACATAAAGTCAGCTTGGGAAACCACATGTTTATCGCTCTTGTTTCTTGGGAGAACTGAGTTTTCCTTCACAGCACTGTGCTCTACCCCAAGGAGAGGCAAACAGCGTTCCTTTTCTTGGTCTAGACAAACTGGTCATGCGATTTTCCCGGTGTAGTTTCGGGTTTATAGAGTCAGTGATCCTGATCTGCTAGCTTGATTTTTCTAATTCGGATTCAAACAAAGAAAAGCAATGCAAGTTGGGGGGAGGAATCTCCTAACACCCTAACTAGTCCATAATCCAGCATTTTCCCTGCAGTTCAGCCACTGGCATTCTCTGACAAACGAATTTGCAAGGGAGTGATGGGGTCCAACCTGTCGCCTGGGGCACACCAGCACGGATCCTAACATCCATTTGGTGTGGAGCCTTCCTCCTTGCTTTGGTACTTGAAGTGGTCTCAGTAACTGCCTTTGAGTGCCTCTGCAGGGGGGCCCGGGTCTCAGTGTCCCCAGGGCTCCCCCTGCACCCGCAGCCCTTGCAGCTGCCCCTGCTGGAGCTCTGCCATGTAGCAAATCGCCCTCTTGTACCCGAATGGACAGAAACCTCCCACACTGGAAGACTAGAGAGAACCCAGACAACCTGAGGCTTGGATAGGCTGGGAATTCTGCCTGGAAGAGACAATATGGGATTCAAGCAATCTCACTGTTGGCTTCAATCTAAAAAAATCACACTCCTTTTCGCAACCACAAGGGCAGGAGAAAACAAAGAAAGCAACGGGCACTGCCCAGGCTGGCTTTATAATCTGCTGTACTGGATTCACAATGCCAGGCCTGACCTGAGCTCATGATGCTTATTCTACCTAGGAAGTTCTGGGACAGACCTACACAGAAGGCGTCTTTCCAAGGTCACTCTTGAATCCACTATTGTTCTGCAGCAAGGTGGTGGTTAACCTTGAAGCAGTTAGCCTGGCCCCCAAGGCTAAAGCCAAGGCCAGAGAAGGGCAGAGGAGCCAAGGCCCTGCCTTCTTGGGCTTTACATCATAGCTGAGAGCAGAAAGAAAAGGCAGGGGAGCAGACCCCCCCTTCAGTGAGTTAGACAACATAGCGTTCTTCCTCTGTCTCCTATGAAACGGAAAACAAATGAGCAACAAATAGGCTCTGGCGTAAACAGTTTGTCTTGATAGTCACAATTTTATAACGGCACTTTTTATTTTATTTACCTCATTAAATCTACGCACATCATTTATTGTGCATATGTGCGCGCGCGCACGCGCACACACACATGTACCGTGGTGCATGGGTAGAGCTCAGAGGACAACTTGCAGGAGTGTGTTCTCTCTTTTGGTGTAAGAGTCCTGTGGGGGCTGAGGATTGAGTTCAGGTCATCGGGCACCATGAACTACTGAGCCATTTCACTGGCTTTCTCTATATATTTATTTGCTTGTTTGTTTGCTTACTTTCTTTTTTTTGCCGCTATTTTTAAATTTGGAAACAAATTAAAATACTTTCAAGGACTTGATAATTTTTCATTCAAAGAAGGCTTTCCCCAAAGGAACCAATTTTCTTATCTTTTTATTTTCCCTTCAAATCTTTCTACCCCCCTCACAGTCCTATAGGTCAAGGGTGACGGCTTCCTTTCTGACCCAGGAAAAAGCATCGGAGCAGAGAAAAAATAGAGAGGGACTCTTCCAGCATAGCACCGAAGTCACTGAGGTAAGAACTAAGAGCCCGCCCCCCCCCCCCCCCCACACACACACAGGGTTTCTTTGTAGCATTGGAGCCTGTCCTGGAACTCACTCTGTAGACCAAGCTGGCCTCGAATTCACAGAGATCCTCCTGTCTCTTCCTCCTGAAAGCTCGGATTTGAGGTGTGTGCCACCACCACCCGGCTGAATTAAGAGCCTTTTAAAATTACACCAAAGGGCTGGAAATGGGTGTGCATTTGATCGCAGCACTCACAGAAGAAGCTGAATCTTTGTGAGTTTGAAGCCAGCCTGGTCTACACAGTAAGTTCCTGGACAGCTAGGGCTACATAATGAGACCTCTCTCTCTCTCTCTCTCTCTCTCTCTCATATATATATATGAAGTATAAGATACTTCTACTGGAAGTAGAAGATACTTGCGAAGTGGGGCCTTAGAGGAAGGAACTCGAGCTGCTAGGAGGTGCCGGAGAAGGTACATTGGTACCACCCCCTGACCCCCCCAGTCATTTCCTCTTTCCCTTTTGTTTCTCAGCTGCCACGATGTACTGGGCCACTGAGGGTTCCAAGCAACAAGGTTAAGTAACCATGGACTGAACCTTTATTTTTGTTTTTCCCCAGACAGGGTTTCTCTATATAGCCCTGACTCTCCTGGAACTCGCTCTGTAGACCAGGCTGGCTTCGAACTCACTGAGATCCGCCTGCCTCTGCCTTCTGAGTGCTGAGATTAAAGGCATGTGCCACCACTGCCTGACTTCTTGTTCTATTTAAAAAATCTATTTCTTTTTATTTTATGTGTATATATTAGTGTGTAAATGTACATACGTGCATCGTGTGTTTGTGTGCAGGTCCCCTGCGGAGGCCAGAACAGGGTAGCAGATCCTTTGTAACTACAGTTATAGGGGACAGTGAGCTTCTTAATGTGGGTGCCGGAAATGGAACCTGGGTCCTGGGTCCTGTGTAAGAGCAGAAACTACACTTAACCACTCCAGCACTTGCTTCTTCTCTCTCTCTCTCTCTCTCTCTCTCTCTCTCTCTCTCTCTCTCTCTCTCTCTCTCTCTCTCTCTCTCTCTCTCTCGTTTGTTTTGGTTTTTTTGTTTTGTAGTCTTTTTGTAGTCCTGGTGTCCTGAAGCTCATTCTAGACCCGGCTGGCTTTGAACTTAGATCCACCAGCCTCTGCCCCCTGAGTGTTAGAATTAAAGGCACGCAGCACCATGCCCGGCTCCTTGCTTTAGTTTTTGATATAGGATTTCTCCTTACACTCTGCTCTTTGATCCACTCTATGAATTTGAATTTGCCTTATTTATTTTATTATTGATTTATTTAGAACCAGGACCTTACTGTATAGCCCAGGTTGGTCTTGACGTCCCTGATTCTAGCAAACCTCCCTATCTCGGCCTCCAGGACACCTGAAATCCCAGTAGTTTCTCGTTGCACTGAGGTTTGAATTTCCTTACTTTATGCCATTCATGTATGTAGGAGCGTTCAGTATGTGTCTTCCAGTGACAGGCTTATTGCACAGGGTCCTCTGAGTTACCCATGATGTCACACAGGATCTTCTTCTTTTTAAGGCTCAGCAACATTCCATGCTATCCATGCATAGCATTTAAAAATCTGTAGAGTGGCTGGGTGGTGGTGTCGCACGCCTTTAATCCCAGCACTTGGGAGGCAGAGGCAGGCGGATCTCTGTGGGTTCGAGGCCAGCCTGGTCTACAAGAGCAAGTTCCAGGACAGGCTCCAAAACTACAAGAGAAACCCTGTCTCAAAAAACTAGAAAAAAAAAAATCTGTGGAGTGTGATTTCTCTCGATTATCAACACTTTCTAAAGCTAGGTGTGGGAACCAGTCCTCAGGAGGCTGAGGCAGGAGGATTCTGAGTTCAAGACTATGCCAAACTACTTAGCGAGACCTTGTCTCTGAACACCAATGCCAAGCAAAACCAAACCAAATATTCACCTTCCAGCCAGTGCCACGGGACAGGATGGGTCTAAAGGGACACCATGGGAATCTGGAGATGAGAGCAGAACAGACCTAGTGGCTGTGGCTGAGCGCAAGGTCACGTCAGCCGTGAAGAAAGTGGAGGGTCTGGAAAGTGGAGGGTCTGGGGCTCACTCAACAGGCATGGTTAGGGAAAATTACAAGCCCCATGTTTTCTTTAAAGGTTACATGTTATAATGAGAAGCAGAGGAAGACTCTGTGGGGAGGGGCATCTATGCAGACTATGCTTTGAAATCCCCTGGCTATGCTGAATTAAAGACTGAGACATTTAGAGAAGAATGAATCTCCTCTTTTCCCACTTGCCTGTGTGGGGTATGGTTTTTATTTGGGGAACATAGTGATGGTAGAAAAAAACACAGGGGTGAAAAGAACGAGCAATTTCTTTTAACCCTGCCAGGGGAATCTATGATTGCTACGAGGAGTTTCTGTGTGCTGGTGCCAGCGAGCCAAAACAAAGACCAGTTCCCTTGGGAAGACGCCTGGCTTTTCGCTGAATCAAAATTTCAGGACTGAAGGTGCAGCTTAGCATGTGTGCAGCTCGGAACTCAGTCCTTAGTACCTAAAACACAAACAATCAAACAAACGCACACAACAGGTGAGCGTTCCAGCAACTCTGTGATCCTCTCCGTAGTCCAGGAGAACTGGTCTCTAGATTGGAAAAGTCAGAAGACTAGTTTCTCTGGCTTCTTTTAATTCCTTTCCTTTCCTTTCCTTTCCTTTCCTTTTTCCTTTCCTTTTTCCTTTGCTTTCTTTCCCTCTTCCTCTTCCTCTTCCTCCTCCTCCTCCTCCTTCTCCTCGCCCCTCCCTATTTTGAGTTTTGAGGCAGAGTCTTGCTATACAGGCTTGGCTGGCCTGAAGCTATATAGACTGAGCCAGCTTCAAACTCTCAGAGGTTCACCTTCCTCTGCCTCCTGAACCCCAATTGCTAGGGTTAAAGCCACCACGGCTGCCTTGCACTCAGCTCTGCCCAATCCACAGCCATCACGCCTCTACTTTAGGGCCTCAGACACTGGGAAGAACATACGTACAGCCTCAAACTTGTTATGCAGCCAAAGACGACCTTCAACTCCTGGTTCCTCCTGCCTGCATCTCCCTAGTGCTAGGATTATAGGCATGTGCCACTATGCCTGGGCTATGCAGAGCTGCGATTGAACCCAGGGCTTCACTTTTACCAACTGAGCTAGATCCCCAGCCCAAACAAACATTTTTTCCCCATGTCATTAGTTTATTTACAATCGTATCTAGCATAAGAATTTGAAAGTTTAAGCCATTTCTCATCAATTTCATTTCTTAAACATTCTTTATAGTTGTTAAAGGTATGAATGAAAATATCCTGGTTTCTTAAGTAGTCGCTGCCGTCTTAGGAAGAAAGGAGCAACAGATCCAGATCTGTAAATTCACAGTTGTTAGAGCCAGTGACCGATGGGGATTTCCTCACAGTGGCTACAAGAAAGCACAGAGGTGGTGAACTCTGGACGTTCTGGCCTAACATGGCGCTGTTGGAAGCTCTGTAAGGCTGCAGACAGAGCGGGAATGTGGAAGTAATGGCCACAGCACTGTCTCCCTCACGACCTTGATGTCTGAATCACCAAAGGGAAGAGGAGAATTACAGACATATGTCCTACACCTTTTATGTAGAGTACCGGAGGACTAGAAAATACACGTCACCATGCAGGATCCCATCGAGGTGTCCACCCATGGTGAAGGGACCGTCAAGTGAACACGCCAGGAAAGTCTTTTTCAAACGGCTTGCCACCTCAACTGCAGTACATCTACTGTGCTCCTTTTCCATGGAACTTTCTTTGACACCCAGGCCGTAGGTTCAAGAACAGCCAGCTTCTTCACTAAGTGACTGTCCGTCTTGGGACCATTTATCACACCTCTTCCTCCTCATTTTCCTTAAATTCCTATACCTAGCTGCCTCTGCCATTTGCTCATTCTTCTACCTCTGGGTGGCTAGATCCTTGATTTCCAACCAGCCCGCAAGCTTCTCGACTGCATAGGTGGTGTCTATGCACTCAGGCAATCCCTGAAGTGACACCAAAGGAATAAGTTTGGGGATCAGCTGAATCAACTATGGACTCTATGTGTCACACACACACACACACACACACACACACACACACACACACCACACCACACCATCACCACACCACCACCACCACCACCACCACCACCAAAGTTAATAGCAACAATCTGAACTAGATTTTGACTCCTTTCTGTCTTGTCTTCCTTTGCCCTTTAAGTTACTGTTGAGTAGTTAAGGAGTACAGTCTGAGCTAGGCTTATTTATTTCTGAGACAAGATCTCTCTACAGAGCTCTGGCTGTCCTGGTACTCACTAAGTAGACCAGGCCGGCCTCAAACTCCCAGAGATCCATCTGCCTCTGACTCCTGAGTGCTGGGATTAAAGGTGTGCGCCACCACCCTTGCCTCTTACTAGCGCGCTCAGGTAGCCTTTGGATTCACCGTCTCCGGCTTCTCTGTCCCAAGTGCTGGGATTGCCTTCTGGTGCCTGCACACCCACCCTGCAAGCGTCAGGCCACGTGGGACAGGGTGACCATGTCTGCGGGTGGAGTAAATTGCCTTCATGGTGATGTTTCTCCGGGAGCTCCCAGTAAACTCATCAACAATGGAAAAGGCAGTTAAGTTTTTAATCTACTAACCTTTATGATTTTAGTGAAACACCCCCCGGGGAATCTCACTTGCAACCCCCCTTTCCTGAAGCTGTTGGGAGCAGGTGGCTGCCACTGTTCACTTTAACCAGAGAGGGTACTACCAGCGTGTGGCCAGCCTGGGAAAAACAGAGCCCAGAAGCCCAAAGCGGTATGGAGTGTCTCTCATCGAAATGCCTGCCAGTGTAAATTAAAGGCTATCTGTCCCCAAGTGTGGGCTCCTCCTAACCTCTTTGTGCTTTTCTTTTCATTCTGGAGACTTTTGGGGTGAAGGAGGAGAGAAGAGTGGGGAAGAATGTGAGTCCACCTCTAAAGCCAAATGGGTTTGTCAGTACAAATCTATATGAGATTGTCCAGGCACTGAAAAATGCATCCTTGGGGCAGTTTCTCAAATCTATGACCCAGAGGTCCCTTCTTATATATACAGAGAGCAGAGTGCTGACCAGAAAGCACATTGGCTATCACTTCCTGTGGCCGTGAACTAGTTTCAGGTTAGTCAGAACTTATGAAATAGACCACATGCTCTCTGTCTCTCTCTGCCCCTACTACCGAGTGTGCATCCATGCGTGTGTGTGTGTGTGTGTGTGTGTGTGTGTACACAGGCACGCACACTGGGAATAAGAGAAAATCTTTTAAAGGTTCACTTTAAAAGGTGAGAATTAAACTGAAAGAAGCCAGGAAGCATCTGCAGCCCTGCACTTAGCCACATGCCCAGGGCTGATGAATGAATGGCAGGCCTCACAGAATGCAGCTTTATCTACCACCTACCAGCCAATGAGCTGCACAGATTGGGCCGAGGCAACCCTGGACTGAAACCCAGTGATTACACTGATAGCTGGTCACAACAACGACCCTGCCCAGCTTCCGTAACCAAACCTGAAAGCAGGCAGAACTTACTTAGGGTTTCTTCAGCAGCCTCAAGTTCCCAGGCCAAACTCACAAGCCTCCTGCGGGAGATGCTATCCACTAACCTGAAAGCTACTGCCAGGTGAAATTAAACTGGAATTAATCTGCCTCTTGCACACGCTGTTTATCTGTGTCTTTCGGATAACGCCTGAAAATTCCAGAGAAGTTGTCCACAATTCAGGAGGCAAAGACAGATTACCAAGCACTACAAACCGGTACTTTATCCTTGAGCCAACGAAACCTGAGCCCGCTTTTCCCCGCCACAGTTGGAGACTGCATTCTTGTGAGAAGGGCTCAGTTCCATCTGGTTGGTTCTTTCCCGGTTAGATAATCCCAGACGTATCCCTGTAACATGCGAGCCGCTGTCAAACAGTGCTGAGCCATCTCCCCGGGACAGCTGTTTCACACAAGGGCCGCATTGTCTGAGGAGAGCGGGTATCCGTTTCCCTTCAAGTGCTCGGGAGACTCTGTCAGCTGCCTTGGCTCAAAGAAAGCCTCGCCCAATGCAGACTTCCATTATTCTGTTATCTGGCCCCAAACCACTCTAGACTGGGAGGGTCGAAGGCCTAAATCAAGAACCAGTCTTTGTTCTGCTTGGCTTTTTATCGGGGGAAGTAATAGCTCCACACACCCAAAGAATGTATGGTCTTACGCTTCCGAAGCTAGTTGGCTTGCTTTCCCTCTTCCCTGGGCTCCAGGTGAACTGGGAACGCCAAAAACTATTCACAGGGAGGAGTCGTCAGAATCTTGATGGCTGATGACCGCAAAGGCACTGAAAACGAGATGGATCTCTCCTTCTCTGATAGAGGCCACGCTAACTCCCCACACCCTCAGATCTCTGCTTTATTTCAAGTAGTAATCCAGCAACAGATTCCTTACCACACTCTCTCTCCCTCCCCTCCCCCACTCCCTCCTCCTCCTTCTTCTTCTTCTTCTTCTTCTTCTTCTTCTTCTTCTTCTTCTTCTTCTTCTTCTTCTTCTTCTTCTTCTTCTTCTTCTCCTTCTCCTTCTCCTTCTTCTCCTTCTTCTTCTCCTCCTCCTCCTTCCCCTCTTCCTCCTCCTCCTCTCCTCCTCCTCTTCCTCCTCCTCCCCCCCTCCTCCTCCTCTTCTTCTTCCTCCTCTCCTCCTCCTCCTCCTTCTCCTCTTCCTCTTCTTCCTCTCTCTCTCTCTCTCTCTCTCTCTCTCTCTCTGTCTGTTTTGGACTATGGACATACATCTGTATTTTGAACTTAGACATTTAATAAAGTATCTTTACATCTTATGAACACGAGGAGAGCTTCAGGGGCTGTAGCCTTCTGTGCAGGTATGTGTGTTGTTACGAACTGAACCTAAAGCCTTGTACATGCCCGGCCCAGACAGCTGACAGCCACTTGCTTATTCCCCAAGATCACCAGTGGGGGAGAGGTCAACCTGTGGGCGTGGGTTCTCCCCTCTGTCATGTGGTTTCTGGGACTGAATTTGATGGTCAGGTTTTGTGGCAGGCACCTTCAAGTGTTGAGCCACGTCATGTCCCCCTACTCCACCATTTTTAAATGTACAATGGGAGGCACTAAATCCATGCATCAAACATTTGAAATATTTTTAAATTGGAATAACTCTGAACCCTGTTCCTAACCCTATCTAAAATCTAACCTGGTTGTTGTTGGCTGGTAAGATTTTAGACAAATGAGCTAACCTAAACCTAATCCTAACCCTAACTGTAACCCTAATCACAACCCAGCCCTCATCCTGTGACTAATCCTAACCCTGATGTTAAACCTAACACTTTTTTTGCTGTTTTGTTTTTGTTTTCCAAGACAGTGTCTCTTTGTGCAGCTCTGGCTGTCCTGGAACTCACTCTGTAGACCAGGCTAGCTTCACACTTAGAGCCTGCCTCTGCCTCCCTAACCCTGAGTGCTGGGACTGAAGGCATGTGGCACCACTACTTGGCAAACTTAACAGTTTTCATAACCCTGGCCCTACTATGAACAAACAAACAAACAAACAAACAAACAAAATGCAAGCAAACAGAAAGCTGGGAAACTGAGCAAGCGCTGTGTTCAGAATTTCCCTTGTCCTCGCTGTGTACCTGTGTCCAATGACTGTAAACACTAGGTCCCCTGGGAAACTTTTGTCAAATTTTTCCTCTTTTTCTTTTCAGGAAAAGAGAACACATGAAATGTATACCTTAACTAAAGCATAGGGACACTGGACTCTAATCAGACACCGCCCCTGACCCCTGAAGAGATGTCTTCTCTGCATAGGACGCAAGGAACAATATCACATGACCTGGACAACCCAGAAGTAGCTGCTTGATTTGATTCTTTTTCTGTTATCCACAGAGGAAAACAAACAAGAGTTGGTTACTTAGAATTTAGCTCTTCTCTGAAAACTGGGGCTGACTTCTTTCCCTACTGCTCTTCTTTGAAAGGAGAGAAAGAAAGGAAAAAGAGAGAAGAAAGAAAGGCTGGATCAGAGAATCTGGGACACCGACTGAGGCAGGGACAATTGCCAAGAAGCCAGGGGCAAATACGCATGGCAAGCTTTCCTGAGGGCCTTGCCAAGCAACACACAGCGTCATTATCTTGTCAGCTGTGTGTCCATCCTGTCAGACACTCAGACTGGGCACTGCCAGAGAGCTGTTCGGAGGGCAAGGGAAAGGCATCTGTCAAAGGCGCCAGCCCTCTCCTAGGCAGAAGTTTCTCTCAGGGTTTCCCCCACAGAGCGCTGGTTCCCGCTAACTTCCGTTTGCCTCATCCGAAACTGGCAATGGTTTGTCTTTGGAATTACCAGTTAACTTCAGAAATCCCAGCAGATGAAAGCATGGCTGGGCATGAGATAAACGAGACTCATTTCAAGTGCTTGTGTGTCGAAACTGTATCTCAGAAGCTGGGCAGGAACTATGGGGCTCACCGAGTTATCCACCTGGTTCTCTCACCCCTGGCAAACCTATCGCCTAATCTGAGGAGCCCATGTCGTACAAGGGATAATCCTTAATGCTTTCTTTTATTGCAAAAATTATGGCTAGTTACTTGCTGTGATCTGAATGTTTGTATTCCTTCAAAATTCTATGTTGAAACTCTTCACTGAGGAGCAAGCTTAGAAGAGATGATTAGCAGGTGGTGTCACACACCTTTGATTCCAGCATGTGAGAGGCAGAGACAGGAAGATCTCAGAATTCAAGGCCAGCCTGGTCTATGGAGTTCCAGAACAGCCAGGGCTGCACAGAGAAATCTTCTCTCAAAAGAAAAAAAGGAAGGAAGGAAGGGAGGAAGGGAGGGAGGGAGGGAGGGAGGGAGGGAGGGAGGGAGAGAGAGAGAGAGAGAGAGAGAGAGAGAAAGAGAAAAAAAAGAGTAGGTCAAGGGGGTGGGACTCTCAGGAACAGGATTGGTGGCTTCCTGGATGAGACCTGCAGCCTTTCTACGGCTGGAAGCAGACGCTGGGCCGTAAACTGACCATACTAACGTGGTACTCACTACGCACTTTTTACTTAAGTAGGAAGAAAGGTGTTGCTAACTTAAAAAACCGGGGCCTGGAGAGATGGCTCAGTGGTTAAGAACACTAGCTGGGCTGTTCTTGTAGAAAACCTGGGTTTGAGTCCCGGCACCTTCGCGGGAGCTCACAACCATCTGTACCTCTAGTCTTAGGGGACTCAACCCCCTCTTCTGGCTTCTGAGGGCACCAGCCATACACACGGTGCACAGACATACATGCAGACAAAACACCCATACGCATAAAGTAAATAAATGAATTTTTTAAAAGTTCTGTAAGATTAAATATGTCAAAGATTTAAATGTATACTTAATGATCCCATCTTATGTAGCAGAGAGGCTAGATATGTAAAGGAGAATAAGACAAGAATAACTTCTTCCTGGGCCGTGGTGGCGTACACCTTCAATTCCTGAACTCAGGAGGCAGAGGCAAGCGGATCTCTGTGAGTACAAGGCCAGCCTGGTCCTCAAAGCATGTTCTAGGATAGCCAGCCAGAGCTGGTATACAGAGAAACCCTGTCTCAAAAAAAAGGGCAAAACCCAAAACACTTCCTTCTGGAAATAATGGCACTCAACTTTAATCCCAGCATTCAGGAGATAGAAACAGTTGGATCTCTGTGAGTTTAAGGGCAGCCTGGCTATAAAGAGAGACACTGTCTCAAACAAAAACCACTGGGCAGTGGTAGCGCACGCCTTTAATCCCAACACTCAGAGGGCAGAGGCAGACAGATCTGTGTGAGTTCGAGGCCAGCCTGGTCTACAGAGAGAGTTCCAAGACAGGCCACAAAGCTACAGAGAAACACGGTCTTGGAAAAACCAAAAGAAAAAGAAGAATAACTTCTAACTTTATGAAGCTTTCCTCCTGAAAATGAGAACATAGACTATCATAAAGAGGCTGGAAGGCCTGAGAGTGGTTAGGCACCCCCAAAGTCCTGGCAGCCATGCCCAGCGCACCCCAACAGCAAACCCAGTTTGGACAATAAACGGTTGTGCTGCTCCTTCAGAGGCATTACTTCGCAATGGCCTACAGCTTTACTCTCTCCTTCCTTTCTTTCTCCCCGCTTCTGCTCTTCCTCTCATTTCTTTCTTTTTTGGTTGTTTTGAGGATGTATTTAATCACAACATTCCTCCCTTCCCATTCCCCCTCTAAACCCTCCCATATACGCCTCTGCCCCCTTCGACTCCATGAGTTCCCTTTTCATCAATTGTTACTGCGTGCATATATACATCTAAAAATAGAATCCTAAATATAACCTGTCCAGTTCATATATCATTACTTTCTTTGTGTAGGGTTAGAGCCTTATGGGCTTCTCTCTCTCTCTCTCTCTCTCTCTCTCTCTCCCTTTCTCTCTCTTTGGAGAACGAGTCTTGCTGTTCAGTTGGAGCCTCCAGCTCACCCCTGCACAATCCAGAGAGCCCCATTCCTCTCTCTCCAAACCCTGCCTGCTCCGAGAGTCTCCAAACAAAAGATAGGCACCAAAAAGCTCAATTCTGCATTCTTGGCAGCTATTGGAGTCCCACCCCCAAGTTGCCAGGCATCTAAATCCATGCCTAAGTGCTTAGCTTTTGACCATACTTGGACACAAACCCAGTTTGTGGCAGACACACCATCACCCCTCTCCTACAACCTAAAAAATCTCCCTGTTTTACTTTGGGGATGGGACTTTTCTGGCCCAATCTCTGGGATCAGAGAACCTACCTGGGAGTTGCTCTCAATAAACCTGTTATACTTTTTCTATTTGGCTTGATCTGGCTTACTGTGTCAGAAGAGAAACTTACCACTTGGGGAGGGTGTGTGGCAAAAAAAAAAAAAAACAAACCCTATTACTCACTCTGTACTCCTGGCTGGTCTGGATTTTGCTATGTAGACAAGGCTGGCCTAAAATTCTTTTTGTAGCCCAAGCTGGTTTTGAACTCATAGAGATATTTGTCTGTGACTCCAGAGTGCTGGGATCAAGGGTGTATACCACCAGGACCCAGCATGAATTCAATGTTTTTAAAGATATTTGTTTGTTTGTTTGTTTATTTATTTATTGATTGTTTGTTTTGTTTTAGGTTTTTTGAGACAAAATTTTTCTGTAGCTTTGGAGCCAGTTCTGGAACTCTCTCTCTGTAGACCAGGCTGGCCTCGAACTCACAGAGATCCACCTGCTTCTGCCTCCCAAATGCTGGGATTAAAGGCCTGCGCCACCACCATCCGCCAGATTGTGGATTTCTATTCTATTAGTGTGCAGCTGAGTGAAGTTTGGCCTAAAGCTGCTTCCTACACAGCGTTGAGTTTACGCTAAAGAATACTTTGTACATAGAGAATAGTAACCTAACTGGATGGGTCAACAGACTGGTTAAAAAAAAAGTTTCATTGCATTTTGGGGAATATTATTTTCAGGTGTGTGACTTTTGTTTACGCTGCATGTATTTAACCCTGTGAAGCTGTGTTACTGTGACTGTCTAAAACACCTGATGGTCCTAATAAAGAGATGAACGGCCAATTGTGATGCAGGAGCAAGGATAGGCGGGGCTAGCAGGCAGAAAGAACGTATAGAAGGAGAAACCTGAGAGGAGGGAGCAAGGAGCAAAGATGAGAAAAAGGAAAGGAGAATATCAGGGGCCGGTTACACAGCAAGCCACGGAGAAAGAGGCAAAGAAAGGTATTCAGAAATAGATAAAAACCCAGAGGCAAAAGGTAGTCAGGACAACATAAGCTAAGAAAAGCTGGCTAGAAACAAGCTAAGCTAAGGCCAGGTATTCATAACTAAGAATAAGTCTCTGTCTGTGATTTATTGGGAGCTGGGGCATAGGCCCCCCAAAAAGCCAAAAGAGTAAACATCATACAACAATTTTGGTCAATCATTAGTGACCCAAGAGGGTTGGAGAGATGGCTCAGCAGCTAAATGTACTTATTGCTTTTGCAGAGAAGCTGGGCTTGGTTCCCAGCACCTCTTTGGAGGTTATCAATAATCCTTAATTTCAGTACCAAGGGATCTGATGCTTTCTTCTGACGTCCATAGGCACCAGAAACACATGTGGTGCACATGACATATGCAAAGGCAAAATATTCATACACATAAAAATTCATAAAGAAGTGTTAAAAAAATTTTAAAAAATTATATACATTGGTGTTTTGCCTGCATATATGTCTGTATGAGGGTGTCAGATCCCATGGAATAGGAACCTCAGACAACTGTGAGCTGCCATGTGGGTGCTGGGAATTGAATCCAACTCTTCCGGAAGAGCAGTCAAGGCTCCCAACTACTGAGCCATCTCTCCAGCCATAAATAAGTCTTTAACAGGAAAAAAAAAAGGCAATTAGCCGGCCATGCATGGTGGCACACATCTTTAATCCCTGCATCCAGGAATCAAAAGCAGGTGGATCACTATAAGCTTGAGGACAGCCTGGTCTACACAGAAATTCCAGGTCAGCTGGCCCTGCATGGAGATGCATGCCTACAACACCATAACTTGAGAGGCTGACATGCAGTTAAAATCCCAGCACTTGGGAGGCAGAAGTAGGAAGATCAGAAGGACAGAGCTTTCTTTTGCTACTGAGCTCCAGGCTAGCCCCTGTCTCAAAAAAAAAAAAAAAAAAAAAAAAACCCAAGAAAAACACCAAACAGGCTAAAAGATGCAATAAGCAGGGTTTCTGTGAGCCTATATACTATTTTAATATTGCATGTTAATAAAACTATACGGATTATAATTACCCAACACACACATGTACACACACACATTGTGATGGCTATTAGTATTAATTATCAACCTGACAAAATCTAGAACCAACTGGGAGGTGAGCCTGTGTGTACGATTGAGAGATTATCTTAATTGTGGTGACTGAGGTGGGGAAGAGCTGCCCGCTGTGGATGGCACCATCCCCTAGGTAGGGGATCCTGAGACGCACACGAAGAAACAGCGAGCTGGGCACTAATCTGCATCTATTTGTCATTGTTTTCTTTGCACTGGCGGGGCAGAGTGTGACCCCTGCCGCTGCGACCTCAGACAGCGAACTGGGAGCTGAAATAAGCCCGTATTCCCTTACATTGCATTTGTAGTGGATCTTACCACAGAAACCGAAAAGAAACCAAGACATCCCTGGACCCTGTCGACTTGACACAAGGTAAAACACTCTGAGTGGCAGGAACCTCAACTAGGAAAATGGCTCCCTAAGGTGGACTGTAGGCAAGCAGGCAGGGCATTTTCTTAATTAGTGATTGATGAAGCAGGCCCAGCCCACTGTGGGTGGTTCCATCCTGAGCTGGTGGTCCTGGGTTGTATAAGAAAGCAGGCTGAGCAAGCCAGTAAGCAGCTCTCCTCCATGGCCTTTGCATCAACTCCCGTCTCCAGGTTCTCGCGCTGCTTAAGTTCCTGTCCTGACTTCCTTCAATGACGAGGGGTGGAAGTATAAACCAAATAATCCCTTTCCTCACCAACTTGCTTTTGTTCATGGTGTTTCATCGTAGCAAAAGTAACCCTGACTAAGGCAGACCTTAAAACTAGTTAGAATTATTATTATTATTATTATTATTATTATGTTTTTTTGACACAGAGTTTCTCTGGAACTCACTCTATATAGACCAGGCTGACCTTGAACTCACAGAGGTCCACCTGCCCCTGCCTCCTGAGTGCTGGGATTAAAAGTGTGCACCACCCCCCATCCAGCTAGTTAGAATTATTTTTAATCCCTTGGGATCAGACACATCCCAAGATAGTCTTGGGGAAGCGGGGATCCTGGGAGACTGAGATCACTGCCATGCTGGTCTTGAACGTGTTTCTGTGAAGGAAGTCACAGATCTTAGAGCTGGTGGAGTTGGCATCTGCTTAGGGGCTTTTTTCTTAAACAGTCTAGCAGTTTCTGGTCTTTTCGGTGGGACTGCCCAGCTCTTCCGGGAGTTTGGGTTTGGGGTGTGGAACAGAAGGTTATACAAGCTGAGCAGGCGGGAGCGCAAACAGGAAAGCCTACAAACACAAACCGGCACAGCCCACACCACAGCCACAGACACGAGTGGCGGCGGTACTTACTGTCCTCCGGGAGGTTGTTTTCCCGCTCTTCTCTCTCCATCTGTTGGCACCAGCCTTCCATGCGGTCCCGCTCTGCCTGGAGAAGCTTCAGGAACCAGTGGCCGTCCCGGTGGCACACGGACCTTTGAACGGCCTCCAGAGGGTCTTCTGTGATAGAGTCAATCCAGGGGTCCGGAGGGGGCAGGATGGAGGGGTCAAAATCCGTGTCAAAGTCATCATCGGCCGCGCAGGCGTGGTAATGGTTTCCTGAACCCTGGATGCTGACAGTGGATGTGCTGGCGTCCCGGGAGAACTGTCTGGCCATCGGGCCGGGACACGAATTGTCCTCTATCGATTCCAGAGAATTTTCCAGATTATCATGGAAGTCCAGGTCAGCCTGCACTGCGGTGGTCACACTGTTGGACCGAGTGAACCTGCGGAAGCTTGGAAGAGAAAAGACATGGGGTTTAGTTCCGGGATATTTATTGAAGTGTATCTAAGTATCGTTCTATTTGTTTTGGTGGATCTGAGGAAAGGTGCGGTTGCATCTTCTCAGCGTTTGGAGGAACTGCTGGGAGTGACCTTTGGGGTGAATATGCTTGTTGCCACAGATCTAAATCTTTGTTAAATATGGAATAATGAAGCATAAGTAGAGTAGTTTTATAGGTGGAGCAAAACATAGAGCTCCCGAAATCACTATGATGTCTAGTATCTGCCTTCTTCCCTGGATCTGGGGCAGCTTTCAGACGGCCACCGGAGAAGCAAAACGTTTCCATTAGATTTTTTTGTGTAATTAGCTAAAAAATGGGGAGAATAATGCAAGCTACGCTTGATCAAGACTCATAATTCCTGCTTTATCTAGGGACACCTCTTAGGAGAAAGATTTCCTAAACACTCATTAGGTTTCCTTAAAATTCAACCCTTTTTGCTCGGTAAGCATTCAACTGACAGGCCTGTAGGTCCATGTAATAACATGGTTCAGAGTCTTTGGGATAAAGACCAAGTTTACAGTTGTAGAGTTCTCCATGACTACCCTCCTGTGCTTTTGCTCTGCCTTTCCACAATTCGTCAAAGGTGGCAAAACAATGCTTATTAACGGACTTAGTTTGGGCATTTCTCTCTCTTTCTCTGTCTCTCTGTCTCTCTGTTTTGTTTTGTTGAGACAGGGTTTCTTTCTATAGCCTTGGCAAGCCCGGAACTAGTGCAGCAGATCAAGCTGGGCTGGGACTCACAGAAGTCTGTCTGCCTCTGCCTCCTGAGTGCTGGGATTAAGGACATACACCCGTACTACCTGGTAAGTTTGGGCATTTTTATATGGATATTCATGAGAATATATATATATTTTTTTTAACCAAATAGTTCTGTGTATCTGTTGCTTACCCCTACTGTGGAGGGGTGTGTGGCCTGTCCTGTCAGAGGGTTATGATGGATTCAAGTATCAATTTCTCTATACCCCATCAATATCACCTCTTGTTCTCTAGGTCTCTCTGTGTCTCTGTGTTTAATGTTTGTGTGTTTGCGTGTGTAGTATATGTGCATATGTTGGGAGCACACACATGTGCATACACACGTGTGTCTAGAGCCATAGTTTTCAACCTGTGAGTCTGACCCTTACATTACGATTCATAACAGTAGCAAAATCACAGTTATGAAGTAGCAACAAAAATAATTTTATGTCTAGGGATCACCACGGCATGAGGAACTGCATTAAAGGGTCACAGCATTAGGGTGATGGAGAACCACTGCTCTAGAGAAAGACATTGGTTATTCTGTTCTGCTACTATCCACCTTATTCCCTTGAGACAGGGTCTTTCGCTGCACCTGGAACCAGGCCGATAGCCAAGAGGACCCAGTGAGCTTCTTGTTTCTGTTCCCCACAGTGCTGGGGCTACAGTCAGGCATGTGGGTGCTGGGGATTTGAACTCAAGTCCTCATGCTTAAGCGGTAAACATGTTTGAAGGAATTATTTTGATTTTACATATCTGAGTGTTTTGCCTGTATGTATAATATGTATGTATGTGTGTGTGCGTGTGCGCGCGCGCTCACGCGCTCACTGCATACATGCCTGGTGCCCTCAGGGGCCAGGAGAGGGTGTTGAATCCCCTGGAACTGGAGTTACAGACACTGTGAGCCACCGTGCTGGTGCTGGGAGTCCCCTGCAAGGGCAGCCGGTGCTCTTAACCACTGAACCGTCTCTCCAGCACCTTAGTTTTTTGTTAGCTTCTGGGTCCCACGGTTACGCTTGTGCCATGGGCATTCAGTCAAACTGCCTGGTCACCCCAGTGCCTGAAGCTGTACGTAATCTATGCACAGCGTGGTCATGTAATCTATGCACGACGTAGCTACATAAGCCCCTGTGCGCATGCGCTAGACGGCCTTTAAAGACAGACATGCCACTCTACCCTCTTTCTCTCACCACGTTGACACTTTGCTTTCAGATAGGACCCTGCATTACTCTCCCCTCCCGCCCCCGTTAAAAAAAACTCTTAAAGTGGGTTTCCTTGTGTATCCTGTGATTCGTTCTTATAGCCGGTCGATTTCCAATTAATGTTTCATATGCAATAGTACCAACTGGAAAGGATTGTGCTTTAAGCAGTCTGTGCAGCATTAAATAGCTCAGACATTTGCAATTCTCTGGGATTACCCTATGTAAGTCAATTAAAACTAATGCTTGTAGTACATCAAAACAAGGGCCCAGATAACATGGGGAAGCAGTCATGTGAACAAGTTAAATCAAGTCGTCAAAAGGAGAAAGGATCATTATTTTTTTAAAAAAAAAAAATCCATGTTTTCCCCTAGAGATTGTATGTCAAAGATGGCTGGAGGACTGGTCTGTGCTAATTATTAAGAGTAAAGACAGGCTGGGCGATGGTGGCGCACACCTTTAATCCCAGCACTCAGGAGGCAGAGGCAGGTGGAAGCCAGCCTGATCTACAGAGTGAGTTCCAGGACAGCCAGGGCTACAGAAAGGAACAGTCTCAAAAAACAAAAAACCAAACAACAACAAAGCGTAAAGCCACCCGCACACCTTCAGCCCAGCACTTGGGAGGCAGAGACAGACAGCCACACACACCACGATCCAGGCCGCTCACTTCAGGGCATCTCATCACGTGACACTTTTAAGACCTGCGCGTAGCCCCGCGTGGGAGCACCTGCCTCTAATCCAGTGCTCGGATCTCTGTGACTTCAAGGCCAGCCTGGTCTACACAGAGAGCTCCAGAACAGCCAGAGCTACAGAGTGAGACCTTTTCCAAACCACCTCCCGCACATACAAAGAAAGGAAATCACATCTGTTGACATGATCGGGTCGCGTTACTTCTGGAGACTGTTAATACTGCAAAGAGGCAAAACGCACATGTGGGTGTGTGTGTGTGTGTGTGTGTGAGGGGGGGGGATTGTGTGTGGTGTACAAGCTTGAGAGTCATGTTAGAAATTTCTTTGTTCTAACAAGGAAGGACAGAAATTCAGGTAAAACGTCCCTCCCTGCAGCCACTCATTGCTTGGCTGGGTCTGTATTTTTCCCACTTTGTCCCTAAATGCTAAGCGTCGCTTCCTGAGGTTGAGCTTTCTCTCCAGCTGCCCATGTGTGACCTGGATGGCATTCTACACCGCTGCTGACATTCTGACTCTTCCAACACAAAACTCAACACTGCAGAAATATTTAGGCTTCTTTCCCCGATATCTCTGATTGCAGGGGATCAGATTCCCAAATTCACTATTGCCACTTGTGCCCCAGCAGCTCACACTTGGCTCCATAGAGAAAACGGTGGCCTACTTCCCTGTCTGCAGCCCCATGGAACTGTCCCGCCAGCATTCCTGACAGCCACAGTCTCCTGGCTGTGGGTTGGGCAATATATCTACCTTCTTAAGAAAAACAACTTGGCAGAAGATTAATAGAAGTTTGCAGTTTAGCCACCCAGAAAGAAATAGAAAGTTAAGCTGAACGAAAACGGTTTGGGATTAAAAGCGGTCCCTTTGAACTCCAGCAACCCCGCACAAGCTGGGCCTCTTAGCCCCTGAGTCCGGTAAGCAAAGGCTTTCTTCCCCTAGAGCTTTCAAAGGATGCTCTGCACTACAAAACTGCTCTGTGTCTTTCAAGTGCGGAGGCCCCTGTGGGTCAAGGTCGTGATCAAGTTGTGACTGCTTTTCAGTTGTTGCTGAGCACACAGGAAAGGGTCACTAAGATTAATCTCTGCGAGTGGGGTAACCCTAAAGCTGAGCCTGGTCTGGCTGCTTCCAAACCCACACTTCCCAGTCTTGAAGCTCTGCCTTCCTGCTTGCCCTGCGGGCACAGTGTGTAATGATTACACTTCTGAACCAGGCCAGCCAGTGCTCAGGCCTGGGATGCAGAAAACCTGTGATGAGAGACTGGCTCAGCCAGTGCAGGGGACAAAGCCCTATGTGTTCTGAAGAGCGAGCCACAAGTCACCGGCTTGCAGTCCTAGTAAGGGCCTTTGTGCCTGTGAACAAGGGGGTGTTGAAGGACTTTCTACCCCATTGCCACAATGTTTCTATATGGAGCAGATTACAGATGAACCCGTTACAGGTTCCTGTGCTACAGTTTTTATAAAATGGTGGGGGTGGGGGGAAGTGGGGGAGGTGGGGACACGGGACACAGACTGCCAGGTAAGCACAACTGCCATCTTCAGTGTATGTTTGTGTAAAGGCTGGGATTTGAACTCGCTACCAGGCATGTACTAGGCAAGTGCTCACCTACAGAGCCACACTCGAATTCTGACATCTCTGTGCTAATGGTCTGGACCTGCTCGGCCTACAACCAGTGCCTTACAAGGCATGTAGGGTTTAGGGAGAGTAATTCAGTCTTCCCTTGGTGAGTCCCTAGCCTCTTGTCACCCTCTTTATCCTTCTATTTGCATAACGCTTGCCTGTCAGAGGTAACTCTGACCACAAAGATGGAAGTGCGAAGCTTAGGCTATTCTTTCTCCTTAGAAACTCCCAGCCTTTCCCACCAAGCCCCTGTCAGGTTTATGTGGGATCTGAAAAGGTATGCTTCAGTGTGACGGTCATCTCGGTGCTTTGTGGACTGGCTCCAGTTCTGATCAAGACCGGACATAACTCATTATACAAACTAAACGTCAAAAGAAAGGGGTGGTAGGTCATGAGTCCTCTAAAAATGTGCTCTTTAGTCAGAGCTCCCAAGCCAAAACTGATCACAGCCGTCAACCGCTGCGATGCAGCCCTCACTCAGAGAACTCCCTGCCACCTCGTGAGCCAAGCGAATGCTGTTCTATCTAGTCTGCAGAGCTGCTCACAGGACGCATCCACTGCACATATGAACTCCGTGGATGTCATTCGTTTGCCCAGAAATCTCTTTAAGACAAAGGACCGGGTTTCCAGCATGAAGACTCACACCAAGCTGGGAGATGCATTGGCAGACAAGGCAGAGGATGGGAAGTAAGGTGACACCCAACAGCTTTTGAGAGGACCCATATATTTCTGGTCTGCTTTGAGGAGGAGCTGGGAAGCCGCTAATGTCCCTGATGGCTGTCACTATGGGAAACCTGGTTCTATCTCTTGAAAGGTCCAGAAGAAATTACTTTGCTTTCAGAACTGGAGCAGAGCCAGTTCTTGGCCACTGACACAAGGTAACCAACACAGGTGTGAGAAGTCTCATTAACAATGAAAAAAGTTTATGCTTATTTATGTCTATGAGTGTTTTGCTTGTGTGTATGTATGTGTACTACCCGTGTGCAGTGCCTAAGGAGGCCAGAAGAGGGCGTCAGATCCCTTAGCACCGTAGTTATAGACAATGGCTAACACCCAACTGGGTGCTGGAAATCAACCTAGGTCCTCTACAGGAACAGCAAGTGTTAGTAACTGCTGAGCTATCTGTCACTTCAGTCCCACTAATACATTTTAACACAGCTTTGGTTAAATGAAAGTCACAGTGAGTTGGTTTCTTTATCTTTCTATCAACTAAATGATCTTAAAACAACAGCAACAAACACCGGGCAGTGATGGCACATGCCTTTAATCCCAGCACTCGGGAGGCAGAGGTAGTGGATCTCTGTGAGTTCGAGGCCAGCCTGGTCTACAGAGCTAGTTCCAAGACAGCGAGGACTGTTACACAGAGAAACCCTGCCTCAAAAAACCCAACCAAACCAAAATAAAAATGATGCAAAGTGGAAGAAAGAGAAAGAGGGAAGAAAGAAGGAAAAGAAGAAAGGAAGAGAGGAAGGAGAAGAAGAAAAGAATGAAAGAAGGAGCAAAGAGGGATGGGTCAAGGGTGGTGCCGCATACTGGAGCCCAGGACTAAGATATAAACTTGAGGCTGCCTTGGACTTAGGCTAAGTTTCAGGCATTTGAAATTTGAAACCCCTGAAGGCTACGCCTCTAAAACTCAGGTGCATGGTTAGAAACTGTTTGATTAGGTCACATCGTTGTTAAGCAAAGGAAAGAGACTGTGATGGTGAGTGCTGGCTGTGGAGTCCTTGGGGAGACAGTGAGGGGTGTGATGAATCCAGAATCACAGGCATGTAGCCTTGAGCTTAAAGTGGCTGTCTCTCTAGGCCCCTCGATTCTGACTGTTTTTTTTTTTTTTTTTTTAAATCTTGTTTAATTGAAATCACAAAAGCCCAAATATTACCACAGTGAAGTCACCTGGGGTCAGAGGAGGAATCTTTATAATGACCGTCATTGCGGGCAGAGAAAACAATGTGGTTTCGCTACAGCTTGCTTGCTCTGTCCAGTTTTGAGTCTGCTGTGAGTGCTTCTGTTTTGAAATGTCGGGTCTTGCGGGTTGGTGAGGTGGCTTACCCACCACCAAACCTGATGTTATAAACTGAATCCCTGAGACACATACAATGAAGGAGAGAACCAACTGACTCCTGTAAGCTCTCCTCTGACTGCCAACATGCACCTGCCCACTAAACAAACAAACACACAGGGTCCTATGTAGCCCAGGCCGACCTCAAACTTGCTATGTAGCCAAGTATGAGCTTGAACTCCTGACCCTCCTACCTTCACTTCCCAGATGCTAGGATTACAGGTATGTGCCACCTTATCTGCCTCTGAGCTGTAAGCTTTGATAATTTGAAGGAAGGAAGAAAGGTCTTTGAAACTCAGAAGTAGGTCACTTCTAGAAATGCTCATGGAAATAGAGGCAATTTTGATGGAAAACCAAAAGTAGAAGAATTCTCTTCACAAATCCAGTGGTAGTGATGCATGATTTTAAACCCAGCACTTGAGAGGCAAGGGCACGTAGCTCTGAGTTCGAGGCCAGCCTGGACTACAGAGTGAGTTCCAGAACAGCCAGGGCTAGAGAAACCCTGTCTCATAAAAAACCAAAAGCAAACAACACCAAAAAAAAGAGTTCTGTTCAGTGAAGCTTTGTTTCTGGAGACGGGGAGTGGCTCTCATCACAGGAGGCTCGGTCTGTATCTGCAGATGGGCTACAATGGCAGGAGTTATTTGCAAGACGATTTTATTTTTTTGATAGAGAACCTGATGGTGTAGTTCTCAATCTGTTCTCAAACTCATAGGTCCCCTGTGTGAGCTTACAACTATGATACCTGGCTCTCAAGCACATCTTAATGCCAGGACATCTTCCTTGCCTATAGTCAGTGTACGCTTGAGGTCTAAGTACCAAGCACAAAGGAAAAAGTGTGATGGGAGAAGTAGGAAGGGGTCTCCATAGGTGGGAGGTCAAACAGAGCAGAGATTTTTCTTTGCAAGTCAGAATATCTCTCTGTACCAATTCCCTTTCTACCAACATACAGGAATGTTCCTGGCTTTCTCCTAAAGTGAGTAATCACATTCTAAATTCACAAAGCATGTACTGTTAAACAAGGGTCATCGTTTGACCCTGTATTGGATGCCTGATCCCTGACAGGTGGAATTACTTTAGAAAGCGATGGAAACTCCAGGAAGTAGGGCCTTGCTAGAGGAGCAAGGTCACAAGGGGCACATCACTGAAGGGAATTTTTGTTTCCTTCATTCTTTGATTCTCTGCTGTCACTAGCTGAAGAACCTCATCACATGTTCCCACTATA
This sequence comes from Arvicola amphibius, assembly GCF_903992535.2. Classification (NCBI taxonomy): domain Eukaryota; kingdom Metazoa; phylum Chordata; class Mammalia; order Rodentia; family Cricetidae; genus Arvicola; species Arvicola amphibius. Next base: position 17,453,121 of record NC_052064.1, read on the forward strand.
GTGACACTCTGCCTAAGCGCATGGCTCCAAGAATCCATGAACTGATTGCCCTGAAACCATAGGACAAAATATATTTGAAGCTGTTTTTTTGAGAGATTTTGACCACAGTAACACAAATAAATAGCAGACATAAGTGACGGAGAAGGTTGGTTCCAGAAGTGGGGTTGCTGTTGTGACTAAAACCTGAACGTTGTAGCTCTTGACTCTTTGAAATTGGTTCCAGAAGTGGGGTTGCTGTCGTGACTAAAATCTGACTGTGTAGTTCTTAAGTCTTTGAAACTGGTTTGAAGGAAGAATTTTAAGGAGTATGGTATTGCAGCCTTGAGAATCCCTATAATTATAAGAAGAAGAATCAAACAGGTGATTCCGGTAAAAATTTAGAACATCAGAGTGTTGACAGAAATGTGGACAGTCAACATTAGGTCTTGATGTTTCAGATGGGAATGAGGATTTTTTTTTTCTGTGTAGCCCTGGATATCCTGAAACTTGCTCAGCAGGTCAGGCTGGCCACGAACTCACAGAGCTCTGCCTGCCTCTGCCTCCTGAGTGCTGGGATTAAAGGTGTGCACCACCCCCTGGCAGGAACAAAGATTCTATTGGGAAATGGACTAGAAGCTCTTTATATTATACTCTGGCAAAGAACTTGTCTATGTTCTGTCCTTGTCCTAACTCTTTGGGGAGGCTCAGGAGACTAGTGGCTCATGCTTGTGATCCCAGAACTTAGGCAGGAAAGACCACAAGTTCAAGGCCACTCATAAGCCACAAGTTCAGGCCTAGAAAGTAAGTTTTGGTTTCTCAAGTCCAGTGTCATTAAAAAGAAGCCAGATGCTTTTGTATTGGGACAATAAGTGAGATTTCCTGGAGGACATTCCAGGAATCCACCAGACCTCACCCATGGCAGATTCAAGAATAGAAAAATGAAGTCGTTTGAAAAGTTTTCCCTTGAGAAGAGAGTACCTCCATCACACCCTGTTTGCACAGGGCTGCCACAGAAGTGATCCATTAAAAAGTTATTTCACCGTGCACAGCCACCCAGGCACCCCAAACCCAATGGAGCCATCCATAGTCACAGAGAGAGGCCATGTGTCCTGTAAATGAAAAGGCCACAGAGGTGAATTCGCTCCATCACATCAACATGTTTTAGACATGGGGTTACAGGATTTAGCATTTGCCCTGTTAGGTTTTTACTTTGATTTTGTTTCTCTTTTCTGTGTTTTACCTTAGGATATTATATATTGTAGGCATGTAACCTGCTTGTTTGTTTATTTTTCAAGGCAGTGTAGCTTTGACTGTCCTGGAACTCACTCTGCAGACCAGGCTGGCCTCGAACTCACAGAGATCCACCTGCCTCTGCCTCCTGAGTGCTGGGTGAGACCCTAGTCCCCCCAAACAAACAAACAAACAAATTAATTAATTAAATTTGTAAAAATATGTATTTACTTTTATCTATTGTGTATATGTAAGTGCCTGCCTATATGCATGTACACCCTATTTGTGCCTGGTACCCTCAAAGACTGGAAGATGCCGTCACAGTCTCCTGGAACTGGAATCACAGCTAAAGTTGCCATGTGGGTGCTGGTGTCCTCTGTAAGGACAGCACGTGCTCTTTATCACTGAGTTATCTCTCTCGCTCAAATCAATAAATAAGTGAATGTCAGCTAGCTGGACAGCCACACAAAAAAGGATAATTTTGTATCTTTACCTTATCTCATATAAAACATTAGCTCAAAATGAATCAAAGGTCAAGTTAAGATCTAAAGCTATGGTAGTCTTACAAGAATATATACATACAGCCAAATCTTGGCCTTGGATTTGGTCATGATTTCTTTTTAAATAATTATTATTAGTTTATTATTATGTGTATGGGTGTTCTGTCTGCATGTATATCTGTGCATCATATTCATGCCTGGTGCCCAACTAGAAAAGGTCATTGGATCTCCTGGGACTAGTATTACACATGGTTCTGAGCTGCAATATGGATGCTAGGAATTGAGTCGGGGTGCTCTGGAAGAGCAGCCAGTGCTCATAGTCCCTGGTTGCCCATCTCCCCAACCCCTTGGGAATGATTTTTTTTGTTGATATTTATTGAGCTCTACATTTTTCTCTACTCCCCTCCCTGCTTCTCCCCTCCTCCTTCAGACCTCCCCCAATGTTCCCATGCTCCCAATTTACTCAGGAGATCTTGTCTTTTTCTACTTTCTACTTCCCATGTAGATTGTATCTATGTAAGTCTCTCTTAGTGTCCTCATTGTTGTCTAAGTTCTCTGGGATTGTGGTTTGCAGGCTGATTTTCTTTTCTTTATGTTTAAAAAGGTAATGATTTCTTAAGCAGGATACTGAAACTATAAGCAACAAAACAAAGATTAAAAACTGGACTTTTTGAAAATTAAAAACTGGTGTCTCAAATAACCCTAAATAGAGAGTGGGAAGCCAGCTCATAGAATGTGGGGAAACAATACGTTTTCAGTTTTATAAAGACCTAGTGTGGGCTGGAGAGATGGCTCAGTGGTTAAGAGCATTGCCTGCTCTTCCAAAGGTCCTGAGTTCAATTCCCAGCAACCACATGGTGGCTCACAACCATCTGTAATATGGTCTGGTGCCCTCTTCAGGCATGCACGCAGACAGGATATTGTATACATAATAAATAAATATTTTAAAAAAGATCTAGTGTATATTTGTATTTGCATATAAAATATGCAAATCTTAAAATACTGACTAACAGAAGAACAAACCAATTTATATAAGAAAAGGGAAACAACTTGAATAGACACTCTCAAAGAGACATACAACTGTCCAATAGATTCATGATAGAACAACCAATATCATTATTCATTGGAGAAGCTCAGATGACAGCTCTAATGAGTTACCACTGCACACCCACCAAGACGACACAGAGGGAAAAAATGGTAGTAACAAGTGTTGGTACTTCCTCAACCAAACACAGAACTCACGAGGTTTTCCCTGAACTCACCGTATAGACCAGAGTGGCCTCAAACTTGCAGAGATGTCTCTGGAGTGTTGGGATCACAGGCATGAGCCACTAAAGCTAGCAAGTTGTTGCTTTACGCTTTTCAAACATTTGCTTACTTTGTATGTACATGTGTGTGGGGTGTGCACATGCCCCTGCATGTGTATGGAGGTCAGAGGCCAATTCGTGGACCTTGGTTCTCTCTTTCAGCCATACAGGTCCCAGGGATCAAACTCAGGTCTTCAGCTGGCGTGGGATTCTCTGCCATGGGCTTTTCATAACAAAGAGAAAACTTAGGTTGTTCCTTTTCTGTTTCGTTTGATTATTTTATACGCATGGGTGTTTTGCCTGTAGGGATGTTTGTGTACCGCAGGTGTGCCTGATGTCTTTAGAGATCACAAGACGGTGTCAGATCTCCTGGGACTGTAGTGACAGCAGTTGTGAGCTGCCATGCGGGTGCTGGGAATCAAACCCACGTTAACTGCCAGAAAGGCCAGTGCTCTTAACAGCTGAGCCATCTCTCCAGCCCCTACTTTTCTTAGTATTAACTGATTTATTCAACAGTATACATCCTTATTTTACAAGACAGTATAGAGAGAAGAGCTGTGGGCACACACAGACACAGGTGATTTTTGTTTTTCCAATTACTCCAAAGCCCATCCATTATAAATTGTTCCCACATCACTCTGTCTTTGCCTCTGAGTAAATCTGCATAGTCCTTTTATCAGGAGGGCAGTAATCACCCTCCCTTTCTGTGTCCACTGCTGGGGTCAGAATCGCCAGTGGACCAAGTAACAAAGAGCAGTTTAAAGTCACCAAGCGAATACAATCCTTATTGGGGGGGGGGGAAGGGGCCCCCTGGGAGCCTCAGGCTTTCTTACCTTAGTCAACAGAAAGGATTACTGTCCTGGAGCTGCTAATTATCAGCTTGGAAGCCTAGAAGACTTCATAGGAATTCCTGAGAGCCGGCAAAAGGATGAGGCAGCCATAGGAGGCCTTTCACCCAGGGCTCTGGAGGAGGGACCCGCCCTTCATGTCAGCAAATATATATATACCCCTTGGCTCCTGTGCATAGCACTGCTAGCTGGCCTGCAGAGTGTAGCAGGAACTGGGGGACAGCTGGTGTTGACAAAGGTAATGAGTTTGGTTTAAGAGAACAGCCTCCTTGCAAAAAGTGACTCAGGGCATTTACACAACTGTCCTTTGGACAGCATGGTCCCTACTGTGACGCTGTCCAGGAGAGGAGACATGGCACATGGGTTAACCACCATATTCTGAGGATGTCCTGGCGGCCCACAAACTGCGATGTTCCATGTCCATGCCTTTTCTTGGAGCAGATCTCTGCCTAGCGTATCTTGTTTATGTATCTCTTTATCAATAGCCTATGAACTCATTTGTTTGAACTCAGAACTCTGAAGTCCCCTGCTCAGCAAACAGGCAGTCAGGTGGGTTTCTAGGCCGGTTGTTACCTAAACAACTTTCAAATTAAAGATCATTCAGAAAGGCCAGGAGTGTCCTGGCCTCTTGCATATTTCTTTCTTTCTTCCTTCTGGCTCTGTTTTCTTTCTTTTCTCACTTTTTGTGAGGTTGGCACTTCTTATCCTTCAGTCTGTTTGGGGAAGGAAGCCTGGGTTATTATCAGATATTCAGTGTGAACACAGCTGGCTCCTCATTAACACTACATAATTGGTATGTGTGTGTGTGTGTGTGTGTGTGTGTCCAGTCATCATGAAGGAATCTCAACTGCCCAATTCTGCTTTGTAAGATGGGATCTAAATGAGCTGCCACCAGCGGAATTATAAAAAGGAATTGTAGGAGAAGATGAAAGCAACCCTTCATGTCTGACAATGGGTTTCTTTCAGTGACAGCCACTGATATCTTTGTGCAAGCCTATTGACTTCACAGAAAGGCCAACTACAAAGTGGCCCGTGGAGAAACATTCTAGAAGGCTAAGCACTGAAATTACTGTCAGCCCTTCTAGGGGATTAATTAACTTGTTTATTCCTTAGTTGTTTGTGTTTTGAGACAAGAGTCTCACTATACAGTCTCTCCCGGAGCTATGGAGCGCAGGCTGGCCTCAATTCACAGAGATCCACCTATTCTGCCTGTAGAGTGCTGGAATTAAAGACGTACACCATCACGCCCAGAGTTGCCAAGAAAGTATTACGAAGGCTCAGCAGTTGAGAGCTCACAATGCTCTTTCAGATGAGTTCAGTTCCCAGACCCAAACCTGATGGCTCTGGTCTCTGAGGGCACTTGCACTGATGTGCACAGATTCCCGTACAGATGCATACACATAATAAATCCTTTAAAATGACTAATGCTTGTGTGTGTGTGTGTGTGAATGTCGGCATGTACATGTGTGAATGTATGTGCATGTGTGTGTATATGTGTTATGTGTGCGTGTATATGTGCGTGCACGTGTGCAGGTTTGTTAAGGTCAGAGGAGACAGCTCTCTCTTTTAGTTTGGTTTCAGGGAACTCAGGTCATCAGGCTTGTGTGGTGAGCACCTTTTCCTATCAAGGCAATCCTACTGCACTGTCAGCCAGCATTCTTATAGATGGGTGAGCATCAAGGCATTTCTAAGAAGACAGACTGCTTGACTGTGGGGGAAGTTTCTGAAGAAAAATATAAGATTAAGGTGATCTCTCTCTCTCTCTCTCTCTCATTTGTTTATTTGTTTTTTGAGACAGGGTTTCTCTGTGTAACCGCCCTGGCTGTCCTGGAACTCACTCTGTAGAAGGTTGGCCTTGAACTCACAGAGATCTGCCCGCCTCTGCCTCTTAAGTGCGGGAATCAAGGCAAGCGCCACTACCTACTAGTGACCTTTTCTGTTTAAATTATTATTTTACTTTATGTGTATGGCTGTTCTGCTTGCATGGGGGTCTGTACGCCATGTGTGTCCCTGGTGCCCATGAAGGTCAGAGTAGGGCATCTGGAGTCACAGACGACGTGAGCTGCCATGTAGATGCTGGTAACTGAACCCAGATACTTCTGAGGAGCAGCCCGTGTGCGCTTTACCTTCGAGCCATCTCTCCAGCCCTTTTCTCTTGTTTTCTGAAGAAAAGGTTATATCATTGCTTTCCTTAAAATTTCTGCACACATATGAACATGTGTGTCCCACAGTCTACATATGTGGAGGTCAGAGGACAGCGTTTGGAGTCAGCGACTTCCTTCCACCATGTCTGCAGGCTGGGTGCTGAGCGCCTCTGTCTCAGCAGCCCTGCTACCCATCCTCCCATCCTCTTTCACAATTAATAAGTCTAAGTTTTTAGGAACGGTTTGGAGTTCACAGCAAAATTCTGTAAAATGCAGAGTTCCCATGAACCTCCTCTTCATTTAGATATCAAAAATCCTTCACTAGAATGTTGTATTTGGCGCAAATGGTACCTTCATGTTACCAAACGATGGTGTTCATTGGGGTTTACTTGCTTTGGTTGTTTGTTTCCCACTCAGCTCCCCGCCCCCCTTCTTTTTTAGACAGGGTGTCATTTAGCTCATCCGTGTAGCTGAGGTCGGCCTTGGGAGAGTTCTCTTAACCTCCCAAGTCCCGAAATTACAGGTTTGTGTGGCCACGCCCAGTCAGAGTTCAGGTTTGGTATCTGTTGTATGTTCTGCTGCTTTCGATAAATGTGCTCTAAACATGTAGGCTCCATCATAGTTTGGAATAGAGGAGTTCACGGCCCCGAAAATTCTGTGTTGCCTCTAGCCATCCCTCTCACCCCCAACCCTTGGCAGCCACTAAGCATTTCTGTTTCTACTAGGGCGTTCTCTTTAATGCCAGCTAAACACAATGATACGGTGTGTCATCTGTTTAGATTGGTTTGTCTGGGACAGTGGTTTCGTCCATGGTTTTTTGTTTGTTTGTTTTGTTTTTGTTTGTCCTGCATGACAGCTTTTCTGGTTGCTTTTTATTTTAAGAATTTTTTTTAAAAAGACTTATTTATTTTATGTGTATGGGTATTTTGCCTGCATGCTTGATGCCATGAATTCCCTGGACCTGGAGTTACAGAGAACCATAAGCTGCCATGTGGGTGCTGGGAATTGAACTGGGGTCCTCTGGAGGAGCAGCCAGTGCCCCGAACCACTAAGACATCGCTCCAGCCCTTGTATTGAGACTGTTATAATATGTTTATTTATTTGTTGTGTGTGTGAGTGTGCTTGTGTGTGTCCCTGTGTGTGCGTGTGTGCAGGAAGAGGGTACCTGGGGGTATCTGGTGTCCTCCCTTCCATCGGTCAATCTCCATTTGTCCCTCTGAGGAAAGGGTCTCCCTGAACTTTGGGTTTGTTTTCTCAACTAGGCGGAAAGATCAATGAGCCCTTGGGATCCTTTCTCTACCCAGCCAGGGCTGGCTGGGGAGACAGGCATTTGTGGAGAAACCGGACTTGCTATGTGGGGCTGGAATCTGAACACCAGTCCTCACTGGAGAGTAAGTACTTAACTGCTGAGCCATCTGTCTTTTAGCTCCGTGATACCTATCATTTTGAGATAGTCTCACTCTGTAGTCCTGACTGGACTGGCGCTGACTGCGTAGACCAGGCTAGCCTCGAACCTCCCATCACACTGTCTGATACCTTCAACTATTATCTCCTCACCCGGATGAGCTCGGCTGCTGCATGGTATTCTAAGAGCAGAGTATGGTAAGAGACTGCCAGACTGCTGTCTTATGTGGCTATGGTTCCCCTTCAGACAGGAGGGTGGCGAATACCATCAGTAGCTGGTGTCTGTCCGTCAGGCCTGCTGCTTGTCGCTTGGGCAGCGCTGCGGACTGAACCCAGAGCCTCACGGATTCTAAGTGAGCGCCACAGGATGGAGTTACAACCCAGCCTTGTGCATGTCTAATTTTTTTTTGTGGATTTTTTTTTTAATGTGTTTGAATGTTTCATGTCAACTGCATGCATGCAGTGCCCACAAAGGCCAGAAGAGGGCGTCAGATGCCCTTGCAACTGGCGTTACAGATGGTTGTAAAACACATTCTGGGTGCTAGGAACTGAATTACAGTTCTCAGTAAGAGCAGCTCATGCATTTAGGCGTTGAACCCTTTCTCCAGGCCCCACTTCCAAAAAAGTTTAAATTTTATTTATTATTAATATCATCATTAATAATAATAATAATAGAAGCATCATGAAAGTTCGTTCCAAACTCATCCCACAAGATCAGCAAGATCCTACTATCCAAATCCAAAACATAAGAAAACTGCAAATCAGTATTTCTCATGAACACAGATATAAAAATCTTCAACAAGATATAAGGAAATTGCTGGCGGCAGTGGTGCAGGCTTTAATCCCAGCACTCAGGAGGCAGAGGCAGGCGGATCTCTGAGTTCAAGGTCAACAGAGTAAGTTCCAGAACAACCAAGGCTGCACAGAGAAATCCTGGCTCAAAACACAACAATAGAAAAGTATATATGTGTGTATGTGTGTTTATGTATTTTATATATATATATATATACATACTATATATGTATGTGTATGTATATATATATATATATATATATATATATATATATATATATAGAGAGAGAGAGAGAGAATTGAAACTAAATTAGGATCAATTCTAATTTATTAGAGGCATACAAGTCTGGTTCAACCTTTGAAAAACAACTGGTAACCTAAACATGCCAAAGAAGTCAGGCAGCGGAGGTGCACACCTTTAATCCCAACACTCGTGAGGCAAAGGCAGGCGGATCTCAGTGAGTTCCAGGCCAGTCTGGTCTACAAAGTGAGCTCCAGGACAGAGAGGACTGTCACACAGAGAAACCCTGTCTTAAAAATCAGGAAAAAAAAAAAAAAAGCCGAAGGAAAGCAATCACATGATCACATCGGTGTGTGCATGAAGTGCCAGAGTTCTAACACCGGTTCATCGTAAGAGAAAGCTACCTCTTTATTATAAAAGAGAATCAGAGCCTGGAGGTGGCTCACTGGGAAAAGATTCTTGCCCCCAAGCCTGGCAACCCCTGGACCCACACGGTGGAAGGAAAGAAGCAGCTCCAAAGTCTGCCCTCCAACCTCTGCATATGCACTGTCATACATGTGGAAACACATATGTGCACACACACAAATAAATGCAATTTTAAGAGTTTTTTTCAAACCTCTTGTAAACGAGTCATGGAGCAGAGCTCCCGTAACTCACAGAGCACCTGCCACCCACCTTGTGACCCCTGGAAAACGCGAGCTTCCGTGCCATGAGCAAGGCAAAGATGCCCTGCACTATTCTGCTCAACAGTGCCACGAGGACATATTACATGGGTTGAGGGAGACGGCATTGAGTGGCTTCTGTTCATAGATTACAAGGTCACATATGCAGAAAATGATGCAGAAAAGATAGTAGAAATTTTCTGCAATTTACATAATGTGGGAGCTACAAACAAAACTCAGTTCCTCTGCAAGGAACTGTTAACCTTGGAGCCATTTCATCTTTCTAGTCCCTAGGCAATGCCTCTCTTTATCCCTGATAACATTCCTTGGTCTGTTGTCTGCAGCTGCTCCTCTGTTGGGAGCTGCAGACCCTCAGACCCCTTGTTTGCCAGAGTAAACAACTTGTTTTTCTAAGCTTGCAGCTCATCTGAGCACAAAACCTTCATGAGTTCCTGATAACAAGCAAGTGGTTTCTGGTGGGCTTGCAGTAGAAAATCCCGAGAGCAAGGGCGTGGCCACTAGTCAAGGAAAACACTACATCAGCTGCCTTGGAACATAATAAAATTGGCATTCTTGCTTCCAGAGTGACTCGTGTCTCTGTGTGTTCTCTACTCCCCAGACCCTTGCCCAACTGTGGTTCCAGATGGTGTGGGTATCACACTCCTGCATTCTTTTTATTAGTCTCAGACGGTGGCTCTGTCTCCCTCAATTTATTTAACTTGTTTTAGATTGATTTATTTTATTAGCCCACATGTATGTCTGTGCACCATGTGTGTGTAGTACCTATGGAGGTCAGAAGAATATTGGATCTTCTAGAATTGGAATTACAGAGACTTGTGAGTTCCCTGTGGTGTGGGTGCTAGGCACCAAACCTTGGTCCTCTGCAAGAGCAACAAGTGCCCTTAATCACCAAGCCATCATTGGTTGATTGACTGATTGATTGATTTGCAGGGGTGGGTCTCACTATGTAACCTTGGCTGGCTTAGAACTCCCTATATAGATCAGGCTGCCCTCAAACTCGTAGAGATCCACCTGTCTCTAGCTCCCGAATGCCAGAATTAAAGGTACATACATACCACCATGATACAGGCTCCGGAAACTTGTCTACACTTGAGCTTACCTGGTAGCCCAGGCACGTCTTTAACTTGCCATCGACATGAATCAGACTTCCAGGGAGCTGGGACTATTACTGACCTGTACCAATTAGCCTGGCTTAATGAGATGATTTCACAAAGCACAGAAGTCTGAGTTGGTGGGGTTTTCTCCCCGGACCTTAAACACTTCCATTTGTTGTCTGAGACGCTTTGCCATTACTGGATTTGTAATCTGATGTCTGACATCACGTTGGGGCAATTTCTTAGTTGTTCTTGTTCGAATGCCATTTCTGCTCCCCTTCTCCTGGTGTTCTCGTCTTACGTATGTTTTCTAGCTGTCCTGCTATGGGGAGGCTGTGTGCTCTGTGTTCTCAGCCTTTCAGTCTCTTTGCTCGTGTTTTGGGGATTTCTATTGTCACATCTTCAAGCTCAGTGATACAGAGATGATTGTACCCTCAAGCTCTGAGAGTTACTATTGATCCCATCAAAGGCTTCTGTGTGGCTTCTGCACTTTGGTGCTCATGAGAGTGCAGACAGCTCATGGCTGAACACAGGGCCTGCACACGCTGAGCACAGGGAGCTCATGGCTAAACACGGGGTCTGCACATGCTGAGCACAGGGAGCTCATGGCTGAACAGAGGGCCTGCACACGCTGAGCACAGGGAGCTCATGGCTGAACATGGGGTCTGCACATGCTGAGCACAGGGAGCTCATGGCTGAGCACAGGGAACTCATGACAGGGCCTGCACACGCTCACAGTGCCGTCTAACCCCAAGTTATACCCTCAGCTAATGGTCTTCCTTTTTGTTACACATCTTTCTTAGTCTCCTAGCATCTACTCTGACACTTTCTTGTGATTCCCCTTTCTGCTTACGTTCATCTGTTTTACTTGGAATCTTCTTCTGTTCCAGCCCCGAGCATCAATTGCTTGAAGCAGAGCAACATCCTTGTCACACCTGGCCCTGATCTGGATACTTTCCCATGTGTTCTCCACATCATATCTTGAACCACTTGGGGTGCCTTACTATGTCTTGACAAGTGAACATGATGTATGCATGGCATGAGAGAAAACATGGTCACTGGACCCTGAGTCAGACGTGGGAAGGTGTGTGGCAAAGATGTCTGTCCTATAACACCGGGGTTGTCTTATCCTCTTTGTGACCCCTATCCCCTGGACTGTGAACTTCATGGGGGTGCCTCAAGTTATTTCTCTGTCTTATTTGGGATAATATAGCTAAGGGGGGGGGAGATGGTGGTGAGGTGGGGGGCTGGGCAGATCCCATCCCTCACATGTGAAGCTGAGGACCTCTTCCCCAGGTAGGATGAAATCCCCAGGTAGGAATCCCCCACCATGACATACATCGTTCCTGCTGAGTGCAGGCCCAGTTTAAAAATGGTCCCCTTCCCTTTCCTCTTCCTGGAAAAGGAAATGGGATTGTCCCTCTGTTCACTGTTCAGGCCCAGGAACGTTCCTGGAGGTAAAATACACCAAGTACAGGGTGTCCTCAGTTCCTGCTCTAACTTCTTCCTGGGCAGTTTCTTCTGAGGTGACAGGAATTGGTGACAGTGTGGGTTTTCCCTCCCCAGGACTGGTTTAGGCTTGTGGCTGGTCTTTCCTTCCACGTTTGTGATTGTATCTGGTTTCTGTCTCCAGTTTCTCTAATCTAGTGTGTGTGCCTGTGTGTAGGGAGAGCAGGGGCAGGGTGGATTGTATCACATGACTTCACTTCTTTAATAGATTTAGGACTTTTTTCTTAAGACTTATTTAATATGTGGGGTATCTTGCCTGTTTGCACAGATACCTGCACCACGTGTATGCCTGGTGTGATGGATCCCTGAAACTGGATCCATCTGGACAGCTGTTAGCAGCCATGTGGGTGCTGGGAATTGAACCCCGGGTCTTCCAGAGGAGCAGTCAGTGCTTTTAACTGCTGAGCCACCTCCTCAGCCCCAAGGACATGATTTGTTCTGTTTGTTTGTTCAGATTTTTACTTATTAGAGGGTACAGGGGTGACTTCCCAGCTCCTGAAATGCTGGACTGGGAACTGTCACCCCTTTTACACGGAAGGACTCCAAGTATACCGATGTGCAGTTTTAAGGTTCAAGGTCCCTCAGGCAAGGATTGGGCAGGGGTTAGATACAAGCAGGAGAGGAATGGCGTAGCTCTATTGTTTAAAAAACTGGTAATTTTTAAATTGTGTGTGTGTCTGTGTGTGTGCACACTCGAGAGAGAGCACACACCTACACTCAGAGCACACACCCACACTCAGATGTGTCGGCCCTCCTAGAGCTGGGGTGTCAGGCAACCGTGAGTCAAGGGTTGTGGGTTTTAAGAACCAAAACTGGGTCCCCCATATTGTTTGATCTTACTCCTGTGGCAAGAGGACATCTGAGCTCATAGGGTCATAGAATCTTATTTATCAAATGAAAATATTGGTGCTAGGGAGATGGCTCTTGCAGAGGACCTCGGTTTCATCCCCAGCACCCATATGCCAGCTCACAACTGTCTGTAGCTCCGGTTCCAGGGGGTCCAACACCCTCATGCAGACATACATGCAGGCAAAAGCACAGGAAATAAAAATAAATAAAATTAAAAAATGAAAATACTAACATCGGTAGTCTGCTTCAGCAAAATGGGATTCTGAGATATGATAGAACTAAATGTCCTACGTCTGGATGCTAAGATTCTACAGGAAGTTTATTTTCGACATCAGTAATATGAAGCTGGGCCTTGGGTCCTCGAGTACTTAAAAACATTTTTTAACATTTTTTTCTTCTCTCTCTCTCTCTCTCTCTCTCTCTCTCTCTCTCGTGTGTGTAAGTGCACCTGCACTCCCAAGCACATACCCACGCACAGACAAATATGCAATTAAAATAAAGTCACATGGCTGGGCATGGTGGCGCACACCTTTAATCCCAGCACTCAGATGACAGCGGCAGACCAATCTTTGTGAATTGGAGGCCGGCTTGGTTTAGAGTTCCAGGTCAGCCAGGGGTACACAGCACAACTCTGTTTTAACAGCAGCAGCAGCAGCACCAGCACCAGCAGCAACAACAACGACGTGATAATAATAACAATAATAATAATAAAGTAAAATTGATATAGAATGGCTGTAAATTTTATGGAGGGGCCTCTGGCAGTCCCACATCTGCCGGTTTGTCACGGACGAGTGCCGCACCACCCTGGCCAGCAGCAGACAGGAAGGACAAGGACAAACGCTGTGCACTTACCACTTCTCCTCTTCGACTTGCACTCCCACGGACTGGAACTTACTGGGCGCCTTATTCTCCCCCGGCTTCTCAGGCTCGTCGGCATCATCCACCTGGGGAAAGCGTCAAGCAAACAGGGTTGGTTGTTTCCCATTGCCTCACTTGAGAGACAAATGCACTTCCTCCTCAGGCATCCATGCTGTGGTGGGGATGCTCTGGGACTTAGGATGTCTTTGATTCCTATTTGTGCATCTGAAGTCAGCAATCACTACATTAATTAGCATGCCCTCTGAGTTTGCTAATATTTTTTTAAAACACGCACACACGTGTGTATGTGTGTGTGTGTGTGTACCTGGGTGTATGTGTGTGCACCACATATGTGCAAGTGCCTAGGGAGGCCAGAAGAGGGCAACAGATCCCCTGAAACTGGAGTTACAGGCAGTTGTGAGCCATATGTCAGTGATGGAACTGAACTCTGATCCTCTGCAAAAGCAACAAGCGCTCTTAACCACAGAGCCATCTCTCCAGCCCCCAACCCTGCTGATTTTAATAAAACACAGTTTTACGCTGGGCGGTGGTGGTGCACACCTTTAATCTCAGTACTGGGAGGCAGAGGCAGGTGGATCTCTGAGTTTGAGGCTAGACTGGTCTCCAAAGCAAGTTCTAGGGTTACATAGAGAAATTCTGTTCTGAAAAAAACAAAATAAAAAAAAAAGTAGGCAAGAGAACAGGTGGTCTGATAAAATGGCTCAGCGGGTAAAATCACAGGCTACCAAGCCTGACAACTGGAATTGAATCTCTAGGAGCCACATGCTAGAAAGAGAGAACCAACTCCCACAGTTGGTCCCCTGACTTCTTCTACAAGCAAGTCCTGGTGGAAGTGAGCCACCCCTCCCTCCACTAAAAAAAAAAAAAAAAAGCAAATGTAATAACTGAAAAAAGCTAAAGCAAAGTATAGAGTATTGTAAGGTATATGCTAATATCAGGGCAAAAAATAAGGAATAAGCAAAACATATATTTGCTAGAGTATTCACAAAAATCAGTATATATGGGGCTGGAGAGATAGCTCAGAGGTTAAGAGCATTGCCTGCTCTTCCAAAGGTCCTGAGTTCAATTCCCAGCAACCACATGGTGGCTCACAACCATCTGTAATGAGGTCTGGTGCCCTCTTCTGGCCAGCAGGCATACACACAGACAGAATATTGTATCCATAATAAATAAATAAATATTTTTTTAAAAAAAAAGAAAATAACATGAAATGAAGAAGGGAAAAGAACGGACTCAATGCTGAGGAAACAAAAGCAAGCTATCATCACTAATTTAGTACCAGATAGAAAGGCAGATATTTTAATCGCCATGGTGAAGCGTGTTACATCAACTTTCCCATGGTAACCGTGGCGATGTGCACGGTTGAGTGGTACCGAGCATATTCATATCGCTGTGCAGCTACCACCAAGAGCCACAACAGAATTGTCCAGCATCCCAAGCAGAGACCTGTGTCCACAGGAATCGAGGTTGTGTGTGTCTTGTGGTATGGGGCCAGGTGGGGTGCCTGCCATGGTGTTCCTGTGCAGTTCAGAGGACAACTCTCAGGAGCACGGGCTCTGGGTCTCGAGCTCAGATGATGCAGCTTGTGCAGCAAGAGCCTTTACCCTCAGAGCCATCTTGCCAGCCTGGAATTTAGAGTTTTAAACACCTCATTCTTGGGTGAGCAAGATGGTTCATTGGGAAGAGGCATGCTGCCAAGCCTGTAAGGCTGAAATAGACCCTGGGGCCCGGATAATGGAAGCAGAGAACCCTCTCCCGTAAATTCTTTTCTGACCTCTACACGTATGCCCTAGTACATATTCCCCCCACTCTTCTACACACACGATAAATAAACTAAACCTCTTTACTGTTTCTTAGTGCTGGTAACGTGTGCCTGTAGTCTCATCATTTGATAGGTAAAAGCATGCGAGTCCGTCCCTTAGTGATGGGGGGGAAATTTAGCTGCCAGTGGGAACCAGGATCGGGCAGAGGGTTGGATTGTGAAAGAACAGCAGCAGGGTGAAAACGTGCCCACGCCCGCCCTTCAGCTGTGCCGAGATTGGGTTCAGCGCGTCTGTGACCCACGGTCTGCTTTGTAGAGAGATGCCTGACCAACGGGCACCTGCAGAAGGCACCACAGACATGGCTGTGCCTTAGGGTCCCCCAGATGGGTGCAAAACAACCAAGGACAGGCTGGCGAGATGGCTCAGTGGGTAGCGGACCTACGGCTTAGCCTCAGGACTTGAGTTTCATGCCCAGGACCTACATGGTAGAAGAAGAGAATCAAGTCCTGAGAGTTGACCTCTGACCTCCATGTGTGCTGCTGCATGTGCGTGTGCATGTGTACACATACAATAAATAAGATCAGATGGGTGTTATTTTAGGAAACTCACAACACAGGAAAATATTTCCGTAGTACTTCCGCTGTGGAGCTTGAGTTGGGAAAAGGAAAGAGAGCAAGGAACCGAGAAGTCTCCGAGCTGGCTACTGCATTTCATGAAACAGCCAATGACGACCCTGGGTTTTCTGTACCAGTAGTAGCCCCGCCCTTGGTCTCCTACATCTGTGAGTGATGGATCACGTTTTGTTCTCATATGGCATTTCAACAGGGTTAGGCATAGGGCAACCTGATGGTGACCACAGCGATACTGTGCCAGGTCGTCTTTACAAATTTGGTATCATGAGTGTGCGAGTGTGTGTGTGTGTGTGAATGTGCATGAGTGTGCATGCATGTGGGAAAGTATGCGTGTGTGTGTGTATGTGTGAATGTGCATGAGTATATGTATTGTGTGAATGTATGTGAGTGTGTGCCTGTGAGTATGTGTGTATGTAATATGTGGTTGTTTGTACATGGGGTGAATATGTGTGAGTGTGTATTTGTGAATGTGCATGAGTGTATGTATTGTGTGAGTGTGTGTGCCTGTGAGGATGGATGTATGTAATATGTGGGTGTGGGTGAGTCTGTGTGAGTGCATGTATTGTATAAGTGTGTGTGTAAATGTGTGTGTGTGTGTGTGTGAGAGAGAGAGAGAGAGAGAGAGAGAGAGAGAGAGAGAGAGAGAGAGAGAGAGAGAGAGAACGGGCATGTGCAGGCCACAGCACTGCACTGGAGGTGGAGGACATGCTGTAGGTGGTGGGTCACTCCTTCCTCCCATGGATTCTGTAGATTGAACTCACACCAGCAGGCTTGGCAGAAGTACCTCTATGTCCTAAGAAGACAGAAGATGCCTTCTAGACACAACAGAACTGGCATACATAGGAACTCACTGTGGCAGCAGGCACAGGGCCTGCATGGTGCTGAGCCAGATGGGCTCCCAGTGCTGAAAGAAGTGGGCATGAGCCCCATCCTAGCCCACAACTACCTAAGTGCACACCTGCTCGCAAAGGAAAATTCATTCTCTCCAACGGAGTCTCACTGGGTGGACAAACCACTCGGAAGGGGAGGCCCCTGCCCACAACAACATGAACTCAGTGGTGTTTTTTTTTTTGGAGGTTTTTGTCTGTAATGCTTTGTCTAGGATTTTTTAAAACTTACAGGTCTTTTGCTTTTGTGTTTTGCATGGGAGCTCAGTGTGTGCGACATGCGTATCTACATCTATACATATTTCTTGTGCTTTTTCTTTGGTCCCTTTTTGTTCTTTCTATTTGTTTGATTTGCCCTGTTCTGGCTTATTCATTCCTGCTTTATTTTATTTTTATGTGCTTGCCGTTTCCTAACGAGAGAGAGAAAGAAAGCATGTGGATCTGGCCAAGGAGGTGGGGAGGATCTGGGAGGAGTCGGAACAACAACAACAACAGCACCAGGAAGAGGCATACATCCTAGTACTCGGGTTGTTTCAAGGGTCCGGGGAGCTGTTACCTGTATCCCAATGGAGAGGCATCGGTTTTTCTTGAAGTCTTTCTTCCTGTCCTCGGTGGTGACAGTGGCTATGGTGGTGGCAGTGGCAGCAGCGGCATTACTGCCCATGTGCTGACTCGCCGGGCCGTGGATCTGGGCATTGGCGGCCTCGATGGCGGCCGTGAGAGCCTTCATACTGTCCAGGCTTTCCGTGGAGTTGCTGAGGCCAGACTGGCTGATCATGTCTCCACGCTGGCCCTGCCCATCCATGTAGGCATCCTGCGCAGACTCTGTACTACTCTGGGCTGTGATAGAAATGAAAGGTTTCGTGGTAGTTCTGGGTGGGACTGGAGGTGGTGTCTTCTTATATGTTGTAATGCAAGATGACACTGGAAGACAGCGAAAACAGACACTGTGATTTCTGCGTGGGTTTTCAAGCTTCTGACATCGTCAGCGACAGCCCCTGGAAATCGCGGCACGGGAAACACTCTCGGACGCTGAACATGAACACAAGTCCATGGGCAGAGTAAGTGAGGTCTTTGCTGGGGGCGGGGAGGGCCGGGGGGGGGGGGGGGTCATAGAGGTACTGCTTAGGGGTAACACACCCACAAAGAAGTGAGAGGAGAAGCCTGGAAAACGCCCACCTCTGAAATGGGCGTTTCTAAATGAAGTTATACATCAACATGAACTAGATATGACTGGTCAGCCGTAGAAACTCTCAGGTAGCAAGGGAGAAAATGAGAGGAAGCTGGGAACATCACATACAGCTAATGCCAAACAAAGCAGCCCGCTGGAGTTGATTTTGGTGGTTGGTAATTAACACTGAGGAGGAAATGAGAGGTTGGGAGCATGTGCATGCTGACCCTAGTGAGCGTGGCAAGCTTGGGTCACATCAGCCACCGCTTCCCAGATTATACCTGTCAACACTGAGTTCCTCCCTGCCTTCTAACGTCTCCCTTCCATCCTTGGTGGTTTCTGTTTTCCTACCTATCTGCCTTCCCGTCCCCACCCCTCCCACCGTTGTTTCATTTGTTCGGATAGGTACTCGCTATATAAACTTCTGTTTATATTCTGTTATGACAGCTTTGTTTGCCGGTCACAACTGCTCATTAAGAGGAACCCCATCCCTACCCCCAACACCCAATTTTATAACACACTTGTTTATAAACCGACTCTGAGAATCTCTCCGTCTCTATATTGCTTCCTTGAAGAGTAAACCTAAGCCTTCCTCCAGGGCGACTTCATCAAGTCAAGTGTCTGAATGCATTCACCTTAAGCTGCTATTTGCCCATGTCCTCCCTGAGGCTCCAAACATCTGGCCACAGTTTCCAGCATCCTGGAGAAGTGTGCCTGCTTCTCAGCTTCCCATTTGTGGAGCACAGTTCAGAAAAAAAGGGACATAAAAAAACATTACCCAGTAGGACCTTCTGCCAGCAAAGAGCAAGCCCTGGGCAGTGTTCTGAACCCTGTTCCCACTGTTTCTCCATTCTGCTCCCATACCTTCCCCATGCACACATGGCCGGTACCTCTGCGGTTACAGCAAACCCATATGACTCTATCTTGTCGCCTTGGGTCCTAGCTATCACTTGGATAATCTCACCTAATAAAATACTCTCTTCTGTATTGCCCATGCTTCCCCAGGTCACTAAAAAACAAAATCCTTAGCCAGGGTGGTGGTGGCTCCTGTCCTTTAATCCCAGCACTCGAGAGGCAGAGACAGGTGGATCTTTGTGAGTTCGAGGCCAGCCTGGTCTACAGAACAAGTTCCAGGACAGCCAAGACTATATAGAGAAACCCTGTCTCGAACCGCCCCCCAAATAAAATAAAACAAAATCAAATCAAATCCTCTGATGAACCATAAATAAGAGGGTCCCATTTCACAGACCTGTCTCTGCTCTTCTATGACTCAAACGATTTTCTTAATGATAAAAGAAGGGGTAACAGGCACTGCCTGAGAACTGAAGGAAGAAACCATGTGTTGTCATGCTACAATATCACGTGCTCAGGAGGTGTGAACATACACGATGGGATGACCTTCGTTATGTGGTCAGATGCTCACTCAGCAAACACAAAGGGCAACAGCCTTCCACGTACACTGACTGCCAGGCTCTCCCGCGGATCCGAACACTGAGTGATAGACAATTCAGGTCAACTCCCTCTTTTCCCTTTTTTTCTGGCTAATGCTCGTCCTGTAGGAGAAGATCCCACTGGAAGAAGTCACAGCAAGAGCCTGCCTGGACTCAGGTCCAACCCACTGCCTCACAGCTGAGTCTCTCACTGAGTTACGGGAGCTGGAAGAGACCGCTAAGTTGTCTCACTCGGCTTGGTTCATGTACTTCGAGCCCCTGTGATGCTGCCTCCTGCCTCCCAGAAAGAGGTAAAGGTGGCAGCTGTGTTTGTGATAAACCTGTCTCAGTCATTTATCTGAAGACCCAGAGAGGTTCAAGAAGGGCAAGGGCCATAATTAGGATATCCACTCCCACCTGAACCTAATCACATCAGATCACGGCATGACTTCTTTTTCTTTTCCGTTTAGAGACAGGGTTTCTCTGTGTAGCTTTGGAGTCTGTCTTGGAACTCGCTCTGTAGACCAGGCTGGCCTTGAACTCACAGAGAACTGCCTGCCTCTGCCTCCTGAGTGCTGGGATTAAAGACGTGAGCCACCACTGCCTGGCATGAGATGACTTCTGGCAAGTCTTTACAATGTGAACTTATTTCATTCAATAGCTACTTTCAGGACCTTCTGTCCACCCTTCCCAGCACACAGTGTCTGCTCTTTTTTTTTTTTTTTTTTTTTTTTTTAAATATGTATACAGTATTCTGTCTGCATGCCAGAAGAGGGAACCTGATCAAATTACAGATGGTTGTGAGCCACCATATGATTGCTGGGAATTGAACTCAGGACCTCTAGAAGAACAGCCAGTGCTCTTAACCTCTGAGCCATCTCTCCAGCCCCACAGCATCCGCTCTTGTAGGTTATTGATTTACTGCTTGCTCTGACTCCTTCTGCTTTCTCCTTGTTATACAGATCAGACAGTCAGACTGCTGCCTATCTGTCTATGTGGGTCTGACTCCAGAAACAAATCAAGTTTCTCTAAGCAACAACAACAACAACAACAACAAAACTTAGACCGGTGCATTAAAAAAAAAAACATTTCATTTTCTGTAATATAGAGAAAACGTCCTGCCATCGTTAAATCCCAATATCTCCATTGCCATGGCTGGCTTTGCCTCCTGCGAGGTCCACACACTTCCCGGACCAGCTGCAGTTTTCCTAGTGTCAGACTGTTCAGGGGCAACACTGGGGACACGCTGCCACAGCTCCTGGACACAAAAGTGATCAGAATTTGAGATTGTCCTACTTTAATAAAGAGGGTCAGGAGCATTGCTGGGGCTTGCTGGCCTCCTGCTTTCCTCCATGTTCAGGGAGAGACCCTGTCTCAAAAGAGTAACATGGAGAGTTATGGAGCAGGCTAGGCAGGGTCCACTCTGGCATCTGTGTATGTGGGTACTTTGTACCTGCAGACAGACTTGTGAAAGCAGTGCACATAGAGCTAGAGATAGACAGATGATAGGTAGACCGATAGATGATAGATAGATAGATAGATAGATAGATGATAGGTATATAGATAGATGATAGATATTAGGTAGATGTTATATAATAGAAGCTAGGTAGATCATAGATAGATAGATCATAGATAGCTAGATAGAATACAGTCAGAGTCATGAGACCCTGTCTGGAAAATAAAACAAGACAAAATACCCTCCAAAATCTGTCACACAGCAGTCAAAGAACCTTCTTGTATGTAAGCACAGTATCTTAAGGGACTTCTAATGGTGGTGGCTTTGAGTTGCTAGGTCTCTGAAGCCAGGGTTTTGCCCCTGAGCTCCAGCCTGCTACTGCACTGAACTTGTATCTAAGCTGTTATTAAGCAAGCCTCGGCTTGCTCAGCCTGAAACTGCATGATAAGAGAGAACCAGGTCCTGCAGGCTGTCCTCTGATCTTCACACGCACACAGGATCACACGTGTGCATGCTAACCAAATTGATGAAAGAAATAAAAAAAAAATCAAGACTAACATGAGTCCGTGAGATGGCTCAATAGTAAAAGAAACCAGCTGCCAACTCTTACAGCCTGAGTTTGGTCCTGGCCCAGGACCCACATGGTAGAAGGTGCGAACTGACTCCTAAAAGTCCTGTCTTCCATATGTATGTATACCATGGCATGCATATGCCCATATATATAAGTACACGTACAAAATAAATAAATGCATGCAATTTTAATTAAAAACACAACAACAACAAGAAGCCAGGCTTGGTGGTTATTCCCAACACTAGAGAGGCAGGCTGATCTCTGTAAATCTGAGGGCATCCTAATCTACACAGTGATTATGTAGTCATGAGTTGTTCATACATGGAACATAAGAACCTTATTCTATAGTGAGGGCTCAGTTCCTGGGCATGTACAAGCACAGAGTAGTCAACTTTCTTTCTCTCATTTTTAAGATGATTTTATGTACACGTTTCTTGCCTTCGTGTATGTCTGTATATCACACACATGCCTGTTGTCTATAGGATCAGCAGAGTGCGCTGGATTCCCTGGTGCTAGAGTTGGGATGGTTGTAAGTCATCGTGGTGGTGCCGGGAATTGAACCCACGTCCTCTGCGAGTGCTCTGAACCCCTGACCCATCTCTCCAGCCTCAGATCAGTCAATTCTCAGGGGTGGAAAGATACAGAAATTGTATCAACATTTGACAGATGGGCGACCTTGCTTAAATGACCTTATCTTTCTGAGGGGGTAAAATCTAGAACGGCATTTTGAGTAGCAGCGTTCTACTGAAGGTGATGTGAACCAGACGCAGGAGGAAGCTACCAGCTGCACTGTTTGGTAGCAGGGTGTTCCAGAAAAGCATCCTGGCATGGAGGAGGACGTAAGTGCTAAGAGAGATGTTTGCTGCCACTGTTTCATGTCAGGGAACCGGGAATCGTTGTGGTCACGCAGTTTACAGTGATGTGCTAGGCCAGGCAGGAGCCCACCTGGTACCAGACAATCCTGGCCCATCACTGGGGAAAAGCACAAGTCCGAGATGGCAAAGAAGCCGAGATGAAGAACGAGCAGAGATTCTCCTAAGCACAGACAGTAACACTGGACACTGCTAAGAACGTGAAGGTCTCAGGTATGAGGAAGAGCCCAGTACAAATCCACATACTATTTCTTTTCCTTCCTCCCTCCCTCCCTGTCAGGGTCTTTCTCTGTAGCTGTCCTGGAACTTGCTGCCATGTGGGTTCTGTTCTGGACGAGCAGTCAGAGCTCTTATTGGCTGAACCGTCTCTCCAGTACTCCGGCACATGCCTTTAATCCCAGCATCTGGGAGGTAGAGGCAGGTAGATCTCTGAATGTGAGGCCAGCCTGATCCACAGAGAGAGAGAGAGAGAGAGAGAGAGAGAGAGAGAGAGAGAGAGAGAGAGAGAGAGAGAGAGAGAGAGAGAGAGAGAGAGAGAGAACTCCAGGACAGCCAGGGCTACACAGAGAAACCCTGTCTCAAAAACAAAGAAAAAGAGTCTCACCATAATCCTGAGATTGGTCTCAAACACTCAGTCTGCTTCAGCCTCCCACGTAATAGGGCTACAGGCACCCCAAACCAAATTAAGTCAAAGTTCATGCCTCTGTTGGGAACCATTTTAAACTTATTCACTTACTAAACCTGTAAGGAGTTGCTACAAGGTGCAGAGTGTTAGGATTCAGGCATTATGCTGACCTGGCCTGTCATCTGGCAGGACGCACCCAGATTGTTCCCTGACTGGCCCAGGGTCCTAATCTGTATACAGGTGAAAGGGCCCATTAAGAGACAAGCTCCACCCACTCTCCCATCTCTAGTTCTCTTCCCCCACCTTTCTTCTGAAGAGGCAGCTCTCTCCTTCTCCCTCCTTGCGCTCCCCCCTTCTTCTCTTCCTTCCCCTTTAATAAAAGGCCATACTCAAAGCTCTCTCTGCATGGTGTACTCTGTCACCTTCCTGGGTCCCACTCGCCGTGTCTAACACAGAGGGCTATGAGCGGAGGAATTTCTCCCAGCTTTGGGAGAGATTGTTAGAGAAGGTGTTTTGTGGAGGTGTCTTCGGGATGAATATAAATAAATATTTTATTTAAGCCTGGCAGTGGTAGTCCGTGCTTTTAATTCCAGTACTTGGGAGGCAGAGGCAGGAGGATCTCTATGAGTCTGGGGCCAGCTTGATCTACAGAGGGAGTTCCAGGACAGCCAGGGCTACGTAGAAACCCTGTTTTCTCTAGGAAGGCCTGTCTTCAGTCCTGAAACTAACAAAATAAAGAAATAAATAATTAAAAAATAAGGGAGAGAATAAAATACCCAAGTATACATAAATTTTAAAAAGTTAACAAAATGTTACAGAAACTCTACCAACAGAGTCCACATGGAAAAGTTACTGCACTGTTTCAAAAATATTTACAGCTTCCCCCTTTCCAGGCCACCCAGAGAGATAGGGTGGCTTGTGGTGAGAGGCAGGGGCCAGGAACGCTTGCTCCCTGTCTGCCAGCCCACCTCTGGGAGGTACAGTGCACTACACAGGAGTCTCTCCGTTAGTTCTGGCTCCAGGAAAGTGGCCGCCTGAGAATGACTTCCACTCAAGACATCCTCCTCGGAAAACACTTTTCCCTGTCTCTGAAGGAAAAAAAAAAAAAAAAAAAAGCAAGCGGCTGTTGTGAGCACCGAGGATGGGGAGGGGCTGGCAATAACTCTTGCAGTCATCCACACCCTTGCCAGTTGGTGGTTACCAAGATCCCAGACACTTCCTAATGCCAGACAAATGCCCCAAGCCTCGGCATGTCTGGCTTGAAGATCTATTCAACTGATAGCCCCCGCCTTTTCTAGGGAGAGCCCCACTACCCGGCTAATCAAACAAAACATTGTTCTCAGATGGCAGGAATAAAGGAAAGGCTTGTCTCTGGGCCACGACGTTTGGGGCTTATTTAACACACACACACACACACACACACACACACACACACACACACACACACTCCTAATAAAAAGGTTGTTACAAAACCTGGGCTTCCCAAGACCGAGGTTGTTTTGCACAGCGCGAGCACAGTATAAAAATTCCGGGAGGGGAGGGGAGGAATCAGAAAGTTAAGAGCCATTAAACAGAGAAAGAAGAAGAAAAAGCCCCAGGCACTTGATGCCTGGAAATGATGTAAGACGCAGCCACTCCTCTGTTAGATGAACAACCGAACAGCGCTCAGATCCGCCGCAGCTGCTCTCCAAATGTCAGCGCTGGCGCAGGGCAAAGCTTGCAACCCACCGGGCTTCAAGGAGGGCTTTTCTCATCCACATCTTTCCCCGCGCACTCTTAGGAACCTGGCAACAGGTAACGTGGCAACCTTTGACTTCGAAAACGGCGGGTGGGATAATTTCAGGGAACAAATGGATTGTTCTCCAGCCAGCTGCAGCTCTCCTACCGCCCCCGCACCCGACCTCCTCCCTCCCAATCCAAAGTTTGGGAAAACAAACTAAGCGCTGCAGGGC
The DNA here is from genome assembly GCF_903992535.2 of Arvicola amphibius. Lineage (NCBI taxonomy): Eukaryota > Metazoa > Chordata > Mammalia > Rodentia > Cricetidae > Arvicola > Arvicola amphibius. Next base: position 17,477,939 of record NC_052064.1, read on the forward strand.
TACCCTGCTCTTGGGCGTCCCCTCGTGGCCAAGATAGGAACAACACATGTGCTCGGAGCTCCGCTGCAATTCCTGCTGGTAAGTGGTTTTGTCAAAGGGCGCAGTTGGCCCTGCGGACTGGTGAAGAGTTGGAATCTGTCCAGAACATCTTCATTTTTTTTTTGTTTTTGTTTTCGAGACCGGGTTCGTCTGTGTGGCCTTGGCTGTCCTGGAACTCACTAGGTAGCTCAGGCTGTCCTGGAACTCAGCCTATGAGTCCTGAGTGCTGGGATTAAAGGAATGCACCAGCCAAGTCCAGCTTCAGAACGGCTTCATTTTTATTGAAGCACATTAACAATTGTCCCATCTATATGCTAAGTAAAACTAGGACCTAGAATCCATGAAAGCAAACACTGGGCATCCTGAGAGCATGCATGGCAGGTGGCACAGGCCTGTGAGTCCTTCTGAGGCTGATTGGGTGTGGGGGGGGATGATCAAGGTTCAAGACCAACCTGGGTTCCCTAGTCAGAGTCTGTCTTGAAAAAGCATCAACAAAATGGGATTCCTGCTGTGACGACTCCCAGTCTCCTCCCGTAGTCTCGTGTGCCCCCCCCTCCCCGTTTTGTCTTAATGTGTATTCTGCATGCAGATACCTTTTGGGTCTGCAGTTTTCCCAGTCAGCCCTGCTGGGTTCCTATCTGCAAGGATTACTGAAGACTTGCACACTGCCAGGCCAGGTTCCCAGACAGCAGCCTCCCAGCCCCAGCTACACACCCAGGAAAATGCCAGTGGCAGTGTTTTTAGGTTGTCTGGTCCTCTCAGACTGCCCCACCCCTTCCTCCCTTGGGCAGGAATGGAGGCCCGCAGTTGTGGGCTGCTGTTAGCCCAAGCACCTGGCACTCCTCAGCTCTGCGTCTGGAAATGGTACCCGGAAACTCAAGAGTTCAGATCAAAGAATTGTTCTTTTTTCAGAAACTTCCATTAATTAACTAAATTAGAGGACACTGAACGATGCTGGGAAGGAGGTGTCTCTGTAGAAGGTTCAAGTCCAGGGGTTATGGTCTGAGCCCTGTAACAGAGACTTTTAGTGAAGTTTGACAATCAATTGACTAATACTAGGAGCTGAAAGTTACCATATGTGAAAACAGCACATGCCTGAAACCACAGACAAAGCTGGGGATCTGAGCAAGCATGGCCTGCGTCCCGTGTCGTGGCTGTCCGTCCGTCTGTCCCCACCCCCAGTGTGACTCGCAGCCTCCCGAGAGCCAGGGCACCTGTGTTGAAATCGGGGCATTTCCATCTTCAGGATTATTAATTTCCAAGGCGTGAGCGAGCGAGTGTTGTTCCCAGTTGGGAATTTGATCTGGACTTCACACTTCGTTCTCCCGGCTTTGCTAACAGGGGCCTTGAGTCATCCGTGTGTACACAGATGACAGCCCTGGCCGCTTCATCACTGCCAAGATTTCATTTCCATTTGTCCCATGACTCTATGGAGTGGTTTCTACCATGGACTCGGATCACTTCCTCTTAGACTTAGGGGATTGTTTTTTTTCTTCTTCTTCAGCATTTGTAAATCATGTGTGTGTTTTTCAAAAATGTGTCCCGGCCTGGCTCACAGGTCTTCCTGAGTTGAATGGACTGTTCACAGAAAGGGGAGATTGGGGGCCCAAGGTCAGAGTCACAGAATTATAGACAGTTTCCTGTTTGGGCAACTACTCTCCCAACCCCTCGTTTAGGGTGGATTGAGTTTTGACGAAAGACAGCATGCCAGTTGGGTGTGGTGGCATACACCTGTAACTCAGCACTGGGGACTATCAGATGTCCAGAGTTTTGCCATCATAGCCGTGTAGAAAAACTCAGAAATACTAAGAGACAAGTGTGGAAATGATGCCAGGAACAAGAAAAGTGATGTCTCTGATGCTCTCATCAGCCAGCCAGCTTTCATTTCTCTCCAGATGCCGATTCTCAGCCATTTGGCTGACCCTATATATTTTTTTTTCCTGGCCGGATTGAGAGAAAGACATTCACTAAGGAGGTATGAAGCACACAGCCAGGCATTCTTGCCCTTCTCACCCATGGATGACAAGGTGGATCCTAGACCAGGTAGGTCACAGCCATGCCATGGCGGATCCTAGACCAGGTAGGTCACAGCCATGCCACGGCAGATCTTAGACCAGGTAGGTCACAGCCATGCCACGGCGGATCTTAGACCAGGTAGGTCACAGCCATGCCACGGCGGATCCTAGACCAGGTAGGTCACAGTCATGCCACGGCGGATCTTAGACCAGGTAGGTCACAGCCATGCCACGGCGGATCTTAGACCAGGTAGGTCACAGCCATGCCACGGCGGATCCTAGACCAGGTAGGTCACAGCCATGCCACAGCGGATCTTAGACCAGGTAGGTCACAGCCATGCCATGGCGGATCCTAGACCAGTTAGGTCACAGCTATGCCACGGCGGATCCTAGACCAGGTAGGTCACAGCCATGCCACGGCGGATCCTAGACCAGGTAGGTCACAGCCATGCCACGGCGGATCCTAGACCAGGTAGGTCACAGCCATGCCACGGCGGATCCTAGACCAGGTAGGTCACAGCCATGCCATGGCGGATCCTAGACCAGTTAGGTCACAGCTATGCCATGGCGGATCCTAGACCAGTTAGGTCACAGCCATGCCACGGCGGATGCTAGACCAGGTAGGTCACAGCCATGCCACGGCGGATCTTAGACCAGGTAGGTCACAGCCATGCCATGGCGGATCCTAGACCAGTTAGGTCACAGCTATGCCATGGCGGATCCTAGACCAGGTAGGTCACAGCCATGCCACGGCGGATCCTAGACCAGGTAGGTCACAGCCATGCCAGGGCAGATCTTAGACCAGGTAGGTCACAGCCATGCCATGTAGTAAATGTTTGCTACATGAAGGAATGAAGGAGAGTGGGAAGACATTTCCTGGAGAAAAGGGAAGCCGGACTGTGACGGCAAAGCTAGGCTGTGTGACCTTGGGTCTCACAGTCCACCACCCCTCCCTGTAGCCACAAGGCCAGCACCTGCAGGCTCCGCTCACTGTGAATGTTAAGGGACCTGGAAGGACAGACTGAGCCTTCGCTGAACACGTCAGACTTTTATTTGCTCTTCTCTCTGTATAGCATAACAACTAGTTGCTTGGTATATGTATGCAGGAGGCTGAGGCAGGGGGACTGCAAATGGAAAGCCAGCCTGAACCACAAAGTTGGATACTTGTCTCCAAAAATTAACATCTAGCCAGGCAGGTTGGCATACACTTTTAAGCCCAGCACTTGGGAGGCAGAGGCAGGTGGATCTCTGTGAGTCTGAGGCTTTCCAGGTCTACACAGCAAGTTCTAGGCCACCCAGAGCTACAGAGTGAGACCCTGTCTTAAAAATAATATGTATGGGTCTATATCAGTGACAGAGTGCCCGAGCTTGATCTCTAGATCCACCAAAATAAAAAAACAATATTCCCAAAACGCCTGTATTAGCTGTTAGACGTAATCTCAAAATGATGTTCACAGGTTATGCAAACACTACCCAAGAGATTCGAGTGGCTGAATCATATAAACATGCAGGGCGAGAGGGTGTTCCAGAATCAACTCTCCAAGGATACCAAAGGACAACTACATAGTCTGTTGTCACCAGTGCCCACTTCTGCTGGCACTAGTTAGTGCTGGCCAAGCGCAGCTGTGAACGCCAGCTTTTGCTGGGGAGCTAGTATGTCAAACCCCAGAGTCATGGGGTTGAGTGACAGCTCAGCTGTAGAACATGAGCCTTGTATGTTCGGGGCTCAGAGTTCCACTCCCAGCATCATCAAAATGAAAGCTGTAGTTTCTGCTCTCACCTGTGGTTTATCCACCTCACATCCTCCTTTGTCTCTGCCGGGTGTCACACTCAGGTCCTGACTGGCTGATTGGCTGCTGCTGAGTGGCCCGGATGTCCCGCATTGCCTGACTCTCTGAGTGCTTTTCTTCCTTGTAGTGCCTGTCACTCATCATTCTTGGCCTTTTGTCTCCTGTAGCCTAGGCTGGCCTGGAACTCACTGCATAGTTGAAGCTGACCTTGCACTCCTGATCCCCAACCCCGTCAACTTTCCAAGTGTTGAGATTACAAATATGCCATTATATTTGCTTTCCCTTCTGAGAACCTTTGTTGTTTTGTCTTTACTTTTTTGAAACTTTTTCTTTCTCTCTTTCTTTTTTCTTGTGTTTTTTTTTTTTTTTTTCTTTTTTAGACAGCTTTGGAGCCTGTCCTGGAACTTGCTCTGTAGACCAGGCTGGTCTTGAACTCGCAGAGATCCGTCTGCCTTTGCCTCTATAGTGCTGGGATTAAAGGTGTGTGCCACCACCGTCCAGCTAAAAATCTTGTTATTTATTTTATTTATTCATTTGCTAAGGTCTCATGAAGCTTAGGCTGGCCTGGGACTGAGGATAACCTGGAACTTCTGATCTTCCTGCCTTCACCTTCCAAGGGGTGGGGTCTAGTAAACAGACCATAGCTGGCATTTGCTCACCCCGAGGCCAAGACCATAAGTTGTAGAGGATTCCTATACCGGAGGAGAGTGTCAAGCTTATGGTATTTGTCTGTGTCGCGTCAGGAAGTGAGGGGACTGTTTAAGAAATCACATCTATGGGAGCCCAGGCCTACGAAGTCCTAACTGACTGGAGTCAGGCTTTCCTGGGAGCCCTTGACCACCGCTCTGCCTAGGGATTGCCAACAGCCTGGAGAATGTACTGGAAAGCCTCATGCCTGAAAAACAGGGTTTGTGCTTCGGCGAAGAAAGAAAACCAGTCTTCCCTTCCTATTGGTGTCTGTGGGGTCTGGAAGGCGGGGCCTGTGGGAGGCGCAGGTAAGCATTTAATTATTGATCTCCTTTCTTCCTCCTAGAAACCCTCGTCTTTCCAAGGGAAAAGTGTCCCGCTCTCTGTCCTGGCCTCCAGGGTCCCGCAGTCCTGATCAGCATGATCGGCCCTGAGGATGAGGGAGTCTCTTTACCTGCTGTGTCACTGACAGCTGAGGACACAAATCTCAGAAGCTGTCCAGGTGTCCCCCAGGGCTCGTTCCCACCACAGGACTATTTAAGGTACCCCTCACAGGCTTTACGGGTACACAGTCACCCTGGGGTGTAGCTCAGTGGTAGAGCACACACCTGGCGAGCCGAGGGCTGTATTTCAAGCATGAGGACAAAGGACAGGAGGCACTGGTGAGTGCTCGTCATCTGCCAAATTTCAGTTAAAATCCTTTTGAAGTTAAGATGAAAACTGGTATCATGTTACTCCAACTTCTATCCGCCTCATTCACTGACTGTTAATGAACCCAAGGCTCTAGCTGGTCTCATTAAATCCCCAAAACAACTCTGCCAAGGAGGGTAGGGCTTGCGGATGAAAGGGAGGCCAAGACTGAGGTTGCTTTGCCCCAGCTCTCCCATGACAGAGCCGGCTGGGAAATTGTTCTCCCCCGCCAACACCTACTTAGTTTTCAAAGACGTGCCACTGTATCTGCTTGGTCATGGTGGGTGAACACTTGTAATCCCCTCACCGGAGAGGTAGAGGCAAAAAGGATCAGAAGTTCAAGGCTAGCTTCAGCTACACTGTGAGTTCAAGGGCAGCCTGGGCTACATGAGACATTGTCTCGAAACAATACTGACCAAAAGATTCTCCCTTTGAGTTTTTGGGACGATAGTGCTGCCAGGAGCTCCTATTGGAAACTCGGCCAACAGTCCCCGGGATGCATGGCTTTGGGGACTGCAGACAGCTGATATAAAGTGACCCCATACTTGATCGTGGCTGGGAAACTCTTAGTGTAATTGTGCTGCCTGCAGTCCCAAGGTCAGATTTTGGGTGATGGCTTGCAGAAATGTGCAAGGAGTCGCCAGCATTCTGCCGCGCTACCACTTTCAGAATTGAACCACCACCCCGTAGAAGGTAGTTTGTTACAAAGTTTTCTATTTCAGTTTTATTTTGAGACTGTGTTTCACTGTGTAGTTTATAGCCCTGACTGGCCTAGAACTCTGTAGACCATGCTAGTCTTGAAAGAGATCTGCTTTGCTATGTGGTGGTGGTGCATGCCTTTGAGCCCAGTACTTGAGGGGCAGAGGTAGGAAGATCTCTTTGAGCTCAAGACCAGCCTGGTCCATAGAGCAGAGTTTCAGGACAGTCAGGGCTACATAGAGAAACCCTGTCTCTAAAACAAAACAAAACAAAAACAAAACAGAAACCCCCAAATAACAAGAGATCTGCCCACTTCTTCCTGTGTGCTGGGATTAAAGGCATGAGCCACCACACCGGTTTATGCTGTCCTGGAACTCCCGATCCTTCTACCCCTGCCTCTTCAGCACAACACAGTAGGGTTTGATAGGACTCTCTGTTGTCTCCCTGTGGAGTTAGTACCTTGCACATGAGATATACCTTGTTAGTTTTTATTGTAATGGTAGGGGTGGCTGGAGGGTTCTTCAACTGTGTTCTTTCCACAGGTTAGGGTGATGTCTGAATACTGGTACTTCTGGCTGTGTTCTTTGAGATAAACATTGCATACTTACAAGGTTGTACCATCCACCCCACTTCTTCCGGATCCCTACTCCCATGCTAACTTCATAGACAGCAAAATAAATAGCTTTTTTTTTTTCTTGGACTGACAGGTGGGTGGGAGTCCATAGTAGATTATTTTGGGTGGGGTGGACTTCTGGCCACACTTTATCTGCAATCAAACTTTTCAATTATTAAAGTTCTACCCAGGGAGCAGGGTCTGGAGATCATCTTCAAATGCACGGCTCTGTGCTCTAGTTTAAACTTAGTTAATGACTGAGATAATCATCGTTCCAGCTTGAATTACAGAGTAAACTGGGGTGGGGGTGTATGGCTTGTGGTATCACACTTACCCAGCATATGGGGATCTCCACCCCCAGCACTGCCAAAACAATCTCTCCAAACTGATGTGTGGGTAGACAGATATGTTAGGGAACTGCACAGGCGACCGATCAAACACTCGACATTTTTATGACCCTAAACAAGCCCTGCACCTACTTCCTGGTGTGGATTATAGTCTTGTTTTTAAAATGAACCATAAAAAATGAGGGGCAATAAAATCTTGTTTTTTTTTTTTCTTTTGAATTTCTATTACCGTAAGTCAGACTTTATTAAACAACAACTTTGGGCTCACCAGGTAGACACACTTGCTGCCAAGTCTGCTAACTTGAGTTCAATCCCTGGATTTTACAGGGCAGGACAGAGACAGCTCCAGCAAGTGGCCTCTGACCTTGGTGTCCCCTTTCTCAATAAAGAAATGAATGTAAAACACAAATCCAAAAGGCAACTATGAACATTGAAAAATTCTCCTGCGCGTGGTAAACTACTTGGTGCTATAGGGCGGGGGTCTTGTTGAAAGTGGCTCCTGGGGCAGCTGACTTCTCTCAGACCTGGAATGGGAATGCGGAAAAACCCAAGGCAAGCAGGGCTAGGGTGGATGTAAATTAACTACCAATAAAGCTGTGGAGAAGAGAATCTTTTGAAGGCCGCTGCTCCGAGGTTCAACCCATTTGAGTTGCTGATAACCTTGTCAGGCTGGAAGATAAAGGCCAGTCTTGTCACCCTGGGCACCTGGCTGAGCGGTAATAAAGGACATAATCTCCCAAGGGTGGAGCCAGGCCAAGCTCTGCCTGCGGTAATTACAGCTCTCCAATTGCCAACCCCTACTGAGAAACCGGGATGTGAGGGGGGGGGGGGGAGAAGAGTTGGAGGCCAGGAAACGTTTGTTTCTGTCCTTGGATTTAAAAGAGAAAGCAATCCAAACAAGGACAAGTTCTCTAGAGAGTGAGAAAAAACAGCTAGGGGCTAGGTTCCCCTGCCGGGTTAGCCAGTTTGCTGACTGTCAAGGAAAGAGGCTCAGCTGTGAGAATCAGCCCCAGCAACTTTAAACTGAAGCCTTGCCTTCTACGGGTAAATAGCCGAGTCATTGCTTTGCCAAGCGGGGTAGGAAGTTACCGGAGCGCACAGACTGACTGACTCATTTGTTGCTGTTCGCTCTGGCTGTTGGAAAAAAAAAGTTTACAAAATCGGCTTTAAGTCCCAGCTCCGTAAGGGAATTCCTCTCTGGCGGGGTGAAAGGCATCCACACAAAAGGGCCCCTGTGGACCTCTCATTTACAATCTCCCCTAGGACAAGACCGCCTCAATAAACCAGGCTCAGAAACACCCATTGTTTGAAATCTGCCATTAGCAACAGGCTACCATCACCCAAAGGCTTTGCAAAAGAAAAGATTCGGGTGGAGGAAGCCTGGGCCTGGGAAACTGGAAAGGCAGGAAGCCGTCGAGCCCGGCCATCCGAGAGGGCAAGCAGAATAAAGTTAATGGTGTTTCCATATTTTTTTAAGAGATGCCTGGGATAGTCCCCAAAGAGTGATTGTGAACTCTAGGTTTGATGTCAACTTTATACAGAAACCTCTGTCAACAGGATTGCTAAATAAAGAGACCAGGCTCTACCTAACTCACCTCTTCCCGACCTTGTGAAACCGGATCCTGCCGCAGCCCCAGCAGAGCAGCTGAGGCTCTAAGAGCCGTTGTTGTTGGCTCAGTCCTCTAACTACACCTGCCCGGAGTTCTCGGTCAGCTCCATCGCTTTGGTCCCTCTCTCAATAGAGCTTGAAAATTCCTGGAATTATATAATGCTGTTCTTTGGATACACCTTAAGTTACAGAATACGTTAGGGTTTCCCAAAAAACAGAGGTGGGATTTAAGAAACAAAGAAAAGCTTTTTACAAATTATCTTTACCCTCCTAAGCGACCTTCCAGTTAACGTCCAGCCCCAAACCCAAGGCATCTGTGTGCCGCTGTTCAAGCCACAATTCTGGCATTATTTTTCTGATCTTCCCGTCTCTTAGGTCATTCTGGGGTCATTCTACGTCCTGTTTGACCCCTTCTCGGTCTCTAGATCTTTCTATTTATTAACCCGTCTCCGGGGTGTCACAGCCATTTCCTACCGCAGGTTTCTACAGCTCATGGCTGTGATTTATTAATGAGTCATGGGATCAACGGAGGTGAGTCATGCAGCTTCACTGTTTAGAAAGGAAAACGTTTAAATAGAAAACACCAGAGTTCCTCATGGTTAGGAAAAAGTATTGTTGCGTGAAGCGTGTTTGTCTGGATCGGTGTACAAAGTAGGCAATAGGTCAAACGCTCTTGTTCGTCAAAGGTCTTTACGAATTGGTCATCCTGCAGGTCTCGTCCCTGCTTCCAAACTGTTGTATGTACAACTGCAGTGATAACATGGAAATGCACGGCTTGTCAGCCAGGCTTACAAATGTTCCTCGGAGGAAAGTGTCCCATCCGGGGCTCAGGAAACTCCTGCTCCCCAATTCTGCTAGCCTTCAGGCCACTCTTCCTGACCAAACGTACTTTAGTTATTCAGGCAACAAGTTTCCTCCCTTTGCCCTGGGGTTCCTACTGGTCCAGGTACCAGTGTAAGTGTCGCCACCTACTGGAAGACATCTTCACTGTCCTTCCAAATGCCTCTTCTCCCTGCTCTTCTGGCCTGATAGAACAGTTACTATATTCTGTTATCTTTTCAGTTCCTTCTGAACGCAAGCCCCCAAATGGGCATTCCATAGCAGATGCGCTGCCTTGAAGGTTGCCTAGGCGACCGGTTCACTTTCCACCCTGTCCTAATAGTGTTTTTTTTGTTTTCCTGTAGAGAAGATAGCTGTCTTTATGCCAGACAGCATCCATAATGGATTCCTCCTTGAACACATCCAAATGTTTAAAAAGATGGTCTGGTGGCTACTTGTTATTAACTGGAGAAATAATTGGATTTCCTTTTAAAGTTGAAAGTGAGCAAGCACATCACGGTGGCGCACGCCTGCAATCCCGCCACTCCAGAGGCAGAGGCAGGGGGATTGTGAGTTTGAGAACTGCTTGGGCTACGTAACTAGCTAGTTCCAGGCCAGCCTGGACTATGTAGCTTATACATAATAGAAAAAATGAAAATAAAATAAACAAAGCTAACCGGGAAAGATTAAAGGACTTCCTGCTTCCACACACACCGTGCTGACACAGCACCCCAAAGATGCCAGATTGTTCAGTGCCCTTCTCAGGTCCCGGGCCCCGTGTCTGGGTCAGTAGCGACTGAGAGAAAGCTGTAACTCTGGGTCACATGACCCTTCTCCCTTCCCACCTCTACTACAGAAAAGAATCCCGTCTTCAGGGACAGACCGTGTTTACTCTCCAGTTTGTGACAACAGTCCTCTAACACAGACTGTGTTCCTTTTCAATTCTGTGCATAAGCAACACAAGCGTGCAAAGTTCGGTGGGGTGTAATTCCAGAAAAGTGACCTCTGTAGTGGACGGCAGAACCGGTGCTGAGGGTCAGGGTCCACGGCATACGCTGGCCAGAGGAGGGCGGGTATGGCCAGGATAACACACTCATCCAGCCTAGTGTTCCTGGCTCCCTCCTTCCCTTCTCCATAGAAGCCCTTTGTGCTGAGTCCCCAAGATGATAATGCCTATGTCTTCTCCAGTCTAACGGGCTCTTTAATAAAAACCGATTTCATTGATGTCGTCCGTGTGTGTGTGTGTGTGTGTGTGTGTGTGTGTGTGTGTGCGCGCGCGCGCGTGTGCGTGTGCATGTGTGTGCGTGTGTGTGGTAAGACTATTCAGGCTCTGTCATTACCACTGTCACTTTGGCACAGTTATATTTAATAATGTCAATGAATAGGTATGCCTTTCTACCAATGAGCTGCATTTGATCTAAGGAGTTGGTCAATTTCTATTCTAGAATATTACTATTCCCCGTCAGGGATGAAGTCTGAAGGCCACATGAGGTACTGGGTTCAGGCTCTGTCTCTGACACCCACCCACCCTACCTTACCCCCATCTCTGCAACTTAAACACACAGTCTGAACTCCTTTCCACATTCCCTGGAGCATAGGAAGCTCTGCAGTTTGTAACTAGCACAGCTGGAGGTTACACCGCACGGCCTTCAATGCTAGATCAGACAGAGCACGCAACGGAAATTCTAGCAGCCTGGTGGCCCTGAGGCCATCGAGCTGTTAGGAAGCCCGGGTCTGTCTGTGAAGAAGACCATGTGGGGAAATCTTGAGTCTACAGAGGGAGAGATGCTCAGACAGCCTCCAAATGTTCTAACTCCCATGGACTATAAGACCCAGAGAGGCCCTGAGTCAAGACCACCAGCCAAAGCCCTTCCCCAAATTTATGGTCCGATAAAAATGTTTGCTGTTGTCTCAGATGGCCAAGTTTGGGGCTGAACTGTTCACAGACGTACACATATGTCACTGCTCTTAAACTAAGGATCGATAGAGATGCAGTGCAAAGCTATTGCTAGGACAGGGCCAGACAGTGCACAGGTCCCTCCATCTTTTATTTTTGCTGAAGAATTTGTTCATCTTGATTCTATGGAAATAACCCATCTCTGTTCTAAGAGCCCAAGGTGAAGTTGCTCCAGCTGGCTTATCTTGGCTTCTGTTAACACTACCTGCTTTGCAGACACCCCCCCCCCGCCCCCCAGCCAACTGATTATCTGAGTCTTTGTTGAACTGCTTCCTTGTATAAAACTTGTCCCAATAGCAAGCAAAATACCAGGGTGTGGCTTTTGCCTTTGAAAACCCCTTATCACAAACACTTGGTTTTATACTTGGGTCCTGAATACCAGAGCGGGTTCTAGCCGCCTATAATAAAGACTCTCAGTTGGTTATAAACTGTGTTTGAGTGGTTGTCTTTGGTGGGCTCCCTGTATCATTTCTGGAAACCCCAGTGAGATTTCCCAGAGACTGGACCCAGACATTTAGGAGGACCCCTAGAGGCAAGGAAGAGTGTGCCAGCTGGGGATGACTTCTTGGAGAGCCCCGAGAATATACTCTGACGGATAACTGTTAGCTGCCAACGCTCTACAGCTACCTGACGCTGCCACCCCAGAAGATAAATCCAAAGCCATCTGATCTGAACACCTCTGGAGGTGAACTTGGTCCACAGGAGGTGCCATCTGATTATGACACAAGAGAGGAGATCGGATGTGACCAAAGATTCAGTGTCCAGGACTCATGTCAGATGTCACTCCCCTGGTCTGTTCAGGTGTCTGAATGTGTGGTGGCCACCCTGGTTCTATTTACTATGTGTTTCTCTGTATGATTGTGTCTCCCTGTGTGTCTCTTTGTGGGTTTCTGTGAGTTCTGTTGGTTAGAAAAGACAGATCTGAATTGGAAGGGGGAGTGAGCCATCCTGAGACTGCAGCTGCCACTGCCCCCCAAATTGTGCACTCTTTCCTGCAGTCTACGATGGTCCAGGTACTATGATACCTGTAGAGGTCAGGAGGTCCTTGTGCACACAGATATGTACCGGGGACACCAGGAAAAACTAAACATGCAAGCTTGTCTCTTCAAAGGAAGGAAATATTTACCTGTCTTCCCCTGGGAATAAATGTAGTTTTCTATGTCTGGTGATCTTGCTGTCTTTGGGGCCAGGCCTCAACCGAATCCCCTATTAGGTTTGTTTATCTCAGACCGTCCCCCATTAGATCTTGAGCATTGCTTCTCAGTCATTAAAACCCATCCTTATGAGAAATGTCACTTGTATTTTGCTACCTTGCCAACTTTGGTCTTGTCTTAGGGCTAGGCCAATCCTGACTCCCACAGGCTTGTGTTTACCTCAGTCATTCTCCCTATACCTTACCCTTCCGAGTCAACAGAACCCATCTTTATGGGAATGCCATATGTACTTTGTAAAGAATTTTAGTGTAAACATGTCTTAAGCTTGGCTGTACACACATGGGATTGAGTTAACTGTCATCAGGAAACTTTTTTTTTCCCCCAAAATAGTGTTGTGCTTAAATTTGGCTAAAATAAACCACCTCGTATCGGGTTCTAGAAGTCTGAGCCAGCACCAGCTAACCAAGTCATTCATCTTGAACCAGACCTCCTTCTGAGCCAGCACCAGCTAACCTAGTCATGTTGAACCGGATCTCCTTGCCTCTTGTGGATCTTCTCTGTCAGCTGTAGCATTTGTAGAGACTCCACAGACACTCCCCTTCTGTGGTGACTGGTTACTGCTGCTGTGGAGGTGCCTGAAGCTTCCTGAGCTACAGTGGTGGCCATCAATTTCCTTGTAACAACCAATAGTTTTCTCTGGTACAAGACCTTCCCCTCTTAGCTTAAGACCTGTGCCCTCTTCTCAGGGACTCGAATCCTTTTTGCCTAGCAAAGATGACCAGAGAAACCTAAAACCCCCATCTCCTCAGCCTCACCAGAGGAAATTTATCACCGCTCCCAGCAGTGGTATATAACTCCGGCTGTGGTCCCAGGGTCCTGGTCCTGTTCCCTGTGTGGAGGTGGGGAGGGACCAGGCCTCATCCAGGGGCTCCCTGCCTTCTAAGCAGTGCGCACTCAGGGAGGAGGAAATGCTCGCTCCTCTGCAGGCTCTACACAGCTGGCTGTGCCCCAAGAAAGTAATTCCTCCAGTAGCAGCCCCGGGGAGAGAGGGGAGAGTTGAAGTTCAACTTCTTCCCTGTTCATGGCTTATGCCCCCTTCTCTACTGATGACATATAATTGAAGACCCTTAAACCCTCCATTTTCAAAGAAGCCACAGGCCCTTATCAGCCTGTTGGAAATTGTTTTAAGGTCGGAGAACATTGGATGATCTTTCGCTAGACATTATTAGGAGGACTGCCAGCTTATCCAAGGTAAGCCCAGCTACTCAGGACCTGATCAATTGCCTGCTGGGTTTCTGGAAAGGCTGTATGAGACATACTGGTATTTACTTCCTTAGACCGAGATGCCTCCAAAGACCAGCAAGCCTCTGATATCGTCTTTGTCACATGGTTGGCCCCAGTCATGAGGAAGAAAGCTTCAGGAACTAGAGGGATTTGAAGGGGATGAATAGGTCTCAGCTTCTGGAAATAGCTGAGAAAGTTTACAACAGCCAATATCCAGCTAAAGACAGACAGGGAAAGATCGCTGCCCTTAGGGAAACAGACAAGAGGAAAGAGGCAAATAGACCAAGAGAAATGGGGCTAAAACACACCAACTGATAAAGCCCCGAGGCCAGATCTATTGGAATTTAGGCAAAAATATCCACAAAGCACCTGCTCTCGTGTGTAGATGACTTCTTCATAGCTACAACCACTGAGGAGGAGTGTGTGTATGCAGTGTGTGTGTGTGTGTGTGTGTGTTTGTGGTGTGTGTGGTATGTTTGTGGCATGTGTAGTGTGTGCATGTATGTGTTTGATGTGTGTATATGTATATGTGGGGTATGTATGTGGTATATGTGGATATCAGTATGTGATATGTGTATATGTGTGTGTGGTGTGTGCTATGTGTATATGTGCCTGTGGTATGTATGTGTGTAGTATGTATATATGTGTGTATATGAGTGTGTGATATGTATTTGGTATGTGGTGTGTGAGGTACATGTGTGTATGCATGTATGTGATGCGTGGTATATGTGTGTGGTTATGGTGCATGTGGTGAGTATGTGTCTATGTCTGTGGTATGTATGTGTGTGGTATGTCATGTATGTCATGTATGAATGTGTATGGTATGTTTATGGTGTGTGTGTGGTTATGGTGCATATGGTGTGTATATGTCTGTGGTATATATGTGTGTAGTGTGTATATGTATGTGTGTGTGGTGTGTATGTTGGGTACATGTGTCCGCACTGAATGCAGTTAAACAGATTGTTTCAGGATATATGGTTGCCCTGGAATTTGAGAAGACAGGCCAAGTTATTTTCTCAAGGATAGGCTCAGTAGGGTGAGCATTCACACTTCCTGCCCTCTTCCCTTAAGTCAGATTCCACCCCAGTGACAGCCCCACCCTTCGCTGTTTCTGTCCCTGCAGGCCCGGCAGGAGGGTTACATTTCCTCTCAAACTTTCCTTCTTCTTGATGCCTGAGGCAATCGCTCCCTGGCTAGCTGGAAAGATACCACACTCACTTTCAACACACAATGAGGTCATCCCTTCAGCCCTGGCTTGAAGGCTGAATCACACAGACATCGATTTGAATATTTGAACTAGCTGCTTCACGCCAGCTGGGTGATCCCAGGTGCTTGGCTCTGTGTTCTTGTTGGTATGGTGGGCATGCTGAATGTGCTGCCCTGACGGAGGAGGTGTGAGGGTTAGCGGGCAGTCTGGGGAAGCGCTTTGGTGCCAGGCCTAGAGAAGAGGGAATCATATTATCATAGTAACTATAGTTGGTAGCTTTTCTCATACAGGCTGACACCGGTCCTTGAGTCCCAAGCTTCGTACAAATCCGTAATGCCTCCAGACACATTCATATACATAAGGGATCTAATACTTTTTCTTTTCTCTCTCTCCCTTTCTTTCCCTTCCTGTCTTCCTCCTTCTTTTCTGTGATGCTGAGTTGCAAAAGCCTTGCAAAAGCCAGGCAAATGCTCTACCACCGAGTCACACCCCTAACCCTAGAGACTCTGCTGCTCACACATGTGCGAAGAAACTCAACAGCTAAAACACATCAGGGTCCTGATGCCACCCAGGCACTGGGAAAAGTGTTCCTGGTGACCTCCAGCTAACGGAGCTTTCCTCAGGTGGAATGCCACTGGGCTGCCACCCACCCTGCTCTCCTCTGACTCTGAGGGCTGGCTGGTACTTTTCCTCCCTCTACCTCAGCTGGGCTTCCACATCACCCGGACTGACGGACCACTGCTGCCACATTCCACTGTTCCAGCAGCGGAAGGAAGGCTGGCCGACGTCTTTCTGGGTGAGTGGCAGTGTTTGAGATGAGATTAAGCCAATGCCAGTGTTGGGGACAGCGGCCTTTCCCTGAGTCACCTCTGTCCCACCGTTTCTTCTGACACACAGCTGAGCCTGCTGAGCACTGGCCTGTGGAATCATGAGTCAGCCTTCTACTGTGGGACAGTGGGTTCTTGTAACCCGGCAGCAATGCATCTACCTGTGAATGTAGCTCTGACCTGTGCCAAGAGAGCCAGCCCCAGCCACCATGAATCCTTGACTTTGGGGCGTAGCCTGGCATGTGTATGTCTTTGTGCACGTCGTTCTGTTTCTCTGTCCCGTGGTGGAGATTAGGGTTACTCTGGCTTCCCCACTGATGTTGCAGGGTCTGTCCTCAGCCACCACGTGACGGACGAGGATGGGGAAAGAGAAACCTCACACAAGGACAGCATTCCAGGAAGTGGGAAGGGCTGGGTGGGTCTCTGGAATGTCAAAGTTGACAGCTTGGCCCAGCTGGCAGGTTCCTTTCTGCTGTGTCATTCTGAGCTACAGGGTACTTCGCCAGCACTAACCCTCTGCCTTAGCAGGAAAGTGTCTTTTTGATTTATTATTTTGTGTGTCACAGTGTTTTGTCTGCGTGTATGTATGTACACCATGTGTGTGTGCTTGATGCCCACAGAGGTCAGCAGAGGGCATTGGGTCTCCTGCAGTTGTGGAGGGTCTGAGCCATCATGTGGATGCTAAGAACCAAAGCCAGGTCCTCTCATTTCTTCACTTCCTTCAGCCCCTGTCTTGCTCACTGGAACACTTGTGCTCCGTGGAATGATGTTTTCCCTGACTCTAGAACTGAAACTAAAGCCAAATACAGTCTTTACATTGAATGGCAATTGCCTCCTCTGAGAGGTTGTTTCCACCTTCTGGACGCTTGGTCAGTGCCGCAAGGGACACTGCCTATGGGTTCTGGCACAGGAGGGAAGAATTTCCTAGGGAGCTTCTGGATGGCAGGTTGTGTGTGTTTTTACAATGCCAGAAGATTTTCCCAAGAATGCTTACACTAAGTTACAGTTCCAGCAGAGGGTGCAGCCGCTCCCGCCGCTGTCCCCCTTCCTCATTGACGTTGCCTCTTACTATGAGTAAAGGAATTTCACCACAGTTTTTAATATACAGACTGAATTACTACTGGCATGAGTACTTTCCCTTTGTTATTTTTTTAGTGTGTGTGTGTGTGTGTGTGTGTGTGTTAGATGCACGTGTGTGTGGGTCTATATAAAACCAGTGGCGATAAGAGGAGGGGCCAAAGGAAGACATCAAGTATCATCAGAAGGTTGACCTCTGACCTCCACATACACGCCATAGCATGTTCACACACACACACACACACACACAGACAGACACAGTGCCAGCAAATCTCTATGTCACTGGCTGAGGTGGGACATCAGTTTGTCCAGCCTTTGGACCCAGCAGAAACTTTGGTTTTCTTGTGTGTGGCGCTTGGAGCTGGTCAGATTAAAACGACCACTTCCTCTCCTGTTTTTCAGGCTTTTGGATTCAGAGCCCAACTCCACACCAGCTCACCCAGCTTCCTTCCCTAGCGTAAGGCTTCTCAGCCGCTCCAACTGTGTGAGCCAGTTCCTCTCTGTCTGCCGACCTCCCTCTCACCTTCCTTCCCTTCCTTCCTTCCTCTTGTCTCCTCAGTCTTCCCTCATACTCCTTCTATCATTTAGGTCCAGCCTAATGTCCTTTCCTCTCTCCTTCCTGTCCCTCCTCCTTTTTTGTCAAAGCAGACACTCTTGCGCCAGCACCCCGATGCAATGCTGCCCTTCCTCCTGCTCTACAGAGGGCTTCACTCACACACCCTGTCCTGTGCCCACACATCTTATCATCACAGGGTGATTTTAAGTCATGATGCATGATCTCGTCATTTCACAGTACCTTGAGCTGCGCGTGACAGTGCACTCTTTAACCCCAGCACTCGGGGCAGGGGGCAGGGGCAGGGAGTGGGGCAGGGGCAGGAGGCAGGGGTAGGGGGCAGGAGCAGGGACAGAGGACAGAGAACAGGGACAGATGACAAGGCCATGGGCCAGGTTGCAGAAGCAGAGGATGGGGCAAGGAGCAGGGGACAGGGGACGGAGGAAGAGGACAGGGGGAGGAGGAAGAGGACAGGGGCAGGGGGCAGGGGGCAGGGGTAGGCAGAGCTCTGTGAGTTCAAGGCCAGCCTGGTCTACTTAGTGAAACCCTGTCTCAAAAAACAAAACAAGAAGTACTATATTCAGCTATATTCAGCAAAACTAAACAACAACAACAAAATAATTAGGCTTTTAATTGAGTTCACTTTGAACTTGTAGGTAAGTCTTAGGAAAACTGACATGTTTATGATTTTGGGTGTTACAATTTGGATCTAGAGCGTCACAGTCTCTGTGAGCTTAAGTTCCTGGGAGGAAGCTGCACCTCCATTGACCTTCACAAAGGCGGAATGACTGATGGGAATTCCTTGACTCTTCAGAGGCTGGAATGCTGAAACCAGAGCCATATACCTTCAGCAACCTATCTTACCTAGACCCGTAAGTAACCGTTTATTGCCAGTCTGTATGACCTAACATCCTGTCACTGTTAGGTAAGTCCTTTGGAATGTGAACAGACCCTGGCTTCCACCAGTCCAGCAGCTAAGAGTGTCATCAGATAGCATGCCGTCTGTGGCAGACATTGCTTTGCGAAGCTGTAGATTTGAGGTACCACCAGTGTATCTTAGAAGGGTCCACCAGTGTATCTTAGAAGGATCTATTTGAGGTACCCACTGGTGTATCTTAGAAAAGTCTGGTTTATGCCCATTTTTGTCCTGTCCTTATAAAATTCCTGGAACCTGTTTCCATCTTAGAACATGGTTTTTGGGGTGACCTAAATATGTGTTTCCAGCCATGGTCACTTAGGCCCTTAAAGGAACAGCAAGACCCATTTTCTCTTCTTTTCTTTATTTTTTTTAAAGAAGGCTTTTAGATTTTTTGATTATGTATACAGTATTTTGCCAGCATGCATGCCTGCAGGCCAGATGAGGGCACCAGATCTCATTATAGATGGTTGTGAGCCACCATGTGGTTGCCTTAGAACCTTTGGAAGAGCACCCAGTGCTCTCACCCTCTGAGCCATCTCTCCCGCCCCTCTCCTTACATCTTAGCTGCCACATGTGAACATATTTCCTCCATCATGTGTTCCTCATGGTTATTTTCTTTATTACCACATCCCCCCAAACTGGAGTCAAATGACAAAAGCCTGAAATCTCCGAAACTATTAACCGAAATAAATCTTTTTTGTTAAAAAAATTTATTTTTAGATTTATTTGTTTCATTTTATGCGTAGGAGTGTTTTGTCTGCATGTATGTCTGTGGGCCATATATATGCCTGGTGCCTGGGACCAGGAGTAAGCGTCAGATATCCCATAATTGGAGTTAATAGATGGCTGTGAGTTGCCATGTAGGCGCTGGGAATTGAACCCAGGTCCCCTGAAAGAGCAGCAAGTACTCTTAACCACTGAGCCACAAGAGCAGCTAGTACTCTTAACTACTGCTCCACACACACACACACACACACACACACACACACAGACGCACACACACACCACACACACTCATGCACATGTGTGTATACACACTTGTTTTTGTTTATTATTTATTTAGTTAGTTAATTAGTCTCACATAGCCCAGGCTGGCCTCAAACTCAACAAGTAGCCAAGGATGCCCCTGAGCTTCTGATCCTCTTGCCTGTACTTCCTAAGTGCTGGGATTACAGGCATGTACCATGGTGCCTGCAGTAAGTCAGTCTTATAAGTGCTTAGTGCCTTTCAGGTCCTAAGTGAGTTTATAACTTTATCTACTACTTATTATTGGTAAATAAAATATGTAATTAGTTTATTGGTTGGTCACTGATCAAATTTTCTAATTTATTTATTTTTTTGTTCTTGTTTTTCTTTTTTTGGGATAAGGTTTTTCTTTGTAACTACAGTTGTCCTGGAACTCACCTTGTAGATTAGGCTGGCCTCGAACACAGAGATCCACCTGCTTCTGCCTCTCCAGTGCTGGGATTAAAGGTGTGTGCCACTATGCCTGGCTTTTTATTTTTAATTCATTAAATACAGTGTGTCACTTTGTAGCCCTAGATGGTTTGGAACTCACTACGTGGACTAGGCTGTCTTTGAACTCACAGAGCTCTGCCTACCTCTACCTCCTGAGTACAGGTATTAAAGCTGTGTGCCACCATGAATACCCAATCCTAAAAGTTTTTAGTGAATTTTCTAATTTATTTGTATATTCCTTGACATTCACATGTATTCATGGTTTGAGGCTAGCCTGGGCTACACAGCAAGAAAAAAAAAAAAAAAAAAAAAAAAAAAGCAAAACAGCACAACCTTCAAATATATCTGTAGTTCTTAGTGTCCTCTCAGCCTCTCTTTTATTTTATTTTGTAAAGACCGATTTTGTTTTTACTTGTGTGTACTTGTCTGTCTATGTGTGGGTGTGTACATGAGTTCAGGTACCCTCAGAGGCCAGAAGAGGATGGAGTCTCTACAGCACTTGGGTTTTAGGTAAGAATGTTAGACGCTATCTTTCCAACCCTGTTCTCCGTTGTTTTACTAAGGGCTGTTTGTCTCTGAGGGGGTGGGCATTAGTGCAGGCTTTCACACCTAAGGACAATGCTCTTTACTTCTCAACTATGTCCTTTGCTTTTCTTCAGAGTTCAGTTAATCTCTATCTTCCCCCTCCATCTCTCCCTCCCTCCCCCCAATTCCTCTTCTCCACCCCCTGTTTTGGAGGGTTGAACCCTGGGCTTTGCACAGGCCAAATACACTTCCATTTGAGTGAATCTACCAGTAACACAATTTCTCGTTTCTGTGGAATACCCTGACATCACATGACTAAAACCCAGACATATGTGAATTATATTGAGGATATGGCCTGAATTTCTGCATGAGTTCTCTTATTTACTGTTCTACTAAGTCATACATTGTGGGTTTTTTTTTTTCTTTTTCTTTTTCTTCTTTTTTTTTTTGGTTTTTCGAGACAGGGTTTCTCTGTAGCTTTGGAGCCTGCCCTGGAACTAGCTCTTGTAGACCAGGCTGGTCTCGAACTCACAGAGATGCGCCTGCCTCTGCCTCCCGAGTGCTGGGATTAAAGGCGTGTGCCATCATCGCCCGGCTACATTGTGGGTTTTATACAACAGTTTATCATAGAGTATTGACTCAAATGATACTGTCATGGTCAGCTGTCAGAACATGGTCCAAGAATGGGGTTGTGTGAGGAGATTTCTTAGTGCTTGTGAAAAAACTCCAAGTCTTGTGACTTCAGTTTCTTCAGAAACAAGGCATTGTTTTTGGATTGTGCTTTCGTACCCCTCCCAGGTGTACTGGATAGGCGTGTTTACTTCAGATTGTTCACTACAACTGGCTATTGTTACTTGTTATGTGTCTCTATGGAAAATATGTTCTGTTGCATGTAGCTTGCCCGCCACGTACGGCTTGTCCTTGCGATTGGACACTTTAAGCCTGTGACCCCTCTTAGCCCTCAGAGTATAACCCGTCTGGATGCTCTGAATAAAGCTGTCTGCTGGATGAGACTTCAGTTGGCCTCATTCATTGGTTCCATGCTCCCAGTTCTCACCCCCAGCTAGAGTGGTACCAGTAAGCCTCGTGAGATGAACGCAATGGAAAGACACCATATAATATACTACAATGTTTGCCTCTATAACACATAGGAGCTGTGTCATACAGTCCTCACCATATATTAAAATTCTTTATATTTTTAATCTGCTATTTCTCTCTAACGCTACGTTCTTTTTGAAATAACTATCATTATTGCTGTTTTGGCTTTTACAATTTTTACTTTTTTTGTTTTTTCTGTTTTTTTGAGACAGGGTTTCTCTGTGTAGCTTTGGAGCCTGTCCTGGAACTAGTAGCACTCTAAACCAGGCTGGCCTTGAATATACAAGATCCTCCTGCCTCTGTCTCCCAAGTGCTGGGATTAAAGGAGTGTGCCACTACCACCTGGCTGCCAAGAACTTTCTCATGTTTAACCTGACACAATCCTGCAGGGTAACTCTTACACTGAGTTCAAAAATGGAGAAACTAGCACTATCCAGGAACATTCCTTTCCCTTGTATCTATGTTCAAGCAGCCATGAGTGCTGTGAGCCCAAGCTCCTTCAGCCCATGGAGTGTTCTACATGACACAGACCTTCCAAATCTTGACTGGATTCTATGCCTCTAAATTTCAGCACTTTCTAATTTACTGTTTTTTTATTTTTTATTTTATTTTATTTTGTCAAGGCTAATCTTGAGCTCTTGATCCTCTGGCTTCTACTTCCAAGTGTTGAGAATGCATGCACATTCCATTGTGCCTGGCTTATTGATCTGAGTTATTGATTGAATAGACAAGTAATCATTTCATTAACTAGTTCAAAAATCTTCAATGGGTTGGCCAGATGGCTCAGGAAATAAAGGCACTTGCTGTCAATACTCACTACCTGAGTTTGATCCCAGGAACCCACATGGTACAAGGAGACAAGCACCTCTCTCTATAAACCGTCTTCTGACTCCACATGTGTCCTACTCCTTACTAAATAAATGTAAATTCTACTTTTAACAAATCCTCAATGGCCTCTTCTCACAGATAGAGTTGAAATTCCTTATTGGGATCTTTATAACAATTTGAGTTTTCTGCTTCTTACTCTATAATTTCTACTTTAAACCATTATGAAATGTAGGCTGACATACATCTATCTATCTACCTACCTACCTATCATCCATCCATCCATCCATCCATCTATCTATCCATCTATCTATCCATCTATCTATCTATCTATCTATCTATCTATCTATCTATCTATCTATCTATCTATCTATCTATCTATCTTTTTTATTATTATTTATTTACTTTAGCTCCATGGATTAAACCCATACTATTAGGTAAGCATTCTACCCCCTGAGCTACACTCTCTGCCTCTGCGATTACTATCTTGCAGGAAAGTTTTATCAAGAGGATAATGACATGTTTCTGCAAAAATACACCTGCAAAGGAAACCCATTTGCATTTGGCAGACTACCTTTCCAGGAGGTAGGAGCTGCTTTGCAGGAACATTCTTCTTGCATATTATTTTTAGTTTCTACAGTGTTCAGTCTCCAGCCCTCAAGCCGTCGCTCTGGTAGAAGGGTGGAGCAGAAGAACGCCCTCCTGGGAGACAGCTCTACCCTGGCCCCGCCAGTTTTCTGCCTTGAAGGTCTGAAGAGATGTGCTGATTTCCGGTCAACTCCCTCAGATTTTTACTACGAGTCAGTCCTCAGCCATCTGTCTAATAATGGGTTTGCCACCGTCTGCTGTGCCACGCTGGCTTCCCTTAAAAAGCGGACACAGTGGGAACAGCAAAGCTCATCTGTGGAGGGAACGATATCACTATTTGATCATAACGTAGTGATCGACTGTTTTCCATACTGGGAACCGAAACCAAGGCCTCTCAAGTGCTGGGCAGACTCAACCACAGAGTTATAACCTCCATCCTTTTTTTAAAAAATATGTTTTTATTTTGCAGTAGAGTCTATGCTGACCTTGAACCTACAGTGGTCTCACCCCAGCCTCCCCGATAGCTAAGATTTGACAATTTTTTAGCTGAGGGCTTTTAAAACGTTACCTTTATTTAGGAAGTTGTGGATTTGATGCATGACAGGGAGCAGTGCGCTCTGTAAAGGGAGCTCTTCACAACAGACAGGAGGCTGAGAGTGTCATCTGGTTAGAAAATGGGAGAGGGGTGCTGGAGAGATGGCTCAGTTGCTTAGAGCACTTGTCGCTCTTGCGGAGGGCCCAGGTTTGATTCCCAACATCTACATGGTGGCACAGAACCCTCTGTGACTCCAGTTCCAGAGGACTCAATGCCCTCTGTGGGCCTCCACTGGCATCAGGCACACATGCGGTGCACATATTATACGCCAGTTAAACACTCATACATACAAAATAAAATAAACCTAAAAAAAAAAGTAAAGAGAGAAAATGGAAGTGAAGCGTAGGCCCCGCTTTAAGTTTTTATTTGACAGGCCAGGTCAGCTGAGGATAATTCTCCTGCGTCCACTTGCCAGTGCTGGTGTTTCAGGAGTGTGCCACCACGCCTGGTTTACACAGTATGACGTATGGAACCCAGAACTTCGTGTGAGCAAGGCAAGCATCTACCAACCGAGCTACATCCCTTGGTTCTAATTATCTTAGCTTTTAAACATTGCGTATTTATTCATTTTATGGTGCTGGGCTTACAGACAGCTTGTATACGCTAGGCTCTGCCTCTCTAAACCTATTTTTACTATACTTCCATCTGTCCATCATCCATCCATTCATCCGTCTGTCCGTCCGTCCATCCATCCATCCGTCCATCCATCTGTTTATTTATTTAAGACAGGGTCTCTCTGTGTAGTTTTGGCTGTTCTGGAACTCCACTCTGTAGACCAGGCTGGCCTCAAACTCAGAGGTTTGCTTGCCACTGCCTCCTATGTGAAGGGATTGAAGGCAATCACTACCATGCCAGGCTCTTCTACTTTTTTTTTTCTTTTTGGTTTTGTTTTTTCTAGACAGGGTTTCTCAGTGTAACAGCTCTGGCTGTCCTGGAACTCACGCTGTAGACCAGGCTGGCCTCGAACTCACAGAAACCCTCCTGCCTCTGCCTCCCTAGTGCTGGGATAGGTGTGTGCCACCACCACCTGGCATTGCTGTTCTTTAAAACAAATATTGTGTGTGTGTGTCTGTGTGTGTGTGTATGAATGTGTGTGTGACTGTGCGTGTGTGCCTGTGCACGTGTGTGTGCCTGTGCACGTTGTGTGTATGTGCCTGTGCACATGTGCCACTACCAGGATGTGGAGGTCACAGGATGACTTTGGAGAGAGAGTTCTCTCTGGCTGTATATGTCCCGGAGATTGAACTCCAGTTATCAGGTTTGGAGGAAGTGCCTTCTACCCACTGACTCATTTCTCTGGCCTTGTTTTTAGTATTCTCGAGATGGTGGTACAGAATTCATGAACCTGCAGAAAATGTCACCTTGAATACGGCTGCCCAAAGTCACCTGTTCTGGTGGGGATTGTACATATCAGTCATCATTGGGAGCAAAAGGATACTTATTGTTTTTAAAATTACTATTATTAGTAATAATTTGTTGTTGTTGTTTCTTGAGACAGGGTCTTGTTATGTAGACCAGGCTTGACTCAAACGCACAGAAATCGTCCTGCCTCTGCCTTCTGAGTACTGGGATTACAGGCGTGTACCACAGTATACCCAAGAGCAGTAAGATATTTAATTTTAGATATCTGCATAGGAAGAAGTGGGAATAAGGAAAAGAGAATATTCGAGACTATTCCTGTGCTCAGGGAAGGGTCTGGTTAGTGGATCTCTGTGGTTCCTTCATGGAGGCTTGGGTGTAAATTCTCACAGCCTTGCTCTGACTGCGCAAATGTGCACCCGACTCCAGCACCCCGTGGGAGTTACGACCAAAGAGGAGGGAGAGCCCGGGCTGTCTTGTCATTCGATTTTCTTTTTTTTTTAAATTTATTTTTATTATGTATACAATATTCTGTCTGCGTGTATGCCTGAAGGCCAGAAGAGGGCACCAGACCCCATTACAGATGGTTGTGAGCCACCATGTGGTTGCTGGGAATTGAACTCAGGACCTTTGGAAGAGCAGACAATGCTCTTAACCTCTGAGCCATCTCTCCAGCCCCTCATTTGATTTTCTTTAGCAGTTCATTTAGTCATAGTTTTAAAGCCATGGGGCTTTCCCTAAGCAGACTTCTCTTTATCTGGGCTTTGAAAGGATTTCCTGTCATTTGGGTGCTTGGAATTACCACCTGTAAAGGGATGGACAAATCACCCTTGAGGGATCTTTCACAGAGCACACCTAGTCATCAGAAGGAGCCTGCACCAGTCTGACAACATGGCTGCCTCGCCTTGTCCCTCCAGGCTGCCATCTCCAGAATACCGTAATTTGATTTAAATATACCTTAGCGCTCTAAAGTGCCGCAATGGCCGGGAAAGACCTCGAGCCTGGGGCTGGAGTCTCCTGCCTGGGAACCGAAGCTGCCAGTAGGCTGTCAGGGCTGTCCTGACTCCGACTGCTTCAGCCTTGACTTGTCTGCAGTTCCACAATAAGGCTGGCCTTCTCTTTCTGCTTGTGGACGTGCACCTGTCTGCTCCCACGTCAGGAGGGAGAGTCCCCTGCAAGAGGGCGTGCGTGCGTGAGATTCTAATCTGGGATTCTTGGCATGGACGTCATTTTCTTCTTCTACAGCTCAACTTTAGTTTAACCTCAGATGTTCTTTCTGGACTTTTCCCTCTCAGCCCAATTTTCTTTAGTTTGGAACTAACCATTTTCTTTCTTTCTTTCTTTCTTTCTTTCTTTCTTTCTTTCTTTCTTTCTTTCTTTCTTTTCTCTCTCTCTCTCTCTCTCTCTCTCTCTCTCTCTCTCTCTCTCTCTCTCTCACTTTCAAAATTAAAACACACAGCATTCACGCGGAGTCAGAGGAGCTTGTTGGTGCTGGTTTTCTCCTTCCCCCAGGGGTCCCAGCATTTGAACTCAGCATCGGGCTTGGCAGGAAGTGCCTTTATGCGCTAAGCCTCCCATTTCTCAGTCTCCCTCTTCTCCCTGTGTTGAGATCGAACCTTGTACATGCCCAGGGCTTTGTACATGCTAAGTAAGTGCTCCACCATACCAAACTCCCCAGCCCTGAGATTGGAACTATCACCCCCGTACCAAACTCCCCAGTCCTGAGTTCAGAACTATCAATCTAAAATTAAAGGCAAGAATTAATCAATGTTAATGATAAGATACTGTAGTTAAATAAAGATTCTTTTTCTCCCCATTTGGACGTTTTTCTTCATTGAAAAATAAAGTATTAATGTGTGCTTCCGTTTAAGTCCATATTTAAATCATTCAAAGAACATTTCACTTTAAAGCTTGCCATTAATATGACAAATTTCCCCTTTGTGCTTACATGAAGCTACAGAATGTTGAAGGAGACAGTGTTTTAGAAAACAGGATGCACCAAACCATATGATGAAATTCTTGGCAGCAAAGCGCAAGTAGAACCTCTGTAGATCTCTCTCTGGTGACTTTCCAAGTCGTCTCTCTTTGTATCTTTTGGTGATGAGAATTGAACCCAGGGCCTCAAGAACTCTAAGCAAGCCATCTACCATCCCCGGCTCCTCCTCCCAAATGTTTTCCCTTAAAAAACAAAGAAAATAAGAACCCACCTAGAATTTTAACGCTAGTTTCAGAGTAATAGCACAATTAAGAAGAGCCATTTTTAAAGAAAAAGGAAGAAGTTTCATTCTTTTGACAGAGGTCTCTTCTGTATACATTCATATTCCCAGGCATGGGGAAGAGCTAAGCAGCTGCCCTGGATACATTACCCAGCCGGAAAAGAGTAAGGGCGATAATTAACTCAACAATTGCTGTTTCACTGCCCCACAAGAGATTGTCATCTGACACACATTCCACTGAGCATGCTCACAGGAGCCTCACGCTCCAGATGCACGCAGAACGCATGCATTGCGCACCCCCCCCCCCACCCCAACAGACACAGCCCCAGACTGCATCTGAACACACGGATTTGGACACAGCTAGAGCATAGCATGCTTCCCAGCCTGCAAGCTTTCCCAGCTCTCAGCCAACAACAAGATGTGTAAGCACGGTAGAAGCCCGCTCCCTAGTGGCTCACACCTCCGAGAACTTCCTGTGACCCCAGGGCCTCTGGGAGGTGGGCACCGGCTGCCAGCCATGCTCTGGACAGTCATTCTGCTGACTGCCTCACTTTCTCTCACAGCTTCACCTTTATCTGGAGAATACAACTGTGTTTGGGGAGCTGAGGGAGGGGGTGCCATCCAATAGTAACTTCTGGTAGAATAAGGTTTTAAAATTCTTGGGTTTCTGACTTTATTTTTTTTTTAAAATTCTATATCCTTTGTTGTGAGTGGAATATTGTGCTTAAGTCAAACAGACCATGTAAAGATCAGGCTTCAGATTTTTCCTAAACGTTACAATGGCTTATGGTGGCTATCCCTTATCTGTTATTATGAGATAGTTAACTGAATCTACGGGTCCATATTGCCATTGTCTTCTGTATTATTATTATTTTTTAATGTGTGTCTCTGTGTGTGGGAAGTGTTTAGGTAGGCACACTGTGTGTGTGTGTGTGTGTGTGTGTAAGGGACCAGAGCAGGTCGTTGCTGTCTTCCTCTACTGTTCTCGGCCTTGTTGCCTTGAGGTAGGGTCTCTGAATGAAAAGGGAGCTCTCAGTTCTGGCGAGCAAGGCCGGCACAGAACGCTCTGATCTGTACATGCAGCTATGCCCAGCTTTTTATAAGTGGGTGCTGGCGGTTCAGGTCCAGGTCTTCATCCCCTGAGCTAGCTCCCAGCTCCAAGTCTTGTACTTTGATAGGCATAGAAGAGACCGGAGAGGCTTTCTATAAAATCCTTCTTTGATGTGGCCTTGGAGAGGCCTGAAATGTGCCCTCTGTTGAGCTCTGGGCTGCTTAGCCTTGCTCATCTCTCTCTACTCTGAGCACATCACCTGAACCTTTCTCCTGTTCTTGTGTTTTCTTGGTGCGGGTGTGTGTGCGTGTGTGTGTGTGTGTGTGTATCACACTAAGCTACATCCCTGCCACTGAGCTACAGCTCAGTCCTCCATCTGTTTTCTTTAGTGTAACAGCATTCTTTATGCCGTCAAGGTCAAAACGCTGCCTTTGGGATTTGGTTTTGGAGTCTGTGGTTGGCACTAAACCCACAAAGGGGACGGAGCCTTCCTACCCCGGATTTCTAGGTCTCATGAATGAGTTTCTGAGCTTCTCTCTTATCTCCTAACTTTCAGTCTCTAGCCCTTTGATTGCCTTGGCTCAAGTCCAGCCTCTTCCCTTAGAGCCTTTCCCCACCTCCATGCATTCCCCATTCATCAAGCTACAGCTCCCTGCAAGCTGCAAAACTCACCTGAAACCCAGCCCTCTCTTTAAGCTACCTCCCTGAAAGGATAAAGACAGCCCCAGGGCATGACTGGCACCCTCCCAGCACGCACAGGAACAAACCCTCAAACAAACATGAGACTCACAAAAAAGAAAATGCCACATTCTGCATGTTTGATCTATATAGACCCTAAGAGGGTGAGAGCATCATTGAACAAACAAACAAACAAACAAACAAACCCCCCCCCCCCCCAGGAACTAGTCACCATCACTTCAGATAATGAGAGACATTTTGTTACTGTTGTTTTATAGGGCCTTGCTATCACAGCCCAGGCTGACCAGCAATGTAGCCCAGGCTAGCCTCAAACTCATGATTCTCCTATCTCAGCCTTCTGAGAGCTGAGGTTGCAAAAAAGTCATGAGCTATTTGTAGCAGTCCTGGGCCATTCCTCAGCAAAATGTGCTCCTGTTATCTTTGATTTTGTATTTTCTTTGTTTTATCTCCTAATTGTTTTGGTGCCCAGGAAGGGGCCCAGAGCCCTGTATAACAGAGAGAAATGGCTACTGCTTAACTAGACAATGCAAAGTTGGCCCCGAGGGCATCATCTGTGTTGTTTATGTACTTTTTGAGACAAGCGTTTCATGTAGGGTGGGCTGTTTTCAAATCATCTGTGGATCCTTCTCTCCATTCCCACGTGCCAGGACTACAGGCATGCACTACCATGCTGGGCTTTACCCCACAGCATTGTGAGGTAGACCGGGTGCCCAAGAACTTGCTATTAGATTGGCAAGTGCACTTACTAGCACTGGAACTGGAATGATTCTTCATGCCCACAGGCTTCCCAGGGAAACCGGTCCACCGTGTGGGCACAAAGGACCACAGCTGTGCCAGAAAAAGCCCTTGGCTGAAAGTGTTTGGGCCACAGACTCCCGACAGGCCTTCACATCCACTCGTGCTCTGAAGCTGGTGTCTCTTCAGAAGCTCTGGATCTGAGGCGACCACACAAGGAAATACAGACACACATGTGCTCTCGCGACGCCGTCCGCCCAGGACTGCTAAGGCCCACAGGGAGGCCGAGAGACTTGTGGTACAACATGACCAGAACAAGGAGAAACACGAGACGCAATGGCAACAGCTCGCAACCGGAACATGGCGTCAAACACCACGGCCACAGAAGCTTGATAGTTACGGGCCACGCTGTGCAGCCTTGAAGCAAAACTATTGATTTTTGTGGCTGGAAAAAAAAATCAACAACAAAAAAAACCCCCCAAAGAGCCCCCAAACGTACCTTCAACGGCAGAACTCAGTTTTATGACACCTTGAATAAAGACAAAAGATGGTAGTTATAGAGTGGACCTGGGTCGTCTTTTCCCGTTTTCACAAAACATGCGTACATTTCAGCTTTGGATATTTGTTGTTGCTGTTGAGAAATTGTTAATTAAACAATTTCAAAATTGAAATACAGACGCTATCATTACTTCCTCATTTTTCCTGGGTCTGGGGATCATTTTACACATGTTGGGGCAGGGTTCGTGTCGAAACATATAATAGGCGGTTGCAAAGCAAGGCATATCTCTTAGCGTCCTTCCCTGAACTGGTTGGGCAAGAAGCTGTTTTCTCAGTCTTCAGGCTTGACTTTTGCCTTTGCACGTGAAACAATGGAATGGTCATTGCCTGGGTATGTCAAGTTGATCGTGGAGAAAATAGATAATACCCATGACTGGACTGCTTTTTGTTTTCCCCTAAATTTAAAGGCAAAAATACTAAAATAGAGTAAAGTAGACCTGGTTCAGCAATTTGACTTAAAACATAAGCTTTGTAAGCCATAGCTATACATACATAATGTTCTCAGTTTCTTTCTAAAATCTTGGTGTGTATGACTCATATGTACGTGAATACAGGAGCACGCACTGGTCAGGACAACCCTCATGTGTGGTCCCCCTCCTTCTACCTTGCTTGAGGTGGTGTTTGACCGGCCTGCTGGTCTGTGCTTTCCTTTGGGATGCTCCTGTTTCCTTGCTTCCCTTCCTGCCAGGAGCTTTGGGATTACAACACATTGTATCTACTGATGGGATTACGATACATTGTGTCCACTCGTAAACTTCCTGTGGATTCTAGGAATCCGAAGTCAGGTCCTCTGGCTTGTACCATACCAGAATTTCTTTTACCCCTGGGGCCATCTCAACAGCCCGTTTTCTATTTTTTTTTTTGTGCCAGAGCTGTGGTCTTTTACAGGGTGCCAAAGTGTCTATAGCATCATTTGGCTGACGATACACCTTGTCTTTTAAACTGGAAAGATTTCTAATTTGAATGGAAACAAAGTCTTTTCAATACCACCAAACTCAGCTGGTATCGGGCAGCTTGCATACGGCTTTCATGGAGTACCCGTAAGTAAATATGCTCGCTGCAGATGATGCTTACGTGAGTACTGTGTGGCAACTGATCTACAAACGGTAACAAAGGCCCAGTGATCCTAAGGCAACTCCCATATAGCAACCGATCTTGTTAATGAATGAAGTCTTCTATTAGCCCAGCAGTTCAAGCCACATCTAATGTCCCTTCCCAACAGATCATACACCAATCTGACCTTTCTCCAATTTATTGTCATTACAATTTACTGCCATTGCATCTTTTTTTATGACCTTAACCCAGTCCACATATAAACTGTTTTCATTAGGTTAAAGCCCTGTTCGGTTTTAGTAACTGTGAACACTCCCATCGTGAGAAGCCCATTGTGGGGCTGGGGAGAAGTGTGCAGGAGGCATAGCACACAGCAGTGAGTAGTTCCAGGAATAGGGGGTAACGAGCTCTTGTTAGGAATTCTAGGGTTTTATTAATCTGTGACGGTTGTCCGACAGGGCTGAGCATTGACTAAAACACACAGTGAAGCCAGCGAGTGTAGGTCAGTGGTCCTGTCAGGAGACCCTGGGTTCAGTCCTTTGTAGCATTAAACCCAGTGTATTGTCTGCCTCTGAACTATCTAGTCCTTACTTTTGTTTTTAATGTACATTTATTGAATTATGCATTTATATAATTTAAATTGTAACAACAAGCTCACAAGCTTCCTGGAAATGCAAGAGACTGGAAACGCTGGGCTCTGCAGGCTGCAGGGAGCCTGACTTTGGACACCACCATCAAAACTGCTGTTCCTACTACTCCGGTTCGGAGAAAAAAGCTTGCTTAGATTTATTTACGGACGTGGTTTTAATTGAACCAAGCAAGCTGGTTGTAAACAACTACGATTCTGAGAGTCTCAAAGGCTCTCAAAACTGTCAGATGCAAGAAATACCTTTACATCCCTTCTACTGGAAGCAACAGTCCAGTAAGAGCAAAAACTGAGTGGGTTTGCTTTTGTGGTCAGACAATTAAACTAAGAGGCAAAGCCAGGCCGGAGCACTAGAGATATTAATGATCTACCATATTTGGACAGTAGGAATTTTACGTAGGTTAAAAATGAGCTTTTCTCCCAGTCCTATATATCCACTACAAGTTTTTAGATTATTATTCTTGTGTGCATACATGATGTGTGAGCATGTGTGTCAGAGTGTGTGCAGGTCAGAGGACTCTGAATTCGCTTCTCTCCTACCTTAGGTGGGTTCCTGGGATCAGACTCAGGTTGCCAGGGGTGTACTGCAAGCACCTTTGCCCACTGAGTCATTTGCCTGTCCCTCAGTCCTATTCCTTTCTGTATGTAACTGTGGTGTCAGCAAATGCAGCTCTTTAAAACAATGCACACTACATGTGTGCAGAGACAGCCTCGATGAAGAACACCTACATAAATCCTAGGGCTGTAAGTGGCCTTGGAGGGGGATCCCCAAACTGCACTTACTGAGTGAGAGAAAAAAACATTAAAAACTTAAATAACAAACAATAGTATGGCTTTAGAACTTTCATTATGAACATTATTTTCACAGAGGCATTAATGAGTTATTAGCTTCAAATGGGTGTTTCTTATTTTTTTAAACAACAAATGATATTTTTTCTCTATATTAGGGTAGATATTTCTATTTTGAAGAAATTATAGGGAAAGTCTAACTTAACTAAAGCACAATATATGGCTATTAACATATATGATTACAGAATGACAGAGAAAGCATCTTTTATCTTCAAATGTGCATATTTGAAAGTCTCGGAATATTTAAGAAGTGACTGATGTTGATGTTTTAGAGTACACACAGTGTTGCTGACTTGCAGACACAAGCTAGACATGAGCTGTAAGCAGCCAACATTGACGTTGCCTGAATTCAGGGTTAGTCACAGCACGTACATGTATGCAGATACAGAGAATGGAGCCCACCACTCCCCACTAGGTTCACTTCTTCACAGGTTGCAGGAGGTTTAGAAAACTAAAAACAAACATTAAAAAGATGAAGAGAAGAGAAACCCCACAGTTTTCCCCTGAACTGGTTATCTAAGCAAGGCAAACTCCTAATAGGGTGGAGATCTGTGTGGAACCCACCCCATCCTTGTCCTGAGGTTGGGAGCCAATGGGCAGCCAGGTGTGCTTCCTTTTCCTCAGCTGACCACTTCCAAAAGCAGTTTGCTCTCTCCCGTGTGCCTTTCTTTAGCTGTGCTTGCTCGCGTGCAGTCCTAGGGGTTGAACTAGACGTCACATATGTGATTCTTTGGCTATGTGCTGTGGGACAATGGCCTGTACCCTGTCACTTGTAATTTAATAAAATGCTGATTGGCCAATAACCAGGCAGGAAGTAGAGGTGGGACGCTGAGAATAGGAGATTTTTGGGAAGAGGAAAGGCCAGTCTGCAGTTGACATACAGGAAGCAAGATGAGACAGCCTCACTGATAGAAGGTACCAAGCCACGTGGCTAACATAGATAAGAATAATGGGCTAATTTAAGATGTAAGAATTAGTTAATAAGAAAAGCCTGAGCTACTAGGACAACTAGTTTATAATTAATGTGAGTCTCTGTGTGTTTCTTTGGGACTAAATGGCTGCGGATTGGGCAGGACAGAAATCTCTGTCAACAGCTATGTTTGCTCGCTGCAGTCCTAGGGAGGGGGTGAAGCATGTAAGGCAACAATCAAGCAGAGCACTAGGACCTTAGCTGTTTGTTTGTTTGTTTGTTTTTTACTTTGGGCATTAAGAGAGTTTTATAGGATGACCA
Source organism: Arvicola amphibius (assembly GCF_903992535.2). Taxonomy (NCBI): domain Eukaryota; kingdom Metazoa; phylum Chordata; class Mammalia; order Rodentia; family Cricetidae; genus Arvicola; species Arvicola amphibius. The sequence goes on from NC_052064.1 coordinate 17,511,711, forward strand.
GGCTGGCCGTGAAACCCATTTGGTAGCTCACATAGTCCTTGAATATAATCCTCCAGCCTCAGAGGCGGGCAGATCTCTGTGAGTTCGAGGCCAGCCTGGTCTACAAGAGCTAGTTCCAGGACAGACTCCAAAGCTACAGAGAAACCTTGTCTCAAAAAAAAAAAAAAAAAAAAAAAAAAAAAAAAGAAAGAAAAGAAAAAATAAAAAGAAGGAAAATAATCCTCCAGCCTCAGTTTCTAGGAGAGTTTCACTGCGAGGCCCATCTCCCTAATTATATACGTTGATTTTTCCTACTTTCTTTGGTGCTGAAGATTAAACCCAGGAGCTTCAGTATACCGAGTTTGTTCTACCACTGATCTACAATCCTGACCCCATCTGAAATGATTGATCTTAGCTGTTCTAAAAAAATGCATAGGAGAAAGGATCAGGTGAGATCTTGCTAAATGTGAATGACCAGAGCTCACTAGGACCCTGCAACGGCATCTCACTGCTGGTGAAAGGCCGAGCCAGTGTCCGGTGCAGAAACCTCCCTACCTCCTACCACAAGCTACTCCCAGAGACACCCCTACCTCTCCCTAATCTACTCCCAGAGACACCCCTACCTCTCCCTAATCTACTCCCAGAGACACCCCTACCTCTCCCTAATCCACTCCCAGAGACACCCCTACCTCTCCCTAATCCACTCCCAGAGACACCCCTACCTCTCCCTAATCTACTCCCAGAGACACCCCTACCTCTCCCTAATCTACTCCCAGAGACACCCCTACCTCTCCTTACAGTTACTCTCAGGGACACCCCTACCTCTCCCTACAGTTACTCCCAGGGACACCCCACTGAGCTGGGGGACCCTCCCGAACTTCTTTCTCTTCATTCAGATTCTGCTCCATGGCCTCTTCGTCTTTGCCTGTTGTAACGGTAACAAGATCTCAAAGAAATCTGGATGGCTACTTGTAGAAAGAATGTGCCCTAATTAGATGGTAAGAAATAGTAATGGGGGTGATGGCTCAGAGGTTAAGAGCACCGGTTGCTCTTCCAGGGGTCCTGAGTTCAATTCCCAGCAACCACAGGATGGCTCACAACCATGAGATCTGGTGCCCTCTTCTGGCGTGCAGGCAGACATTCAGGCAGAATACTGTGTACATAATAAATAAATAAATCGTTAACGATAAGAAAATATTTTTTACAAAATAAATATTGACAAATTAGTTTTACGTCCAAGTGTCTCAAGAATCTGTTCTCTACGACACCACCACCTTGCTCCCACTGGAGCAGAGCTTGTATGATAAGAAACAGAGAAAACAAGGGCTCAAAATAGTGGCTGGGGTCTCCGGAGGGCCTGGGTCACAGGTGTGTGTCGCCATGCCTGGCTGAGGACTGTCCAGTTTTTAATATCCTGATACTAATTAGTTGCTGTACCGCAGCTGGCAGGGCCCCTCAGGAGGTCCTCACCCCTTTAGACTCCTTCAGTAGTACTTCATTATTTCTAAGATAAAGACAAAAAGCCTCAATGCAGGCTGCAGAGCCTTTCAGGATGTCACCGCTAGCACAACAAAAGACAGCTCCACGTTCTTCCACACTCCTCTCAGGGACAGGAGACTCTCCTGTCCCCTGAAGCTACCTGAAGCTCAGAGTCCTCAGGCTATCAGAAGACAGAGGAAGGACCCTTTGCCCACCCTGTGTCCAGCTTCATGAAGCCGGCTGTACCCTCTTCCTGGCTTTTCGGGGATAGAAGAACTGAGCATGCTCAGATGGCTGGGGAATAGAAGAACTGAGCATGCTCAGATGGCTGGGGATAGAAGAACTGAGCATGCTCAGATGGCTGGCGAGGGCTCATGGAGATTCTGATGCATGGGACTGGAGGCAAAGAACTGAGCATGCTCAATGGCTGGAGAGGCCTCATGGAGATTCTGATGCATGGGACTGGAGGCAAAGAACTGAGCATGCTCAATGGTTGGAGAGGCTTCATGGAGGTTCTGATGCATGGGACTGGAGGCAAAGAACTGAGCATGCTCAGATTGCTGGCGAGGCCTCATGGAGGTTCTGATGCATGGGACTGGAGGTACTTCATATTAGCCTGAGAGAAGAGGCTGTGGGACCCTGCTAGTGAGGGGTAGGAGAACGAGGAGGAGCCATCACTTTAATAGGAGAGACACTGATCCTTTTATGTGATGGGAAGGATTTCCGCCACATTATCCCTCTAGTAGAGGGGAAAATAGACCTAACAAATGCATGGTTTCACTTGTTATTGTGGGGATCAGCCCAGGGCTCCAGATATGCTAGAGAAGGGCTCTCCCTCTGAGCTACCCTCAGCCCATAGCATTTCCAAGTTCAGGGCTTAAAATGCTTCTCCCTCCCTTTTAAAATAGAGCTACACACGATGAGTTCCAGGCAAAGAAAGAAGAGTCTAAAAAACAAACGAAGAGCTGTTATTTTAAGAAACACTTAGAGGGGAGACAAAGAGGTGAGACTACTTGCAAAGCCAAAACATAAGAGCAAAGTAAAAATATAAAAAACAAACCATTGGTCCTGCATTTCAAGAGATGGCCATTATGATTCTTTTTTTTTTTTTTTTTTTTTTAATGAAATCAGAAGTATTTAAGCATGTATCCTCTGGAGTTCCTAAAACTGAGAAAAATACTGTAGGACCCCCCCCCCCCCCCAAAAGCTGTTCCCTAGCTCCCAGCTCCATTTTGAAGAGACCTGTAGACATGTCTTGTTTAGCAGACAGATGTCTATGAAGACACAGTGGAAGGCCAGGAAGATTGCAAGAGACTCGAATCAGGAGCTGCAGCACCAGATGGGCAAGGTGAACATGGGGCGTTCCATGTGCACAGCCATGAGATGGCCTGAGAAGACGATTCAGCTCCAGGGTCTATTTCCTATGAAAAGGGATAATTCAAGAGTATGTACCAGGAGTCTGGTAACAGGATGCAAGAGCCCTGAAGAACCATTCCCCGGAAGGAGGACTGGGCTCATGAGTTGAAGAATGGGTTTCAGGACTGCTGAGGCTGCTGGTTACCATGGGGACTCTTCTTCCACACCGAGTTTGTGGTAATTGGATAGGAAAGCTCTCCCAAGGCACATGTGCTGAAGGCTAGGTCCCCAATGCAATGTTCAGTGGGATTTCAGGAGTGACTGGATCACAGGGACACTAGGCTAATCAATAAATGAATTAAGCCACTGTGGAATTCGTAATTGAAAGGACTGCTGGGAGGTGGAAGATGCTGTGGAAAGAGGAGCCTGGTTGCAGGAAGCAGATTTCTGGGGTGTAACTTTGAAAGGTGTTGTGGTTTGGATGAAAATGGCCCCCACAGGTTCATAGGGAGTGGCCCTATTAGGAGGTATGGCTTTGTTGGAGGTAGTATGTCACTTGGGGGTGGGCTTTGAGGTCTCAGATGCTCAAGCCAGGCCCAGAGTTGCTCTCTTCCTGCTGCTTGTTGATCAGGATGTAGAACTCTCAGCTCCTTCTCCAGCACCACATCTGCCTGCACGCTGCCATGCTTCCTGCCATGATGATAATGGCCCTCTGAACTGTAAGCCAGCCCCACCAAAATGTTTTCCTTTATAAGAGTTGCTGTGGTCATGGTGTCTCTCTCTCTCTCTCTCTCTCTCTCTTTTTTTTTTTTTTGATTTTTTTGAGACAGGGTTTCTCTGTGGCTTTGGAGCCTGTCCTGGAACTAGCTCTTGTAGACCAGGCTGGCCTCGAACTCACAGAGATCCGCCTGCCTCTGCCTCCCGAGTGCTGGGATTAAAGGTGTGCGCCACCACCGCCTGGCTCATGGTGTTTCTTCACAGCCATAGAAACCCTGACTAAGACAAGAGGCATATCTTGCCTCCAGCTTCTTCCTCTGTCTGTTGTTTTCCCAGTTGCAATGAGGTGAGCTTGTCATGATGCTCCTGCCTGCCTTAACACAAACCTATAGTAATGTAGCCAGTTGACCAAGGACTGATCCCTCTGTAACCTTGAGCCAAACTGAGTCTGCCTTCCAGGGGGTTTGTGCAGCCATGAGAGGCTGACTAACAGCGCTCAAAGGATTCTTCTCTTCCCGCATCATCAATACCTGTTCAATATACACAGCTCATATTCCTTTAGGTCACAAATTTATGCATCTAAATCATACGAGACAGCAGCTTCAGGGGACTGCCATCAGCACCTCAACCTTATTTAGATAGCAAAGATCTCAAACTTGAGCTTGGCAAGAAGTTATGACATCCTTGAGGGTGTCCACCGCTTTACAGAGGATGTGAATACTTCATGAGCAGGGGATGAACTACAGCTGCCTTCCCATAGGGAAATAGCATCTTAGTCACTCCTCTCGGTGTATGTGGGCTCTGTGATTTGACCAATAGAATAGAGTAGACGTGACATTGAGCATTTGGGCTCGGACCTTAGGACTTCCTGTCACGAACACACTCGTTGCGCGTCCTGACCTGTTAGAGGTCTAGAAACCACAAGGCTGGAGGCCAGTCAGCATTGAGCTTTTGTTCCAGTCATCCAAACCAAGGAGCCAGGCCCGTGAGTGATGCCATCAAAGACCCCCTGTGACGGCTAGCCTTCGTCTCAAGCTGACTGGGCCTTGTGGAGAGTCACACATTTGGTCAAGCGCTCTTTTGGGTGTCTATGTGAGGGCTTTTCTGGATGAGATTAATATTTGAGTCAGTGACTGGATGAATCAGGCTGCCCACCCTGACGTAGCTGAGTCTCATCCAGTCTGCAGTAGGCCTGACTAGAACTGGGAGGTGGACTCTGGGGGACCCCCCTTCCCTCTGCTGCGACACTGGTCTCCTGACTTGGACTGGAATTCATGTTAGTTGTCCCCCTGGTTACCAGGTTCTGGCTTAGACTAGAGCACAGATCTGCCTCTGATTGCCGACCTTGGGACTTCCCAGTCTCCCTAATCAGTCTGTCAGCTCTGAAGCGCCTTAGCCCCCAGCTTCCAGATGCATATCACTGCTGAACTTGGCCTAAACCCCACAGGCAACACTGTATATTAGGTCAGTTTTCCATCTCGGTGACAAAACACCTCAGAAGACCAACGTAAAAGACGGAAGAATTTCCTCTGGCTCTTAGTTTTAGTTCCTAGCTGCTTTGCTATATTGTTTTGGACCCGTGGCAGCATGCTGTATCATGGTGGGGACACAGTAGAGGAGGACTGCTCACCTTAGAGCAGGCGAAGAAGGAGGAGGAGGGAGGGAGGGAGGAGCGAGAGACCGAGAGAACAAAAGGTGGTGGGGAATGACACCCCAGGGCCACTTCAGGAGCATGTCCCTAATAATGTCCTAAAGATTCCCTGCCTTCTAGTAGAGTCACGGGCTGATGACTAAGCCTTCACACGTGAGGCTCTGGAGGGACATTTCAGATCCACTCTACAATGCAGGGTCTGATTTAAAAAAAAAAGGTTGTTGATGAGTGACCACACATTGCGAGACCATACGATTCACAGCAACCGGACAAGCAACAGTCGGTGCTCATCTCTGGACCTGACACCTGTCCTTTCCCACACTCTGCCCATGCACCCTTTCCTTTCCCCAGTGCTATCTGGAGCTTCCTCTCCCTCCATTACCGCCACTGCCTGTTTAGCATGTGAGGGTTTTCTGCAGCGGTTCCTCCCTTCCCTCTTCCTCACTCGCTCCCTCGCCATGATTCTCCTACCAGCACTGAGTTCTTTCCCTTTCGAGCCATCATCTTTGATGATTTGATTTATGCTGGTCCTCACCTCTAGACTGTGAGAACAGAGAGCGAGACTCCCTTTGATCACGGTGGAATTCCTGGCTTCGGCACAGTGGCTGGACACAGCAAGTGCTGGATAAATATTTGTTAAGCAGATGAATGAAATATTTGATGCTGCTGATAAGGACTCGGTCCTCACCGCGGCCTTAATAAGGTACCACTATTCTTCTTGCTCATGTGCTGTGCAAACCTGGGAACCCAGCCACAGGAACTGGGCAAGACTGTGTGACTTATTCATGGCTGGGCTGTGGTCTCTGAGGGCAACTGAGCACTCTGAAGACTCTATAAGCCCAGGAAAAAGAACATTTGGCCATGTGTGGGTTTGGGATGCAAGAGTGGGCGGGGGGGGGGGGGGATTTGTGCTCTAAGGGGAAATGGGGGTTGGGGCTTTACTTGAGAGCATTTAGACTGTTTGAAGCACTCTAGGCTGAAGTTAGAAAGCATTCCTTGCTGTTTTCCACCCTACATCTACAGCAGAAGGAAGTTTCTATAACTACAGAACAAAGAAAGTTACAAATCAAGACACTTTAAAAATAGATTGGTGAGAACATTAGAAATGACTTCCAAGGTATGATTCTGTTATTGGACATAGCCCACTATTTGATGACCCGAAAGTCACAGGGTGTTAGGTCAAACTCTGTTGGGCAATGATGGCTACTAAGAAGCTAACGATAGCCCAAGATAATTGGGCTCCAGATCGGAAGCATTACAAATCCTACAATCCCAAATTCTAAGTAGTCAACCAGCCTTGCAAGTCCCTCCGTCTTCCCATCCTCCCTTCATCCCTCCCTCCCATAATTCCTTTCTTCCTTTTCTTTGTCTTTTTTAAAGGCAGGGTTTCACTGCATAGTCCTGATTGGTTCGGAACTCAGGGCTCAGAGAGATCTGCCTGCCTCTGTGTCCTGTAGGTACCAGCATAGCAGGGCTAGTCTTTTGTATGCTTTAACTCGGTGAAGCTGATTTACTTAGGTTTCCCCGGCACTCAGTTCACATAGGCAGGCTCTCTACCATTGAGTCACACTTCCCATGACCTGATTTCATGAAGTGGGTTTAGCAGGGCTCTAGTTGGAGACAGGAAGATTACCATCTACCCATGTAAATCCTGATCTTTAAACAGCACTCCTCACCGTGTCCGGGCTGCTGAACAAGCGAGTGCGCAGAGAACGCGCGCCTCGTTTTCTAACAGTCATTCTGCCGTCTCTGGTTGGTGCACCACCACTCCCCTGGGGTGCACAAAGCCGTATTTGTCCCCTTTGAATGTGTAACATTTGAAAGCGCAGGGACAGGAGGCAGATGTAGGCACACCTTTGATCTTTCATCCTTGCGGGCGGGTTAAGGGAGGACAGACACCTGGCGGCTGCTGTGAACTGGAAACAAAATGCTGGCGGGACCGGAATGACCTGAAATGCGGCTGCTGCCGGTCGCAGGGGCAGCCGGAGCTGATTCTGTGTTCGGTCCCGGGCAGCACCCAAGGAAAGGCACTTCCTAGGCAAGAGGCCAGGAAAGATCCGGCAGGGCAGCTGCGTTGAGCAAAGTCAACAACGATGCAAAGATTGCAGCTGTGCACCAATGCCGAAGGGGGCCTCTGGGAGCTTCTAGAAAGGTATTCAGAGAGCTCTCTTTTTTTCGTGAAATTAAGGATTCCATCCTGGCACCAAGATGCCACGAATGCGTGCTTCAAGTTCCCGAGTCTTCAACGGGATTATACCGCCCCCTGCCATTTATGTGCAGTCATTACGCTATTGCCCGGGAAACCAGGGCTGTCAATCACACCCATCAATGGCTCAGCAGCTTCCGGTTTACCCCACTCGGTGGGAGGCGGTTTGGCAGTGCAGGACTGAAACCCAGTTTTAAACCCCAAGTCAGACCTGGGAGGGAACTTGGGAATTAAAGTGCTTCCATCCCCACTCTGAGTCGGGTCTTCTGAGATGTTCTAGAAGCTTCGAAGAAAAAAAAAATCTGTCAGCTTTGAATTTGTTATTTTTTTAATGTGGTTACTGCACTATGGTTCTTTTCAGGATCAACTCAAATGTAGCCTGGGCTGGAAAAATTTTCCTGACATCACTTCAGCAATTGGCATGGGACAGGTGACAGATGCCCCTTTGCTGTCCCTTCCCCATCAGCGTGGCAAGGCAAGGGAAAGGGATAGTCCTGATCTGCAGGCACAGCCAGTGTGGCGAAGCTCTTTGTTCAGTAAAAAAATATCTGCTAAAAAACGGCTGTGCATTGTCCACAGGTAACAACCCCATTAACAAAAGCGTGTAGCAACCACAATACAGCAAGCAACCTGACCCAAGCGAGAAGGCAGGTTCTGGGATGAGGCAGAGGGGTGTGCATAGGTGTGTGCACGCACAGGTGTTTGTGTGCGAAGGCCAGAGGACAACGTCCGGCTTTGCTCTCCTGCACTTTCTTCTTACCCCGTGACAAGGTCTTTCATTGGCCCTGAGCTTCCACAGGTAGGCTAGTTGTCCAGCAAGCTCCAGGGACTTGGTGGCCCATCTTGCTATTAGGGGATGACAAGTGGTCAGGTGAACACGAGTTCTGGGATCGAATTTGAGGCAAGCATCTACTAACAAAACCATCTTGCCAGTTGGTATTTTTGTGTGTGGAATATTTATAGTAACACAAAAGTAGAAAATATCTAATTGCAATAGCCGAACATTCAGGAAGCTATTTCGACTTTCGCTTGCAGCACTCATGGAGAATGGTCTCCATGAGATCCCTCACTAGTGAGATCGCAGACGTCGTTTGGACAGGTATTTCTAGGAGTTAGTGTTGTTTCTTAGATGGATGTGATTGAACGTGATTGAATAAAGTATCGTATTGTATAATCTCAGTTTTAAGGCAGCGTGGTTTAGGGTTCTAAACTTTCTAGATGCTTTTCTTCTCTTATTAAAAATACATACGAATTATATACAATAGCAGATTCTGTCTTAGTCACTGTTCTATTCCTGAGAAGAGACACCGTGATTAAGGCAACTATTAGAAGAGAAAGTATTTAATTGGGGGCTTGCTTATAGTTTTAGAGGTTTAGTTTATTATCATAGCCTGGAGTATGGCAGCAGGCAGGCAGGTGCTGAGAGCTCTACATACGGGGGGGGGGTAAGAGAGAGAAAGAAAGAGAGAGAGAGAGAGAGAGAGAGAGAGAGAGAGAGAGAGAGAGAGAGAGAGAGAGAGAGAGAGAGAGAGATATGAGATTTTAAAACCTCAAAGCCCACTCCCAGCAACACACTTCTTCCAACAAGGAAGAATCCTTCTAACCCTTTCAAATAGTGCCACTCCCTGGTGACTAAATATTCAGATATATGAGCTTATGTCTATTCTTTTTCAAATCAGACCTATCCATTATGATATTTTCATACTTGTATAGAACATATTTTGGTCATTTTAATACCCCTTCTCTTACCCCCCCACTCTTGCTCACCCCCTTTCTAGTTTCTTCTCTCTTTTTATTTACTCATTTCCCCCCTTAGGGTTGCATATAGAGCACAGGCAACAGTCACCAGTGACTGCACTGAAGACGGTGTCTCCTGGGAGTCTAGAGACATGGCTCCGAGGTTAAGAGCACTTGCTGCTCTTGCAGCAGGGCCCAGGTTTGGTTTTTGGCACCCACATGGCAGCTCATAACACCTGAACTCCAGTTCCTGGGAATCCAATGTCTCTTTCTGACTTCTCTGTGCACCAGGCATGCATGTGGTCAACACTCACACACAGAGCAGATGAAACTGAAAAAGTAAAAAAGGAAGTGTCTTTCCCTCCCCTCCCAACCATCAGCTGTTGGGAGGACCTCAAGGAGGAATGATCTCACGAACTTTCCTTATACATAACTTTATTTTGTGTTGCAGCGTTGAAATTTTGCCTCTGTGCTGATGGGAAAATATAGATCCCTAAAACAAAAAGCTAAAATTCTATTGCTTGACTAAGATGATCAAAGTGAGACCATTCAAGTGTCTTCTGCAGGGTCGCTGTGTATTTGTGACATGCACAGGGCACCCTCAGATTTATACAAAGACGGATCAGGTTGATGATTAGAGAGATGAATGGTGCCCAATAGCCACCAAGAAGGATGCAAAATTACATATTTGTGGGAACCTAGAAATATATATTCTTTTTCAAGGGGAGAACCAGGCCTTCTAATGAAACATCCAGTAATGTACACGGAGCACGAGTCCTTCACGGTCACAGAGCACACCGTGGCTTTCATAGAATTCCAGCACGTTCCAGTAAACCTGACTGCTGAGAACTGTCAGGCTGGCCTTCATGTGAGAGCAACATCTACCGCCCTGCAGAGATAACTCCTTCATTTGGCAGAGGATTCGCGGGAATGATGAGGACGGAGGGTTATGCTTTTTTCACAAACTCAATCTAGCACAGGGCTGTTACACAGAGAAACCCTGTCTCAGAAAAATAACCAACAAAATTACTTATTTTTATTTGTGTGATGGTTTTGCCTGCATGCCTGGTGCCCTTGACGTCAAGAGGCATGTGATCCCCTGGAACTGGATTTATGGTTGTGGGTGTTGGGAGCTGAACCTAGGTTCTCTGTAAGAGCAGACAGTGCTCTTAACCATGGAGTCACCTTTCCAGAACCCCGGGAGACTTTTCTAAGTGGGAGGAAACATGACTCCCCAGTGGCTAGAGCAGACACACAGGAGAGTTTGCTTGCTGATTGAAACAGTTTTCCTTCTTCAACGCTAATGAGAACCCCACAATACCAGGGAGTAATGAGAACCTTAGAGACTGCACTAAGCAGCTGTCTCTTACTCTGCTACTTGAGAAGTCAGATGCTGATCTTCATTCTCTTTCCTTCTCCCCTCCCCCTTTCTGCATTTCATTTTAGGTATATGGGTGTTTTGCTGGCATGTATATCTGTGCACCATGCGGGTGCTTGGTGCCTATCATGGTCAGAAGAGAGCACCAGATCCCTTGGCACTTGAGTTGTAAGATGCCATGTAGGTATTAGGAGTTGACTTGGGTCTATTACTTAACTGCAGTAAAACATTCCCAGGATAATCAGATGCGTGTGATGCATACATGTTTATTGGGACCTATCGGGAATGATTGCTGGTGACTTAAGCTTCAGTTGTGACAGCTTTGTTCTTTCTTTGTCTTTTCTCTTAATCTTAATTTTTGTGGCACTGGGGATCAAACCCAGGGCTTCCAGCATCTGAGGCAATACTCTATCACTGAGTCATACCCCTAGTCTATGGCGGTGCTCTTGCCCAACAAAGCTAGTTACCTGGTCCATGGTGGTACTCTTGATCAACAAAGCTAGTTACCTGGTCATGGTGGTACTCTTGATCAACAAAGCTAGTTACCTAGTCCATGATGGTACTCTTGATCAACAAAGCTAGTTACCTAATCCGTGACAGTACTCCTGCTCAACAAAGCTAGTTACCTAGTCCATGATGGTATTCTTGAGCAACAAAGCTAGTTACCTAGTCCATGATGGTACTCTTTTTTTTAAAGAAATATCTATCTATCTATCTATCTATCTATCTATCTATCTATCTATCTATCTATCTATCTATCTATCTATCTATGCCTGCAGGCCAGAAGAGGGCACCAGACCCCATTACAGATGGTTGTGAGCCACCATGTGGTTGCTAGGAATTGAACTCAGGACCTTTGGAAGAGCAGGCAATGCTCTTAACCTCTGAGCCATCTCTCCAGCCCCCATGATGGTACTATTTATCAACAAAGCTAGTTACCTAGTCCGTGACGGTACTCTTGATCAACAAAGCTAGTTACTTGGCTTTTATCTTATTTTTATTTAGTTTAACTTTTTTTTCCCAACAGGATCTCAGATAGCCCAGGCTGGGCTTGAAGTTCCTATGTAGGTGAAAGCAACTTTGAATTTCTGATTTTCCACCCGTGGAGTGCTGAGGTCACAGGCCTGTGACATCCCACCTGAAGGGATGGGACCCAGGGCTTTGTATATGCTAGGCACATGCTCTACTAACTAAGCCACACATTTGGTCCCAAGAATAGTGCCTAGGCTTTGAACACGTCAATCCTTGTTAGAAAGTGGCATAAAATTACCACAATGAAAAAGTACTTTTAAAAACATAAACATACAGTATTTACACTGTAGCTAGGAATTCACGAGCGGCAAAATTAACAAAGGAAAAAACTGAGAAGTCAATGCCCAAAAATCTAAGCAAAATACACGATCATCTTAGAAAGTGAAGTGTAGCTGTATATAATAAGACTAAGGAAAACCAGTGGCCGACAGAATAGTCAAAGAGATTTGCGAGAATACAATTATGATCACATCCCACAAGGCCTTTAAAAATGTAGTCGTTTTGTTAGACAGAATTATTTCCCTTTGAAAATGACTGGTTAGAGTTACCTAATGTAAAATCCTTGGTTCATACAGAAGAAGCTCCAAGACCTAAAATCAGACATAGTTTTGAGATGCAAAGTCGAAATCCAGCGTCATGAAGGGAAGCAGAGAGAGGGAGGCCTGGGAACAGACGTGCCTCAACCATCTCAGGGAAAGCAAAGGATGATACAACGCTGAAGAGCTATAAAGAGCAGAGCAGAGAAGAGCATTCCCTGGTTCATGGGGAGCTGCGGAGAGTGTCTCAGAGGGAAGTTCCGCATGTTATTGCTGGCCATATCTGCATTTCTTTCATCAAATAAAAGTCTTAAGATTTTAGATACGAAAAAAAAAAAAGACAAAGCAAAATCAAAATAAAAAGGATTGTCTTCAGGAAGATGCCAAATGTCTACAGAATGGGCAAAAGGGCAGAGTGGGAGGCAGCTGGCATGGGTTGTGCTCCCTCCCTCACAGATTCTTCATTTGCTTGCAGAGACTTCAAGGAAGACTGGCTGGAGGCTGACTCTTTCCTGAAACCTTTCCCTGGTGCCTTGAGCCTTCCAAAGTACTTTCCTGCTGAGAATTCCTGTTCACCGCTGGGACGTGCTAATAATGAACAGATCATACCACATTTAGGCCCTGGGTTTGTCAGCTAGCTTCCACCTTCTCCCAGCTTCCTCCTTTCTCCCACACACTGTGCTCAATCTCTGCTAGGAATGATGTTTTCATAGGCTACAGCCTTGGAAATCTTCACTAAATTAAGAAAAAGCATCTCTGAAGCAGGTCCTTTGTGTTGGCCATTACCATACGAGCTACGGTCAGTTCTGGAGTCCTAGGAAGAATTTAAATGTATTTATCTCTCTGCTCACATTCAGATTAGTTCTGAACCTCAGGCTATAAGTGATATCCTTGAACAACAAACCTTTTCATCGGCCAGAGCAACAGAGTTAAAAGCCTAGCTGATGAATTTGACCTTCCCCGCGCTGGACCGTTGATGGAGCTGGACATGTAATTTTAGATTTCCCAGCACCAGGGTCGGCTCGCCCTGGCCTTGGTGGTACTCTCGATCATCTTTGTCCCTGTGAGTATCAGACAACATGTATCGCGTGTCCTTTGGAGGGATCTTTTACCTCCTCTAAATGGCATGAATAAGAAGAAAGGTGACCACCATTTCGATGGAAAGCTGATCTATGCTGAGAATTGCTACCGTCCTCAGCAAACCAAAACATGGGAGATGGACAGAAAGGGCTACTTTCTGGGGCCCATGCGAACACGCCAGGCCACTGTGGCATGATGGAATGCTCACATATGTACCCCTCCTTTTTTTTTTTTTTTTTTTTTGCCTTGGAAGTCATGTTCTGAGAAACAAGAATGTCTTGGGTGTGGAGGTAGAAAAAGGAAGGGAGGAAATTTATTTTATAGCTAAAGTAACTTGGAAAATTCTGGAAGAACTAAAGACAGTTCATTCTTAGAATAAGCACCGTGACTTCCTAAAGAGGTCTACAGCATGGGGTGACCGCGAGATTTGTTGTTGCTGTTTTTAGGTTTTGTGTCTGGAACATATCGTGACATCCTGGGGCATGGTTTGGGAGATCCTCCCAAGTGTCTCCCCCCCCATCCCCGTTTTTGGGGCGGAGGGTGAAATTCCAGTTCTTTATAAACTCTGGGAGGACTCGTGGAAACAGAGTGAAATTCCAGTTCTTTAAACGCTGGGAGGACTCGTGGAAACACTGTCTGGCCGAGGGCCTGAGTGAAGCAGCCCCCAAAGGAGCCGGGGTACGCTGACCTTAGAGGACGTACGTACATGCAGAGGTCAGGCTGTGGTTTTCTGTCACGGGGCAGAAGCCGGGCTAAGCCACCCCCATAGAGAGGCCCTCTGATCCAGATCCAGATGACCTCTTCACATGATGAGCTAAAGATTTATTCATTTTTTTTGATTTATTCATTTTTTGATTTAATAAAGTTTTATTTCCTCAAACGTACAGCCAATTGAATCTGTTCACGCATCTTCACCAGCAGCCGGGGGCAGCTCCGCCCTTTGCGTTTCTGGTGGAAGCTTGGGCTGTGTGCTTTGAAACCAGCTCGATAAGCCCTTGACTAAGCAGCTCCTGTAGGGATTTATTAATTTTTATTTTACGCCTGTGAGAGCCTGCATGTATGGCCGTGAATCACGTATGTGCCTGATGCCCTTGAAGGCCAGAAGAGGGCATTGGATGCTCTGGAACTGGAGTTACAGGTGATTGTGAGTTGTCATCTATGAGCTGGGAGCCAAACCTGAGTCCTCTGCAGGGGTAGCTGGTGCGCTTAATCACTGAGCCATCTCTCTAGCTCCATTTAAAATGACATGTGTGTATGTGTACATGTTATGTGTGCATGTATGCATGTATGTATGTGTCATACACACATGTAGAGGTCAGAGGACAACTTGCAGAAGTCAGTTCTCGCCTTTAAACATGTGGTTCCCAGAAATGGAACTGGGTCATCAGGCTTGGTGGCAAGCGCCTTGATCTGCTGAGCTGTCTGGTGGGCTCACCATCTGATGAGTTAGTGGGAGAAAACACAGATGGAAGGAAACTAAGTTCCTCGGCTTGGCTGAATGAACGTGATGATGACTTCCGGCACGCAAGCTTTTGGGTTTAGGAGTTTGCATTTGCATTTAGGATTGCAAAGATGTAAAGATGAACACGAGTTTCCTGAGAAAAGGAGTAATTCATAATTTCCCCATGCAACGTTTTTAAAAAGTCACTGAAGAATTGGTTCCTCTCACATCTCCTGCGAGGAAGGATGAATAGCAAATGGGAAACCAAGCAAATGGTGGTTTGTATTTTCTAGTCTTTGCCAAAGTTAATTCCCACCCCCACCCCCATTTGCCTTGATCTGTAAGAAGCTGTCCTTAGGAGAACTTGGAAAAATTTACTAATTATTTTAACGTATTATCAAAACAACACCCAAGGAAACAAGTTCCTGGCTGTGTGCATGCTGCCTCTGGGTACTGTAATTTAGCTAGAGATCAAAGGTTAAGTGCCTCTTAGCCGAGGCAAGAGGTAATCATTTCCATTATGTGTATTTTTGGAAGTGTTTTTTATTGTTAATACAAAACGAAATGGACATCCCCCCTCCTACAAACCATTAATAGTTGTGAATCTTCATCTTCGAACCCATTAGAAGAGGCAATTAGGAAGTTCTCATGGTCTCCAGAGTTCAAATGCAATTTTGTCATTTTAATTAGGAGTTTACTCTTTTACCAGGCATTAGAGTATCTTGTACCCAGGTACAGTGAAGTAAAGAGCCATTAGCTTTTCAAGGTCGTGTGGTACTGTTTCCCATTCATTTACCCTGGCAGAGATTCCGCTTGGTAAGTCAGTCCTATTTCTGTAACCGAGGGCTCCCACGGTTAGACCGCGGTGCACACACGTGGATCTGCTTGCTCACCACTCCGCACGTTAAAGTCTCAAGTCACTCTCCTGTTCCCGAGTTCTGTGTTCGCAGGGAGATGGGCATTTTCCCTAAGCTACAGTCTCCACCAACTTCCTTCATGACCTCTCCTTCTCCGTTGGGAAATGAAGAAGCAGTTCCCCCGGCATTCCAACCAGTTTCTCCAGTATTAGAGAGAAGTGGATGAAGTGGGGTTGGGAGATGGGCGGGACTAGGATCCAGCCCCATAGCTTTGTATGTGGAGCCTCAAGACTCTGGTCATGGCAACGAAAGCCACGCAGTCTGGCTGTCATGGAGACAGCATCTGGGATGGCTGTTAAAACCTTCAGCTCTTTGCTTGAGATATTTTTGGTTCTTCAGTATCAAAGCCACTATATAACCTTGCACTGCTAATGCAAGGAATAAATGTGAACCGTTGTGTTCGTTCCCAACACTTGGTTTTCCTCTTTCCACGTTGGAAAATGAAAAACGTTGAAGTACACAGCCCATTACAGAAACTAGTTAGGAAATGGGTTTTAGCGTGAGAGCAATCACTAGATCCATGCCAGTCAGATTAGTGGGGCAGATTTCTGCTCAAGAGAAAAGGGAAACCCAGAGAGCCCAGGGCAAGCGACTCATTACAACTTGGTATATAATTATTCACAAGGCTGCGATTCCTCTGTGGCCCTTACAGCTCAGATCATGGGGCCCCAACACATCCAAAGTGGGAGGATTTTCATCCATGGGAAATGTGTTTATTGAAGATGACAATAGGGAACACGTACTGAGTGAGGAGGTTGCTGGGCTCTCAGTGTCATGGGCACCCAACACCCAGCACTGGTTTTGCCTACACCAGCCGGCTTATTGTGTGTGCGTGTGGAAGTAAGAGGACAGACAACGTCTGTGTCTTTATCTCTCTCGACCTCTCTCGATCTTATTTTATCACAACCTCATGCTCAACAATTTGGCTAGACTGACTTGCCAGCAAACACCAGGGATCACTCTGTTTCTCCCCACTGAACACGGGGATGCCAGGTATGCATGGTCACGCCTGGTTCTTTATGTGGACTGTCATTGTGCCACATGGCCAGCTTCTTGTTTTAGGTCTCACACGGCAGGCATGCTTTATAGTACTGGGTTGTACCCACCTTACTGGAACGGAGAAGGCTGGGAGAAGCTAATACTGAGGTCTGTATATTACTACACTCTGGATTTGTGCTGCATGGCAAAGAGATTTCCAGCTCAGGAAAGAATGGACCCTAGGTCAGTGCATGGTAAGACATGAACTTTTTTTTTTGTTGTTACTGTTGTTACTGTTTTGAGACAGGGTCATGCTATGGAGCTCCAAGCTGACCTTCGATTGTGATAGTCTTGTCTTCTGAGTATGGACATGCATTACCACGCCCAGCTAGGGGTCTGCACTTCTTAGACAGCATAAGTCAGTAGAGTGAGGTGGGCTGTGGGAACCAACACATCATTCAAGAAGCAACCAGTACGACCATGTGGTCGGTGTGTAGCAGCCATTAGGGTTATATATAGATTCTGGGTGGCAAGAGGGTCCAGACTTGAAGGACACATCTGCTGGACTAGAAGCCGGGGCAAACTGGAATCTCTGGGAAGCCAGAAGGGGCTGCTGGCTGGGCCACTGCTGCCAGGATTGAGGGGATGGGTAGGAAAGGGAAAGGTTGGCTCTGGCTTCTGTGGCTTCTCCGTAACAGGCAGCAGCCCACTCAGGAAGCAAGAACACAAGGTAGGGAGGCAGAGGCTAGCGGTCCAAGTCCTAAGAACACAAGTTGGGAACTTGTCCTTACAAATGGTCAGGTCGCCTGCCGGGACAAACAGAAGCAAGGGCTATTGGGATGGCACTTTTGGTTTTGTGATAGCGGAACACCCCGGGACTTGAGAAGGTGAGGGTCTGATGGTGATAGCTGCTTACAAAACCATTTAAGAAAAGGATCAGGAGGGAGGATGGGGACCCAGGCAGGATCCAGGCACCATGGCACCATAGATCCTTGGGTCCAGACTGCAGAATCTTCAACGTGCTGGGAAGGCTGTGGCTTGGGAACACTTTGGGAAGGGAGTTTGGTAGTGACTTCCTGGCAGCTGGCAGGCGTTCCTTCACAATTTTTGAATTTGATTGTATTGACTTGAAACGTTATTGAACAGTATAGGTCAGTAGAGGAGAAAGATCGAAGAACCTGATCATAACAGCAAGAAAACATGAGAACTACAGATATGTAACTGATTGCAAAATTAAGACATACGAATGGTCAGAGTTGATTAGAGAGGGGACGGGACAGCAGATCTGATGGCTCAAGGGTAGCGTCAGAGCGACTTTTCCTTTAGAAGGAAGCTCACCAGCTATGGATACATTCCTCATTTTCTGGGCATCCTTTAATTGCACGAACAAACTTTACAGGCTGTCTTAACGGCCGGCATTTGCTCTTTCCCCATGCAATACACATAGTGACCACCAGAGGGCGGCCTTGCACGCGAGTAAACTCTTAGAGCGAATCCCCAGCGATTTACTGAGCCTACGAAACACAAATTCCTCCCCAGGGTTCCCTTCATGCCTGGCCTCCTATCTGACGGTTCCTCCGAGTACCAGGCACCGATCTCTGTGGGCAATGGTACAGCCGGGAACATTGTGGCTGCTTTGTAAAACTGTAAGCACCTAGGGACAGACGCTTTTGAAATATAAAAGCCGGATGCCAAGCTCACAGGGAAGGTGGTGGCAGCTGATCCGCCCTACTATGTTTCTCTCGTTTCTTCGTTCCCAGAGGCAAGTCCGCAGAGCTCCCTGGAGGGGCTCCGGAAGTTGGCAAGAGTGGGGTTGCCTGGACTTACAGCTTCCTCTGGGTGTGCGCATTCTCTCCTACAGTATGAAAAATGTTAGTTTCTTAACTCAAGAGTGAAGTGGCATTTGGGAATCCATAGCTAGATTTTCTTTTAATTTCCTCTACAAGAACTCTAAATCAAAAGATCAGAGAGAACAGTAGGATTTATAAAGCCAGCTGAGCTGCCTGGGGTCACAAGGACCTTCAGGAAGGGATGGTATCCAGGGTTTACCTGGACTGTGTGTTGCTGTCATGAGACCTGGTGGGATGCCTGCAATTAGGACAAACATCTCCAGGATTTATTAATACCGTTCTTTTTTAAATATTTATTTATTTGTATACAATATTCTGTCTGTGTGTATGCCTGAAGGTTAGAAGAGGGTGCCAGTCCTTTTTACAGATGGTTGTGAGCCACCATGTGGTTGCTGGGAATTGAACTCAGGACCTTTGGAAGAGCAGGCAATGCTCTTAACCTCTGAGCCATCTCTCCAGCCCCATTAATACTGTTCTTGAATGCCTTTTGGATAGATATTCTGGGTAGTCAACTTGGGTAAAGATAGAAGACACAAACACATGTAAATGGGAATAATCAGCGTTTACAGTACATTTAGTCTTCTAGAATGAGGTATTGGGGACAGAGGAGTGACTGACTAAGTAATTGTTTCTGGTAGTTTAGTTAAAAAAATGCAGGATGAAATGTGATTAATAAATAGGAAAAAGAAAGTCAGATAAAAATGATTACATCCATCTATTCATTTATTTAGCATCTGTGCACATGGGCACCACGGTGTATTTATAGAACCCAAGGAACTTGTGAGAGTCAGTGTTCTCACAGCGTGGGTCCTGGGGATGGAACTCAGGTCCTCGGGCTTGGCTGCCAGTGCCTTCACCCACTGACTCACCTCATGAGCCCCAGTTTTTTTCTCCTTTTTTTCTTTCCAGGATGGTTAATGTGGCCCCCATGTAGTTCAGGCTAGCCTTAAACCATTCTATCCCTCAAGTGTTGGAGACTACAGGCATGTAACCCTACACCCAACAAAGCAATACAGATATTCATTAGAAAAGAAAGACTCATAAATACGGTAGAGTTCTTTAATTTTTTTTTTGAGCCAAAGAGATTTGTTGGCATGGTGACTTCAGCAATCCATCTGTGGGGTTATCTGAAGAGAATCTAAAATAAATGGAGGGATTAGTCCAATTTATTTTTTTGGGGAGAGAAACATTCCCAACGTTTCAGGCTGCTTTGCTCGCTGGGAAACTTCTGGGGGTTTAAACGCAGTCCAGCTTTTCCTTGGCCACGGTTAAGCAATATTATCTGCTGGAAGGAGCTACAGATTGTGTTTTGACAGGATGCCAAAAACATGGCGCTGAATGTATCACCTTTCTAATCACGGAGCAGTTCCTTACCAAGACACTGCTCAGCCAGAACATCGGAACACAGTTTCATGAAGGGACTTCAACGTTAATACAGTTCTACACTCAAAATGACCTTTACCCCAGTCAGGTCATTAGTGGCTCCCTTCCCATCCCCCTCCTTTCAAAAATGTCCTGGTTTGGATGATACACTAAGCGGCCACCATGCCATTATCACCAGTCTTGGAGCCTACAAGAAGATGTGCACAGATGTAGCCTACAAGAAGATGTGCACAGATGTGGCCTCCTGCTCCCAGCCTCAGGAGACTGATGTGCCTCGTATACACACAGGCTGGACCCTTCCCTTGCCCGTCTAGAGAGTTCACATACCTACAGTGCCAGAGCAAAGGCAATATAGAGATGGTGGAATACAGGATGAAATGTCTCTGACCTAAAGTACTTAAAGATACGTATCATATTCTGCATCAGGAATGTCTCTGAAGGCCCACTCCCCCATGCTAATGACTGGTTCCTACTCTATGATACCATCGGGAGACAGCAGAACCTTTAGGAGATGTGACCTCATGGAAGGAAGTTGGGTCATTGGAGCTATATCCTTGGAGGACATATTGGGATGCCAGCTCCTTCGTGGCTCTCTGTGATCCGAGGCTGCCTTGCCCCACCATGTGGAGTCATATGGGCCTCACCGCCACATGCCCTAAATCAGTGGCTAACTGATAACCAACTGCCATCTCTGAAACATGAACCAAATGAAACCTGTCCTCCTTGGAAGTTATTATACAAGTGTTTCCTAGTGGGAATCTGACACACACAGTATGGGAATTGAGGGAACTCCGAAAATGGAAATATTGGCTCTGATTTAGGCAGTATGATGACAGAGCCCAATGAGTACTTGTATATGGGAGATGTAAAAATAAGGCCAATGGTTGCCTGAATGACATTTGATCTGGATGCATAGAGAAACTGGGACTCTGGTCAAGGAAACAAGAAATGCAAAAGCAAGCCTCTCTTTACTCTAGTCTCTCATTATTTCTGTGGTTTTTGGTTACTGGAAATCAACAGGATGGTAACTGGAAAGTTCCCGAAGTATACAACTCAATTCATATGTTTTGGTGTCAGGGATGCAACTCAGGCCAAGCAAGAGTTCTACCAATGAGCCCCGCTCCCGGGCCTTGGCTGTTGTCAGGGTGCGTTGCTCAGTCTCGTCCTGGATTTGCATTTCTCCTCTTTGAGCCTCTTAACTCCTGAGATCACGGGCATGGGCCACCGTGCCTGGGTCATATTTCATTACTAGTTATTACTAATCTCTTACTGTGCCTAGCTAGTGAAGTCATCTCTACCATGCTGTACCCATGACTCACTTCTCTCGCTGCCGTGACCCCTGAGGGGAGCATCTGCTGAGCTCCCAGGTACAAAGGACATGGCCCATCATGATGGGGAAGGCATGCTGCTCAGAGTGGGTTAGTTCATGAAGGGAACATGGCAGAGTCAGGATGGAAGCAAGGCTGGGGAATAACACACAAGACCCACCCCAAGTGGCCTATTTCTTGAAGCTTGGCCTCACCTCTAAAGACTCCACAGCTTCCCCAAACAGTAAGTAGTTTGGAACTCGATGCTCAAACTCAAGCCCACTGGTGGTGTAGGAGGTCCTTCTGTTTGTGTATTGATTTCATTGGTTAATGAATAAAGAAACTGCCTTGGCCTAGTTGATAGGGCAGAAATTAAGTAGGCGGGCAAGACAGAACTGAATGTTGGGAGGAAGAGAGGCAGAGTAAGAGAGAGTTGCTGTGGAGCTGCCAGAATCAGAATCTTTCCCGGTAAACCACTGCCACATGGCGATACGTAGATTAATAGAAATGGGTTAAATTAATATGTAAGAGTTAGCCAATAAGAAGTTAGAGCTAATGGGCCAAGCAGTGTTTTAATTAATACAGTTTTCTGTGTGGTTATTTCGGGGCTAAACTAGCCGGGTGGCCAGGATGAACAAGCAGGCCCTCTGCAACACACTGCGACATTCTAGAATCAAAACACTTTACACACACACACACACATACACACACACAGATATGTGGGTTTGGTTATATGTGGATTCTGACATCTATCATGGGTCTCATCCCATATAGAAAAGATGGGGAAGGATAAGGTTAGGGAAAATAAAAGTTCCTAAATGAGAACTTGGTAGAGATTTCCATTAAGAAGAATGCCAACATTGTTAATATCAATGAATTGAGGAATGTGGGCAAAAAGGAATTTTGCTATGAAATTCAGGAGGAGAATTGAATTCAAACAGAGAACTGAATGCCACCAGGGCACGACAGAAGAAGTTGGATATTCTGTGGAAATAAAACTGTGAAGAGCCTAGCATTTGTTTGCCTATTTCCCTTTAAAATTGATTTCACTGTCTGTCTAATCTATCATCTGTCTATCACTCTGTGTGTATGTGTGTGTGTGTATGCGTGTGTATATGTGTTTACGCCACATAGAGTTCCAGGCACTTGTGAGCTGACTGACGCGGATTCTGGGAACCAAACTCAGGTCTTCCCGAAGAGCAGGAAATGTTCTTAACTGCAGAGCCATCTCCAGTCCGTGCTGACCAGTAACCCACCTCTACCTGCCCGTATGAGCATGCTTTACGTCTGAATGGTTCATTAGTTCCTTATTTTATTTTGGAATCTAACCGTAGCCCAGGCTGGCTTTGAACTTGAGGCAGTTCTCTCTCTTTAGCCTCCCAAGTTCTGGAATCAAAGTTATGACCTACCACGCCTGGCTTCTCGTGAGTATGCATTTCTTTTTCTAAGAACCCATTACTGTGCACCAGTAATCAGTCAGCAACACCGAGTCAGGTCCTTTGATCTGTTAAACTGGAGTTGAATTCCAACAAAATGCCAATGGAGCTGAAAATTAACTGCAATAGTCAACAGTGTAAAATCCTGTCATTATTCAGGAAGCCAGGTAATACATGGGCTCTGGTCCCCATTCATTATACAGAGAACAGGTACATCTGTACTGGGTCGTGCAGGTCTCTGCCATGATAAAGCAGCAGTGCAGAAAACTGAGGACTTAGTACATAGCATAGATATGAAGAGTGAGATTCCCTGCCAGGATATTCACACCTGCATAATGCTTACCAGGGTGGGCATCTTAGTCTTGAAGTCTGGTACAAAGCAATGCTCAGTGGTTTCTAGTCTGAGTGATTAGACAGTATAGTCAACCTTCTGCAGCAAAGGTTCTGTATCCTTTCAACTAATTGGAATCGGATTAAAATTATTTGGGAAAAGATAATGTTTGTGTTGAACAAGGACAGAAATTTTCTTGTCATTATTTTTTTTTGTATTATGTGTCTGTGTGTAGATATGTATGTGTCTGTGAGTGCGGATGCCTCCCAGGGGCCACAAGCTGCAGATCCTTTGAAGTTGGAGGTGCTGGGAATAGAACTTATGTCCTCTGTAGGAGCAGTACGCACTCTTAATCACTGAGCCATAACTCCAGCAATTATCTTATTGCCTAAGCACTAACGTACAGCAACTGCTTACAGAACATTTGTTTTATTTTATTTGTGGTGCTGGGGTTTTAACCAGGGGCCTTACAAATGCTATGCCTCTAGCTGTCCAACATTAGGTACTATTTTGCATTCTAACCATCTAGAGATGGTGGAAAAAGAGCATGTAGATTATATGGTAATGACCACCATTTAAAAAAATATTTATTTATTTATTTATTATGCATACACTATTCTGTCTGTGTGTGCCTGCAGGCCAGAAGAGGGCACCAGACCTCATTACAGATGGTTGTGAGCCACCATATGGTTGCTGGGAATTGAACTCAGGACCTTTGGAAGGGCAGGCAATGCTCTTAACCTCTGAGCCATCTCTCCAGCCCATGACCACCATTTTATAGAAGGAATCTGGACCTCTGTGGGTTTGGTAGGGGGTGTGCTTGTGTGTCTTGAAAACAGATGGTTAACATGACTCGGTATTCCTCTTTTCCTTTTATTTCTGTATCTGCCAGGCCTAGTTAACACTGGAATCAGAAGCAGTGTGGGGACAGAGGTGCACTCTCCTGTGCCTGCGTTCTAAAGGGTCAGTGCAGGTCAGAATTCGGTTTCCTCTCTAATTGTCAAACTCAAGCAAAATGATCCACTAAAAGTGGGTTATGGTCGCCAGTTACAGAGAAGCTCAGATTACCTGCTGGATTGTGGTGGTGGGGGCAGTGGTCCTTCCTGTGTCATCGAGTTTGGGACACACAGCTGAGAATGTGGATGGAGCTGAGCTTATCTGTGAATAAATAGCCGTGGCCCTTCATTTTCCAGCAGGAGAGAGAAACTACCATGACCCGAGACGGCTCACACGCTCTCTCATTCCCCGTTTACAGGAAGAGAAGACACTTAGAAAAGATGCTAAGAAGTCTTGTGGCCCAAGCCTCCTTGGAGAAGTCACATGTTTCATCATCCCTGGTGGATTTCCAGAGGGCTCTCTTCTCTCCTTTCATTTCTCCCACTCTGATCCAAGCTCCACCCTCTTTTTTGAGACAGAGTCTCACTTCTGGCTTTTTTAGAACTCACTATATTGACCAAGCAGACCTCCAACTCACAGAAATCCTCCTGCTTCAGCTGGAGTACTGGAAAATAAAGGTATAAACCACCATGCCCTGGCTCCATGCAGATGTTCTAAAATATCTGATGTCAAGGTTCTAAGATCTGAGAATATAGCAGTAAGAGAAGCTCTCTGAATGGATGGATAGATCTCACTATGTCAGATGTGCAAGTTGTCAATTCCGGTAGCAGGAAGTGCCCTGAAGGTAAAGAAAGCATCTGAAGGGACAGGAGGCGATGTGGGCACGACTCTAGGTGGAACTGGGGATGGGCATGTTGGGAGCGGGAAGGAGAGCAGACTAAGGAGGCAGCATTGTTAGAGCCTGGGGCAGGACGGTAGCGAGCTTGCTGGGCTCACAAAGGGCAGAACTGCAGCTGCCCAGGTAGGTGCGCTGCCCAGGTGAGTGGGTACCTGTCACAGGTGTCCTGGGAGATTGGGGGGACGACACACTCAGGAGGAGGGCAGAGATGGTCACGACAGCAGCACAGCTGTGAAAGCAGATGGGGTGAGGGCAGCAAGAGGCCAGCAGAGGCCAATGGAATGAGAGGGGCACCGGGAATCTGGCCTGGCAAGGGCTCGGTTACAGACACGATTCCCTCAGCCCCACGAAAGGAAGCAAGCAAACCAAGGAGGCAGTGCCTGGCTTGCTTAAATCTGATAAGAAGCTGCCAGCTGGGGACAATAAAGGCAGAAGAAAGCCTGGAGCTGATGCCTCTCATACAATGAGCCCTGTGATTGCCTGCTTTCATCAGAGACATGAATCAGCTCCCGTGAACGATAAGAATCACGTTTTAAGAGTAACGAGGTGAACTGGCTTGCTCATGTAATGTTTATGCAGAGTGGATCCGTGGGAACAAAGAGAATGTAGACAAAAGTAAAACACCTACCCACATGAGGGCAGGTGAGACCATTTCTACATTACCTATCTGAAAGTGACCCCAGTGACCTGCCCACACAATAGGCTATGTTGACTGTGGCTCAGAATAAGACATAAATCTGTCTGACTGCGATCATGTGATTTTAGGATGATGGGCTATTGGGAAGGAGGTGGTAAAGGTCAGGCCAGAACCCCGCCCTCTCCCCCCACACCAAGTCCATACAGTGAAGGCTTAGCCCCAGCCTGAGAGGCGGTCAGAGGTTAGAGGATGCTAGCTAGGTACTGGTGATGTGGGATTGGGATGCCCCCTTCTTCCCAAGTCTCTTTTTATTTTCCAGTTGCCACACAGTGAACAGGACCCCTTCAAATTTTTTTTGTCACAATGTACTGTGCTGTTGTAGGCCCAAAGGTAACAGGGCCGTGTGAGTATACATGGAAACAGTCAGCTGAAGTAAACCTTTCCACCGATGAAGCTGGTTGCCTCAGGCATTTTGGTATAGTAGGGGGAAGATGCTACTATGGGAATAAACACAAAGGAAAAAATATATATATATATAAAAACTATAAATTCTGCTGCCTCCGTCTGCAGAGTCAACCAAGTACAGATAAAAAAAAATTGGAGAAAGCATCTCCTTGCATCTGTCCTAAATGTTATTTACCAAATAATAAGAACGCTTAAGAGCTGCTTGGCTAACACTTGCATGGCTTTACGTATCATAAGTAATTCAGGCTTAAATGGGAAGGTGTGCACAGCGGGTATTTGAATATGATACCACGTTAGGTAAGGGACTTGCGCATACTCCCTGAGCAGGTGACTACTGGGGTAGGGTTGGCCCTAGAATCTGCCCCCTATAACAACTAAAGCCAATGTATGTGATATGGGCTTGAAGGATCTATGGCTCATGGGTTCTGGGTGAAGGGCATAGCCAGTTAAGGGACAGAAGTCTGGTTTCTAACAGGCTCTTCTCTAACTACCGAGGCAGCAAAGCCAGGATGAACATTTACCAAATGGCTTTCCAGTGCTTCACACACCCTCAGTTCCTCTTGAAAAGGGGCTCGTTTTGTTTCTGGATTTTTCTAGGACCCTTAGTCCACAGCAAGGTTCATACTAGAAGACACTGTGGTTGGGAACAAGCCTGGACTGGTAGAGCCTGGGACTGAGTTGGTTGCAGGACCTAGCTCTTAGCAGCTCACCATCCCCAGTCTGATCTGTCCTTCTAGAAAGGCTATCAGAATCTATTGTACCTGGGATGGGTGCTTAAGCTCCTGGCCACCTAGGGCTTCCCACTGCAAAGTCTTACCAGGGTCCCTACTTCTCCTGGTCTTCCTGTTAGTGCCTATACAGCTCTCTTGAGGTATCTGATAGAGTCATTAAGCCTTCATACTAAGAGCTGATAGCTTCACGATCTGGTTTTTCTCCAACTAGCCAATGGGCTCTGATTCAAGCAGGCTTCATAAGGGAACTGAAAAGGTCAGATCGGGGCACAGGAAGCAGAATCTGGGAGTATAGTCAGGCTTACTTTCGAATCAAGACAATTCTACTGACCCTCGGTCTCCTTTCCCTTCCTTCCCACCCACAACTCTAGCAGCTGGTCTGGTGCTCTCCAGCTGTAACTGATCACCTTCTGCAGGACCTGAGGAGAGGTAAGGAACGGGAGGGGCGAGGACAGGTCCGGTGGAGATGGATAGAGCTGAGGCCTGTGAACACGGTACTCAGGCAACTGGAAAGCCAGAGGAATGTTTGGCTTGGAAGGAGGAGTGAGTAAATGTTACGGTAGCTCAATAGCTTGCTACCAGTCAGAACTGTGAGCTTGTGCAATTGCCTTGTGGGGGTGAAACCAGGTGTGTGGTGTTGGGGCTGTGGATTTTGGAGGGAGCTGTAGTAATCAGCAAGTCACTGACGTATAATCTGCTCACACTTCTGTTCTTAGAATGAGGACCTTGTTTGGAGATGCTCCCCCATTACAGCCTGTGCTACATACCAAGTATCTGATGGTCCACCATCTGCTGTGCTGTGTGCCGCTATGCCATGCTTCTGTGGGAGGCCTGCTGTGCTGCAGCTGTTCAGTGGGTGTGCCTTGATTCGAATACCTTGCAGAGGGCCCAGAACTGATAGTTTAAATCAATCCTCAGTTACTTGTCTGGACCTATCTTTTAGCCTATGACACGTGTGGAAAGAGAGAATTGAACGTCTGAGAAAACCAAAGATAAAGGTGACTTTGCAGGTGACTGTCCATTTTGAATCATATGGAAAAACCAAGGTCACTGAGAGAGCATAGCATCCGGTTCTGTGTGGAAGTATCCAGTTCCTGATGATGGGAATGCTTCTTGGGGGAGAAGCTGATCTAGGTCTTACAGGTATGTCAGGGCCCCCTTTCTGTAAAAAGGTTTTTTTTTTTTTTTAGTTTTAATTATGTGTCTGTATGTGGGCACACACATGTGAGAATGTGTATGTGAGTTCAGCTGCCTGTGATGTCAGTGGTGTTGGATTCTCCTGAAGCGGGAGTCAAGTCACAGGCACCTATGATCTCTCCAGCGTCTTCACCGCTTTGTAAAGATATACAATCTTGTTATGTTTTCAGCGGAAAGAGCTTTGTGTGTCAGTAATGAATATAATCTGAGTACATCACTTCAGGCCTACACTTTCCTTGAAGGCCCTTGCCCCTTGAAGAGATGGCTCAGCAGTTAGGAGACTGTACTGTTCTTGCAAAGACCCGAAGTTCAGTCCCCGGCATCCGTGTTGGGCAGCACACAACTTGGTGCTTAGTGATGCTGGGTAGCAGAATCCATAGGATGTGTAGCCTATTGGGAGGGTGAACTTTAGTTCCCTGACAGCTTGATCTCAAGGGAGACTGTGGACCTTAATCGGTTTTCCTCTTGTCTTTTACTTCCTGCCCATGAAATGAGGGCTTTGCTTTGCCATATGATCCTGTCTTGCCACAGGCGGCCACGAGCCAAAATACCCCTCTCTTGTTGTAGGCTGGTTATCTCAGCAAGTTGTCTGACACAAGGACGGAGGTCTAGTGCTTGGAGTGGATGGAGGTTCAACCCCTAAAGGTGATGCTGGATGAGATACAAACTGACATTAAAGCTAACGGCAAGGCCATGAAGCTCAGGGGGAATAGACTGGTGTGCTCATCATTAGGGAGGGAAACTGCTCTGTTAGATGCACTCGACAGGAGCATGCGCGATAGACGTGCTCCAGGTTTAAAGGTATCCACGGATATACTGTTAATTATGCTCACAGGGCTGGGGACATGGCTTGTCAGGGAGAGTGCCTGCTGGAAGAGCGAGAGGACCAGAGCTTGGATCCTTAGACCCCATGCGAAAGCTTGGTGTGCTGTGCATGTCTGCAACCCCAGAGTTGGAGGGCAGGGACATCCGGATACTGGGCCAGCCAGCTTAGCAGAAGTGCTGAGTTATGGCTTCAGCGAGGGACCATATCTCACAACCTAAAGTGGAGAAATGAATAAGGAGACACCCATATGTTGACCTAGGACATCCATATAGGCTTGCATGGACCCCTGCACAGATGCACAGACCAGCCCCACCCCCCAAGTAAAATAATATGAAATTCAGTACATAACCCTGCAGATTTATATTCTCTTTGCTTGGATGAAGGCTTCACAGTGCCACTGCAGTGACTTATCTTACAAGACTTGGCCGAGAAGCCTCAGCTATCTGTGGCCTTTTCTGGTGAAATGTGAGCCTGCGATTTCTGGGGTCTTATCCATGCCGTATTATCTCACATAGAGACAGATTTCTGGAAGCACATGTATCAGAAATGGGACAACCGTTTAGCCTGGCTTTGTTTGGATTTGGCTGCTTTATTCTGATGTTTTGCTTGAGCTGTTAGAATGTATGAGAAATGGCCCAATGCCCTCGAGCTACCCCTGGGACAGGAGGAAGGGAGCAGGGAGGCACAGTCAAGAGAGAGGTCTGAGAGGGTGGGGAGGAGCAGCTGCCAGAGCGGGAGCTCTGTTCTCCCAGAGACGCAGAGCTGTGTACGAAGATGTGCAGGATCCAGGGAAGCACGAGCCTGTGTTTTCAATGCTGTGATGTGCTGCACGAAGAGGCTCCTTAGTGCTGTTGTTGGTGTAGCTTTATCTGAGCTACATGTCCAGCCATTGCATGAATAGCAGCGGCAATGGTTTCCTATACTCCCACTTCCTCTTTCACTTTTCCTGTTTTCTGAAAAGCTCTCTGGCCTGCGCCATTACAGCGTGGCCGCGGATCTCTATGACTGCTCAGGGAGCATTGCTGGCTGGAACAGGGCACTGTCTCTGCGATCTTTACTTTCATCAGAGCAAGAATTACAAAGACATGGATTTATGTTTTCAGGACAGCGGGGCCTGGGTTGATGTAGCTTTGCCCTTTGTCCCCAACTCTATTCTCTCAGAGGCCACCTGCAGCTGTGGTTTGTAAATGAACTGCTAACTGACATCTAAAGGGAAAATCCTTCCAAATCCTCAGAACCCCAAGAGCTGGCACCATGAGAGTCAAGGAGGGCAAAGGAAGGATGTTTTACAAATGATTTTTATGCACAGCAGTGCTTACCTCTAACCCCAGCACTTGGGTGCAGAAGTAGGGGAATTGTAAGTTTGAGACCAGCCTAGGCTTCCTGACAAGACCCTGTTCAAACCTGTTCAAACCAACAGCACATAGCTGCCTGATTCAGCCTCTCCCCAAAAATCTAAAAGCCATGAGGTCATGAGAAATGGTTCAATCCAAGGCCCCCTGCACTGACTGTGTTCTAAGCTTGGCTCTTACTTGCATTTTGGTTATTATATTGTTGCAGGTATAGACTTATTCCAACTCAAGATGGAGGTGCTAAGACAGAAAGCGGGGGGATTGTAACAGGCTTGTATCTCAATCGGACTGTAGGAACAGTGAACCCCAAATAAGAAGGGATGTCCCTCGGAATCTCATGCTGGGAAAAGGTCAGCTCTGGGAAAGAGAGTCTACAGTTCAAACAACTTGTTGGACCAGCCCCATAGGAAGAACCCGAAGCCCAGCCAATGATGAGTGAGTGCTGGACAGGACCACACCCTGACCGGGACCACTTAGATGTGTTTACCCTTGACTGTCTATTTAATGTCACTTCTGGACCCTGAAGATGAAGATGGGACTGGAGAGTCACTGGATCTCTCTGTCTCTCTTCCCAGTGAGGCTACAGTGAAGACATCTCTTTTTTTTCTGCTTTCCACTTCATAGTTATTTTGGTTCATCTTAGAATTCTTATAATGAAAAGAAATAACATCAAAGCAAGTAGGAATGGCTTCAACTACCCTGAGAGGAACCGAACTCGAGAGACCTCAGTTAATCATGAATCATGAAAACATTTCTTCCTCCCCTCCCCCTTCCCCTTTCTTTACAGAAGCACCTGGGTTCCATGTCACTGCTGGAGGAAATGGGAACATTATAAGGATCTCTGCAGTCTTTGTAATTTCCTAAAAATCCACAATTCTTCTTCCTCCCCTCCCTTCTCTTGGGATCATCAGATCTAGCTGTGTGGTGTGGACTGTTCTAGAACTCACTTGTCTCCAACTCTCAAAGGCCTGCGAGGAGTATAGGCCTGCATCACCGCACCACATCCAACCGCCTTTATGCTGAAAATAAAATGTTTAATATCAAAGGTGACAGGCGGAAGCTTTACAATGAAATAACAAAAGCAAACATTTACAGTCCCATGAGCCTCTGGCCACAAGTGGCACTGTAGAGAGGAGAAAAACAAAGTTCTCTTAAAATGTTTTGGGGTGGGAAGGTGGGTTCCACAATGGGATACAGAAAGCAGATGAAAAGATACTGGTAAACCGGGAAGAAGAGGTATGGAAACAGTGTGTACAGCAACACTGTATCGGCAGAGAGCAGAAGAAGCACCTGTGGCTGCACCGCCATTGATTTATCCTTAAAACAAGTGTAAGATGGTTTCAGTTGCCAATGGGGCAAGGTCGCGGAACTGCTCATTTTAGTTCTGTTTTCAATCGAGGACACTGAGTATCCAAAAGGTGAAAATCACTTTGAGGGGTGTAGCAGAAATTCAAAACCTCAGGCCTTGATTTCACCACCTGGAGCTAGGAACGCTTGGAACATCAAAGGGGCTTTAGAGAGCTGCTTAATATCAGTGTTAATTATAGGTATGGTTTTCAGCTGAACTGCCATTGTGACTCTAGATTGACTGACTAGCTACTCATGTGCCTGCCTATCTAGTATCTATCGATCTTTCAGAGTAGAGGAGAAACTTATTTTACAGTCATTTAAAGTTATCATACAGAGTACTGATTTTCATATGACATTCCCCATACAATATACTTCATTTTTTTTCTTTTTTTTCTTTTTTTTTCCGAGACAGGGTTTCCCTGCAGTTTCTAGAGCCTGTCCTGGATCTAGCTCTTGTAGACCAGGCTGGCCTCGAACTCAGAGATCCGCCTGCCTCTGCCTCCCGAGTGCTGGGATTAAAGGCGTGTGCCACCACCGCCCGGTTTATACTTCATTTTTTAACCCTTCTTCCCTGTCCCCTATTCTTCCTGCTGGACCCTTGTCTAATGTTTTTTTGTTTGTTTTTAAATCATTTTCTGAGGACTTGGGTTAACATGGTTGGCAGAGTATCTGCCCGGCATGTACAAAGCCTTATGTTTGAGCTAAGCACCCTGTAAACGATGTTCTGTTGAATGCCTGCACCCCAGCAATCCAGAGGAGGAATCTGGATCAGAAGTTCAAGGTCATCCTTGGCTACATAGTGCATTGGAGGCCAGCCTCGATCAAAGAGTTTCTTTATTTTACAATGATGTCTATGGATAGAAAGGAAAATGGTAAGATTTTAGGTGCTATATTTTCAGATCAGTATTTTTATTTTTTTAATCTGGAAATTTTATCTGACAAGTCATGGCGTTAAAGAACCCTAATTGACTAATTTGTGTTGTCTGACCTTTGTAACTGGGTCATCTCATGTCTTTGCTTCCCGGTTCCATAAAAAGACCTGTCATGTCAGGATTAAATTACCATAGGACGTTTCTTTTGACTTGGCACAAGGGCAGAGAGACCCTTGTCTTTTTCACCAGCCACAAAGCAGCATTTGCTACCTGCTTGGTTTACATATGGGTTGGCAGAAATTTCTTTTTTCTAGTCAGGTTGCCTGACAGAGCTGTGGCAAACGGGGACTGGACATTTGATCTTAAAATCTATCCTACTATCAACACAACAAAATGAGATAGGAAATTTTAAACCCAGAGGGTGCTTCCTATTTTATAGGCTATTTCTTTATTCATTTACATTTCTATTTCGAACACCTTTAAACAGCCATTTCACTGGCAATGCAACACCAGAGATTGTGGTAATAATATGTGGGCAGAACATTTTCTTTTCTTTTTCCTTTTTTTCTTTGTTTTTTTTTCCTTTGTTTTTTTCAAGGCGGAGAGTTAATGGTGTGGCTTTGGCTGTCCTGAAACTCACTCTGTAGACCAGACCCTCCTGGGACTCAGAGAGGTCCTCCAGACAATTTCTCTTTATAAAAGAGAGGTTTTCAGAAACTTTTAAGGAAGATACAGGTTTCAGTGTGGTATGAGCTAAATTAATGAGAGTAAAGAATAAGGAAAAATTTCCCAGGCTTCTCAGGATAGAAATAGACTTCGTTAAGTTACTTTAGAGTATACTTTATCTTTAAAAAATTTATAGATAATTATAGAAATAATTTGAGAGCTTTCATTGTCATGTACACCTACGAGATTTGGTCACAGTGTGTAAACTTAATTTTCCTAAAATGTTAATGTTTTATCATCATCATCATCATCATTCTGTACGTTTATGTGCGTGTGTGCACATGTGTGTGTATGTGTGCACACACATGTGTGTTTGTGTGTAAATGCCCTGGGGTCTGTGTGGAGGTTAGAGGACAACGTTGTGAAGTTGCTTCTATTGTTCCACCTTTAAGTGGGTCCCCAGGGTCTAACCCAGCCCTTCAGTCTTTCATGCCCTTTAGCAAGCGGCTGCCTGCTGCGCCGTCTCTGCCATTCTTATTTTTTAACTGCAAGATGAAGATAATATCACATACATGCCATAGAGCATTTGTTAGGATGTCATGGGATGATCATGCAGCTGGTTCACAATGTGTGTGTGTGGAGGTTAGCTATGACCATTATCAGCCACTAAACCGGACAGAGCATTGAAACCCAAGCCACAGTGGCAGCTTTCCGACGTGTAACTTGAAGATTGCATTCCCACTAATCTTTTCTGGGCTTCACGGCACTTCCTGCCACTCAGAAGCCCCATGGGGCCCCTTCACTATTTGCCTATGGCAATCCTCCCTGGGCAAAGGTAGAGGGGTCCTGGGCTGGCTATTAAGGCATGGACACTCCACTCTCAAGAGATGACTTTTATACTTTAGAATTGCCGGGTGAGGAGATGAAAACACCTGGTTGTTCTCCATATTTTAAATTGTGCTTGTGTCAGCCAGAAAGAATGTTTGCACTCTCATGATTTTTTAATGCTTTGGAGGAATCCCATCTCAGGTGCTCCAAAGACAAAAGGGGAACCTAATGCAAAGTCTTCTGAGTTTATCAGCCAACTTTCTCTGATAGAAAATAGACCAGGACGGGGGTTATATCACAGGCGAGTGGGCTGCCCCAGAAATGTTGCTCTTCCTTTCCTTTCTTTTTGCCTAACTTTCCCAAGGTGTGTCTAAGCAGATGTCCTGTCTTATGTGGAGAGATTCAAAGACAGAGACGTCATTAGCAGAGAGCAGGAACCCGGCCAGGCAATAGCCAGACATATATTACTTGATTTTTATCTTGAACAGAACACAAAGGGGCTTTGTTCAGAAGGCTTCTGTTTGCTATCTGGTCGTGAGCTTCTGAACGTTCCCCAGCTGCTTTATTGGAAGTTTATTAATTAACTTAGTGCCTGGCAGGAAGAAACGACTCTGAAATCGAAGACTTCAGTAAGTCTGGGATGAGACGCTCTATTCTAACCTCACTTTACATACAAAGAAATTCGCATTAAATTTATAATCATGAAGTTCATAGAGCATCCTGTAGGTGCAAAGGGCTATTTTCAGAAGACCTGGGCCTTTAATCCTGATTTTGTGTCCACTTGGAGCCCTAATGCCTGCTGCAACCATTATCCCCTGCTCCTCTTCCTCCTCTTCCTTCTTTGAAACAAGGTCTCCTGTATAGCCCAGTCCAGTCTTGAACTTGTAATCCTCCTGTCTTACTTAATTAGCCTTTGAAGTGCTGAGATTATAGGTATGTTCAGCTATTGATTTTTCTTTTTCTTTCTACACACTTATTACCATGTTTCTGTGTTTGGAATGTGACCGCATACAGCTGTGATGTCATAGTTCACCTGAATATGATATCATACTCAGGTTATTGGCATCATCAGTTGTCAGTCTGGGCTCAGAGGTAGAGGGGCCTGCCGAGATGCCAGCTTGCCTAGCTAAAAAGAAAACCTACCCTTAAATGCATATCTTTGCATTGGTGTATTCTGTAAGAAGTAGGCTCAATCCATCACTGTGCGGAGACATCAGGGTTTATTTGGGTCACCAAGATCTACTTTTACCAAAAATATTTAGATGAATGAAGCAAGAGCGTTTTTTTCTCAGACATGAAGCTAAGTATCTCATTTTTTTTTTCATTTTACTTTCCTAACATAGCTCTGATCTTAGTCAACAGTGACTTATATAAAATCTTGGACAGGCTGATCAAGCTCTGCCCACCTCCTCCCCTCCCCCCTCCCATCCTCTCAGCCTGTGCCGTCGTTCACTGTTCCGTGCTCTACTCCTGTGAAATCCACCTTCTTCAGACTCCACATATGAGTGAGAACATGTAATGTCTGTCTTATCTCACTTAACACAGGAGGAGGGAAAGCTGCAAAGCCCTAGTGTCCCGCAGGCTGCTTGTAACATAACAGGGATTGCATACTTCAGAGCAGGCATTCTTTGGCTGGTTTGTTTCATTTTGATTTGGTCTGGTTTCTTCAAGCCAGAATTTCTCTGTAGCCCTGGCTGGCCTCAAGCTTGTTTTGTAGACCAAGCTGGCCTTGAACTCAGAGATCTGCTTGTTTCTGCTTCCCAAATGCTAGGATGAAAGGCGTGAGCCACCAAGTCCAGCTCAGATGAATATTCTTACCATGGAAACAATAATTGTTTGGGGGGGGGTGTAGTAGATAATATTGTCACAATTGATAACACAATATGCGTTTGTATCAAAGCGATAGAGAGCATCCCACAGACCTGGAGAGTCATTAGAAGTTTATCCAATCTAAATTCAGAGTGATCTGGGTGACTGAAGTGGATTATGAGCTCAGGGAATGCCTGATTTTCTCATAGATAACTAGAAATTAACAAATCAGTGGAAGCATAAAGACAGGTCACTAACTCCCTGATACACCATGATCTGAGCAGACGCCTTCCTTCCTCACCACCTCATCATGACTAAAAGGTCCCTACGGCTACTTACAACTGATCTCATCTGCGTGACTCCCCTGTGTGGCATAAGCACCCTCTGTGGACTTTTGCTTATGGTTTGGCTGAGCAAATATGCATCAAGAGGAAGACTGGAAGAGAGAAGATCAATAGAACATCTTGTTGGACATGCTGAGGGCTAAAATGGACAGACATAAAAACCGAACTCTTAGGAATGACAGCAGTCTTAAAAATAATAGCAGATGAAAAAAAGAGGGCGTTCTTCTGGAGCGAGGGTGTTTAGCCAACATCGAATCTGTTGGGAGAATGCGCGATTAAAGAGCAAAGGCGGAGAAGTCAAAGCGGGAATCTCCGTCTTGTTCACTAACCCAAGCAGGCTGACCTCTATACACGGGGGACCTCAAGAAGGCAAAGTCGCTTCTGATGACCCGATGTGAGTCCACGTTTTAACATGCTAGTAAATCCTATGAGAAGAGATTTATACAGGAAACTATTTGCTTCAGGGTGAGGAAGAAGCTACTAGAAAAAAAATTCAACAAGAAATCCCAATACACCAGCACTGAGAAAAGGGAAGGTGATGTGGTGGGGACTGGGGAGGACAATGGGCAAAGAACCACATAATAGAAATTATGGATTCTTTCAGAAAGAACAAACCAATGAGCTAGAGAGACCGTGAAATGTAATACTGGGATCTCCCATGCTGTGTTCCTAAATATCAGACAGATTTGCTCAGAACCCTCTGTAATGATTTCCTTACTTAAAGCCGTTTGCTTTTCCATAATGTTTGGTTAATGTTGAGTTTGGTGTTTAAGAGTGAAGCCAACAGCTGCCTTGTGTGAA
Organism: Arvicola amphibius; assembly: GCF_903992535.2. Taxonomy (NCBI): domain Eukaryota; kingdom Metazoa; phylum Chordata; class Mammalia; order Rodentia; family Cricetidae; genus Arvicola; species Arvicola amphibius. The sequence goes on from NC_052064.1 coordinate 17,548,118, forward strand.
AATCTGGCACGGCGCCATCTCTCCCTCACCTGGAGCAAGTCACAGAGCATGGAGTGGCTCACCCAGAGAGCTGCAGGTGGATGCTGCACGCACTCAGGACAGGGGAGAGAGGGTGCAGTTGTCTCTGAGCTTTTCACTTGCTGTCCCTGTTCTGGGAGGGTCTCATATGCAGGGGACTCCTGTTAAAGCCCCCTGGGGTCAACTCAGAGGCTGGGTGGAATGATATGGGACACCCTTGTAGGTACCACCCATTTCCTAATAGGTATGCTGGCTTCCAGCAGAGACCCCCAGAGACCCCAAATACTACCTCAGTATCATTATTTACTGACAGGTAGGAATCACTGCACAGCGACAAGAGATAAATGAATGAAAGGCCTTTAAAACGCCGTGGTCATCAAATACCAGATGAGGCCCCAAGGCCAGAATGTTGTGGATCAGGAGTTCCCTACAACCAAGCTAAACCCAGGAGGGTTTGAGATGGGCGCACAATGGTAATAACCAGGAGATCTCTTGCCACAACCCCCCATCAGTTCAGACATTCCACAGCCTGCCTAGCAGAATCCTAGCATTCATGCATAGTTGGCCAACAGTCACAATGTTGGTGGTCACAAGTGAGCAACAAATTATCAGCTTCTATCTGGGTTACCGGAGCTAAGGCTTCTGGCCTGTGGGTTATGATAGCGTTGTCTAGGTAACTTCTTAGGAGCTGGGAGACCGCTTTTGCTAAAAGCCATCGACTCTTTCTTAGAACCCATAGGCTAGCTAATGTATTATTAAAATGGGATAAAAGGCCTGGCATCCTTGTCCCCATATCGTGTCCCTTTTGTTGCTGTGACCTTTGAGCCAGACTCTATTCAGCTCAGCGTTTCGTCGTATTTTGTCCAAGACCGTATTAATACAGGGTAAAATCTTGTCCGCTATCCTTTGGAGTGGGTATGTTTCTCCCGCTCTTCTGCTTTCTTGCCAGCTCAGGCACCTACAGTCCCTCATCCTTATTATAATGGCAAACCAAACCATGAGGTCAAGACAAAGGTGCCAGCAGCAGGAGGGACTTAACAGCCCTGAAAATCCCCAAGCACAGGCGGGACATTTGGATGTTGGGTTCAGCAGCAGGAGGAACTCAGCAGCTGAAGCTTAAGTCACTTCCCGAGAGTCTGCAAAGCCTGAAGGGCAGAATGCTTGCTCATAAAAAGGAAAATACCTCCTGAAACTGTGCCTGTCACCAACCGATGGTTACTTTAGCCCGCTCTAAAAAAACCCCAAAACCCAAAAACCAACCAACCAACCAACCAAAAACCTAATGAAAGTCTGACACTTCCTTTGTCCAAGCAAACAGCCTGGTCACCTCTGGGCCATCTGGCTGAAGTTAGCCAGTGAATGGAGGCCCCAACCCAGACAGAGCCTTGCATGCTTTGTTTTTAGTGGGTGGGTGACTCTCATTTACACTCCTTCCATGTTACAAGATCCCAGAGTCTGGTTCCTTTTCCTGTCCCATATTTGGGCTTCTTATATATTACTTACTATTTACCTGGTATTAACTGGCAAGACTGGCTTTTATTTGGCAACCTTATTGTCTGAACTCTGCGGGTCTCCAGAGATGGGGAGTTGGCAGGGTCAGCGGTGAGTGTCTGCGGAGCTGAGAACTGCCGTGGAGACCCTGAAGACCACAAGTCACTGTCTGTTAGTGACAAAAGCCACAACCGTTCTGAGAGGTGACCAGGGCACAGCCAGTCAGAGTCTCCTTGCCACTTTATCTCCATACCTGTCCCCAAGGGGGAGGAGCAAGCTGGAGAGCCTCTCCTTCACAGTTTCTCCCAGGTTCAAGGGGACCACGCTCTAAATTATCTGCATGTAAGGACTGGTTTTGTCTGGCAGGCAATGCGACTGTTAGAGAGGAATGGGCCCAGCATCGGGGAAGTGTTGTTTGGAGGGTGAGGGTGGGGAACGGGGAACACCGGCAGACACACACTGATAAGCTGCAGGAGAGAGCAGACCTTCAAAACCACATGTACGGCACGACATTAAACATACAGAATGTTCTGTGACTGATATTTGAAAGACATTTTGAAGGCTTCGTGAATCACCTCTATTTCATTAAGCATTGTCTGACACTGCTCTCGGGGATTGCCTACCAAGAACTGAGTATCTCATCCACTCTCTGCAGTCTGGATATGACTGGTCGGGCTCACAGTGTGGAGCGGTTCATGCTAGCAGCGTTTCTCAGTTCGTCATGGCCAAAAATCTTTGTTCAGCTCCTTGGGTTTTTTTTTTTTTTTTTTTTTTTACGAATCCTTACGTCAATCGTTTACCTCTAGTTAGTAGGGGTTTTAGAGGTTATCACGCAAGCCTTCAGAAATTCTATAATGAAGGACAGTTACTGCGATTACATGTTTTTGAGAGGTTTTAGTATGAAGTGTTTGACTCGGATTCACGGTCCTCCTGCCTCAGCCTCCCAAGGACTGGAATTACAGGCATGCTTCACCACGCCAGGCTAACGCAGACATTGGTGCCCCCAGCACTAACACAGAACAATATGATATCCCGGTACGGGCATCTCTAGTTTACTCATCACTTATTAATATTTATTAATATGATATCCTGGGGTAGGCGTTTCTAATTTATTCATCACTATTTATCTTGACTCTTAAGTTGGTGGTGTTTTTGTAGAATTACTCTATTGGAGTGAGGCTGAATTCAGTCATAAAGTGAAACCCAGCTAAGATGGAGGGATTTTCTTGGCGCGCAATTGTTATTCAGTCACACACAGCGCAAGGCTGTATTACTATGCAGCTTCCAGTGCCATGGAAACGAGTTAAGCTTTCCCATGCCTCTGCATCGAAAATTTTGCCCGTAAAAATACAGTTCCCCTGCAAAATCATAGTCAAGAGGGAGGAGCTGTTTCTATATGGCAGGGTTTAAACTAATGAAATAAATCTGCTTTTTGTTGTAAAAAAAAACTTCATAAATGCCTAGTCAATGATACTAGTCCATCCATTTTTCTTTTCTTTTTCTTTTTTCTTTTAAATTTTAACAGGATATTTTAGGTCTCCTGGAAGAGTCACACCATGGCTACCTTGGAATAAAAAGGAATCAGGCTGACGCCAAGAAGCAGGTGTTTTTGGTTAGTCTCAGCCTGCTTGCTTTAGTCTCAGCCTGAGGAGGGCGGTAGCTGTCCCTGTGGAGTTTTAGCGTGGTGATGGAGGGAGGAGCATGTGAGAATGACGGGAGGCGTGGGTAGGGCCATGTGAGGAGACTGTCGTTCTATGTGGCAAGCAGGTGGGAGTTTGTTACTGTCAACCACGTGACTACAGCAAAGCCACCCACTTCCTGGACAGTTGCGGCCAGGCTGGGGCTCCTGGCTCACTCACCGGTGCTGCTTTGGATGGTCCTCACTGTGGTGGTTGTGCGGGGAGGGGAGGACGACCTCAGTGACACGCACTCGTCGTCCTGGGAGCAGCCCTTCTCGATGGCCCGCACATAGCTGTGGCTCCGCATGCGGAAGCAGCCAGGCATGGGCAGGTCCAGAGCTTCCACAGCCTGCGACTCCAGCTCGCTGAACACAGACTCACACACGGATTCGAACTGTCCGTTCACCTCCATCTCGCTCACCTGCGGGCACATACATGATCGTAAACACCTGGCTTGTCGTTCCCCACCAACTCCTCCCTCCCACTATCTGGAAACTTCATTCCCCGCAAGAGCAGCCTCGGTTATGTACCATTCCAATGTGTATTATTTCCTTTATGCCACAGATTATAAGTCAGTGGCATCCGGCTGATAATAAACAGACAACATTTTTTTAAAGATTTATTTATTTATTATGTATACAACAGTCTGCCTCCATGTATGCCCGCCCCCCAGAAGAGGGCGCCAGGTCTCATTACAGATGGTTGTGAGCCACCATGTGGTTGCTGGGAATTGAACTCAGGACCTCTGGAAGAGCAGGTGGTGCTCTTAACCACTGAGCCATCTCTCCAGCCCAACAGACGACATTTTTTAAGGAAGAGATCTTTGGGGATGGGAAGAGATCTCAGTATTCAAGACCTCTTGCTTTGTAAGCCAGAGGACCTGAGTCTGAATTCCTAGTACCTATAGTGAAAAGCGGGGTGCCTTAGGGTTTGAAGGGGCACCATGACCATGGCAACACTTTTTTTAAAAAAGATTTTTATTTACTTATTATGTATATAACATTCTGCCTCCATATATGCCTGCAGACCAGAAGAGGGCACCAGATCTCATTACAGATGGTTGTGAGCCACTATGTGGTTGCTGGGAATTGAGCTCAGGACCTCTAGAAGAGCAGCCACTGCTCTTAACCACTGAGCCGTCTCTCTAGCCCCATGGCAACTCTTATAAAGGAAAACATTTAATTGAGATGGCAGCTTATAGTTTCAGAGGTTCAGTCCATTATCATCAGGGTGGTGTCAGCAAACAGGAAGACATGGTGCTAGAGAGACAGCGGAGAGTTCTATATCTTGCAGGCAACAGGAAGTGAACTGAGACATTGGGTGGGGTTTGAGCATATGAGATCTCAAAGCCCAACCCCACAGTGAAACACTTCCTCCAACAAGGCCACACCTACTCCACATCTCCTAATAGTGCCACTCCCTTTGGGGACCATTTTCTTTCAAACCACCACACAGGGCATGCCTACATGCACCAGTAACAGAAGCATTGGACAAAGTATTGGGCGGCAGAGACAGGCAAATCCTGATAGCTCATGAGCCAGCCAGCTTAGCCAATCAGGGAGCTCCAATTTCAGTGAGAGACCTTGCTTTAAAAAATTCAGAGGCAGAGGCAGGCGGATCTCTGAGTTCGAGCCTGGTCTACAAGAGCTAGTTCCAGGACAGGCTCTAGAAACTACAGGGAAACCCTGTCTCGAAAAACAAAACAAAACAAAAAAAAACAAAAACAAAAACAAAAAAAATTCAGTGGAGAGCAACAGAGGAAGACTCCTCCTTGCTCTGGAGCACACACCTGCACACTTCTGTGCATGTGTTCTTTACCTCTCCTCCCAAAGGAGAGCAGTGAAGAAATTAGGATGGGAAGGAAGCTTTGGCCCAACACCTTCTTGATAATTCTATTTACTGTTTCTACTTAGCTTTTATTTTGCATTGCTGGGGACAGAAGCTGGGGATGGAAGCCAGGGCCTCTTGCTGGGTAAGCATTTCATCACTGGCTCTGTTCTTCAGCCCCTCCTTATGTGTACACGGGGCCAAGTTTATTGGCTTGTGGTCATGGTTCGTGCATTTCAGTGTAACTTTTTAGCAACTACTATTTCTGTAAGCTATTTTCCTTTGCCTTTTGAAGTGACTAGCTCATCAAATAATTTCAAGGTTGACTGAAGTTCACTGAATGCAGTGTTTGGAGCATACATTGCATACTTTTTTTTTAAATTTTGTTTTGCAAGATATATTCTGTACTAAAATAGACCAAGCCTAGATATGTCAGAATCTTAAAAAGCACTATCAAGAATTCAAACTACTTACAGGTTTCACTTTTCATAAAAAAATTAATAAACTTATTTTGGAGATAGGTTTTTAGGTTTTTAATGTAATCCTGGCTGTCCAGGAGCTCTCTATACAGACCAGGCTGGTATTGAATGCACAGAGATCCTCCTGCCGCTGCCTTTGGAGCCCTGGGATTGAAGGTATACGCCACTAGACTAGCCTCATCCATAATCTCTTTATAAATACATTCATGAAGATCTTTCATTCATAAAGACCTCTTTAGCAAAATCAGATAATTAAACAACAACAACAATAATAATAGATTTTAGCCTAATATTATAGTGCATGTCTTAGGTAGAGGCAGGTGAGTTCGAGGCTACATACTTTCTCTGACTATTCCTTTCAGGCAGGGTCTCTCTCTGAATCTTGTACTGTTATTTTCTTAGCTAGAGTGGATGCCAGCAAGCCCTAGCTACTCTCCTATATTTTTCAGTCCAGAGCTGTGGATACAGACATGTTCAGATTGCATGGCTGGTTACATGGGTGTGGATACAGACACATTCAGGTTGCACGACTTGTTACATGGGTGTGGATACAGACACGTTCAGATTGTACAGCTTGTTTCATGGGTGTTGGGATTCAAACTCTGACCCTTACAATTGAACATCAAGTACTCCTACATGCTAAACCATCTCATTAGCTCTCTGAATCTGTGTTTAAAATGATTATATACATATTTAATCATATATATATATATATAATGTGTATATATATTGGTGTGTGTGTGTGCATGTGCATATGCATGTGCGCACCACAGTGTGCCTGTGGACTTCAGAGAACAACTTGTCAGACTGGATTCTCTCTACCACGTGGGTCCAGGTATCAAACTCAGGTGTCTTGGTGGCAAGTACTTGCTGGACCACCTCTCTGGCTCAGCCACTGAGTCAGAATCTGAGGTTAAGGATCTGCAAGGGTTTGTTTATTTTATATGTGACTTATTCAAGCTTGAAATAATCTCAAAGCAATTTATCCATGTATGTGCTCCGAACTATAACTTGTTTGCTTTCTTCCGTCTCGGTTATTGCTGTAGCAAAACCCACAAAGAAATAGTGAAATAACTGCCCTTGTCAAGGCTGCAGACATTAACCTTGGCTGTCTGTCTTTCCCCAGGGTTTATACACCTTCTTTCCTAGTTTTAATAAAACTTGACTCATACAGCAAACATAATTTTGTGACTTGTTTTTATTTGACTGAATCATCTAGGCTAAACATATATTCTTAATAGGATTGTTCTTCTTACACAGACATAGAAAACCAAAGGAAATAAATGTCTAACTTAAGAAATAATAATAACCAAATATCCTTGGAAATACTAACAAAATTAAGAATGGACATCCCCAAGCTACCTTATAACCCTCCACAAGCATATTTTAACAACAACCCCAAGTCTAACCTCTACTTTATCCAATTTTAAAAGCTTTTCAACCAAGTGTGAATCCCTGGGCCCTATACTTTAGTCACTGAAAACAATACAGTACACAATACAATAAAAAAGAATCAAAACCCAGGGACTCCTGTACGCTAGGCAGACACTCTCATTATTAGAGACAACCCCAGCCTCTAAAACATAATTAACTTAAAAAGATTAAGTTACACTTATGTATGTATGTATATATATATATATACATATATGTGTGCATGTATGTTATGTGTGTGGGTGTGCATGCCAGAGTGTGCATGTGGTCAGAAGTAACCTTGTGGGAGTCAGTTCTCAGTACGTAAGTGTCAACTTAGAGTATCTTTAGATTGTATTGTGTTAGAAAGTTTTATTTTAAATGCCGTTACTTGAGTTTCATAAATCACTAAGTGGTTTTGGGCTTGCAATTGGGACACTTTCTTAAGTGGCCTTAAATCTACTTCTGCTGTTCTGTATTTTATATCTATGTGAAGTGGCATTCTCAGCACAGATGGTGGCACACTCAGAGAAGCACCAAATATACCCTTGCTCCTGCTATCAAATATTCAGCCAGGATTGAGGTTTTGCTCTGTAGACTAGGCTGGCCTCAAACTCATAGAGATCCGCCTGCCTCTGCCTCCCGAGTGCTGGAATTAAAAGTATGCATCACCACCACCCAGCGGGATTGAGTTCTCTTTAGCAACTTAAGCATGGCAATTCACTTTCATATTTAATAGTACAATATACATATCAAAGCATTGCTTTAAAATAAACTTATGCTTAGTCATCAGTAAATTTGTACACTTATTTTATATATGTTGCATAAAAAATTTAAGCATGAAGGGGTCATAAATTTAAAAAAGTTTAGGAAGTACACTTGAGTCTAATTCCTTGGTTTTTTAACATTTTACTTGGATCCTTCTTCTGAGCCTTTGGTAAATAATGTCAGATTTTAAATAGGAAGAGTACTTCAACACTATTTTCTACATATATATTAATATGTACACGAAATACTATCTGAGAATAACTCACAAAATCTTCTTTCAGAAAAGTCAGTATGTATGGCTGAGTGACTTTGAAGAAGAAATTGTTCTCTGGATAATGACAACGTTGCAACCGTAGTAGGAAGTTCAAAATTGTCCTTAAAGATAATGTGTTATTTGACAGATGAATATAGTGCTAGAAAAAATGATGTGTTATTAGAACTCCATTAACGATGGTCGATCTTTCTGTCTTTTTTTTTTTTTTCTTAACTCAAGGCCAAATGACTACACCGTGGAATTGCAGCACTTGACCTGAAGACAGCATTAGTCTTTCCCAAGCCTGATATCTGACTAAGCTATCATTGGGAAGTGATGTCCCAAGGAAGGTCATACCCACAGCACAGGGACCTGAAGCGGCCAGCAGCACAGCACAGTGTCCTGCTGCAGGACAGGACACGTTTCCTTCTTCTGAAAACACCAAGGTTATAAAGTTTATAAATGTGTTCCCATCTTTTCACACTTTTATTTACTTTCTGAGGTAGGGTTTTTACTATCTAGCTCTGACTGTCCTGGAACTCACAGAGCTCTGCCTTCCTCTGCCTCCTGAGCATGGGATTAGATGCATGTGCCACTACACACAGCTGCACAAAAACTTTTTACTGATGCATTCTATATGTAATTTTGCCTTGATGACCCCATTCTACACTGTAGTACTTTTATGACTATGGTTTTGCTGGTGATGTCTACCTTAGGGAGAACCCCTCAAGCAACATTGCATTGGAAGCCTCCTCCATCAGCACCATCCTGAAAATTAGATGGTGCCTATCTGATAGGCTGTGAATTTCCCAGGATTCCCTCCTTGTGCCTGACTCACCTGCAAAGGGCATCTCTTCTCCTAGTAGACCATCAAGACCAGGAGCTGGGGATGAACATGTGGCCTACATTGCAGGATTTGGTTGCACTTCCTGTCGACTCCCAATGATCCCCGTGCCCCCCCCCCCCGCCCCGCCCCCGCCTCCGCCCCGCCCCGCCACTGCCCTCTCAGGTCTCCCTAGTAATGACGCATGCCCACTGAGGCTCGGATGGCTCTCACCTGGCTGATGGTGCTCATGGCGCGCATGTAGCTTTCATTTCTGGAGCGGAACTTTGGCGATGTGAGCAAGCCTGCAGGGTCCAGGCTGTCCAGGCTTCTGTTGATGGAGACTTCGCTCACGGCCCTCAGGTAACTGTGACTCCGGATCTGGAGTTTGGGTGAGTGTTCATTGGAGATCCTGGAAGAGACCAATGGATAATTGGCCCAGTGTTCGCTGGAGGGTCCTGGAGGAGTCATATTCCACAGGGGCGGTGGGAAGCTGTGGTTGCTGTCCTTGGTGCAGCACCCTTAACACCAGGACAAACAGCACTGATGTCTTTGGTTACTAAAGTGTCATAGCATACTCAGGAGAATAACCTGTCCTTAAGTTTCTATTCTTGCTTTCTTTTACATTAAAATTTGTTTTAATTGACATATAATAACTTTATATGCATAAATAGAGGTCGTGGTGTGATATTTTAGTGCATTTTTTTCTTTCTGAGACAGGGTTTCTCTGGTAGCCCTGGCTGTCCGGGAACTCACAGAGATCCACCTGCCTCTGCCTCCCGAGTGCTGGGATTAAAGGCGTGCGCCACCATCACCTGTCTAGTTCATGTATTTAATACATGAAGAGTGGATAAAGATACTTGACATAGCCATAACGTCAAATATTTATCTTCTTTGTACTGGGAACAATGAAAGTTCTCTCTCCTTGCTATTTCAAATGTACATTTTTCTGTTGTTATCCATAAGTACCTGACTGTCCTACAGAACATTTGAAGTTATTCTTCCTATTTAACCACACCTACGGCTGGCTTAGCCGTTCTGTCTTCCTTCCCTACCCACTCCCCCATGCCCCTGGCATTCTTTTCAGTTCTATGAAATTGGTTTCTAGGCATCCACACACAAGGGAGAGCAATCAGGGTTTGTCTTTCTGTGCACGGCTTGTTTCACTTCACATAACGCCCTCTGGTTCCATCCACATAGCCACAAGTGATACTCCTTAGTTCCTTTATGATAGCTGACTAATATTCCTTTGTGTATATGCACTGTGTTTTCTTTGGCCATTTTTCAATTTGTGAATTGACATACAGGTTGATTTTAGATGTTGGCTACTTGGATTGAATAATTGCACAATAAATATTAGAATGTTGATGTCTCCTCAACATACCAGTTTTACTTTCTTTGCATTCACATAAGCAGTGGTGGAATTACTGGGTCATCTGATAGCTTTGGCTCTACTTTATTGAGGGGCTACCATACTGTTTTCTGTGATGGCTGTATGATTTTAAATTCTCACCAACAGGGTGTAAGATATCCCCCTTTTCTTTTCATAAAAGGAAATTTCCCTCCCCCTTAAAAATAGTGTATAATGAAGCTCAGGCTGGCTCCTAGATTGCCATGTAGCTGAGGCTAGCCTTTAACTCATGATTCTCCAGTCTCCACATCCCAAATGCTAGGATTACAGATGTGTCACCACACCTGGCCTAGAAGGAAGTATTGTTTCAGGAAATCATTAAGGTTTGATGACATCAGAGAAACATTAAAACTCTCCTTAACCATGAAGAATCCCCCGATTAACACTCAGACACCCCAGGAGGAAGAAGCACTGACTGATCTATTTCAGAATTCTGTGCTAGGCTGGGCGGTGGTGGTGCACACCTTTAACCCCAGCACTTGGGAAGCAGAGGCAGAGGCAGAGGCAGGCAGATCTCTATGAGTTCGAGGCCAGCCTGATCTACAGAGCGAGTTCCAGGACAGGCTCCAAAGCTACAGAGAAACGCTATCTCAAAAAACATAAAAAACAAAACAAACACAACAAAAGAGAATTCTGGGCTTTGTAACCTCTCAGCTTTTCCTTTGTATGCATTCATTTCCACATTTTGTCTTTCACAGCAGGTAGGTCCAGTCCCTATCTGTACCTGTACCTGTCTATACATTAATCACTCACTCAATATGTCAATTATCTCTCTAACCTTTAATTCTCTAATATCATTGAGACTGAACTTAATGAAAAAAAAAAAAAACCCGAGATCCTAGCTGCTGAAGATGCACACATTTCTGAGTCTGGTCTATGAAGACACCTCCTCCCATACCTCGTACCCTGTGGTTTGTCCTAGAATGCACTATGACGGTATTAAGTAGGAAACTCTCATTGAAAAAGCCAAGCTAGAGATGGGGAGAAGATGGCTTAGTTGGCCAGAGGTCTTCCAAACAAGCATGCTGCCTAGAGCTTGGGTCCCTAGAACCCACACAGGAAGCTAGGCATGACTCACGGCACCAGAAGGTACCGTGTGGGAGAGAAGTTATTAATGGACTTACCCAGTGGCGCCTGCATGCTCCACTGCTGACCTTGTCAGACACGATGTGCCTACTGCTACAGTAGCAGGGCTGCTGTTGGGGCAACTTGTCACTTTCTGATTGACTTTGAGGACACTTCCCCAGGAGGAAACCATACCTGGGATAATGAACTTGGCCAATAGGCTGTGGCTGGGGTGGTCATAGACCCTGGGGGCAGGTTTCTACAACATGTTGTCAAATGGCCTTCTAAATGCTTTTGTTTATACCCACTGAGTGATGCTGTCCTCAGTTTTAACCAGAGGAACTTCTTTGTGTAGTACGCAGCTCTCAACGCAGAGACTCTTAACTTGTCAAAGCACCAAAAATAAGTGACTGCGGAAAGTTAAGTCCTAAATGGGACGTTTTTACCGTACCCACACCCTCCAGGATCCTGTGGGCAGTGTGGAAGAGGAGGTAGAAAGAAGGTATGATCCAGAGGGTGGGAAGAAATGCTACGAAATGCCACCCTCTGGACATCACACGGTAATGCTCTCATGAACTCGGAGAGGTTGTGATTACCTGCACAGACCTAAAAAAAAAATCAAGTCACTGAACATTCTAGAATGTACAGACAGGGGAGGGGCCCAAGAGGCACTATCCCCATCAGGGGAGTCAATGGCGGTTTATGGCTGCCGGGACACAGGGAACATTTTCCTTTGGGAATGTGGCTGTAGCTGCTGGTTGGTTGACCATGTCCCATCGGACGGCCTCACACACATAGCATTCAAATCAGTGGAGATCAGCTATTTACCAGAGATGGGAGCAGCTGAACATTCAGTTTTTGGGAAAAGACATTATTCTTATCCATGCAGATTAAAAATGAAAATATTAGAAGCCATCATAAGTAGATTTAACAATGAATAAAAATCAGATTTAGGGGGCTGGAGAGATGGCTCAGAGGTTAAGAGCATTGCCTGCTCTTCCAAAGGTCCTGAGTTCAATTCCCAGCAACCACATGGTGGCTCACAACCATCTGTATAGGGGTTTGGTGCCCTCTTCTGGCCTGCAGGCATACACACAGACAGAATATTGTATACATGATAAATAAATAAATAAATATTTTGCCGGGCGGTGGTGGCGCACGCCTTTAATCCCAGCACTCGGGAGGCAGAGGCAGGCGGATCTCTGTGAGTTCGAGACCAGCCTGGTCTACAAGAGCTAGCTCCAGGACAGGCTCTAAAGCTGCAGAGAAACCCTGTCTCAAAAAACCAAAAAAAAAAAAAAAAAAAAAAAAATCAGATTTAGTCATCCCTGCTAAAGGCTCTCTAGGGTGCATTGCATGAAGATAAAGATGAAGGCCCACAGGAAAGAAGTTTATATGATACCAGACAAAAGACAAGGTGTGCAGTCTCACTGAAATCTAGAGAAATGTTGACTACAAAAAAAAATCACACATTTTCAAAGCACAGCCTTGCACACCCATGGGAAGTAAGGACATTCCAAATGTCCTTTAAGTGGCAGTGCATGAGATCACACCCATTCCTAAGGATTACAGGAAACTGCTTCATAACGGCTGAAAAACAGATTCCGGGTAAGACTGCAACCCCAGGACAGCAGCGGTTTTATTCATCACTTGGACAGACAAAACACTGAAAACAGATGTAGACCAAATGTCTGAAGGAAACCTTGTATTTTATTACGATGAGGAAGAAACGATTGTTCTAGAAGCCTGTCCTATGGGTTATCTGGGGCAGCTCTCAAGAAAGAGACACCTCTGCCAGAGCAAGTGGATATTTTTTTTACGTGTTAATGCTATTCTGGTGATCCATACTGGGTCCCTTTGCCATCCCAGGAATTCTACCCAGCCAGTAAACTTCAATCTATTTTCTCAAACATCTCTTTTCTGAAAAGTGTGTTAAGCATTTATAAGCTAATGTTCACTTCCACTTAGAACCCGAGCACATGGTGACACATTCGTTTTCTTATGACCCAGAGCAATGACGCCCCCCCCCAACAAATGATGGTGGCACTGTGTACGGTCATCAGGGCAATGAGGGGAGTGGCGCTTTCATAACAGAATATATGCAAGAAGAAACAAAAGTCCGGTTTTTGAAAAGCGAGTGTCTGCTGGCTGAGATGAGGAAACGAGGCATCGTCGTGACAACCCCTCATCTTGGTCACTTGTGATAAAATAAGGCATCGTTCCAAACATTTCAAAGTGGAAAAAAAATTGAGAAGGAACTGAATAGCTCTGTTTCAGTGAGTCATTTCTGATAAAAAACAAAACACAACACAAAACAACGCATACCTCAGTAACCCACGGCACAGGAGGAAATGAACTTTATCTAATCTAGAGGGTAGAGGTTGCAGTTATACGCACAGAGGACAGCTTGGACCTGCACTTCCTTGTGCAGAAGAGGCCAGTAAGAAATGATGACACGCAGTTTGCTCATTGCCCATACCACGGCAATGGATACTCCCCGAAGGAGGTGCGCACAGTCAGAACGGGGAGAGAAAACTACCCTTCAATGTCCACCTCTTGGAATGAGACCAGCCTTCTCCCGCTGTCCTTCCTGAATCCTCTGAGACTTATCCTTCCGAAGTCCATAAAAACTCAAGTGGGATTTTGGCCTTGGGGGAGAGGGGCAGAGAACCCTATTCACTATCACATCCCTAAGCACAGCCACTTAAAGGGACAACCCTTAAGGGAGCTCTGGGGTTGATCATGAGGCTGTGATTACAAAGAAGATCTGAGAAGACTCGGACCATGAAGTTTCAAGACAATGCCTCAAGAAAGAAAATGACCAACTTTGTAATAAAGAACTAAAAATATGACCAGATGATTGGTTGTTATTATTATTATTATTATTAATTTTATATTAGTTTTAACTAAAGAGAAGCGATTCCATGTGACTGTGTTTAACGAGAGTCTTTAGTGGGCATGGGACACCTAACTGGTCCATCTGAGCTCTAAGCTTTTGTTCTTTCTCATCTGGTTTTGACTCTGACTCCTACAATGTCTTGTACATAAAGCGATTCCATATGCACAGAGGCAACATCTGGCTTGGTTCTATTCTGAAAACGAAGATATTTGACCTTGGCCATGACCCCCTTATTGAAGTATACCACAGACATTCATGGCTTAAATGGGGCTTGGATTCCTTGGGCTTTAGGGTAGAAAATGGTACTTCAGCCAGTGACGGCGTTTGGTTAACCGGGTTTTAAGATGCTTTTATGAGTTAATCTGCTTTAGTAAAACTGAGGCCAACTTTTCCCCCCTCATCCTGCTGTGTGTGCTCTATAAAGGGCTATCTTTTGATCAAACTGTTTCTTGGGTCGATGCCCCTTAAATGATTTCCACCTGACATTTCTTACTATTTATTAAACATGCAGGTATTGATATCCCACTGTATATCAAGAAACAACTTCTCTCAGAGTCTGCATAGTTTGAAGATAATTCATTTACTTATGAAAATCTGATTTTTGAGAGAGGGTGTCATTAAGTATCCAAGGCTAGCCTTGAACTCGAGAGCCTTCTTGCCTCAGTTTCCCCCATGCTTGTGTTATAGGCAGGTACCACCAAACCCAACTTGTTGAAGGCAATTTAAATAGTACCTTCCTATTTCTGACGTCTCCACTGTGACGTTCTGAATAAGGATGGCCTCCATAGGCTCATATAGTTGAATGCTTAAGTCACCAGGGAGTGGAACTCTTCGATTGGATTAGAAGGATTAGGAGGTGTGGCCTTGTTGGAGGTCACTAGGGTCTGGGGTGGACTTTGAAGTTTCAAAAGCCCATGCCAGGCTCAGAGTCTCTCTCTTTCTCTCTGCCTGTGGATCAGGATTTATCTTTCAGCTCCAGCACCATGTTTGCCTGCTGCCCTGCTTCTTGCCATGACGACAATGGACTAACCTTCTGAGACTGTAAGCCAGCCCTCCATGAAATGCTTTCTGTTATAATTTTGCCTTGGTTGTGGTACCTCTTCACAGCAACAGACTAAGTGACTAAGCAACAGTGACTAAGACATCCATCTTTACTCCTTTCCCTTCTACTTCGGAGGGACTTCTGTCTGGAAGCTCATTAGTGTTCTTCCCCAAACCTGTCCTTAAATCCCTTTTCCCCCAATGACATTACAGTTTTTTTTACCTTCTTTTTCAGATTTTATCACTATGCCATCAAAAAGTCTACCTTTTCTTTTTATCCTATATTATTTCCCTGCACAACTCGACCTGACTCTATTATTGAATCGGCACCAACCCTCCTGCGTCTATGAAGTGCATAGCTGGCCCTTCCCGTTAACTACTGCAGCATTTTAACCTGATGCTCCGGCAGCACCCAGCTCCTCCTGACTTCCCAGTGAACACATCTCTCCGCACTCTTGTTCTCTTTTACTCCACAGCCCAGCGGATGCATTAAAACCTACAGAGCCAAGCAAGTCAGAAACCCAGGCTAATGTTTACTCTGTCTGTCTCTCAACTGTCCAAGCCATTTGGTCATCACAGCGCCTCAGTTTTGCTTCCCTTATGTTTACAACTGGCTTCTCTCCCCACTGCCTCTCCCACTCCATGCTCCGGTCAACCCTTGCTGTGATTCTCCTGACCAGGTCCTCTGCCACTAGCGGACACCTTCAGCCTCCGCCTCTCTTGTTCTGTTCAGTATTTGACAATCTCTGGTTCAGATTTGTCTGCAGAGAGCCTCCGTCACTCCCCCAGCTGTGTAAAGTCTCCCTCTGCGAATGCCTTCTCTCTTCGTCTGTTGCTTCAGCCTCCAATCTTCATAGCTAGCTTTACTTTCTTTCTTTCTTTTTTTTTTTTTTTTTTTGGTTTTTCGAGACAGGGTTTCCCTGTAGTTTCTAGAGCCTGTCCTGGAACTAGCTCTTGTAGACCAGGCTGGCCTCGAACTCAGAGATCCGCCTGCCTCTGCCTCCCGAGTGCTGGGATTAAAGGCGTGCGCCACCACCACCCGGCTACTTTCATTTTTTTTACACATGCTCATACACTCTTCAGGTTTTTAAGATCTCAGATGGAGAATCAGCAACACGTTCATCTTGTCACATGGGTCTCACTGTGTAGACCAGGTTAGCCTTTCACTTGTGATCCTCGGCTTCCTGACTCAGTGCGGAGAACACAGGCACCTCCATCCCCCCCCCCCCCCTGCCGTGAAGCTTTAATTTTACAGTCACAGTGGTTTAGAGGTCTGTGATGTCAGGGACTGTATTTGGATGGCCTCATGAAGTGGATGACAGAGAGAGCAAATGAGGAGCGACAGAGCTATCATCGCGCTCGACGACGGTCTTCCTCAGGGCTTTGCTTCACTTCTGAAGGTCTCATAAGTGATCTTTATTAGTGTAGGCCAACTTCACAGAGCCGATTTCATCATGGGGTTTTCATGCACACAGTCCTTCGGTGAGCTCTACCCTGGTGCTATCTGTACATCCTTCCCCATTCATGGGGTTTTCATGCACACACAGAGTCCTTCGGTGAGCTCTACTCTAGTGCCATCTGCACCCTTCCCCGCTTCACCTGCTCTTATTCCCAGTAGTCCTCCTGCTTCATGCTTTACAAAAATTCTGTGTGTGGAAAAAGTGTGCAATGCCTGCCTGTTCTGTGAGTCTCGATTGCTCTACCATGATGACCCTTACTGCTATCCATCTTGCACAAGATTGTGTTCTTCACTCTGTCTGAATGCTGCCTCGTTATGTACACACACTGCATTTTCTTTATCCATTCATCTGTTGGTGGGGATCTAGGGTGTTGGACTTGGCTATGTGAATAGTGTTCACGGAGGAGTTTAAAAAAAAGCCTTAAGATGCTAGGTGGTTATGGTGCACACCTTTAATCCCAGCACTTGGGAGGCAGAGGCAGGTGGATCTCTGTGAATTCAAGGCCAGCCTGGTCTACAAGAGCTAGTTACAGGACAGGCTCCAAAGCTACAGAGAAACCCTGTCTTGAAAAAACAACAACAACAAAAATGCCTTAAGATATAATCCACACTTAAAAGTCTGTGGTTCACCGGTTCTTAGCATGTTTGTAGAATTGAATAAGCATACCCACTATATACATACGATTTAAACATCATTACAGGAATCTACTGACCATTATTGGCCAATGGGTATTTACAGAAGACAGCATGATTCCTCCATTCCAAGCCCTTGCACTGCCAGGCGCAGAGGGTCCTTTCAACTTTACTCTTTGTCATGCCATATTGTTTCCTTAACATTAATTTTCCTTCAGTTTCACAAAAATGAAAATTCAGAACAGGATCCATTTAGCCAATGCTCAGCCCCTTCAGAAGAGCAACAGTTTATATACAAAGGCAACTGGTAAAGAGTAGGAAACCCGTTAAGGAGTGGACTCCAATATATTCATACAGATTCATGCTATATTCTTTGCTGCATTTCGTCTGTAAATGTTTGATGCGGTGGATAAATGTCAGCATTAGCTATAAGTCGTTCCAACTGTCAAGTGCTATAGACATATAGACATTCCTATTTCCCAAGGGCCCCAGTGCTCTGGTCAAAGAAAGTAAGGGAATGTTTGAAGAGTCATTTAATGCTGTGGTGTTTCATCTGCTCTATTAACTTTTCTCTGTAGGACAAAAAAGACAGATTTAGTTGGAATTATCTGACTGCCCAACTGTGGGCCTGCTGGAGAGTCAAAGGCCCGGTATATGTGGAGCCAAATGCTAGACCCTGGGGTAAGTGGTTTAGTTCTGAGACTCACACAAATTGCCACTGCGACCCTTTTCACAGCCAACCATCTCATGCATGGAAATTATTAATAGCAAATGAATTTCCTATGTTTCAAATGTGCTTATATCAATCACACTTAGGTTCTTATGACTCTTAGGATTCAAACGTTCTCCTCAGACTTTTACTGTATATCCAGCACTGATTGCAAAGCAATGAAGAGGCACCAGCCGTACATATGGCTCGGGCTGGCTACAGCAGAGAACAGCTGACTCCCACCTGCTAGAACTCTAGTTTTCAGATCGAGACAAACATGCAGGCCCAACTTCCAGGGAATCTCTGTTAGGCTTTTACCAGTTCCGGGAAAAGGAACAGAGCAATAGGAAAAGAAGGGTCTCAGCTGGAGTGTGGAGGCCAGCTTCAGAGAGAAGGTAGCTTTGAGTTAGAACCCCAATGACAAGATTTCCCCGGGGCACAAGGAATTCCAGACCAGGGAACTGAGGGGGCAAAGGAGGCTTGCTTGGCAGTAGAGTAGCCGATATCCAGAATGCTGGGTTGTGTAGAGCAAGCCAGTGCAGTTGGGAGGGCTCTATGTGTTGTAGCTGCCTGCTGGCCAGGCTATGCCATCAAATGGTCGGCTCCCAGAGACAGCAGCCCCGGGGCTGCGTTCCCAAGCTTAGCCCGGGCCGGACTCATTTGAGGCCTCCTCAAATAACTGATGAACAGCAAGAGAGGTAGAGGGTGGTTAGATGTAAAGGCCCGTTCAGATACTGGGACAGGAGGCCCTGGGAGGTCTTGACGAGGTCATGAAGTGAACCAGAGAATGGAAGAAGCCCAGCCAGGGTGTGTAGGACAGACTCTAAGAATCGGCAGTGACCAAGGAGCTGTCCAGAGCCCTTAGAGATAAGTTCACTCTGTTAACTGAAGATGCACTCGGGAGGAACTCTTCCCATGATGGTTTTCTTCTCATCCCCATTGTCAAGCCTGTACTCACTCCTGGTATAACGAAAGGTCTTGAGGACCTCAGGGCATCTGTGTGATGTTCTTCAGTTTTAATTTTAACACAGTAAAATTACATATAACAAAACAGGTATCAAGCAAGAATTACAGTTACAATATTTATATTACCATTGGTAATGGATAGGAAATAAAAATAGAGAAAAAAGAGAGAAGAGAAATAAATTTCAAAAATAAAGTAATTTAATATACTGTTTGATTCATATTTTAAGGAAATTTGTTTCTTCTTACACAAAAGATCGTGATTGGTGCAACTGTTTTATGCTAATGGAATAAACCATGAGTTTTGTCTCCCAATCTATACTTCTATGTATCATTATAAGTAAGTGAAATATTTAAAATAGCCTTTCACTTTGTTATCTGAGACCTATTTCCATTTAGTAAGATTTATGTCATGGTAGAATGACCGACCCTTTATCTACTTTAGGTTGGTCTGTGTCACACTTCTAAAATACACCCGTGCTCTTGAACAAATGCTCCACACTGCAGCGAACCATCCCATGGAATACTTTATACAGGATCCGTAGGAATGTTACACTTCAGTGTGTGTGCCCTGTCCTTCCCACACCATCACCGGACATGCTGAGCTAGTCCACAGAGACACGTCAGCTGCTGCCAGACCTTCTATTCCCACTTGACAAATCACATCTAACCAAGTCACACGTGAGTGGCAGGCATACTGACGTACGCCAGAATGCTGTTTTCCTGTAGCGATCTGAGCAGGCACCCAGAACTTGTTGTCCTGAAGCACACAGGTGCCCTCCTGATTTCTCTTGATTTTTTTTCTTTAGGCAAGGCAATAATGGTTCATCCTGATTGTCAAAAAGGAGCAGAGCCATCTCTTCAGCCCACTGTCTGACCTCATGTTCTCGCCACGGCGACATCCCCACGGCGACATCCCCACCACAATGGACCAAAACCTGGGGTCACGAACCAAAGGAAATACTCCCTTCTTCAGTTGCTTTGTAGGGGCATCTCATCACAGCAACAGGGAAAGGAAGTGATGTAGGATACTGACTACCGCTGTAAGCTCTAGAACAAATAAATAGCCCAGAACACATTATGACCAATTAAGAACATATTGGAAACTAATGAAAAAAGATACTGTTTCACCAAACTGATCCAGGAATCTTGGCTAATAAATAGATAAAAAAAAAAAAAAAAGAATCAAGTGGAGATTTTAGAACTGAAAAAGAAAATGGAGCCAAATCTTAGCAGCTGGCTTCAGAAGCAGAATGGAAAGGGGGAGGAAAGAACCTGAGCACTGGAGGACTGAGCGGAGGAAATCTCCCAGTCTGCATGACAGAAAATAAACTAAAAAGAAAAGTTTTAGAGCTCACAGAACCGTGGGTCTTTTATTTTGTTAGAATTCTGGGGTGGGGTGGATAGCTTATATCCTTTACGGAAAAGGAGACTCAGCAGGAGAAGGAGTAGGAGGGGCTAACAGGGTGATTAGGGCAACAATATACTGCATACCTGCGTGAAATTGTTAAAAAAGAATTTTAAAAAAAGTGGCTTAAAACTTGTTAAAAATGGCTACGAACTCTCTGAATTTATCAAGACACAAAACTGTAGAGATAAGAAGCTAAGTAAATCCCAAACAAGACATAGAGAATTCTAACCAAGACATCATACTTAACAACTCCCTGGCAGGGAGAAATCTGACCTAAGTTAACAATGTATTCAAAAACAGACCCTAGGCTTGAATGGAAGACAATGGAAAATGATGAAGGGAAAAAAAAAAAAACGTTCTTTGAGACATGTTTTCTTTGTGTAGCTTTAGCTGTCTTGAAACTCTGTAGATCAGTCTGGTCTCAGACTCAGAGATCCACCTGCCTCTGCCTCCTGAGTGCTGGGATTAAAGGCTTGCGCAGCCACCCCTGCCTGGCTTGTAGAAAGTCTTTAGGAAGAACTCTGAAAAGCTACTTGGGATTCTCAGTGAGATGAGAGGTGGTTCTTAGAAGGTGGCACTAATGATTCATGAAAGGAGAATAACTGGGCTTGATAAAACCTAAAACCTTTGTCTTGATTATGACCTGGTCAGAAAGAAGCTACAGACTGTGCACGAGATGTTCAGTGGGGGAGTCTTGCAGTGACATTTGTCACAAACACATCATGCTTTGACCATGTGACTCTCCTGCTCCTCCTCCCTTCTCCCGGCTCCCCTTTCCCGTCTCCAGAAGTTATTGAAAAGGATCCATCTCACAGAGACTAGTATCTGAGCCTCTCAAAACCCGATGCTAAAAAGTACAATTCAATAAAAACATGGGCAAAATATGAAGAGGCACTTCACAAATGAGTACACGAGAAAATATTCAATGTCACTATTCATTACTAAGATGAAAACGAAATCCACAGTGAGCTAGCATTGCCTCCTTACCAGAATGGCTGAAATACAGCACAAAGGCAGCAACAGATGTGGGAAGGACTCAGGGGAGTCACTTATAAAATGGGATAATATAAAACAGTTTCTTAAAAATACTAAATGTCCAACCACTAGACAACCTAGCCCGTGTCCCCCTGGAATTTCTGTTAGACAAACAAAGAACTCAAAATGCTTCATGGGAATGTTTATACTGGCTCGATTTATAAAAGCCCCACGTTGGAAACAACACAGGGATCTGTTGATGACTGAAGGCTGAACGAACTGCAGTATACTTACAGCACAGAACAACAAAAATGAGCAAATTCCAGAAAGTTCCACACCGTATGGTTCCCCTGATGTGAGAAGAAAACCTCATAGAAATGGAGAGCAGACTGGGGAAAGAGAGGGAGGGACAAGGAGGTGTGTGGAGAGACAGGGGCAACCCGGATGATCCTTGTGATGATGGAAGCTCTCTGATGTTTACTATGACGTCAGCACCCTGTGTGTGAACTCTACTACAGTTTCCCACCTGGTACTATGGGAGGCAGAAAGGGAAATCAGGGAACTGGGAAAGGGTACGTGGCTCTGTTAACACATGCTATATTTGTTAACTCCGTGCAACCTACAACATCTTAAGATGAAAACTTCATTCAGAACAATTTCACTTGCAGACTATCTGGGAACGTCCAGCACATGGCTGAGGATAGCTACAAATACAGAAAAATGCAAAAATCAGAAACTTAGTTAAAACATCGCAAACGTGGGTGTACGCATGTGCCCAACAGTACAAGCTGCCCAGTATCAGTGATGTGGATAACTTCGTGACTAAGAGTAAGGAGAATCGTGTTATGCTCCGAAGTTTTCAACTTTGGTCCCAGGGAACCAGGGTCTCTGCGCGTGGCGTGGGAGATGCAAATGTGAAGGGTCTGCTCTCAGGAGTGCACTCAGGGACCTGGTTAGGTCACTGAAGAGTAATAATTAATCTCACTGGCTTTCCGGTTATGCACTTAGCTTGAAAAGATGATTTCTATACACATTATTCCCTGTTGAGGTTAAATTATAGTAATTTCTAGTGTTTGGGTGCCAGAGAATGGAAAGAGAATTGTCTTAGTTGGGGTTTCTATTGCTGCGATGAGACACCATGACCAGACGCAACTTGGGGAGGAAAGGGCTTATTTCGCTTATATAGTTCCACTGTTCATCTGGGAAGGGGAAGGAAGTCAGGACAAGAACTTTTATTTATTTATTTATTTATTTATTTATTTATTATGTATACAGTATTCTGTCTGTGTGTATGCCTGCAGGCCAGAAGAGGGCACAAGACCCCATTACAGATGGTTGTGAGCCACCATGTGGTTGCTGGGAATTGAACTCAGGACCTTTGGAAGAGCAGGCAATGCTCTTAACCTCTGAGCCATCTCTCCAGCCCCAGGACAAGAACTTAAAAGGGGCAGGACCCTAGAGACAGGAGCAGATGCGGAGGCCATGGAGGGGTGCTGCTTCCTGGCTTGCTCATCATGGTTTGTTCAGCCTGCTTTCTTACAGGGCCCAGGACTGTCAGCTTAGGGATGATACCGCGCACAATGGGCTGGACCCTTCCACATCAATCACTAATTAAGAAAATGCCCTGAACGATTGCCCACAGCCCAGGCTCATGGAAACATTTTCCCAGCCGAGAGTCCCTCTTCCCAAATGACTTTAGCGTGTGCCAAGCTGACATAAAACTAGCCAGGGCGATAGTATTCGCCTAGTAAAGATGGGTTAAACTCTTCACAGAGAATCACTGAAGAACCTTTTACCAACACACGAAAAGGGACGAGTCCATCTGGTTCAAATGGTCTCCGCTATGGCAGCAACAGAGCACACTACACACATTCTACTGCAGAAATTCTAAGATTGCCACGAGTAACGTGCTCGAGACGCAAGCGCAAGCGCTGTGGAGCCCGGAGGGGAGACAGTTCATAAACAATGCCTGCCTTTTACACGGGGCTGTCTAGACTATTAAGACTCGCTCTGTTCATTGTCTTCTGACCCTGAGAGCCCTTCCTCTTCTGTGGGTCTTTATCGCCTGGACTTTGTTTCTTCTCTAATGAAAGAGGCGCTTATGCTCCGTCCTACTTTTTCTGGTTCTCAATGGTGGGGAAAATACTGTAAGTCTAAAGGAAGCCTGAATGTGTTCCCACGGAGAAAACCTCCAGGGTGTCCCCTGGCGTGTCAGTTCCGGAGAGCGCCTGCAGGGGGCGGTTGTATACTGAGGAATGAGCAGGGGTTTGGCGCCGCCACAGAGGAACCACCAGGGTAATTTTCTCACTCAAATTTTACAGTGATTTTCGTTGGGGATTTGATGAGAGAATCGGAGGACGTTAGGAACTTGGGTTTCTGTGATTATCTTTTCTAAAGCTTCTGTTTCTCAGATGAGGAATTAAGTTACGAAGGAAGCTTTGGGTCTAAGGAGCTGATGAGCAGGGCAGATGCCCAGGCTGAGACCTGGTGGCCAACCTGCCGCGGGCTCCAGACCTCTGGCCAGCCAGCTTTGCTGAAAAGATAAACAGCAAATGATGAAAGACTCCAGACTCTCTCCCACTCCCTAACTGGTATTTTCATGATTCAGGCCCCAAATGGCTAACAGCCTTCAGAGAAAAACACAAATTTGAAATTAGATATAATTATGAGTGAATTGTAATATTTTGCTCTTTTACCACGGGTGCTGATGTAAAAACAATAAACAAAGATTTTATCATTGTTCATCCTCTATCTTCCTCCATCCCTCACTTGCTTCCTTCTTAACGGGGAAGCCTGGCTATATTCTTAATCCCTTTTTTAAAATTTAAAATCAGCGTTATTATTATTATAGACACTGGTCTCACTACGTAGTCCTGGTTGGCCTGGCGCTCACTAGGTAGACCAAGCCAGCCTCAGACACAGAGAGAGCCACGAGTGCTAGGATCAAAGGGCACCGTGTCTGGCTGTTTCTGTCTTCCTAAATTTTGTAGTCATAAAGGTCTCAGAATTTATTCATGTCTTCATTTTCCAGCCTAAAAAATATATTTTCTATTTCCCAAAGATCCTCTGAATTTTGCTGGATTCTGTTATAACTCTTTTCATCCTTAATTGTATTAATCTGGGTCTTCTCTTCCTTCGACTAGCTGGCTAACGGTCTGTCAGTCTTGTTTTTCTTCTCAAGGAAAAGGATTTTTACCACACTGGTTCTGTGCATTGCTCATTTACTTTCTGTTTCGTTAATTCCTGTCTGGAGCTCCATTATTTCTTGCTGTTTCATACAATTCAGTTTAGTTTGTTCTTGTTTTTTTTTCAGGATATTAAGGTACATTGTTAGGTTATTTGAGATAACCTTTATTTTTATTTATTTATTTGAAATGAGGTCACACTATACAGCTCTGATGGCCTGGAACTTATTATGTAGACAAGGCTGGCCTCGAACCCATAGAGATCTGTTTGTGTTATCATTCTCAGCTATCCTTGACTCAAAAATTAATACAATAAAAATTAAAATATGATTACATTTTCTCCTTTTCTATCCTCCCTCTAACCCCTCCCATGTACTCAATGTCCCTTGCTCCTGCTCTAAATCATGTCCTTTTTTCCTTAGTGACCACTGCTGCACTCTCTCTCTCTCTCTCTCTCTCTCTCTCTCTCTCTCTCTCTCTCTCCCCACACACACACACACTAACACACACAATTTATATATTTATTTCCCTGTAATATCTTCATTGGCCTATGCACTAGTCATTGTAATAGTTTCTCGATATTTGTGGATTTTAATATTCCTATTATTTAATTAAAATGCAATTTTGTTGATCAGGACATATACATTGTGTGATTTAGATCTCTCTCTCTCTCTCTCTCTCTCACACACACACACACACACACACAAAATGCCTGACTATATACATACACCCCGCACAGTCTGTATAATATTATTTGTGTATATGCTGTTTCAGGGCTGACTTACTAGTACTGAATCACCAATCGGGGGCTCATCCCTGAAGAAGACCATTTCTTCTGCTCTTAGCGTTTCTTAGTCTATGGGTGGGGCCCAGTGATCCTTCTCTCTGTCATGTCGGCATTTCTACTGGTGCTCTTCTTCAGGGCTTGTTCAGGCAGCCACACTGTTGAGGTGTCATGGGTGTAGCTTCCCTGTCATTCCTTGGAGACCCAATCTCACAGCAGCATCCCCGGCCCTCTGCTCTCGCGATCTTCCCGCCCCCTCTTCGAATGGCCTTATGGGTATTCAGAACATTCTGCAAGTCGTACTTTGATTTCTGTTTAATTCTAGGAACTGCAACATGTCTTCCTGGGTTCTTCAAAGTCAACACTTGTCATCCAACAATGTATTTCTCGGTCCCCAAGCATTTGTGTAGTTGTCTGTTATTTTTCCTGCTACTGATTTCTAGTTTTGTTCCTTTGTCTTTGTTTTAAAACGCCTTTTATTTCACTGCCAATTTTAGATGTTAGCTTTGCGGGATATAGCAATCGTGACTGGCAATTATTTACTTTATCGGCTTGAAATATATTGTTCTTTGCTCCCCTGGCTTTTAGGGTTGCTGATCAAAGACTTGCCATTATTCGGATGTGTTTGCCCTTACAGGTGAGTTCGTAGTTCTTACTCATGGCTTTTTTAAAAAAAAGGTTTAAATTTATTTACGAGTCTGTGTATATGAGCACATGTGTATGTGGGGGACAGAAGAGGTTCCCTTGGAGCTGGACTCAACAGAAATTCAAAGGCCATGGAAGGATTTTCCATGTATGCTACTAAGTGTAAGAAAATTGGAAAGGTTCAACAGCAAATGACATATTTAATTATGCTATACTGGAGGAGATTGCCTGGGCGGAGTCTAAGACAGGGAAAGGACACGGGGAGGAGGCATGTAAAACGGCAAACACAGTCCTCTTGTCTTATACTCCCCTGTGTGCCTCTTCTGTTCTTTGCCTCTGTTTAGCCCACTTAATGTGTTTAAGATTCTTTTCTTTTCTTTTTTTTTTTAAATTTACATATAGCTTCCCCTCCCTTCTCTCCTCCCGTTCCCTCCCTCACCCTTTCTGAGAAGTGGATGGGGAATTAGAAAGGATGTGGAATGCTCTCCTCAGTTTTGTTTTGAACCTACAACTACTCCGAAAAACAGCCTTTTTTTTTTTTTTTTTTTTTTTTTTTTTTTTTTTTTTTTTTTTTTTTTTTTTAATTTTTCGAGACAGGGTTTCTCTGTAGCTTTAGAGCCTGTCCTGGAACTAGCTCTTGTAGACCAGGCTGGTCTCGAACTCACAGAGATCTGCTTGCCTCTGCCTCCCGAGTGCTGGGATTAAAGGCGTGTGCCACCACCGCCCGGCCAGCCTATTTTTTTTTAAACTTGCAAGGATGAGAGAGTCTGTAGAGAAATTGGGTTTATTGAGCTGTGAATCTGGGTAGCAGTTAGCAATGGTCCTTTTCACTGAGAGGCTGAACTGGACCAGCGAGCATGCTTCTCTTCTCTATCACGGTAGCCAGGCAAGCGCCTCTGTTGTGTGCCAGGAGCCCGGGACAGAGTCTCATACACAGGATGAGAGAAGACACATGTGAGTGGCAGTTAACATCCTGGTGACAAATATCAGGACAGTTGTTTATCAGGGTTCCTAGAGCAGCTCCGCTTCGACAGCTTGGATCGGTGACCTCACGTTCCAGTTTGCTTTTTGGAGAAGACGATTAATTAGCTAGAACTATTCTGCTAAACTCACTGCAATTCTCTTAAATAACTTCTTGCCCCACTGAAATAAAAGTCTTGCCAAATTCAGCTCGAACAGATTGGTAAGTGCTATTTATTTTGAAAGGATTTTATTCTGTTCTGGGAGCGGCAGAGGCAGGTGATACGTTTCGAGTAGAACATGGAAGGAGATAGTCTCTGCTAATGTTTCCCTGTAGCCCGACAGCCAGATGTTACAAGTTATAAATTGCCAAGTTTAAAAGTCACAGAAAGACCCAAAATACACTTTTCTGTGGTTGGGACTCCGAGCCAAGAAACTAGACTCTCGTTTAGTCTTTCTACCCCCAAATTAGGCAGCTCCCTCCCTTGCCGTGTCCCAGCAGCTGCCACCCCACCTTCTCCCTCCCACTTATTAGAAGCATTTCCAGCAGCTGTCTGAGGAGAGTGCAGCAGACTCTGCCAGCGTCAGGGTTTCGGTGCGTCTCTAAGCTGTTCGAATAACTCCGTGCCAGGATGCTTCTCTTAGTGAGTGTTTGGGTACAAAAATTCAGGCTTTTTCTTTAAGCCATAAGAAATACCTGGTCAAGAGCTTAAGATTTCCTTGTGCCCAACATATGCTCTCCTCTTCCCCTCTTCCTCCTCCTCACTCCCCCTGCTAAAAGACAGGGTTTCACTACGTAGCTCTGGCTGATCTAGAATTCACCATGTAGAGCAGGCTGGCTTTGAACTTACAGAGATCCACCTGCCTCCGCCTCTTGAGTAATGCAATTAAAGATGTGCATCACCATGCCCAGGTCTTCTTTTTAAGAAGGACTTTATTTTAATCTAAATTTACGTGTATTTGTGTCTATGCAATTGTGCAGAGGCTCGAGGCAGAAGCCAGACCCTTTGGAGTGGAGTTGTATTGTCTTAGTGACAAGGTCATCCATCAGGAAGTGACTGAAGTGGTGAGTGGTAACAAGGGAGTCTGGGAAGCCAGAAGACTGAGAAGTCATGTATGCTGAGCCCATTGCACGGAATGTCAAGGATGGGTGGACAGAATGTCCACATGTTTCCCGCCCCCCTCAACTCCCTCATTGCTATACTGGAGATTCAACTCATGGCTTTGGGCATGTCCAGACAAGTGTTCTTCTATGAAGCCACATCCCCAGCCTGTTTTGGTAAAGTTCTTTGTACACATGTATGTGTATGCATGTGTGTAAGGTGAGGCTGCCCATGTGTACAGATATGGAGACCGGAAGTTGATACTGGGTGTCTTCCTCAACTACTCTCCACCCTTAGCAGTTAAGAATATATTCTCCTCTTTTAGAGCGCCAGGTCCCAGTGCCCTTGTCAAGCAAATTTCCCTAACTCCAGCTCCTGCATACATGTGGAAATATCTGCACACAAACAGCCATGCACACATAATTTAAAATAAAATGTATCTTCGGGGGAAAAAAAAGTATGTAAGTCGTGACCCTTAATGATGGGAAGAGAAAAAGCATCTCAGGGTTTCTGCCCAATCCTTACCAAATTTATTCTGTTGTTGAAAGCAGTTCTCACTTGGAAGTTATTAAAATAATCCTGCAATGAATATTTTACACATTTTTGGTGCCTGTGTGTGCATATTTCAGTCGTGTCTGTATCTAGAAGAGAAGTTGTCAGTTCTGTGACCATCTACCCTGGGCTCCTGCTGTCATTCTTTGTCTTAATTTCAAGCCATTTCTGTTCCCAGATAATTTAGCAGTTATTGAAGCTGTTTATATGGAAACTGAGCAGGCCAGGGCACTGCGTGGGGTTGCAGCTCACAACTCAGAGAAGGACCTACTGCTGGTATCAAAAGGTTCTGGAACCTACTCCTCAGTGACACAATCTTCCTTGGTGATGGCTCTCCCTGGGGTTCCGAGCGCATGGCAGTCAAAACAAGGACAGACATGCCAGGAGTTCCCGCTGCTTGCCTTGCTATGAGCCAAAACTGTCACAGCAAAGGATGAGGGGAAGGCCTGGCTGAAACTAAATATATGAAAAACACCTCAGGGAAACTTGCTTTTTAATAAGCTAGTGAAAGCACGCACGCACGCATGCGCACACACACACACACACACACACACACACACACACACACACACACACCAGTTTTGCTTTGACTCAGACACTTCACCGACTCCTGGCCAACCATGATCCCGCGTAGGGCTTGTCTTCTAAGCTTTCTGTCACTTTGGCTTGGACCTAAGGTCTTGTGCATATTAGGCAGCTGTCCTACCTCTGAGCTGCACCGCCTCTCTCTGTTACACAAGGTGAGTTCTTTCCTCAGAGCACTCAGTTTGGTCCTTTGTCCCTCCTCCTCCTCTCTCTTTTTGTTTGCTTTTTCTATAGCCTCTTGCTATGTAGTCCAAGCTGGCTTGGAACTCGCTATGTACCCGAGGCTGGGTTTGAACTGTTGACCCGCCTCCATCTTCCAAGGATTGGGACTGCATGTGTGCTGCCGCTCTCTACTAACACTTAGCCTAGGAAGGTAGCTAAACAGCTTCCCAGAGTAGCACATGAGATTCTCATTGCCCTCCCGGCATTTGCTACAATGCAACACTTGATTGGCTAATATAATGTCCTCTTCATAGTCTCAAATGCCATACTTCCTACAGTTCAGCAAGGTAAGTTTTATTCTTCGACAGGGCCAATGGCAGAGAATGAAAGACATTTAATTTTGTATGGCCATGGTAACAACATTCACCATGATGCATGGCGGTAGTTGCTGACACCGTATCAGACCTTGTGGTTGGTGTTTCCCATGGGAATGGTTTCACAGAAATGCTGTAGTGAAGTGTCAGCTGTCCTCACTCTTCACGAGTGGGTTTGCCAGCTGTCCACAGTCTCTTAACCATGAGTGACAGGAAGTGACTGACCTCAGAGCCCACGCACAACTCTCCCTCCATCACATTCCTTATGCATGTGGTGAGCGGGAAGAGGAACAGGCTGGACTCCCGACCCTGGGACCTAGAACAAAAGCCATTTCACTGGACACTTCCCCAAGGCAACTCAACCCTCAGCTGGGAGTTTTCCTGCCCCACCAGGCACACAATGAAGGTCACAGATCTGCTAGGGACAAAGAGGGAAGAGAGTGGAAAGGTTCGTCCAGTTCTTATCCTGCGTCCTTGGCCTCTGAGTGGCAGCCTGGGTGGCTGAAGATGAAAGTCAGGGGCACGGAGTCTTCAGGCTTTCTGAGGGAAAGATGCGGCTCATTAAGGAGCAAACGCTAACTGTGGTTCTTTGAGCACTTTACCCCAAATATGATAGGAAACTACGTGACAGCTGCTTAGAGACCATCTAAAAAAGAAATTTATAGGTAATCAAGAAAATGATATTATTTGTGTTTATAAAATATTTTTCAAGGTTCTATACATTAACAAATTAGTACTTAAGTGATAGTTCAACGTTTCCACTCATAGATGTGACTGGGATATTTGGAAAGAGAAGGGAAGAAGCTTAAATGGGCATCCAGAAAGAAAGCTGAACTCTCGGGTGGAATCGTCCTGAACAGAGATAGGTCATTTAAGGACGAGCAGGTGTGCTCCAAAGAGGAAAACAGCAGGAGCCACACAGAAAGGAAATACACTGGAACCAAGGAGGGGCTAGGGAAGGTTCTGTGGCTAAGAGAACTTGATGCTCTTGCAGAGGATGCAAGTTACGTTCCCCCCAGCTCACAACCACTTATAACTCTGGTTCTTCTGGCTTTCACAAACACCACCTAAACACACACACACACACACACACACACACACACACACACACACACTTCAAAAGTAAAATAAGAGAGAAAATGAAGAAAAAAAAGTAGGTAACTGCCGGGCGGTGGTGGCGCACGCCTTTAATCCCAGCACTCGGGAGGCAGAGGCAGGCGGATCTCTGTGAGTTCGAGACCAGCCTGGTCTACAAGAGCTAGTTCCAGGACAGGCTCGAAAGCTGCAGAGAAACCCTGTCTCGAAAAACCAAAAAAAAAAAAAAAAAAAAAAAAAAAGTAGGTAACTTCATCAAGGTGGAGGTGGTACAGGAGTACGCATTTGTGGCCTGAGAGATGGGACATAGCTTATAGAAAGATGTCTCAAAATAAATTTTTTGTGTCCTGTTGGCGATTACTCCACTTTCTGAGGGAAAGATGCGGCTCATTAAGGGGCAAACGCTAACTGTGGTTCTTTGAGCACTTTACCCCAAATATGATAGGAAACTACATGACAGCTGCTTAGAGACCATCTAAAAAAGAAATTTATAGGTAATCAAGAAAATGAAAGAAAGCAGAGAAGAAAGCAGGAAAGAAAGCAGAGAAGTTCTAAGCCTTTTTTTGTAGGAGTTTTCGTTCAAGCTTGTTAAGCCATCTCCTGAAGAACACAAAAGGGTTGCAGACATCTTTGCATGCAGATTCTGGGTACTGGGAAAACGTATTTCAATTGTGAGGTATCCTACATTTGTGATAAAACTGAAAGAGACTGAAAGACCTGGGTATCAAATGTTGCATTCCAGTGTTATTAAGTACTGTTTCTCGCATAATTATACAACTAAACCAGCAATGCTCCCTGGCCTTGGGAAAAGGTTGACCAGAAGGAGCTCTTCTGATCAGAGGTCAGCTCCCTGGAGGGAGGACTGTCTTTGGAGATGGGTGGCTGGCTAGAGCATGAAGCTATGTCTGTGGAAGGAGTCTTCTCAAAGTCTATAGCCTCTTCCATGCATTCTTCCATTTTTGCTTTTGGCAAGCCCTCAATTCCGCATTATGATCAAGGAGACTTTCCTCTAAAAAAACCTTCTGATTAAAGACATTATAAGATAAAATTTAATTGTGTATATCAGAGTTTTGAACTAATTAGCATTTATGGTGCACATCAAAGGTAGGTCATGGCTCTCATTTTAGCTGATGTAGTAAAGAAAAGACTTTCTGATGGAAGGTTCTACGTTATCAATAAAGACAGATTTCTTGCAACATACTGTGTGCTGATTCCTTGGGTGACTGGGGATCTTTTCAGGGAACAGTCCAGCAGAGAGAGTGAGAGAAGAGGGGGAGATGGAGAGATAATAGATAGAGATTGCATAATGAGCTTCAAACTTCTTGGATCAAGTATTTCCAGCATACTCTAGTTTAATATCTAGTTTAACTACCTTAATTTTATCTGCAGCTTTAAGTGTCCTTTGCCATGTAGGTAACATATTGTTAAGTT
Source organism: Arvicola amphibius (assembly GCF_903992535.2). Lineage (NCBI taxonomy): Eukaryota > Metazoa > Chordata > Mammalia > Rodentia > Cricetidae > Arvicola > Arvicola amphibius. The sequence goes on from NC_052064.1 coordinate 17,580,308, forward strand.
CTGGTATTGTGGACATCTTAGGGGAATTTGGAAGATAAGTCTTTTCTATCAATCACAGGCTCATTCTATATACTTTTCCTACTTTATATCCATCTGTCAACATGAAGAATATAGTTTTTTTTTCTATCAACCACAGGCTCATCCTATATACTTTTCCTATTTTATACCCATCTGTCAATATGAAAAGATAGGCATTTATTTTTTTATTACATGACTTTTAGGAGTCTCTCTGCAGTGCTGTAGGTGGAGGCCAGGCCCCTGCACATTATACAGGTGTTCTATCATTGAGCTATGCCATCGGTCCCAAATGTTGCTCTTAATAAATAATTTGTCCTGTATGTCTTCAATAGAAGTCCATTGAAAACCCTCACTGTTTTTGATGGCTTCAGGGTATTCCATGGGATAAATGTTTCATTGTTGTTGAAGTCATAGGACACGGATAAATCAAGTAGGTACTGACCAGGAAGCTTCCTCCATGATGACTAGCTTTCATAAGCTACAGAAGGTGATATGCATGCTTGTGGGGGGATAAATCCACTAAGAGTCTCACCTAGATGTGATCCCTGTGAGTTATTTCACTGTCAACATGGCAAGAGATGCTCATGGTGCAATAGTGGCACAAGTATTAGAGGGGTTACCAACTGCTTCCTGATTGGATTTAAAGCATATTCCAGAGGAAGAAACGCATACCTGGTACTATAAATCTGGCAAAGGACCCATGGCTGGGAGCTCATAGGCCCCAGGGGTAATACTAGTACTGTTATTTAGCTAAATGGATGTAGTATTAAACTCCCCTCTGAATTTTTATCTATAGGCCCAGAGTGATGGTGTAACTCTCACATTTTGTCAGATAAGTCTCTTTGTCCAGTGAATAGCAGTTAATGAAGAAACTCACAATTGGCTAAGGTCTAGAGAATACATGTCAGTGGAGTGGTCAGCCACAAATGGGCACTGATCCTACCCTACCATCCTTGTCCACCCAAGGCTCAGAGCCATTGCAGAAAGGGGGCAGACATGTTTTCAGAGCTAGAGTCAGAGAGGACCAGATCAAATGTCTTCTTGACGCGACTGGACCCCTGTGATCATGAACTCACAGCAGCTGTGTCTATCTCACAAGACAGACAAGACCAATTCCACCATGGAGGAGGGAGGGGCTCATAAACCTCCACCGCTAACTGAGGAGCTACGGGTAGTGGACAGCTTCTGCAGGAGAGACAATTCTCTAAAGTGTGTGGTCCCATACTCTGGGAGGGACTGAACAAGGTGGGAAGGAGAGAAATCTATCAGACTGCATGCTGTCTATGTATGACGATATCAGACTGCATGCTGTCCATGTATGACGATATCAGACTGCATGCTGTCCATGTATGGAGATATCAGACTGCATGCCGTCCATGTATGGAGATATCAGACTGCATGGTGCCCATGTATGAAGATATCAGACTGCATGCTGTCCATGTATGAAGATATCAGACTGCATGCTGCCCATGTATGAAGATATCAGACTGCATGCTGCCCATGTATGAAGATATCAGACTGCATGCTGCCCATGTATGAAGATATCAGACTGCATGCTGCCCATGTATGAAGATATCAGACTGCATGCTGTCCATGTAAGAAAATGCCAAAGAACAAATGCAATAGAAAGGAATGGAAAGACAACAGACAAATGAATGGAAGAGTTTCACAACCATATAACTGATAAAAAACTTGTGTCTTGGGGATGGAGAGATGTCCCAGTGGTTAAGTGTACATACTGCTTGTGTTCCGGCTCCTATGTTGGAGAGCTCACAACTGCCTGTAACCCTTATGGAAGAGAGGAGCCAATGAAGGGAGAAACACCAGCTCCTGTAGCACAATGTGCCACTGGGCTGTGCCCTGTGTGCCTGGAGGCAGCTTGCTGCCTGATTTTAGGCATCTGAATGGGACACGCTGCCTGGACGATTTCCTCTTGCGTTCCCCCAGTTGTGCTCCCCCCACTCTCCAGATAGAAACAAGCAGAAGCCAGTAGGTATACAACCCTGTTTTGGGAAAGGCTGTTCCCTTTGGGTTTCTCTGCTCATAGGCAGTGCCACTGGTGGCAGGCTGGGCTGCTCGCATACCTTGCTGTTGTGAGGTACTGAGTTCTGGTGTGCCAAGCACAGTGAGTTGACCATGGCTCACAATAACCGACTACATAATGTATGACATTCTAGAACAGAGGAAATGATAGAGAGACATGCTAATTATGCCCATTTGACCCCTATGTGCTGCATGCATTTGTTATTACCAAATCGAACCCTATTAATATGCAATTGCTACGTCAGTCAAAAAACCTTAGTCTCCTTCCTTCCTTCCTTCCTTCCTTCCTTCCTTCCTTCCTTCCTTCCCTCCCTTCCTCTCTCCCTCCTTCCTTTTTTTCTCTCTAGCAGCTACAGTCCTGGGAGACATTTGAGATTGCTTTATGTTTCTTAGAAAAATCTATTTTTATCCGTATGTTCAGGTGCCCAAATGTTGAAGTCTCTCTCTCCCAATCAATGACAACCCACCCACAATGTCAGAGTGTTCCCTGCTTTGGCTTTTTAATGACAGGCCAGATTCCTGCCCAGTTATGCTGCCTGTGAGGCTCTGCAGGGTGCCCACACCAAGTTGCTGCTGAGGGAAGGAGCCCTTTAGGAAGGACTGGTGTGCGCTGGGGCACCAGGCAAGAGCCTTGGTATGGAGTGCTGGCAATGACTGATTTTGCTAAAATGTGTATTGAGAGCCTCTAATGCACTACCAGAGAACAAAGCGGACAGAACAGTATTGTGTTCAGATCACTTTCGGTGTAGATTTTAGCTGCTCTCGCCATAGAGAGGGTAGACACGCTAACCTGCTTCACTATGGTGACCACCGTACCATCTGTATTTGCCTCAGAACATCATGTTGTAACCCCAAGGTACACACAATGCGATGAATTTTTAAATACACATCATGAAATTAGAAACAAGGCGCTGAGAAGGTAGCTCAGCTGGCAGAGTGCTCGCCTGGCAAGCACAAAGCCGGGGGCTCCCTCCCTAGCACCACGTGAACTGGGTGTGGAGGCACAGGCAGGAGGATTAGGACTTCAAGGTCACTCTTGGCTAGGTAGTGAGTTCCAGGTCAGCCTGGGCTACTTAAGGCACTGCTTCAAAAAGAAAGTCATAAACGAACTGCAGGAGTTGGCGAAGCCCACGGGGGCTGCCCACAATGCGGCTCCCGCCCCCATGCTCACCCAGCACAGTCTCTGGTAGCCATGGGCTTGTTCACTGTTGCTTGCCTGGGCTCCACTCCTGTAAACAGGCCCCTTCTGAATTTATGGGAGGAAATTCATCAAGCACTTAAAGCAAAATCTACCCTATTTTATGGGCTGAGCAGTGCCGAGTGCGTCCTTTCTCCTAGTCTTACGTTTGTACTATTCTCCTCCTGACAGAAACAAGACCAGACCAGAGTTGTACTAGCTTACCGTTGCTGCGGCCATGATGCCATGAATTCAGAGGCTTACAACAGCCACAGTGTATTTTCATTTTTGAAGTTGAAAGTTTGAAATGGGTCTTTTGGGTTATCCCTCCGCGATAATCTGTTTCCTCGCCTCTGAAGAGGCAGCCTGTGTTCCTTGGTTGCAGACCCATCTTCTCTATCTTTAAAGCTGGCCACTCAGCATCTCCAATCCTTCCTTCTCTCTCTGACCTCTGCTTGCTCTGTTTTTCTGATTCAGATGCACCTGCATCCCATTTCCTTAGATCTCTTATGACCACACCGATCCCACCTGCAACTTTATTCATGTCTGTGAAATTCCCCCCTCTTGTCCTGTAAGGAAACACCTTCACAGGGTCTGGGGATTAGGATGTAAACATCTGTGGTCACAGTCCACTTTCTACAGAGGCCTAGGGCTGAGTTAATGAGAATAACCTAGGGTCAAATGTTTCCACTTGTCTCTTACTGTGTCAGTGGCCACAGTTACATATTCAATACTAAAAAACAGAGTCATAGTCACTAAAAATAGAAACAAACCCAGAAGAAATGTCAGATATACACTGTAGTGTTCCTTCCAAGCTATAGGAAAACCAGCCGATTCTGGCTTGATAGGTTTTATGGCATATGTGAGCTCTCTAATTAATGAGGTTTGATGGCACACAAACGTCAGCTTATAAAAAAGCAGAGCATGGGGCTATAGTTTCTAGACGGTCTTAGATTAAAAATACTTATTATTGTTGTTATTATCTCTGTGAGAGTATGGGAACATACAAGCCACACGTGCTTGTGGAGCAGAGGACAGTGTTTAGGAGCTCTGAGGGTGAAACTCAAGCCATCAGTCTTGGGTGGCAAGCACTTTTACCCACTGAGCCATCTTACCTACCCTTCGATTTTGTTTTGTTGTATGCAGCTGTTAAAACACCTCGTGAGAAAAATGAGTTAAAAAATTACCATAAGACAGACGTGAATTAGTAAGCAAATCTCTTACTGAAAACTGAAGTCTCCCTGGTGGAAAAGGCTATCAGTGGCTGTGCATCCTTGGGCCATGGATTCCTGGGTAGATTTACAGTCTTGACATGGGACCCTCCCCTAGCGTGGGCCTTAAATCCAACCAAAAAGCTACCGGTTACCCCCACGACACTCACATCACTACTGCAACCAGCAGACATATTGCGCCAAGTCGCTCATTGTTGTAGCCTGCAGCATTCACAGCTGGGCAAGTCTGTTGACGATGTCTCTCCTAGCAGCCTTGGTAGCCCCTTCTAGCACCATGAAAGCTATCCAGAAGGGAGGAGAAGCTTCTGTCTCGGTACTAGCATGACTTTTCCATGTCCTGTGACCAAAGGATGCAGCGTCTTTAAGAGGGTCTTGCCAACAAGTTCTGATTGACAATATAGAACAATGACAATAGCCTATATTCTTTTTCTTGGGGGGGGGTCTTTGGGACCCCTTGATTAACAACTCCAATGTATGTTCAAACATCTGTCCTGTCCTTTGTGTCTAATACCTTATGCTTTCTGGGAAGAACAATTTGTGTCTGTGTAGGTTACCTCCAATTAACCTTTCTGTTTTTAGATTATACTTCTTAGGAAGCTTATGAAATAGTATGTTTCTAAATGACTTTTTAAAACACCCTTCGTGTTGCTTATTCCTCAACATATGACGTCTGTCCTACCTCGACATCCTCTTCCCACTCCAAACCTTCCCCTCATCTCCCCCTCCCCCTGCATATAACCTGTGATCTACAATCCCCTCCCTTAAGCACCTCCCTCTCCCCCCAACAATGATACCTTTCTTCCTTCCTGGCTTTAGCACACACATTCTGAATTGAACACTCAACTCTGAATATTTGAAGGTGGGTCTTACACATGAGAGAAAACATTTAACATCTGTCTTTCTGGGTCTGTTACTGCGCTGTCTGGCCTTGTGCCAATTTAGCCCAAGCTAGAGTGACTTGGGAAGAGGAAACCCCACTGGTGAAGATGCTCCCACCAGGCAGGCCTGTGGACAAGCCTGTGATGCATTGTCTTAGATGGTGATTGACAGGGAAGGGCCCGGTCTATTGTGGGTGGTGCCATCCTTGCATGTGGTCCTGGGTTGTGTAGAAAGCAGACTGAGCAAAGCTCCAGGAGCAAGCCGGTGAGCAGCACTCCTCCACGGCCTCTGCATCAACTCCTGTTTTCAAAGTCCTGCCTTGGCTTCTCTAGATGACTACAAGGTGCAAGATGAAATAAACCACTCGCTAACAAACCCAAACAAGACATGACTTAGTAAATTCCTTCCTGACAACAGAATCCCCGTGAAAAGGGTCTTTAGAGGCCGTGCATCCTTGGGCTTAGACTAGATGGATGGCCTGCCACCAGGGAAGCCACCAACTGTGAGTCTTTGATTCTACTCAGGAAATCTCAGTGTTTGGGCAGGGTCTTTACCTAGGGACGTGAGTCCCTCACTGAACAATGACTCATTTTAAATCTAGGTGAAGGCAATGGGATCTCAGGTTGAGCCAGTACTGAGTCTGCTGTGAGCCATGTGGTTGCCACGCACCTCACCGAAGCTTGTGAATTCAATGATTTCTTGCCCAGCCATAAAAACTTGACTTTCTTGAGGAACTCTGACTTGTCACCCAAGGCCAAAGAGCAAAGGAAAAGAAATGTTCACCAATGGGGAAAGGAACTACAATGAGACTAGACGGGGCATACTGTGCATTTCCCCATGACTATACATGAGGATTACAGACTACCATCAAATCGGAAATTCTGAGGAAAAAAGGGAAAATAGGAAAGTTTTTTTCCCTTCATGAAACTGAATCTAAGCTCAGGAAAATTCTAATCAAAATATGAACACCACACAGTGGATATATGATCTTTTTTGGCATAGATGTATTATTACATCAAACCAAACAGGAGGAAGCTGGGCATAGCAGTGCAGACCTGTAGTCTCAGCACTCAGGAGGAAGAAGCAGAACGATCTCTCTAAGTTTAAGGCCAGCCTAGTCTACAAAGCAAGTTCCAGGCCTGCCAAGGTTACACTGTAAGGCCCTGTCTCAAAACAACAACGACAAAACGTAACTAAGAGAAAAATGAGCTTATATTTAAGATTTTATGAGGTTGATATTATTTATTTAACTCTAAATCATATTAATATAATATTACTACAAAACAAATGGGATGTCACCATTTTCTTAATGTTTTTTTCTTTCCAATTCTGGTGGATTTTTTTTTTTAAAGAAATGACTAGCGATAATAGGCTAATAATGTCTGCCAGTTGTGCCCACTGATATATCTGTAATAAACTCGGCATCATCAGTGCCTCTTAGAGGGCCTTGTGACGGAGCCTTCTCATTGAGTCATCGCTCATGAGGTATAAGACCACTCAAAGTTTGGGGTTTCTTTTGATCTTAAACTTCTCCCAGACACAGGCCACCCTGGTAGGGACTGAGGCAGCTCATGGATGCATGAGTTCCCAAGCTGCTCCCCCCTTTCCCAGTTTGTGGGTTTCATCTGAGACACAAAAGTCGAGCAAGGGACGGGTCCTCAGGTCCCTGTCCAATTTCCATATTGAAATGTTGTCATTTCCGGCACCTTTCTTTTTGTTTCTGTGCATGTGTGTGTGTGTGTGTGTGTATGTGTGTTTACACATGTGCACGTACGTGGATGCCCATCCACAAGTGTGTAGAGGATTGGCAATAACATTGGATATCTTCTATTTTCTAATTTATTTATTGAGACAGGGCCTTGAAATAATCGAGGAACTCCCTGATTCCTGCTTGTTCAGCTTGCCCCGAGGATCTCCTGTCTCTGCCTCCTCAGTATCCGGATTACAGGTGACTGCCATGCCTTCTCAGCTCTTACATGGGTTCTGGAGATCCAGACTTGGTCCCTCATACTTAGCCATCTTCCCCGCCCAGGAAGGAACTTTTAAAAGATGATAATAGATGACTCTAAAACACAGTGGAGGTTCAGTGTTTCTGTCTCGCCCGCCCTGCTTAGTCTTTTCGGATCCTGATGACGGGGAGGGTAAGTGATCGTTAACCTGCCCTCCCTTCAGAGATGGAGACAAAGGGAGCAAGTTATTCCTATCGCACACGCACAGGCAAGTCTGTAAAATACCAAAAACCCGTTTCTACTGCACAACACCCCTTGAGGATGGCAAACGACTATGATTAGGTTCATTTGGCAAATGAGAAAATTTGCTCTTTGAGTTAAGTGGCTTTTCAAGGTCATTACACTTTGGCAGAAGTCTCTGACACTCAGCTTTGTGTGTCAGAAGCAATCACGAGGCTGGGTGTGGCAGTCACAATTCTGTCACTCGAGAATGACCTTAGAATTCAGTCATCATAAAGGATGGTAACAGAGTCCTCAGAAACAGATGGTGAGATGGTTATGAATCAGTGTTAGGGACAAATAATCAGAAGACAAAATTGTAAGTTCTTTGCTACTGGGACTACCTAACATTGTAAAGCAGTGGCCAAAACACTGGAAAGTTGTGGAGAAAAATACAGATGTGATTCTCAGCCTAGCCCAACTTTTCCTTTACTAGGAAGAGTGGCATCAGAAAGACAGCGATGACTCAATGAGAATGCTCCGTCACAAGGCCCTCTAAGAGGCACTGATGATGCCGAGTTTATTACAGATATATCAGTGGGCACAACTGGCAGACATTTATTAGCCGATTGACATAGCTAGCAGACAGCAACTGAGACGTGGGAACAGGGAAAGGCCTGGCAGAGTGAAGATCCCCACTGAGACGACTTCTACACTGAGGTCTGATGATTCACTCAGAGGGAGTAAGAAGCGTCTAAAAGATGTGCCGACCAGGTAGAAGACCTGATCTGAAGAGGTGGATTTGAGGGCCAGAGACAAGCAGATGACAGAGGAACCTGCGAGGTGTCGATTATTGACTAAGAAAGATTGAGGCGGGACAACATGGCCCACCAGTGTCTAAAGGGACACTGAGAGAAGACAGCGTCTGAGAGACGCTGAGGAAAGGCAGTCAAGAGAGGAAATGGATCTGTATCATGTAGGTCAACAGAATAAATAGCTTCAGACGATAGGATCAGCAGTGTAAAACATTACAGAAATAAATATGTGTATATAAAGACAAGACATCAGAAATATCCCTTGGCTGTGGCATTTGTAAGGAGTGACAGGGATCCAAGAATTAATGAGAAATGAAAAGAGATGATGGTGGTGCACACACACACACACACACACACACACACACACACACACACGGCTTAAACTAATTGAAAACTAAGCAACAACAACAACAACAAAAAAACCACTGGAATTTAGTAACTGTTTACCAGCAATGACAACCTTATACTGTAAAAGCCATGTTTGGGAAATATTGGGAGCTGTGTCTCTGGTACACAAATTATTCCAGAAACTAAGAAAATTACTTAGTTTAAATGTGGCACATGCTTGTGGGTTAGCTCTTCATGGTTTTGAAATATCAGTAAAGTTCTCTCAGCTTTTGGTTTGCAAAGTTTCTTTTTGAAGGACACATTAGGGTAAGCAAGAACTTAATTCTTGTCTCTGAAAAGATTTTAGAATGAATTACCTTCTCTTTGTGTAGCGATATTTCATTTGTATTTTTAATAAATAAAGCTTGCCTGAAGATCAGAGAGTACAACAGCCCCACTGGTCAGCCTGGTCAGACCAGGCAGTGTTGACACACACCTTTAATCCCAGTAACCACAATAGTTTGCTGTAGGAATCGGGTGGTAGTGGTGCACACCTTTAATCCCAACACTAGAGAGGAATATAAGATGGCATGAGACAGCTCTCAGATGCAGTCTCATTCTGAGGATTCCTGGAGACAGGATTGGCATTTTGGAGTGAGGTAGAGGTAACAGTCAGTGGGTGATTTTTTGCTTTCTGAACCCCAGTATCAATCTCTGGGTTTTTATTAATCATGCTACATATTTGTTTAGCTGTAAAATGACTGTTTGAATGGATGACTGGGCCACATCTTTGTATGGATAGTTTCAAAGTCCCGCTCTGCCTTCCTCTCCTCTGCCCTTTTCTTTCTCCTTCTTTCTCTTCACTCTCCTCCCTTCCCCTTCCCTTATCTCCCTCCTTTTTTTTTTTTGTGACAGGGTCTCACTATGTATCTCAGGTTGGCCTCGATCTCACAATCCTCTAGCTTCAGCCTTTGGAGTTCAGAGTCTGCGAGTATGCACCCCACTCTTAGCTGTTTTGTTTCCTTAGTCTATAAACTGAGGAATTTGGGGTTCCCTGTGGTGTCCATTATCTGATTTACCCAGGCACAATATGAAACGCACACTGATTCAACAGAAGGAGGAGCCACTGCTTGTTTGCTGTTCCGTGGGGTGTGACCTCGACAGAGGTCATAGAGAGGAGCGTTTGGATCTCGATGCCACTTTTTCACAGAAGGAAGTGGGGAGGGAGGTTCCTCTGAAGGAGTCATGGAGAGGGACCTCTCAAGTCTTCCGTACTCAACACAGGGGACTGGTGGGTTTGTGGTCCTTCTCGAAGGACTGAACTCACTTTTAGCTCAAGCTAACTCAATGCCACTTCAGACAAACACTGACGTTACTTTTGCTTCATTAAAGCAAAGGTACCAACCAGGTCCCTGCGTATGTGGCCTCTGCCTCTTAGAAATGACAGAATCAATTAGTGAAGGGGCATCTCAGCTGTGCACTATGGGCTGAGGCAATAAAGACCTGTCAACTGTGATGATGTTCCTGAGAACAGGGGGAACAGGAGACAGTTCATCAGGATATGAAAAATGGAATTTTTTCCCTGCAGAAAAGTAGGTGCAGGAACTGTAATAACCCACTCAACAAATGCCTTGTCCTACACAACTTTTTAAAGTGTGATATAATTACTAATCCAATTGGCTCAATAGCAGAATCCGACATCGAAGGGAAAGTAGAGGCGAATAGCATTTCTTCCCATAATGTCTTACATATATGTTATCACAGTGGGTCATAATACTCAGAGTGGCTTATGGGAAAATGAACTCTAGATTCATACAATTGGCTTGCAACCAGGGTTGCAAACATGGTTTCATTTACAAGGTGGTGTGTATGTGTGTGTGTGTGTGTGTGTGTGTGTGTGTGACAGAGAGAGAGAGAGAGACAGAATTCTCATTCACACAAAACGAAAAAATACTTAAGTGTCAATGATAATCATCAGGTGATAGGTGATATCTATGCTTTTTAATGTAAATTAAATTACATCATCCTAGCACAGCGGGAATGAAACACAGGTTAAAAAGATAAATGAGGAGGTGGGGAGACAGCTCAGTTCAACCTGCTTGCTGTACAAGCATGAAGACCTGAGTCCAATCCCCAGAACTGACATTAAAAAGAGAGAGCCAGATGTTAAAAAAAAAAGCCAGGTGTGTTGGCCTGCATGTAATCCCAGTGCTGAGGATCCTTCAGGCTCACTGGTCAGGCAACTCACCCTACTGAGCGAGTTCTAGGACAATCAGAGAGCCTGCCTCAAAGGACAAGGTGGATGGGACCTGACGGAGTGGCACCTGAGGTTGACTTCTGACCTCCACAACCATGTACACGTGTGCATACATGTCCTCCTGCACACTCCCACCTGAACATACATTCATGAACGTATGCACACACACATTAAAAAGCTACAAATGCAAATGGGAAATCATTTTGAAATCATTTATTATATCGAACAGAAAGTCACATTCAATCCCTATCTGTTTGCCATCTGATATTGAGATTGATCTGATATTGCCATCTGATATTGAGATTAATCTGATATTGCCATGTGATATTGAGATATTGAGACTGATATTGGGGTTCAACTTGAAGGTCAGAAAAGCAAAACAGCCACCCACTGGCTCTTACCTCTACCTCAGTCCAAAATGGCAATCCTGCCTCCAGGAATCTCAGAATGAGACTGTGTCTGAGAGCTGTCTCCTCCTGTCTTATATTCCTCTCTAGGGCTGGGATTAAAGGCGTGCACCACTACCGCCCGGTTCCTACGGCAAACACTAAGGCTCTTCACCTGGATTAATTAACATGCCAGTATCGTATCGCAGGAGACCTCAGAACTGGTTGGCCCTGAGCAATTATGGAGTAGCAACCTTCATGAGTGCTGGAGACAAGATACTCTCCTTTGACGCCCCACTGGTTTCCCTTATGGGTTCATGCCCAGTGCCACAGCCTTTCCCCCCTTTTTTTTTCAACCCCTTTGGCCCTGGAGACAGGGTCTTGGAATTCCATACAAGGGTTCTGAACATGTCCACAGTGGACAAGAAGGAACCGGATAGTTTAGCTAACTGGACAGCCTGTCTCACCACTGTCTATAGCTACTCTCCTACAGCCCACCACCCTGATGAGTTCAGACTGAGCCTCAGTTGGCTGAACTGTTGGGATGATATACTGGGTTGAGTTTACATAGCTCTCTGATTCTCTTGGTCTTGTCTGGCCCCTTGGCTTAGATACTTGCATGGTATCCTGAACTGAGAGCAGCCTTGGGGCGGCTCCAGCTACTGCCAGTCATATGGTCTACCCGTTGTCTTCCTCCCCTGGGCACTGAGTGTTTCTCAGCTTTCCTAAGGATGGGGGCTACACTTTATCCAGCCTCGAGAAAGCTTGCGGGCCCACAGGAGCTCAGGCTTCCTGTTTGGGTTCCCGAGGAAGTGTGGTGCAGTTAGCATCCTGGGTATTAAGTTTGGCCAGCGCAGATAGATGTCTGGAAGTAACTAGCATATGTGTTTCTAGCCCTTTCTCTGATAGACAGTTAGGCCTACACTAGCTCCATATGGCCCACCCAGAGGAGTTGCATGTAATCAGACAGCTAGCTATGTTTGCCTCCAACACTTTGGTCAGCCTGGTAATGGCCCACCGGCTATTTGCTGTGCCTATCTCCCAATCCTGCTTAGCCCTTCCTGTAAAGAACATGAATGTAGGAAGATAAGGTCTACAAGGCTGAGAGATGAGTCAACCCCAAGTCTGCCTGAGGACCTAGCAACAGGCACTGTCAGAGGTCCTGATGGTGCCTAGCCAATGAGGGGCAACCACGCAATGTCAACGTATCAAATATAAGGCTCTCCCCATTGCTGAATAAAGGAGCCTGCTGTTTGTGGTTACCTGACTCCTGGTGTCTCCGCGGTTGGTGCGGTGCCTTCTCACCTCCTTCCCCAGCAACAGAGGACTTAGCTCCTGCTCACTGTCTGGGGCCTAGGCTATGGCAGACAACAGAACTTACAGGGAAAAATGCCCTGGCACCAGGACGGTCCATTACAGGCAGGCTAGCCTAAGGTGGGTCTGCCCATTCACAGACTCCACTCCGGTCCTTGCTGGTCTGCTGCTGACATCCAAGCCTAACTCATAACTGACTTATGGTGAAAAATGGATGGATTCTTGGACATTTTGGTCATTAATTTATGTGGTCTGGGACTGGGCCAAAGGAGAGAAGTTTTGGCTTAATAGTTTAGGTGCTCAGGTCTGGTAGGGTGGATGCTAGCTGATACTCATTCTAGAACATAAGCGCCACAAGGCAGAGGTAGCTGACTCCATCATTTCAAGTCCCAGAGCAGAGTGTGGTACCCAGAACATCCTCAGCACTCGATGCACACATGGATGAATACGATGCCATGTACACACAAGCACTTCCTCTGTATCTAGATGGGCTCCTTCCCTTCTTTGCTAGGTGGGGTTTGCTTGGCCTGGTCCCAGACCATTCAATAGACTGGTTCACTGCCACATCCCTTAGGTGGCAGTACTTCTACCTTTAATCCTTTCCTAACTGCCATGAACCAATGGTGATGGAAGACAAGAAACCTGTCACCTGGGACCTAACATAAATTAGAGATTCCTTTAGTGGACAGTGTGCATGAGTGGGCTACATGATCAAAGTCCATGTTAATATTAAGCAGTGATTTTTTTTTCGAGACAGGGTTTCCCTATAGTTTCTAGAGCCTGTCCTGGAACTAGCTCTTGTAGACCAGGCTGGCCTCGAACTCAGAGATCCGCCTGCCTCTGCCTCTGCCTCCCGCGTACTGGGATTAAAGGCGTGCGCCACCACCGCCCGGCAATTCTTTTTTATCTTTTTCACTTCAGAATTTGAAGCTCAAAAAAAAAAAAAAAAAAAAAATCTTGTTGAACACGCAGCATGGAGTGAATTTGTGAGGAACCACAAGTCTCCTGATTCCACAATTCTTTCTGAGGCAAGTGGTAAGTTCCTCCGTGTGCAAAGGGATCTTCCAAGAGTAGGGTACAGGAAAGGTGGACAGGAAAGAGATTGGGGGTTCCAACATCCTCCCTCCCCTACCAGCTCACACAAAGGTGTGGCTTGGCCAGCTACCTCCAGAGGGCAGACTGAAGACGTTGGCTAATTACCCAGATGACTGTGTGGCCGTGGGAGTCAGACTAGGTATCTAGGGGCAAAGAGATGCTGTGGATTCTCAGCGTAGGATATCGCTGACTTTCGACAGACGGTGAGGGTATGTGTGCCGCCGGCATCCCCTCCATCACCATCGCCTCTGGCTTCTGTCTGGCTGCTGTGTTAGTCTCCCACTGTGACACTCACACCTCCATTCCCCTGCCGCTGTGTCTTAGAGGCTGTGGAATACATCGGTGAAAACTCATTTATTGTGGAGGGGGAAATCCATTTCAGCCAGTTTCCCTTGTGAGTTGACCATTTATTTCCAACGTGACACAGCCCCAGAATTTGGTGTATATACATAACACATTCTGGCAAGCAAAATGAGGGTCATGGGGCCACTTAACTAATGCCGGAAGAGATAGAAACCCGGATACTACGAAAAGTCAGGAAAAAGCTTGGCTTGAAATAGAAAAGGATTCTCATATCCCCTTCTCCTCTGCCCTTTCTCTCTTATCTCTTTCCTTCGTCTTTTTGAGTATTAATTGTCAAAAATATTTTCTGATACTCCAAGGTAGCTTGGAGTGCTGCTATCAGGTAAAATAAATCTGATGGGGGGGTTTTCTTATTGGGGGCTAAGGTAGACACATTAAATAAAAAACATTTTCTCCATTACGTTCACCTGTTTTCTTATTGTTTTATGGCTTTCAGAATACAAACCACCCAGTGAAACACGAATGTTCTTTTTTTCACATAGCAGCCAAAACCCACACACTGAAACTCAGGATCTTTCCATGGTCTCTCATTGGCAGTACCGCAAAACTGAACTGTGGGATTCACGGGAGATAGTCAAAGGCTTTACAGGACAAGGGAGCTAAGAATCATCAGCTCCCAGTCAGTTCTTGCCAAGGGAAGCCAGGTTTCCCCAGCAACCTCAGACAAACATCACGGATTCTGGCTGTGACATTGCACCTCTGTGTCTGTCTAAAGCTGCCAGGCAGTGACAGAGGGAGAGAAATTAATTCGTTATGAAGATGGGCACAGCACTGAGAACTTCAGACCTAAGGGTGTCTGGAAAAATCTTTCATACCAAATATCTAGAGGAAGTAACTTTCATTTTCTCCTCTTCAAAATCACGCCCCTTCCTTTCTTTGTACCGGCATCTAGTGTTACGAGAAATTCACTGGCCGTGGGACTACATCTGGTTCTGCTCATTATCTGAACTATATGGTTAGATCTTTAATATCCCCTAAAGATCCACTTGGCAAAATCTTGGTCTCCTGCATGGTGCTCCTGGGAGATGTGGAACCTTAACCATGGGGAGGTCAACAGGGTGCACCTTCGGGGAGCTAGCACCCTACCTCTGTCCTTTCCAGGGAGATAGCACCCTACCTCTGTCCTTTCCTTCTTTTCAGCTGAGCTATTTCACTGTGTGCTTCTACTGTGAGGTGCGGTGTTTCCAGCTTGAAAATGATAGGGCGAATCAAACACTAACTGGAGCCCATGAAACTGAGCCAAATGTAAACCTTTCCTTTCTATAAATGTATTATTTATAGGCATTCCAGGTATTTCCTACAGTAGCAGAGAGCTGACAAACACTTTCTATCTTTGAGGAGAAAACTGTCTTACATAAAAGAGGGTTGTTTACTATCGAGTGAGCAGCAAACAATAAACCTTTTATAGTTGCAGAAAGTACACAATCACAATACACTCATAGCATTGCATATGAAGATTATCTTCTTATACCATGGCATTCCACGGACAGGTAGGATTTAGGCAGCATGTTCTGTTAAGAAGTCAGGAACAGAGGGGTCAGTGCACTGAGTTACAGCTTATCCAAGGGATTCTAGGAGCACACAGATCTTTATCACTGGAACCAGGTTCACAAATATGCTACAGGCCCACAGGTCATAACTGCTGAGCCGGGAAGCTAAGCACTGAAACAGGCATAAAAATGAGACCTGCTGAGTCCTCACTGAGACACCAAAGCACATTCCATCATCGGGGGCCACTGGTACCTGCCAAATACATTGGCCAATAGTTTCTGCTTTCTGGAATGCACCAACACTTTTCCTTATGACAGAACATGAATGTCAGGTGCTGTGGAACAAATTGTGTTCCCTCCAGTTCATATATGGAAGACCTCACATCCACAGGGATGGATTATTGAGACCAGGCCTTTGTGGGAGGAGTCTGTAAGTTTAGATGAGGCCATGAGGGTGGGGCCTTTACCATAGGATTAATGTCCTGATAAGATTGCTCAGTGCCTCCTCCACCACTTGGTTTGTGGAGGGAGAGGTAGGTAGGAAGTTTCTCACCAACATCTGAACATAATGGCACCTTGATCTCAGACTTTCAACCTTCCAAACTGGGAGAAAGTAAGTTTCTCTTGTTTGAACCACCTTGTCTATGGTTTCTTATTATGAAGGTCAAAGCATACGCCCAATAGCAGACTGAAGCCTAAAAATATGCACAGCAGGAGAAAGCCTCCTCCCGTCTGCCTGTCAAAGGCTAGAGAGCACACGGCTGTCCATGCTTAACCTTTCACCCCCGTTCTGCAGAGGGCCGTGTGCTACACAAACTGGTCAAAGGCAACAAGGATCCAGTGTGTACTAAAACTCAGGATCCGAAACATGTCGGCCACTCCCCTACTTACTGAGTTCCTACCAGCACAGCAAAGATGCCAGGTTAGAAAACAGCTGGCTTCATTTGTCTGTCCATCGAACATTGGGCTTTCCAGCGATCCACTTTCATCTAAGGGTTGTTTTCCATTTTTATGTATAATTATGTGCACATCTGTGCATCTGTGTGTGGGCTTATTTCTGTGAGCATGGTGCTCGGTGCTCACGGAGGCAAGAGGAGGGCGTTGGACCCACTGGGCCTGCAGTCACAGGGGGTATGAGCTGCCCAGTGTGGGAGCTGGGAGCCAAATTCTGGTCCTTTGCAAGAGCAGTTAACCCCTTCCCTGCCAAGTTGCCTCTCCCCCACATGAAGACTGTTGGTTTCAATTTGTTCCTGGTGCTCAGATGGCACAACACATCTGTGAACCAGGATGCGTGCGCTAGGGTGGCAATTCAACCTTCACCAGCAGATTTAATTTTCACGAGTATTTGCACAAGGATAGGTAAAATTAGGCCAGTTTTACAGGCGAGGAAAAACCCGTGAGAAACAATGTACCTCACAGAAGGTGCAGAGCAGTAAGGTTCACCTGTGTACTCACGGCGGCCTTCCCCACACTCTCAGGGCACCTTCCCTGAAGACTTTCAGCTTGAGGTCCCCAGCGAACAGAAATTTGGATACTACTATAAAGGGTGAGGGGAGCAGAGGAGGTGGCTGACCCTTTGGGCTGTCTGCCTCAGTTTCCTCTCTCTTCTAGAAACAACTGTCAGGACTGAGGGTGACTAGTGGACCCCAATAATAGCAGCTCTTAGCATTTCAATGTGCCATTCCAAAAGTAGTGTCCTTTAAAAATACATAAAGAAGAGCAGAACCCACTGTTATATGTTTAAAATATTATTTAAATTTTAATGTAGTTACCCCCAGGGCCCAGAGACTAATCATGGAGGCCAAGACAGAAGAAACTTGCTAGGCTGTTTCCACAGAGCCACTTCAGATGCCGGTGGTTGCTATGGGCAACTACTTAAATAAACCTGGAGAGGGTGGGAACAGAGGGCACTGAAGAGCACAAGGATTTAATGAATTTACCTGACGTTGGAAAAACAAAACAAACAGCACACATGATTTGCCACAAGGGTCGCTACTCCCTCCCTCGAATGTTATCAGGAACTCCCTCTACCCAAGATGAATGTTTTCCTTCAATCAGGAAGAGAAATCGAGGAAGGGCTGAGGGTGGGGGTGGGGATCTTGTCTTGCAATCAGCTCAGTCTCAGGATCTACAGGAAGCAAAGAAGCTAGAAATCTTCATATTAGTTTTAAACATTTGATGAAATGTCACCAGGATTCTGAGCTTAAAAAGGAAAACCAAGCAAGGAATCTAAGGGCAATGGCCTCTCAGTTGTTTCCTGGTGGAAGGTTCTGTATGTCTACCCCCAGTGTCAGGGTCTGAGTCCAGCCCTGCCTGCGGGGAACAGAAGAGTTAGCTTTGTGATCAGCCTTCCCATTTTGATGACTGGGAACACATCTGGCTTTATATTGCGATTTCTGTTGTATTTTCCCTCTTTTCAGACTCGGTACTCCAAGACCATGTGCTAGTACGTTTATAGCTATTGCCTTTTAACGCTTACGTCCTTTCTATATGCTCATGCAAGGATTACAGCCCCGTGACCATTTTGATATGTTATGAACGCCCCTTTCCTAAAATTAATTTTTCCATAACTTTTGAAAAAAGTATTCCCTACAGAGGAAACCGGTTGCATAAATCATGGTACATGGACCGAGTGGAGTACCCAGAAATTGTTCAGATGCACGTAGTCTGGCATTGGAGAGATGGCTCCGTGGTGAAAGTCCTTGTCACAAAAGCATTACAAGTGGAGTTCAGATCCTCAGAATCCACATAAATGCTGCGTGGGTGTGGAACCTGGCTGAAACTCTAACTTCCTTTAGAAGACAGAGACGGGGGACCCCTAGAACAAGCTGGCTAGAGAGATGCGCCATATTGGTGAAATAGGGTTTGACTGGGAGACCCTACCTCAATCAGTAAGGTGGAAGAAGGATTAAGGATGATTCTTGGTATCAACCTCAGGCCCCCAGTGCTCTCCACACATATGTACCCTCACACATGCAAACATGCACACACATATGCATATCACACACATGAAAACAGAAAAAAAACATAGTGAACTTATAGAAAGCATATTTAAGGTATAGTTTGAAGAGAGAAGAGCAAGGTGTAGGCAATGTTTCTAAGGAGAGCTTAGACTCCCGTGTACATAATGTGTGCACAGTGGGAATACTGGAACCTGCTTGCAGCCTTCACTCATGAGGTAGAGGAAAGGAGTATCATGAGTTCGGGGCCAGCCTGAGCTACATAGCAAGACCTTGTCCCTCTCACAAAGAAAAAATATGCAATATTTATATGTGCATAACATTTCTGAAAGGTCATATAAGAAACTAAGAATTGTTGCGTATAGAGGGGTACTTGTGGTACAGAATTCCTGGTTTCTGGGTCATGCTAGACTTCTTACTTTATTATGCCCATGATGGCCACCATCAGCCAATAGGACTCAGTTCTGTGAAGTGGTTCTGCTCAATGAGGTAATGCAGTGTTGAGCATGACGAGTATGGTCAATGTTATGGCTTGGATCTTAGACATCTCCTACAGGCCGACATGTGGAGATCTGTGGCGCTGTCGGGTGGGTGGAGGGTGGCACTGGAGAGGATACTAGTGTCTTCATAACTTCTTTTATCTGTGCCTTCATGCTGCCATATGGTAAGCAGGTTTGTTCTTTTTTTATACATTTATTTATTATGTATACAATATTCTGCCTGCGTGTATGCCTGAAAGCCAGAAGAGGGCACCAGACCTCATTACAGATGGGTTGTGAGCCACCATGTGGTTGCTGGGAATTGAACTCAGGACCTTTGGAAGAGCAGGCAATGCTCTTAACCTCTGAACCATCTCTCCAGCCCAAGCAGGTTTGTTCTAATGGCACAATATCTACCGTGAGGCTCAGGCTCACAAGCCCCAAAGCAATGGAGCCATTCAACCATAGACTAAAACCTCACAAGCCACAAGCCCAAATAAACTTGGCCTTTTTATGCTATGGATATCAGGTAGTTTATTACACTGATGAAAAGCTGATTATGTTGGTTAGTTTTGATTATCAATGGATGGATCAATAAATACCTAGGGCATCAGGGAATGGAGCCTCTAGATACAGGGAATTGTTGTGTGTGGTCAGGGGACAAAAGTAGAAGATATGAGTGAAACTCTCATATGTATATGTATGTATATGTATATGTATGAGAATGCAATAATGAAACCCTTATGTTTAATTAACATATACTAATAAAACATTAAAAACATATCTAGGTTTATCTGAGATGGTATTTCCACAGTCAGTTAGATCAGGAGAGCTTGACTTGATGGATGGATTCATCCACTGTCAGGCATTCATAATCTGATGGCATTATTGGGAGGTGAGAAAGGAGGTCTAGTTAGAGGAAGTAGGTAACTGTGCATCTTGGGGATTGAACTCATGTTTTTAAGGCTTGGCAGCAAGCATCTTTACCCACTGAGCCATGACATAACCTTACTGAGTAAGGGAGGCCAATCAGTGGTTCTCAACCAGCTCTTTAATCTAAGGCCATAAAGAGATAGGTTCTAGGATAAGCCAAACTTTCAACCAAGTACCATCAACAGAGTGAGAACTTCTCACGTCTGGCCCAGGGACGACTCAGGTATGGGCGATGCCATATGCAATTGCTAACCTAGATCTATGCCAAGAGCTCTCAGCCCTGCCCTTTCTGGGAAAAAGAAGTGATCCAAAGAACAAAAGGAAGGTTCCAGGATGAAAGTCAAGAACAATGCCCAGATGGTGCAGGCAGTCCCCAGATTGCTTGGGTAGGGGGGAGCCCCCACGGTTCTGTGAGTCACTGAGAGGAAGCAAGGTGGCACAGAAAACAGAGGGCTAGAGCTGAAGACACAGGGCAGAGCTGGTCATTGGCTGATAAGGAGAAAACCCATGAATCCTTTTGCTAAACTCTACTCCTTTTGAGAACATTGGGATCAAAGAAGATGTACTGAGAATCCCAAATACACTGTTATTTGCAACTATTCATCTTGGAAAGAGAGCCAAGAGGAGAAGAAAAATAGTGCCATACATCAGCAGGATGGTCAGATGCCTCTCTTGCTCCCTTGGTTTATGTGGATTCCCAAACAAGCTTTAAAAGTACCGAGTAGTTAGTGTGGACACTGAAGAAGACCTCTCTCCAATCCTCAAAGGACTCATTAATCCCAGAGAATCTTAGGGAATCCCCAGATAAACTAAAGGAAATGCCAGCATTCAAAGAGGGTGACAGTACTAGGGATGGCTGCATAGATATTTTTACCATGATAATGCATGCCTGACAGACTGAGTTCCCAGCCTCCAGGTGGGCTGGCAGTGCTAAGCAGGGCTGAGAGGGAAGAGCTTTTCAGAGAACTACAGACTCTGCAGCATGGGGAGGCTGAAGAATCTGAGAGAGTACAGCCAGGAGACTTCCGGCAGAGGCTGGACGGCCCTCTACCTCAGGGATTGCAGGTTGATGCCACTGTGTGAAACTCTTGTCCAGCCTACCAGAGGCATGCAGGGATGGTGGTGGCATAGTGACTACATATCCAGCTTCTGCTTGGGGGCTATTCCTGCGCCAAAGGATGCACAAACAGTACTTGTCTTCTAGGCTAGGGAGAAAGAGATTATACTAGCAAAGAACACATGAGGGCTAATTACCTTCACAAATATTTGCCCCGGGAGATCTTAGGAAGAAGAAATATTGGCCATGGGAAAGTGCTTTAGTTTGAGAGGAAGGTTTAGAAGAAGGGAAATATTCTTCTAGTCCATTCTTTGTTATTTTAAGTATCCGAAGACTGCACTTACTGGGATGATGGGGAAACGTGATGGCAGCTAAGCTCTAGAGAGCATCTTCCATGTGCTAAATGCTTCACATACACCATCTTGCACCTCCATGATTACTAATCGTATCCCTGAATCAATGATCCGGAAGTCGAGGTGTAGAAGGGCCAAGTAATTTTCCATGCTATATACCTCATAGTGACAGAGACAAGCATTTGAACTGAGATATCCAGCATCAGAGGCTGGGCTGTGTGCTTGGGTATTTTATGGGAGAAGGAGGGACAACAATGGCAGTGCATAGGAGCTGGGAGGGGAGAGAACAAAGGAAGACCTTGAGGTGTGGTGACTGCTGCTCACCAAGCAGACCTGGTTCTCAGTTTCCTAGGCTTCTGGTAGCACAGCTCTTCCCTACCTCTTTGAAGGGAGGTGCGGCCCACCATGGGGCTTGCTGTAGTGGTGAAATGTGAGCCAGAGCCGTGTCTCACTTCTAGGAAATGGTGCTCAATTCACCACGTTCCCTTTGCGCCTCGGCAACTGTGGAGGCAGATGCTAAGGGGGAGCTGCTGCCACGCTGAGGATGGGAGTGACCACCGTAGGCAGAGCAGGATTAAATTGTGGCCATCTGGGAACTGCCTATCAGCAGAGCACAGCTTAACCTAATCTTGCTGGGGCATAAGCTGGCATCGGAAATAGGACGTTCCTGTAACCCCGAGAATGACAAAAATCTCAAAGTATGTGCTTTGTGGTTTCAGTACTTGGTAGTCATCAGCAAACAATTGGCATTAGAGGTTGGAGAAAGTGTTGATTAACGCTTCCCAGTGAATCATTTTGTGAACTGTTTTCTACAACCCGGAAAGGAGATGATGGAACAATGGAACTCATAACATAGAGTTAATAACATATGCTGGTTGCTGTTGGCAACACCCAACAAGCTAGGAAGGGAATAGATTCAGAGAAAAAGGGGCTATTCTTTCAAGTAGCAGTCAAACAATAAACAGGTTAGACATTTGTGGGCTTAAAGGACTGGAAGAAGCAACTGGTTCTAAACTAACTTACAGAAGGTAAAACAAAACCCGAGGAAACTTTGAATGACGAGGGAATGTGAGACTCTCACCTCGTGTGTGGCAAAGTTCCATTCAAGGACATGCCTGTACTTCCCCATTGTTTCGCTCTCTGAACAACTCAGAGAAACGAGAAGAAGATACAATTAAGATACAATAAGATCCCTCTTATTAGACAAAATGATTCAGAAGAGAAAAGTGAATAAGGCTGGTTGTCTAACTCTCGATGAGCTGAGCGTCTCTACAGCGGAGGTGTGTGGATAAGAAGGCAGACAATCCAAGGCCAGGTAGTAATCGCATCTACACGGGTCCTGTCCTTACGGTAATCAGTTCACGGAGCTCACTGGAGACAAGAGATAAGAGGGTGCCTGCAGTATTATAGAGCTGTACTGTTCAAGGGACCACAAGATTAGATGAAAAGACATGTTTCTGGAAGAATCCTGAAATACCACTTGGACTGCTAGGGATCAGATGTTATTTAGAGGGGACTACAGATATAGTAGGAAGGATAACAGAAATGTCCTTCCAGAGAGAAGGCTCAGAGACAAAAAGAACAACAGACAAATAGTTGCTCTCTGGGAACAGAATAGCAGCCTCATCAAGAAAAACTGCTTTTCCCAAGGAAGAGACCCTACAACAGGCAACATCCTACCCAGCAGGACCGCTGTGGGGCCACGCCTACTGTGATCCTGTTTTTTTCCTTTCTAATGAGAGTGTTGATTAGGGATTTTTTTTTTGCTCATACTTTACAATTATATTAGATATGTGGTGATGGAGGTGGGTCACACATTAATAGAAATGGGTTAATCAAGATGTGAGAGTTAGCCAATAAGAGGCTGAAACTAATGGGCCAGGCAGTATTTAAATGAATACAATTTGTGTGTTGTTATTTCGAGTGTAAAGCTAGCCGTGCGGAAGCCGGGCGGGACGAAAAGCAGACCTGCTCGTCTCATCACTACAATGTGGGAAGCAGGTCATTTGTCCTGTTGAGTCTCTATGTCACACAGACACACCTGGACTGTGTCTCACTCTCTGTGGCACACACTATCCCATATCTGCCACAGGATATAAAGTTTCATACAGATATTTTGTCAGGAAAGGATGGGGCTTCTGGATTTTCTCCCATTTGATGGTGAACATGAATCCATTTTTTCTTGCAGGACAGAGAAAATACACTAAATATTTAGTATTCAAAAGGATGGGCTTTGGTTGTCTTTAGAGCGGTCTGACCGACAGTGTTTTGCATTTATGTCCTTGCATGTGTCATGTCGCCTAGCTCTTTGAAGTCAGGCATGGCTGTGCCATTAGCTTTTGTCAGTGGAACTGAAAGGGAGCTGGCTCACTTCCAATCGAAAGTTTTAAGGTCTTCTGCTCTGGGTCTGCTTTCACAGCGAGAATTTTTGCTGTGGAGAATCCACACTTGGTCATGGTGAGTAGAGTGCTCTAGTGACCCCAAGTAAACATACAGTTATGTGTAAGAAATCACCTGTAGTTGCTGGAAGTCTCTGACTTCAGGATTGTTTTAAAGTACCTGCCTTAATCTAGCTTTCCATGTCTAGCATAGGTCTAAGGCCTGAAATATAGAACTCAGAATAAGTAAGACCTCCCTATGATTGAAACCTAGGAAATATGTAGAGGGATGGAAGGAATGAGCTCAAACGAGAGTTGGCATTGACGCTTTGGAATGTTCTATTGTGCATAGGCAAAATGAGATTCTGAGGGGGGTTTTCAGTAGCCTCGTAGAACGTCTCTGGAACGTTCTAGAACACAGAGAGGACAAATCAGTTCATCGGAATCTTTCAAGAGAGGAATGGGAAAGCCATAAAGCTCGAAGACATTAGAAGGGATACCCACAATGCTTTGTCACTGCATTCTGGACAGCAGCAATTTCACCAACAGAAAGAAAAGACCTAAGAGGAGATGACTGTGTTGAGTGAGTTGAAACGTCCTCTCACAAGCTCAGTTTGGAAATGTAGGACTGGCAATCACGGTAGGAGGACGGTGCTGACCTTGTGATGACATCTTAGGTTCCTCAGGCTGGAAGAATCTTACATAGATGCTTTGTTCATCATACTTAAAAGTACGTAACACATCCAAGCAGTGTTAGCACAGGCTCTCTGGGAAGCACAACACTGCAAGAACCCTAGCCTGAGTTCCTTCCCTGCACACATCTCTCTGTCACCCTGGTTTTGTTTACATAGCTCTATGGAGTCTGTCAAGGATGCAATGCCCATCTGCAGCCACCTGAAGAAGGCTCAGTCAGTCCTCTACCTCTGTCACTCACACTTCCTGCACCTCTGATCCTTTGACCATTTGGTTCTTCCTTCCTTCATCCCAGGCCATGCCTGAGGCAGAACATTCTCAAATTCCTTCTAGTCATGTCTTCTGCTTATACTTCTGGGTCAGAATTCACCTCACTGAGCCTCTGATACCATCTTGGATCCAGTCTTCAATTTTACTAACTGCTTTGAGTGTCTCTTTTTCTGTGCTGTTTATACTCACTTCACCCTGTTTTTCCCCTCCTTAAAAAAACCTCTTGTAAACAGTTCATTGTGATTTTAGTAAGCTATTCATTCCACCCAACTCTCTCTATTTTCTTCATTAATTACACAGGCTCAATTCTTTACTCTTACTGTACTTGAGAGTTAAGCTTGGACAAATTATTTAGACTCAATGAGACTTGGATTACTCATCTGTGAAAGTCTCTAAATGTAAGGAGCAGTGGTGACCACACGATAGAACATATGTCAACCTCTTGTGCTCAGTCATGTACTTTGTGAAGATGGAGATATCCGGGCTGCAGAGATGCTCAGTGCTTAAGAGTTCTTGCTGCTCCTCCAACCCACATCAGGTAGCTCACAACCATCCTTAACTCCAGATCCAAAGGATCTGACGCCCTCTTCCCGTCTCTGTTGGCACCTGCACGCATGTGCACATATCCACTCAAACATGCGTACATATAATTAAAAATATGTAAAAAGGTACCTTATAATTATGTAACTATCTTCTTTTTTGCTAAGCTGTGTGTTCAAGCTCTCTGAAATGACTCTGAACTTCTTTTCACATCCATTAAACACATACATACTTCTCTTATTGCTGAGAATAAGGTCATTTCCAGACAATTCAATCTGTACAGGCTTCCCTCTAAGATAGACTTTGAAAAGAGTAGCCATATCGTAAGGTCTAGGATAGGGTGTAGACCACAATACTCAACAGACTAATCCCATCTGAAGGTGGGCTTTCAAATCCCAGTGAAGGACCAGGCTTGAAGCTTCACCTGGCGATCAGGGATTGAAGCAGCAGGCAGTTCCTTGCACTAACTATTTCCTGTGTTCAGTCATGGTTCATCCCAGCGGGGCTTTAAAAGATCTTAGCCTACAAGCAAGTGATAATTTATCTATAAGAAGGAATAATTCTGTTTTAACATTTTCCCACTTATTATTTTAGAAAGTGAGGAAGTTGGAAAAACTGGGACAGTAACAGAAAGTATTATTGCCACTGAGGATGGAAATTTACAACGTGTAGTGTCTGGTTGTGTTATTCTGTCCTCCCTAAGATTGTACGAAGTGCATGCTAGTTTGTGCCACAATTATTTATACTCTGGGAAAGGTATGAGAGGAATGGGAAGAATTCACGGAAAAGAGACAACAAAAGAACAGAGCTATTTCATATCCTTAGGGACAAGGTGGATGATGTATACTGCTATGTTCTTAAATATGGCTCATATCTTTGGTAAAAAAAATAGCAATGCTCCAATCTCTTCCACCCTCTTCCTTTTCTGGAAAGAGAAACAACATGAAGAACAGTCGGTGGGTAGGAGGGGCATGTGGAGTGTGAGGAACAAGCAGGGACACAGTGCGTCTAGAAAGAAAAAAGAAACTTATACAAAGACAAACAAGTCTTATGCTCTTAAAAGAGACCTTCGTTTTGAAGTTGAAGCTGGATACTGGCATTTCTCAAAGCATTTTACTTGCTAATACTGTTTCCCCTTGTCTTTAAATTGTGAATAACTATTTCCCCCCCCGATCCTTCATCCTTATAGTTTCTTCATTAATGCCAAGAAGTTTTTCAGAGACCTTTCATGTAGATGGCCAATGACATCCACAGACAACGGCGGTCACTAAGCCCAGGATAAGGGAGGCTTATGTTCAGCCGTCAGCGTTGGGATCTGCTAAGGCTGGCTGACACAGCCCAGGTGTGGAGGAGTCAGCTTAGAGATCCCACTCATGCTGAAAGCCTGAGACTTTTCAGAGGTCTTAAGCCATTAGCCCAAAGGAAAGAGACAGTTGCGGTTTCACCAAGTAGGGTGGCTCATCTTCACTGTCATCTCCCTTGGATTTGGAGTCACCTTGGAGGCACCTGTGGGAAGATCTGTAAGGATGTAGTCAGAGGGGTCTAAGTGGGGAGGGAAGACCCACCCACATTGAGGGTAGTACCACCTCATGGAATGGGCTGCCATCTAAACAAAAGAAGAAAAGGGGAACAGCTATGGCTCTCTGCTTTAAGGATTGTTCAGACGGAAGGAATTCCAGATGCTATGAGCTTGGCCGTATCTCCTGACTCGGATGGACCATTCTCAAGCTGTGAGCTAAAATGAACTATTCCTCCCATTAGTCGATTTTTGTTGCCTATTTGCTCAAACATGAGAATAGTAATTAATTTATCTTTCAAAAAGTGAGGAGCTGGGAAATACATGAAGACAAAGAGGATGAACTACCTGAAACACAGGATTGAACATAAAATCCCTTAAGTCACTTCTTAGATACTGTATCTAAACTGCTAAGAGCCCTGACTGGTCCCATTATCAAGCCCAGTCCCTCCTCAGTGGTTTTAGAAGCTCTTCTCCCCATCCCCCACCAGGAAGATAAGGCCAAGATTTGAGCCAACCTGTAATCCTCCCTAGGGCCTAGAAACAGGCACTGTCAGAGGTCCTGATTGTGCCTAACCAATGAGGGGTGACCACGTAAAGTCACTAAACTGGAGCACAGCCTACCTTCT
Source organism: Arvicola amphibius (assembly GCF_903992535.2). NCBI lineage: Eukaryota > Metazoa > Chordata > Mammalia > Rodentia > Cricetidae > Arvicola > Arvicola amphibius. The sequence continues at coordinate 17,607,680 of NC_052064.1, forward strand.
AGGAGGAGGGGATACAAGGCTCTCCCCATTGCTGTATAAACAAGTCTGCTGTTTGCCTTTTACCTGACTTTCAGAGTCTACGCCACTGATGCAGTGCCTCCATACCACCCCCCACCCCACCAACCCGGGATCTGTTAGGACCCAGCAATATCCCCCAGGGGATTTCATTTCACCTGATGCTTCGATGAAGGGATAAAAAAATACAAAGACATTTTAAAGCATTATTTGCCTTGGATTACTGGGTATTTGAACTTAACTTTAGAGTATTTCATATTATATTATTATTATGATGATGATGATGATGATGATTTGTTGTTGTTGTTGTTATTGTTGTCCTTTTCTTGAAATAAGATCTCATGATTTAGTCGTGATTGACCTGAAGCTCACTACATAGACCAGGCTGAGCTTGAACTCACAGAAATCTACCTGCTTCTATCCCCCGACTGCTGTGCTTAAAGCCATGTGCCAACAAACCAGATGTACCTTTTAGAATGTTTTAAATGGCAGCTCTCTTAGTATCATTTTAGAACATTTCTTTCTATACTATATTTGAGTGAAATAAATTTAAAACTGGCTTGGGCAAAATTTTAACCAACCACTGCAGCAGTCTCTAGCCTAGCTCTGAGAACAAACAAAATTATAAAGAGTCTAAATAAAAGACCTAAGTCTTTTCCAGAGCTAAACTGTGGGGATGGCGTTTGGAGAAACTCTAACTCCTAAACTTCTTCCTCACTTGCCTGAAAATTGCTTACTGACTATTCAGAAGCTTCTTTGGGAAACATAATAATTTTCTAGGGGATGATGTCATTTCAGATGCCCCGTCAGCTCATCCCAGAAAGGAGAAGCTAGTGAAGAAGTGAAGGGTTAGTAGGGCGGAGAGGAAGAGGAACACAGAGAGGCAGCGGCTTTCAGGCAGGGGTGACTGCAGAGCTCTCTAAGCCCAAAGATGGACTCTCATGATTTCAGAATGTTCACCTGCCCGTAGGGTTTGTGCGTCGAAGACCCAACCAGGAACATTAAGGAGCTGACGCATGAACAAGTTCTCGGCACGCTTTTGGAAACTAGGAGACCAACAATGGAAGGGAGTGTAGGAGTACTCTCCGTCTTTGGGAGAAGAGGGGAGCGGAAAGCCGCAAACAAAATGTTGTCCCAGTCCCCGCTAGACTAATTTTAGTTATCTTGGTTCATGTCTATGATTCATCCCTAAAGCTGCAAATTGTTGAGGAGGAAGGAGGAAAAAACTGACTTAAATGTCAAAGAAGTAGGAACATAAATATAGTTTTCTCTTTTGGGGGAACTAGAATTCCAGAAGCTGGGTATCTTTTTTTTTTTTTGTATGAGGGACTAAAAGCTTCCAACTTCTAGAAAAATAATGACTTCAGTCAAAACCCCACCAAGAAATAAGACGAGACTGATTCCAAACCCTGACACTTTGGACTTGTTTCTCCTTCAATACGGTTAAACTAGACATCAGCAAATGATCGTATGTGACTAAGTATGTTGGAAACAATATGCAGACTGTGGTCATACATGGGACTCATGAGACAGGGCAGAGAGGAATACATGCTGAGCAGTAGACTCAGGAATGATTCTGCGGAATGTCATGCTCACACAGAGAAGAAAATCAGGACTGTACAGTGCTCAGACATTCTCTGGCCTGCTGAGGAGTAGGAGTCAACACAGAGACGGCTTGATGAAACTCTATACTGAGTAATAAAACATGCTTTCTTTTTTATAAAAACATCTGTGAGTAAACCGATTTCCACTTTGAGTTTCCAGCAGTCTGGAGACTAGAACAAGCCCTCGTTGCTCACACTCAGCTTGAGCATTTCAATGACGTCAGCATCCCCCTCCAAGACTATCTCATCTGTGACCCACGGACTACATGTGCCTCGGATGAGGGCGCCCCTCCCCCACAAAACCACGGGCTTACTTAAAACATTATCATTCATTGATGACTCTACATGGTTCTTGAGCATGAACTTTGTAGATGACAGCATGTCACAAAGTCACAAAGCTGGACTCACCTGGGGGCAGTCACTTTTGGTTGCCTCTTTCTACTTTTAATAAAGGAGTACGGATGTCTAGCTATGGCCCAGGGAGTTAGTAAAGAAGTATTATGTAGAAAAGAAAGGAGAACTGATTTCAAGGAATGTGTTTCTGGGAGGCTGTCAGTAGAATGTCCCTAGTGCAAAGCTGAGAATGTTGATTTCAGAACCTGCCGTCTCCAGTCTCCCTGAAGCTTGCTCCATTATTCTCACAGGGTTCCTCTCAGCGCACTGCAGTGAGCAGTGGCAATCACTGGAGACCGTCACCTCAGGCCCCAGCTGTCACTGCAGTGAGCAGTGGCAATCACTGTACACTGTCACCTCAGGCTCCAGCTGCCACTCAGCTAATGTGTCCAGCATGCCCTGTAAGTGACATGATAGGATGCTTGGGATGGGGGAGAATGCCGGAGGCTGCCGATCCTCACCGATCACTTCAGATGAGCTTGCAGGACTAATGTGACTTCCTGCCCTCTGCCTGACTTTACTTGTCTCTTGACAACATGACCGTGACAATTATTGTCTCTTGTAGAGAGATATTTTAAAGTCTATAAATTTATATATACGACCAACTTTTATCCTGTAGTCACATTATAGGCTGACTCATCTTCCCCAAATAGCTGCACTGCCAGTATTTGTGAAAGCTCACAGCAAGAACAGGGACTCGCAGACTTGGTTCCTCATGCTACGGCTGGTGTCGTAGGGATGAGTTAGCTCCGTGTGATGTCAGCCAAGGCATGCCGAGTGCTGTGGCCTCAACTAGAATCTAGAAGAAGTGAGGAAGACTGACCCCGGCAGGTTTTGGCAGGTGCACATCCCCACACATCTACCTCCTTGTGCTAGGAAGCAGTAAATTCGTCGTTGTTGATGTCTGTGATGACAGCCCTGATTAACCGACACACCAAAGCACAGCAAAAGCATACGGGTGTGGGAAGGTTAGAGAGAAGGGCTTCTCTTTTTGGATTAGGTAACTAATGTATCAGTGCTAATCTTCAATTAAAAAGATTTCAGAGCAATTCCATATGGCTCCTTGAAAAGGATCCAAGAGTAGATTTTTTTGACTAGTTCCTTATGTCCTTCATTATTTAAACAATTCTCATTATAGATCGGTCAGCTGCTTTTCAAAGTTCTTGATCAATAGTCTGATTTTGTATTTTTATATTTTAACCCATCTGCTTTGTCCTTTTCTGTTTTATTTGTCTCTTAATATTTCACTCTGTGACGAATGCAAGCACATAAATAGTACTAGTCACATGTGCTGACAAAGAGGGCTTTAAAAACACTAATCAGCTGCAGTAAATAAACCTTTTAGGTCTGAATAGATCTATATTCCAAGGCTCTGACTTACTCTCTATAAACAATATTAAAAATTAGGCCTGTTTGAAATAATCAATGTCTGGGCTGGGTGTGGTGGCAAGGCTTTAATCCCAGCCCTTAGGAGGTAGAGGCAGGCGGATCTCTGTTGAGTTCACGGTGAGCACCAGGCTAGCCAGGACATCATGGTTAGAACTTGTCTCAACAAAGAGTCAGTTTTAGTTGTTGCCTGGCAAAGTTTTCTTCAAATCATACAAATATAAGTAATCATACTCACGTTTTTCAAAATAAACAAATAAAAACACTTTTAATGTCTTGCAAACTGTAATATGAATGGAGTTCGAAGTCAAACACACATATCAACAGCTCTCATGCACCTAACCCAATTTCCCAGCATGGCCACATTCTATAAATTTCTATGGCATAAACATCTCCACCACCTTATATAATTCTCTGAAAATCCAAGTCTTCTAAGGAAGACTTTTATATTTAGTGGCTGAAAAAAAAGGTTCCCAAATGGGGTACATGGTCCTGTTCATTGACCAGAAATCTTTTTTTCCCCTCCAAAAGCATTCTGATTGCCTTTGAGGGTTAAGAGTCCACCGGTGTTCCTCTGTCTTTGATGACAGTGGTGTTTACAAGTTAAATCCAATGTCAACATTAACAGGCCAGTCATCACACCCCTGTATCTGAGGGATGCTTTTGGCTCCACTACATCTAGCCACCAGCCGGATCCTCGGGGCTAACACCAGGGCTGACGGAGGGAAGCATGCAGGTAGGGTTACTCACTTGAGTGTGGTAAGCTCCGTGAGGGAGGGCTGTGTAGCCTTGAGATAGCTTTCTCTCCGCGCAGCCACTTTGGGAGAAGGCTTGGGGCTCGTGTCTGAGTCTCCGCTGTCCTCATCCCCCATGGCTTTGATGTAGCTGCCACTTCGCATCCTTCGGCATGGAATCTCATCATCTTTCCCACGAGGTGTGTACCCTGTCCATTCATCTTGGGGAACCTAGTCAGACATAAATGAGACAGTTCACTTTCAATAAAATTGAACTTTTGAAAGTTTTTCTTGTCCTTGCCTTTTTTTTGAAATGACTCTGGAATAGAAATGAATTATCTAACCCTCAGACATGAACTTTTTGGATATTAAAGTTTCACTGTAACCATTCTGACAATCATTTTAACACGTGCACACCCATGTTGGAGTCTTAGGCAAGCGCACAGCATCTGGACAGTGGGAACCCCTGGCTCTGGGAACTTAATACCTCTCAGTGTTCTCACACCCATCACAGTTGAGGTGGGAGAACATGACGGAGAGGAAAGCTGCTGGATTTGAACTTTTCACTGACCTTGCTCCAGCAGCACTTGGAAGTTGGAGTGCTCCCTGATTCCTCCTTGTCTCTCTGGCTTCACCCCTGCCCCACCCCATGTCTGCTCTCTTTCTGTCCTGACCCCTGCGCTGTGCCAGACTCATTTACTTTCCATCCACCCATTCTTTCTTAGGTCTTATTAGTTTCTATCTGGTCCCGGTGGATCTGATTAAAGCACCTTTTGGGAGGTTGGCCAGTGAGGTTTTCAGAATAGCCAATGGCCTTATCTCAGTATTTGTACTCGCTGGCCTCTCCGGCATGCACATGTACCATACACTACACTTAGGAAAGCGTCTCCATGTTTGGCATCCTGCTTGGTCTATGGCCTGGGGGAGGGGCTAGTCAGTTTCTTTCCCCTCAGGTTTGGCTGGATCCTGCTCTACATCCCCTCACTGTGGAGTCCACAGAGAGGGTGCTATCAGCGCGCTGCTTTCTTATGTTTTCCTCTCGGTGAAGCTGAGCAGGGCATTACATATTCTGTTTTACTTTTAGTACATGATGACATTACTTTCAGCTTCTTTCTTTTCTACTTCAGCATGTGCTCAGCCTAGTTCCTATTCCGCTTCATTCTTCTTCCAATGGTGAAAGAAACACACAATAACCCCTGGCTTTGTCCTTCAAGAGGTGAAAAGAGCCCACAAATGCATGGTGCTCTGTATGGAGCTTAATCCAAAGAGACCGACCAGGGCGAGGCTGCTTTCACCACTGACATGCTTACAACAGGGACGAGCAGATACATAAACAGAGGACTACCTCTAAATCAACATGCTTACAAGTCAAAGCTGCCGTGCCACAATGGGATATGCACTGAAGAGACACTAGAAGCATGGCCCTGCCAATAATGAAATGGGGGGAAGGGTCGTAGAGGGGCGCCCTCTAGGTCTGCAATGATAAGATAAAATGAATATATATTTACATACATACACATACACACATAGGTATGTATGTATGCATGTATGTATGTATATATGTATGTGTGTTAGGGTCTCATGGGCAGGCCAGTAACTCACTTGTAGCCCAAGTTGGCTTGGAACTCTCAGTACACTTGCCTCGGTTTCCCGTATTCCGGGATTAAAGGTGGGTACCACCATATCGAGTGATAAAACATCAGCTCCTTAAATACAGGGATTTAATATTTAGATGCTAAGAAGCTCCTGGCTAGGGAAGGTGACACATTTAACTACGCTAAGCAGTTTGCTCATCATAACTTATTTTAGCAGTGTAACTTGGGGCTTTTATTTTCTTTCTGTAATTTTCTAATGAAAAGCTGGAGCTCAGAGAGCTGACGTCACTGGACAGAGAACATAGGGGAAGTCTTGGGATTGGTTCAGGTCGTCTCACTCCAGGCTGGCCTCTTGTCCAGGAGTAGTTGGTCGACACAAAACAAACTCAACAGTTTTTGTTACATTTCTTTTGTCAATTTTTATCTTATTGTTTTTTGTAATTTGCTTGTTTTGACATTCCTTTTTGTATTTTTTTTTTTTGAAAGAGAGCAAGAAAGAGAGGGTGCTAAAGTTGGGTAGGTAGGGAGGATCTCGGAAGAGTTGGGGGAGGGGAAACCTGATCAAAATACATTGTATAAAACATTAAAGAAAAAGAGAATAAAACACCGATTGCATCTCCAAAAAAAAAAAAAAAAAAAAAAGTAAAGGTGCTCCAGCTGAACTTTACAAATCAGAATGTTCTTATGAGAAATAGTCTGTGAATTTGAAACTTAAAAGTGTTAAGAAAATTGTCTATGATGGCTCTTATCTACATTAGATATAGATTTCTAAATATTATCCACTGTAGAAAGTGAAAGTACACATTCACTCTCAAAAGCATTGTTCTTTCTTCCTTCAAACCATGGGCTTCTCTGTGTAATCAAATGGCATCCATTGCTAACAGCCTCTCATCCAGAAATGGGGGCCTTGTGAGTTTCTCGCCCGTCCATGCTAGAACACTGACTGGCTTGATCTTGGGCAGGTATCCAGAGCTGTCATGAGGTTGTGAGTGCAATAGCCTTGTCATGTCCAGAAGACATTGATCATTTTTTAGCAGTCTTCCAGTGCTCTAGTTTGTATGATCTTCCTGTCCCCTTTTTGGTGATTCCCTGAGCCTTGGGAAAGGAGTACAATATAGAGGATCTGGTTTAAGGCTGAGGAGTCTACAGTCACTTTTTTCTCTACCCTCTGACCAGTTGTGAATCCGGATGGAGGACACCAGGAGAACAAGGCCCTCTAAATCGTCAACTGGACAAAGTTCATATGAACTAACAGAGCCTGAAGCAGCAAACACAGAGCTTACACAGGTCTTCTACATACATATTATAGCTTTCAGTTTAGTCTTTTTATGGGGGCCTCTAATGTGAGAATGAGTAGGGTTTCTGACTCTTGTGCCTGCTCTTGGGGCTCTTTTCCTTCTGTTGATTTCCCTTGTCCAACTTCAGTGCGATGGTTTTGTTTTATCTTAAATTTTATTTTGTTATGTTTTGTTGTTCTCTCTCAGGAGTCTGTTCCTTTAAATGAGAGACAGAAAGGGGGTGGATGGGGATGGGAGGGGAGGCGGGTAGAACTGTGAGGAGTGGCGGCGGGGAAATTGTAATCAGGATGTACTGTATGAGAAAAGAATCGATTTTCCATAACAGGAAAAAAAGATAACCTTCTGAAGACAGTTTAATACTATGTCCACTAAGCAGAACAGTATTAGTAGGTGTACTGCTAGGGTCTATGAACTTTTCAACTGTGGGTTCTTGGCTATGCTTGCAGTACAAAGGATAAGTTCCTTCCTTTGGAGTAGGCCTTAAATACAAGCAGAAAGATGTTGGTTACCTCCATAATATGCATGGCACTATTGAACCAATGGATTTATCTTGCTAGGCTGGCCATTACATAGAAGATCATTGATGTCTCTTCTCCCCAGGCAGCCCGAAGAGCACTTTCTGCAAAAGCTAGGCACCATGGAGGAAGCTTTGAGATGAATGCCAGTGTCATTTCTGTGCTCTTTCCTGTAACCAAAGTATGTGCTGTCTTCAGTAGCGGGGTCTTCCCAACACAACTTCCACATTCTTGGGCTGAGCTCACAGTGTGCAGATGCCTTCTGAAGTGTGTTCTCTTAGTTTCTTTGATCCACACAATGAATACTGTTTCCCCCTCATTTTTACAACGGAGGGAGCTCAGTCTATGGAACTAGGTCATGGCACAGGTGTGAAGAGCAGAGTCTCCACCGGGCAGTGCCTGGGCCTCACTACTGGCCAGTGGTTGATGGAGATTTTCCTTCTGGGCTGTGATTTGCTGAACCTGCTGGACTGTACAGTTTCAGTCCTCAACCCAGTCATAGTTCATCGCATACAACACATCTGTCATTGACCAGCCATGCTAGTAGCAATGTAGAATTTTCATTTTTCTGCGCTAAAAGGGCTCAGGATTACCACAGCAACAAGGGCTGCTCAGACAATTACAAATGATGAGAATAATCTTGTTTTCCTCCCGTTGGTAAGTGACTCACTGCATAGCTATAACGGTGTTCAGAGCCTTGCCATCAGCTTAGCAATCGCAGCCTGAAAATTAACAACAAACCAGGGTTGCTGATGACCCTTCACTCGCCATTTCTTGACACTGACATGAGGTTCCTAAGTGTTGCCTTCTGGAATACGTTAGAGATGAATGACAAACTGATTAGCTAATATGACAATTTCTGTTCAGGTGCTTTGCAAACCTAGCTCAAGGCAGAAACCTGAGCTCCAGGAAAAATAGTCTGCGATCGTTGCTAGGGGAACGGGCTGAAAAGTGTTTAATCTGTATGCCTTTCAATTAATCATTCTTTTCAAATGATAGTGGTGAAAGAATTGTATCAATGTGGTTTCTACTGGAGTGGAGCATAAATATTAATATAGTATTCATCTACCTAAAGGCAGCATGAAGCAAGATTTCACATAAAATAACAAAGAAGTTAGTTCTAAAGAAATAGAGATGTAGAAAACGTAGACCCTGAAGAAGAAAAATACCATTGCTGAACTGGTGGGGTGAGCAAAATTGCTGTAATTAAGCCTCTGTGTGTGTGTGTGTGTGCGTGCGCGCGCGCGCGTGCGTGTGTGCACATGCGTGTGCACCTAAATACTTCAAAACAAAAGAGGGACATCTCAGAGGTACACAGTATTAGAAGGAAGCACACTGTTCTGAAGAGCCCAAAGAGTGCAATGTTACCTGTCTTTGGTCAGAAAGAAAAGATAGTTGTGAGCCTGGGTTTCTCCTTTTCACTACTAAAACCAAGAAGTCACAGTCCTATGTACGTCTACAGACTTTTAGGCAGGCATGAATCTGCTTTAGATTTTGGTGATAGTCTCCATCACAGGGAGGGGAGCACACACCCTATGCTGACTGAGTAGCTAATGCTTTAGATTTTGGTGATAGTCTCCATCACCAGGGAGCGTCCCACCCTCTGCTGACTGACACGTGTGTGGTCTAGATGGACTCTCAGGTTTGCTCACACTGTGTTCTGGTCGCCTCTGTGAGTCCTGCCTAGCACTGCAAACAGCCTTCAGAGCACCAGGGGTGCAGGATCCTAGAGGTGCTTCTCCCTTCCACTGCTCTCTCCCCAGGTGACCTGCTGTTTGCTGCTGCTTACACCAAGGAGCTGCCTTGCCTTCTGCACACCTGACTGCACTGAAAAAGATTTAGGGAAATCTAAAGAGAAGGTTAACTCTGTTTAGCTCTTCCCACTGCCTGGAAAAGTCTATGCTGCTGCTGGTGGTGCCAGGCTAGGACTGGAAGTCCTGCTTAAAAGAGGAGCAGAGGACAAGCCAGCCCCCAGGCATTGTGGATGGTGAAACAGGAGGTTGTCCTGCATGTCTGAGCCATCCCAGGAGGCAGCCGGGCCCAACGACAGAAATATGACAGAAAGCAGTCTCCTAAAGCCAAGTTTGATAATAGTGCTCGATCATAAGGGGAGATTATTTGTTTTTTAATGCTTATATTTAAGCACTAATACTCTAATAGAGAGCTTTATTTTTTTAATTTTCTTTTTTTCTTTTTAGAGACATGGTTTCTCTGTGTAACAGTTCTGCCTGTCCTAGAACTCGCTTTGTAGACCAGGCTGGCTTTGAACTTATAGAGATCCACCTGCCTCTGCCTCTCGAGGGCTGGGATTCAAGATTCTGCCACCACTACCTGACTTTCTTTTTATGGATTTTAGGAAGGCTCTCATTATTTAGCTCAGTTTAACCTGAAACTTGCGAAGTAGCCCAGGCTGTCCTCTAATTCACAATCCTCCTGCCTCTCAGCCTTCCTTCTCAGTGCTGTCAATACAGGCATGTGCTACTGTGCCTATCTGAGAGTTTTGATAAAATCAGGAGTTAAGGGAGGTTCCTATTTGAAGTCTACAGCTGAAGTTGCACGTCATTTGAAGGGCTCAGCACCAACCAAACAGTGACTGTAATCAGACGCTGCCAGGCTCCACCCAGGGTGCGGATGCTTTCTATACTGCAAGGACGTCTCAGGCACTCGACAGCAGCACCACCATATATTCAACCATGGAACAGGGTCAAAGCGGGAAGCCGACCACCTAATGGGACGTGCTGTTAATTCCTAAGTCTTCCTGCCTGCTGCTCTTATTGTTCCTGCTGCAAGCAGTTCTAATTGTTTATCTGCCAACAGCACTCAATTTAGATAAGCGGAGAAATAAATGAACACGGCAATTTGAGAGAAATAAATGCTGTGGGGAAAACGGGTGAGACAACATGACTGGGTGTCCCAAAGGGGCTGGCTGTCGCTTGTTTCTCTCTTGTCTGAAAGGGTGACATCTGAGAACCACAGCAGTCAGCCTTAGGAAGGCCTGGGTCCAGCCAGCATAAACTATAGCATAAGAAGAAGCTTGGAGTCATCATAATCTAGTCATGAAAGTGTCAGCCTGGGCGGAGAGCACCGGGCAGAGGTGGGCAGGGCCAGGTCACATCCATCTTAGGAGAGCATCTCAAATTTTCCTCCAAAGATGCCCCAGCCTTCTTCCCAAAGCCCCTTCGAAACCATCATAGCCTAAATTAGCTTCTTATGTGAAATCTACAGATGTGGTCTATTTACTCGGGGGTTTGTGAGCTACAGCTCTCGGGGACTAACTACGGCTCACTATGTGCTTTTCTAAAGAAAACTTTATTGGAACACAGTCATCAAATCACAGTCGGTGATTATATCTTGTCTATGGCTGGTTTTGAGTTACAAGGGCCAAACTGTGTGGTAGTGTGAGAAACTGTACTGTCCACAGGGATCAGGGTGGGACCTGTCGAGTCCCACTCTTTGATACTGCAGACCACAAAAATAATTGAATGTGTTAAGCAGAAGTGTAAATTCGGAACAGACTGTCTACACTAGCAGTTCTGAGCGACAGTTCCCCATCAGGAAGTATCCCAAAGCTGTTTGTCTTCTCCAGATGGGCAGGCTTCCCTGGCTTCCCAATGACCCCTGCATAGTATCTCTTGGGTTTAGAAATCTTAGGGGACATTTTTTTTTGTTGTTTTTTAATTTTGATTTCTTCAAAGAACATTTGTCCTAAGATCTGTGTGCTTGATACGTAAAAGGGCTGTCTGGATTGGTGTGTGTGTGTGTGTGTGTGTGTGTGTGTGTGTGTGTGATCCACTCACAACTGTTCGTAGTCACCAAGGTAGGAGAGGGCAGATTAACAAAGGTGTAAGCATTTTACTGTTCACTGATTTCCAGGGCCCAGAACAGTGCTGTAATTCATTAAGTTTTTGCATGAATGTGATTTTTCACACGAGCTTTTACTTACTATATGTATAACTAGGTGCGTAATCACATATTTGACTCAGTCTTTTCATCTGTAAATTGGGAACAGCTATCTAAGGTGTTCACGAACTTACGCACCTTATAACTGTGAGCACGAAGGTTGTAAGCACAGCTACATCTTAAGTGGAGTCAGCCATAAATATCTTGGGGATGACAAAGTGACAGCTTTTCAGGATGATATCCTGCTGCATATTAGATATTCCAGTACAAGGGCATACATGTGACAGACTATGTAAACCACCAGACGCAAAGACACAGGTGTTTCTTCTACGGTAAGAACATAGTACTCCTAAAAAGGTATTTATCCACTTCCTAGGTACTTTGGAAATGGACTGTCTTTTGATACTTTTAACTCTTCTCCTTTAGGTTTCCTCAAATGAAGTTAAAAGAACATCATACTGATTCTAAGAGATCAAGGAAGGGGTACTTAAAAACCTTCCTCATATGGAACCTTGGAAGACTGATTACACATCAAGGTTACTACTTCCATCTGGGCGTCTCAAACTGTGATGATGTTTTGAGCTTGGTTATTCTGCTTGGTTAGCTAACTTTCTGCATTTACATTTCCTTACATTCCTAAGGTGAGAGATGCCTCATTTTATTGACTCTAAGATTCCCGTGCGAGATGCTCATTTGATTGAATCTCAGATGCCAAAACGAGAGGCCTTATTTTACTGACTCTAAAATGACAGTGCGAGATGCCTTAATTTATTGACTCTCTCTCAGACACCAATGCAGGCCTCACAACACTTTTTATACTAATAAGGAAGAAAGAAGGAAACACTATTGATGGACTCTGTTGCTCTGGATTATAAGCTGCATCTCGGAAACGACAAATATGGGAGACATATGGGTCTTAGGATCAACTTTTAAAATATAAATGAAAACAAGGAATGAAATGGTATTTGTATTCAGCATTCATCTGTGCTATATTTTTGCAAAGAAGCCCACCTATATGTTCATATAATATCTATAATTCTCATGGTGAAACTAAACGGTAGTAAGGGTTCTTTTTTATACTTTCTATTATAATTTGTAGCAAATGAAGACTAGGGTGCAGAGAGATTAGTTAGTGCTGTGGAACCTGATGCTCAAGCTGGATTCAGGAGCAATTTTCCTTCCATTATTTATAAATATTTTTTGAAGCACCATCGCTATTTTATGATAACCAACAGAGTACACACTTCAGATAAAAGAAAATTCAACTTCACACGGATTTAAGATCAGCTTATGGGAAAACAAATTAAAACGCAAAGCATAATTTCAATGACTCGGGATAAAGAATGACAAGAACGACTATTTATGACAGGGAAGCTTGTCTGTAAGAAACCCTAGCAAAGCGTTAAGAGCTCGAGCCCGCGTCAGCTGGCTACAGGCCCTGAGCTGTAGCTGCACCTAGGGTACGTGAGACATTCAGCATTCAGCGCCCATGATGGTCTGGTGGCCGAGGGATGAAGCCATGTGCGCATCCTTGAGAGTGGAATCTCTCAGGATGGGAGCGGGAGGGTGAGGTCTGGAGTAATGAAAATGTGTGAGATTTGGGGAAATCTGAGAGCCACAAAAGGAATGAAGACACTTAGAAAGCCCGGACAACTGAAGTGCAGTGCATGTCCTGAAAACCCAAGGGTAGGAACTGGAGCTTTTCTGGGGAGGTGATGGAGCTGGTAGTTGTGGGGCACATAAGGCAGAGATCTATGTCACTGGGGTCAGAGAGGGGCATTTGGCTGGGCAGATAGACTACAGACAACAAAACAAGGAGATGTGGGGATTATAGAGGGGCCACTGATAGGCTTCCTCTTGCAAGGCAACCCACTTAGCACTGTTGAGGTTTTCCAAAGTACAGAATATTTCAGTGACGGTGATCAGGTAAATGGTGGTTCTTGGCTTTGGCTGAGGGGCAACAGAGCTAGCCCCTCTGAGCTTTACGAACAAAGGTCAATTGCAGAACAAGACCTTGTATTTATGAAAGCAGAGGTGGGATCTGCTATCTACAGAAAAATCTAACAACTACAGAACAGACTCCCAGGGTTGGGGGCAGCGTCGTCCAGCAATAACGTGAAGCAGGCATTGCCGTTTCTGTTCTGCTCTCGCAAAGCCGAGACTCAAAAGAGGGGAAATGACTTTCCGAGGTCATCATCACGAACGAGAGGTTTGCTGTCCAGCACCAAAGCTTTTAACAGCATCACCCAGCCTCTGACGCGTCCATCATAATCGAGGGACGGACAAATACACCTCAAAAAGGAAAAAGAAAAGCGAGAATAGAGCAATCTCCCATTTAGCTGCACTTAAAAACAAAATATGATTATTAAAATAACCACAAATATTATCTGGTCTATAATTTTCTAGCATTAATAAAAGAGTAAGTACTCAAACTATAGAGAAGTGAGGTGTCCTCTGCCCCCTCAGATGGACTCTGCCTCCACTGGTCTCTGCTTTATGGCTTAAACAAAAACGCTCAGTTGTATGTGTGTGAGAAGGAGTGTGGCTTGGGGGGATCAGAAGACTTTCAGGACAGTCACACTGGTAACAGTGACTCTGGAGGCCTCCGAGCATCCTGGCATGCTTTGGCATCAGAAGGAAGACTTGGCTGTGGAGCTCAAACTCCTGCCGGCAGCTGTCTGCAGAGACGGCTGCGGTGCACTGACCTTCTAAGCACTTTTAGTGGCTCTCAGATTCCCTACTCACTCTGCTCCTTCGCATCTTCTTTGTAGCAGGGAGAACTGCTTTTCTGCTCCACACAGCTTTCACCTTGACAAATACGACTTGGCTTAAGTGTCCCTGTAGCCTTTTTAGCTTGCTCTTCTCATAGCAAAAGCAGCGGGAGAAAAAAAAAAAGAGCAGGAATAGGAAATATTACAATGACATGATATTCAGATCCTTAGCCTGTCCTTAAGATTGTCCTTACCCAAACAGGATTTGATCTCCCTAGCAACCACCCTTCCTCACTCCTATGGAAGCCCAAGGCTGGAGTGTGACTGAATTTGCTCTACTTACGGTTACCTTTTAAGGCCAAGCATGAATACCTACCTTGCTTAAAATCGGGACTATACCCCTTGTCAAAGCTCCCTCCACAGGTTCTTAAATAGCCGCAGTAAGAGATCTGTCTACTGAGTGACTCTGAGATTATTTTCAACTACAAACAGTTATACTTGTCTTCAGGGGACCTTGCACCATAAAAGTTTCTGGGTAAATAGGCCCAAAGCAGTTTATAAAACAGTCCCTGACCTCAAAGAAATTTACAGGTTTTAACTGGATCAGGAGATCTGGAGGACGGATGAAGGAAAAGACTTCCTTTAAAGCGTGTCACCCCGAGCCGGGCACTAACTCTTAGGGAAGCTGAATTGCCTACGGTTGGAGTTTGTTCCCATACAGGCTGTTCCCTAGTGGGTGGAACTGTGTTTGTGGGAGTACCCAAAGACCTTTTAAATCAGTGCTCAGCTCTGGGGGCTGCTGGGAAGTGTTTTCAAGGTGTCAGATGATGAAGGAAGTGGACAGCTGGGCAGAGTCTTTGTGACACCACATCAGGAAACAGTAGTGGAGATACTGGCTTGCAGCTGCCTCTACGAAGGAGAAGAAGTGAAAGCGAATATATTTGCTTTTATTTTGTATGTATGGGTGTTTCTTCTTCATGTGTGTCTGTATACCACGTGTGTGCTGGGTGCCTATAGAGTTACAGATGGTTGCGAGCTGCCATAGGGTGGCTGGGAATTGAACTCAGGTCCTCTGGAGAGCACCTAGTCCTCTTAACCACTGAGCCACCTATCTAGGCCCTGAATATTTATGAGTGGTCTATCCTGTACTTTAACTGGGCACTGATGAAGTTTGTTATCTGAACCTCACTGCTAGCTCTTGGGTCACATCACACTGGTTCTGTTTTGGGGAACCTTCCTTCCTTTATTCGAGACCCATATGTTTGAGAAATGGTTTGGGGTTCGGGCCTTGCCCATCGGTCCATTGTTTTGCTCACTGTTCTTTGTTTAACGGAACTGCTACAGGGTTGTATGTATGACCCAAGCCTGTTCAATGCTTGGGATGCTGGGAAAAATACTTTCTCTTTGATTGAGTAATGCAGTCGGGAAGTGGGTAGCCTTAGGCCCTGAAGGTAATCACACAAATATATAAGCATTTTCCTAACATACTGTCAACCCTATGCTGCTATCAAATCCCATTGCAAAAATGAGAACATCGAGACGTCAGGGTATCAAGGGACTTAAAATAAATGTTATACACCACAGTCAGACTTCTCTTCTCTCCTTACCACACCATCCTGTCTAAACGAGATTCCGACCTTTGCTTCAGCCATTCTTTATTAATCATGAGATCCAAAAATGAAACTTTCAGGACATATCTTGAAAGTGGTTTTTTTTTTTTTTGATTTTCAAAAATTTGACACATAATGACTATTAGATGCTTGGAAGAACACAAAGAGCTTGAAGTAACAGAGACTACGCCCTGCCAGCAGTTATAACTAGCTGTAAGATTCAGTGAAATGCAAGGAACATCCAAAACATTCGAAAAGAGTTCGAAATCAACAGCCCCCGGGGTTTGTCTGTGGCAGACAAACTCGTTTGCACTGGCTACACAGGAGGATAACCGGGAGCCCTTAGTAGTTTTCACGAAGCTGTTTGCCTCTGGGCACATTGAGTATAGATAGTCGCTGGCTCAGAAAGTCCAGGTTAAGCATTGGGTTTTTCCCATCATGCTACAGTCAGGGCGGGCTGCTGTCTCTCCGCCATATTGTGTGTGGGTTTGCAGTATAATTCCTTGTTTCAAAATGGAGTTCTCAGAGGAAAGCTAGAATTCTTGCCTGGGTATGAAGTAGGATGGAGCTGGGTCAGTAGTCTTCCTGCTGGGTTTCTGCAGAGACCTAGACATGGACATGTTATCCACCAAACCCAAACTGTGCTGTTTGCTCAAACCTCCCAGATCACTCATCTAGCCCATCAGCTGCCAGTGCTCTCCACGCCCCTGCTCTGTGTCTGATTTGTAGGGTGCTGATTCTGCTTCTTTGGAACATGCAGCCTGATAAACATACAGTTATTTTAGAACAAATAGTACAGTTATTTTAAAATGCTTATGAATATAGATGTTTTCTCTCAGAACAGGAAGTCTGGTAATATTGTTAAAATGGTACAGGTTTAGTCCATAAAATATTCAGTCAACCATCTCATACACTAATAGTTAAACATAAATTCTGAAAGAAATTTCAGAGAATAGGTTTCCTTTAGAGCATTTATTATTAATTTTGAAAGACTGCTTCTCAAATGAGCCTACGACTAATTATACTTAGCAATCACTGACCTGACTTTCCAGCGCGACCGACTGAAGGAAGGGAAACACGGATTTACAAAGATGTGCACACGTGCATTTCCTCACCACCCACTGATTACTATGGCGGCACTTACAGTACCACAGCATTTAAACGGGCCACAGTGGAATTTTTCCTTCCTGAATTTATCCATTCTCTATCAGTGAAACACCACGAAACCACATGAATCTAGCGCTCGGTATCCAAACAGGATAGAGTCGTATTCTGGTGTCTTTATGCACGTAGGCGATAACAAAAATTATCACACTGACGGTATCTCTTGAGGATCTGAACTCTGTTCTACTTCACCACAGTTCCTCAGGCAGCAAGGTCTCTAAACCAGGTATGTGCACAGATGGTCTGTTCCATAGCTATTTTTATCAGTATTTTATCAGGCTGTTGTAAAGGCTGTGGCTGAGGTTTTGAATAGAGACAGGCATGTTCTAGTTTAGAAGACTCTTTTAGGTTGACTAAAAGGAAACAAGAGTAAAATCAGAGATGAGATGAGGTTCATGTGAGAATCTTGGTGAAGAGCCAGGAGGGCTGTGGCGGAGGGAGGAGAGGATGGATTTTTCTAGTGATGACTTGGGTGTGTAGCCTGGAAGAAAGGAGGTGGGGCGACCCCAAGAAAGGTGGCAAGGATGGCTTGATCTACTAGAAGGACTGATTACTGTTGGCTGAAATGAAGAGGCCCAAAAGGAGTGGATTAAGACTGGAAGATTTGATCTGGACTCTAAGTCAAAACACACACAGCAGGGACATTTTAACAGTCCTGTTCATTGTGGTACTACCCACAATAACCAAGTCACGGCATCCACCTAGGTGTCCGCCAGATGAATGGATACAAAGAAAGTAGTACATTTATACAACGGAATTTTATTCAGCCGTGAAGAAGACTGAAACTATGTTGTTTGCTGGAAAAACAGACCAAGTAAAGATCAATCATATTCAGCAAAACCGCAAGATTCAGAAAGAAAATATTTCATGCTTTCTCTCATTTGCAGATACTATGCTTTATATAAAAACATAAAACTTTATATGCAAATAAATATATTTTCCATTAAGAAAGTTTTCCCATGTATATAATGTTCCTTAACCATAATTACTCCTATGCTCTCCCATCTTTCTTCCACTTTCCCTTTGCTCTATCCCCTTAGGCAAGAAATATATCTTTTGCATATGCAAAATGAAATACAGCACCACGTACAGCTGATGCACACAGACGTAAAACAGAAGTGCGTGCTTGGCATGTGCTGACGTTGAGATGCCTGGGACACATTCAAGAAGAGATGCTGAGGAGGGAGCTTTGGGCATGGGACACATTCAAGAAGAGATGCTGAGGAGGGAGCTTTGGGCATGGGGCACATTCAAGAAGAGATGCTGAGGAGGGAGCTTTGGGCATGGGGAACATTCAAGAAGAGATGCTGAGGAGGGAGCTTTGGGCATGGGGCACATTCAAGAAGAGATGCTGAGGAGGGAGCTTTGGGCATATCAACATGGTAGGCCAGCAATCTGGGCTGGAAAAATCCATGTGGACATGTAGACAGCACTTTCATATCTGAGGATGAATGAGTGTTAGCAGGAAAGAGAGGCTCAAAGGCCGTGACTAACTCAGCTGTCCTTCCGTCTTCGGAGGAAGGAACCAGCAAGTAGCAAGAATGGTGTGAGGACAGAAAGGCGGAGCCCTGGAAGCTGAGCAAAGGAAGGCGCAGGAAGAGGGAATATGACCTGTTGCACCCTACCCTAGCCTTAATCTCCAGGGCTGCCACTCTCTGCTTTATACAAAAGACTCGCCATTAATTAGCTTTCTTTTCTCAGCGGGAAGAGAACTCAAGAGCACCGCTTTTGTTTTCTTTTTCTCTCTTCAAACTCTTTGACTACTTTCAACAATAAGGGGAGTCTCTTACTTTAAAAACCCAGTGCCCCTACACCCAGGAAAGAAGAAATAAAAACTTAACCTTCCGGCTCCTCATAAGCTCTAGCTTCTTTTCTATTCTCTTCTATTGTGTTCTACTTAATTAAAAATAACGTTGTTCCCAACCCACTAAATTGATTTCACTAACTGCTAATTCGTCATGACCATAGTATTAAAAAAACAGGCTTTCACAGCATCTGGCGGGGGCTTGGCCATATTCATTATTAATCAGAAAGATAATGCTATTCATCTTTGCTTTTCCCAGTGAACCTTCTGCAAAATCAATGCTTACCACGTACTGGTTGAATGAATAGTTTGGGGACCTTAGAGTCATGTTTTTTTTTTTTTTTTTGAATGGAGCTCTATGGATTTTTGTTGCCCTTACTTTATTGATTGTACCCTGTGTGGAAAACCGTTCCTGCAAAGCTCTTTGTCTAGATGTGATTTGAGTCTTTTTGAATAGCTCCTGGAAAAGCTGGCGAAGACCACCCTCTGGGTGACATCCACCAGTAGGGCTACTACAACATGCAAAGCCAGAGAAGGCATATAGAATATGCATGCATTAGCATATTCTTGCATATGAACCTTTTCGGGTCTGGCCAGTGGTGTTGAAAAAAACATTATGAGCTAGCGGGATGGCTCAGGATAAAGGCACTTGTTAACAAGTCTGAGGCCCTGAGTTCAGTCTCTGAGACCCACACAGTGGACAGAGAGAATTGGCTCCTGGAAGTTACCTTCTGATTACACACACATGCTGTGATGCTCTCCCACCATAAATAAATGCAATAGAGTTTTTAAAAAAAATGTAAAATGCAAATCAATTAAGCTCCCCTTAGCCATACTACAATCTAAGAGATCTCAATATTTTAGAACAATCTTACTTTTAATATTGTAATTTTCATGGTGCTTCATGTCGAGATGAAATGTCTGTCACCTTAGGAGCAGGAAGAACGAGCTTCTATCCACTACCATAATTTGAAACAAACCATCTGGAGAAAAACGATGAGTACCAGTACGTCCGACAAGCCAAAAACATCGCATGAGAAATGATGTGTGGCTTAACCTGCACCTGCCACTCAATGGAGCTTCGCGATGAAAGCCTGGCATGTGGCGAGTGCTCAGCAAGTGAGAACGAAGATGAAAAGCTGCACACAGAATACCTACAAAGGGACAAGGAAGGAGACGGGGTGTCCCGCTCCTGTCTACCTCTCCCTCACACAGTGCATCACTTACAGGAAGGAATATGCTACAAAAAAGTACAGATATGGGAATCAGGTCAACCGGGCACAAATCTGAACAACAAGCCTGGGATTTTTTTGGTTTACTGACATGGCTCCCCTCTAACTTCAGGCTTTCAGATATAAAATGAGGATATATCGTGACTTAACAGGGATAAGACTGTAAGGATAAGGATACTATAAATACAAAGTAATTTAGATTCTACTAAATAACGGACAGAACACGCTTGTTAAATATGATGACAGGGACATGCCCACCAAATGAAAGCTTGGAGAGCATTTTGGAGGTGAAAGGGGCTTGGTACACATGATTTTTATGTGGAGATCATGTAATAAGGGATTGGTAGTTAGATCTTTGCATGGTGGAAGTTTCTGAAGTCTATTTAATTCATGATAGACCTCATCCATGATCGAATATACAATAAATCCAAGACTCTGAGCCTTGGTAGGGCTGAGAGAGATTGGTAGGTCTGGGGATTCTCCAGAGGCTTGGGTGTAGGGAAGGGCAGACTGGCCAGGGGAGAAGAACAGAAGAAAACTCCAAATTTGTTTTAAGACACCGGTGTGAATGAGTGTGGCAATGGTAAGTCTTAACCCCACAGAGAGGGCATCCAGAAGCTCAGGCAGGAGTAAGGCTGCCATATTAGAATAGTCTTTCCAGGAAAACTTCTGTTTTGCTCTTAAGGTTTCTCTATTGATTAAATGTGGTTCACCATTCACACAGCCACAGACAGTCACATTAGGGTTTGATTCAATAGCTGGCACTCCAGCCTAGTTAGGTGGCCACACAGAGATAACTACCACAGGCAGGGACACAGTAGCAAAGGAAGGGCTTTAGAGTTGGGCTGAGGCACCAGTTGCTTACAGATGTTCAGGTTCTGATATTTGGTTGAGCATGCTCTGCCCATTTTGTGGAGAAGTTATCATTTGGGTCAAGAGACTACGTGTAAATACGGAGTCTACTTAGCTGCACTTTTAGCTGCTCTGGATGTCCACAAACTCTTTCCAACATCAAACCTCTGTGGTCTCCTTTGCATCCAGTACATTGCAGACTGCCTGGCCAATCAAATTCAGTAACAGTTTTTTTTTTTTAAATTTCTTATTGACTAATGAACAGGAAGACTTGATGTTAATGGAAGCATCACGTCAGATAATATTAATAGGAATCTGAAAAGGCAATCTGATGTGGGATTCCCCTCTATAGGCTATGAATATGTTTTATTACCATTGGTTAATAAAGAAGCTGCTTTGGCCTATGACAGGGCAGAGCATACTTAGGTGGGAAAATTAGGATGAATGCAGGGAGAAAGAAGGTGGAGTCAGGCAGATACGATGTAGCCGCCCAAGAAGCAAGATGTGAGATAACAAACCATGAATCTTGTGGAAAAATATAAAATAATAGTAATTGGTTAATTTAAGGTGTAAGAGCTAGCTAAGAATATGCCTGAGCTGCTGGCCAAACAGTATTCTAATTAATATAGTTTTGTGTGATTATTTGGGTCTGGGTGGCCAGGAGACAAAAGCACAGTTTCCATTTACAGTGATCTTTCCTTTACACTTGTTTTCTAAGAGACCAATAATCCATAACGCCCCACCTTAATAAACATCAATACAGAGACGAACTACAGAAACCAAGATTTACTCTAAGAACTTGAATCACTGTAAAATAATTACTGCATTAAAAAAACCCATTTGCTTAGAAGGCTGCCTCACCCACCAATCTCTAAGCAACTTAAGAGGAGAGGTGAAGTTGTCAGTCTCACGGATACTGCTGTTCCTACCTATAAACCCCATTCCAAGGTCAGTGGCCCATGAAGTTAAACAAAAGGGTTCATGACATGCTTATCTACCTCAACTGGGTTAGAACTGATTTATTCATCAACCTAGAAGTGAATTAAAGGAACTTTCAATCCTGACTTTTCCTCCTTCAAAGGCGGGGAAGGAACCTGGCATTCAAAGTGTGTAGGTGGAGTGGACCTCGGCAGATGATGGTTCAGCACCCGGAGTAGCCGGTGTGTGTGTGTTCGCATGTGGGTATGTATAGGCAGGAAGGCAGGAAGGAGATCCATGGCCAGCAATCAGAAGCATCCAAGAAATTGCACACGTGTGCTTCCATGGAGACCTTCAGGTCTCCAAAGCTACAGCTCACAACAGGCCATACTGAAACCAGGCCAAGGGAGCCCTATCACCAGATCTGAGCAGGCCCAGTGAGGAAAAATAAAGACTGTCATCTCACCCAGCACCTTTCAAAGTACATTATATTTATCACGGGCCCTTAGACATATTTTGCAGAAGTGGTTTCCAAGAAGGACTGGAGGCACAGAATACGGGACTGCTTGCTGTGTGGAGATTCCAGGATGCAGCTGATGGGAGCATGGGAATGTCACTTAGTCTTACGGCTTGGCTGGTTTTCTTCAGGTGACTTCTAGTTACACCATCCCGTGGCAAACCCCACCACTTACAAATGAAGGTGCGGACACACGGAATGTAATTAAAGTTGACATGAATGATAAGCGGTAGGAGTTAGTCAGATTTCATATCTCCTTCTGGGACAGTGACTTTTCCACCTGGCCACACCACACACATCAATGAGTTATCTACCTACTAAACCCTACAAAGGGGGAAAACCACCAATGAATACATATTAATTCTTTCAACAATCTTGGAAATGGCTTTGAGCTCTCAACATAGATACATACAAGGGGAAAATGTGTTTAGAAGGCTCTTGACTAAAACCAATGTTAGGATCACAGAATTCTTGTCAAGTCTGTGCCAGTATATATATATATATATTTCCCAAGGTATGACTGTAAGCGAAATGGTGTTATATAGGCAAGTAAGTATGATGGTTAGTAAAAAATAGACATATGCCTTACATTTAATTCCATAAACCTTGAGCATGCCAACAGTTTAGAACACTGTGTGTATGTGCTATATGCATGTGCTCATGTGTATATATATGCAGGTGCATGTGTGTGTGTGTGGGCTGGAGGCTGATGTCAGATGTCTTCTTTACTGTTCTTCAGCCCATTTCTTATTTGAGACAGGGTCTCTCAGTGAACCTGAACTTTACCTATTCTGACTGAGTAAGTCTAGCTGGGTAGCAAGCTCCCGCCAACCTCCTGCTTCTACAGCCTCACTGCTAAAATTATAAATATGTGTCAGGGTGTTTGGATTTTTCCATGGATGCTGGCATCCCAAACTCTTGTCTCTCCTACTTGTTACTGCAGGTACTTGACTGCTGAGCAACCTTCCCCGACCCGTATCAACATTTTGATGGTAAAAATTAGGAGGGAAGAAGAGCCTATTTATGTTTATAAATGATTGTCTTTGGATGTAAGACTAACAGGACCCTTGCTAACCACACACATGCTACTATTACCTCTCTCTTTAAAAATCCAGTGTTCTCCCAGCCCCCCACAAATCCATAGCACACAGTACAGAACACTGTTTTCCCACTATGGAACTGAACCACCTACAGAGAGCAATACTGCGGGTGCCCTTCACGTGAGAGAGGCTTTGGGCTCTTCCTTTATCTTTTGCTAATGGGTCACACAGGCCCTGTGAGAGCTCTTCGGGGACCCTGTCACCTCCCCGTGGCAGTGCTGACTGTCTGCAGTCTGCATGCTTCGCTGCAGAGTGGGCTCAGCTTCCTGCTCACGCTAGCAAGTTTGTGTAGAGTGAAAGTCTATGGGTCAACAGACAAGCGTTAAGGTAAATTCCATTTATGACATCCTATAATACTGAACTTTCTGGGTGAGAATAGACAAGTAGGAAAACACACTGGAGGAGCTGGGAGTGCGGCTCAGCAGTAGAACACGTCCTTTGCAGGTCCCAGGCCCCAAGTTTGACCCCCAGACACATGTTTTCTCTTGTAATGTCCACAAAAAACATTTTTTTTTCCTGAGAAGGAGCTATTTCCTAAGTAATATAAAAACAAAAGGCAATGTGATTTCCTAGTTTCTGCACAAGCTAGACAAGTCTTTCAATATGACTCTAAGAACTCTGAAGCAGTGCACAGCAGAGGCTGTTGCCAGGGGTGAGGGCAGGCAGTGGGGGCAGTTTCCATCCAGAGGGACAGCGGATGCTGACCAATGGCAGTTGAGTTTTTTTCAAAAAAGGATTTTTAATGAGATTTTTTCACAGTATTTAAAAAATGAAAAATAACCCACAGGAAACACACACACACGCCACAAAAACACAAAATCCGAAACCATAAAATACAAGTAAAAGGCCAGTAAGAAAAAAAATTATGCCCAAACAAAAAAAAAGGGACAAAAGTCTACACAAATACTATGAGTTTGTTCTGTGTTGGCACCTGCTGCTGGGCACAGGGCTGCCCTCAGTGTGGTTTGCACACCCAGTGAGGCTCTGTTAGAGACAACTGATTTTCCCTTTGCAGCACTTGACTTTGTTGTCAATAATATTTGGAGTCAAAATTTTCTGTGAATGAAGTGATAAATTTGTCTCATGTTTACAAAAC
This sequence comes from Arvicola amphibius, assembly GCF_903992535.2. Lineage (NCBI taxonomy): Eukaryota > Metazoa > Chordata > Mammalia > Rodentia > Cricetidae > Arvicola > Arvicola amphibius. The sequence goes on from NC_052064.1 coordinate 17,632,124, forward strand.
CACATTTTCTTTTGTTCTTACACAGTAACCAAAAGAAGAAATATGAATTTTGAGTGGGAGGTAGCTGAATATCAAGTATTTAAGTGGGAAAATTGTAGCACACGTGATCAGGAAGAGTCGATGGGAACTGGGACACATGACCTGATTCTTGGGGGGACATCATCACAGGCTCATCTGGGAGAACTTAGTCCAGAAGCAATCGTAATGCACTTCTTAATTTTAACAAAGATGTAGCCCACAAAACACAGCACACTTTAGTGCTAATATTTTATTATTGCCTGAACTCAAGCAGCAATGTAAAAAAATTCATTTCTAAAGGAGTTGATGATAAAACACACACACACACACACACACACACACACACGCGTGCGCGCGTGTGCGCGCACGCGCGCCAAAAAACATTGATGGAAATGCTGCATTTATAAAAACAATTTCTGCAATTTGTCTAGATGATTAAGAGGCAAAAAGATTTGTTTTAAGACAATCTGTTATAGCACTTATTTGTTTTCTAATTTAAGAATATTAAAAAATTTATATTGTTAATTGAAGTATTATTATGTGACTTTCTTCCTTCCCTTTCTCCAAGTGTTCGGCCCTTCCCATGTATCCTTCCTCTAACCCCTCCCAGGTCTGTCCACTCTCAAGTTCATAGCCGTTTTCTCATCATTCATATATATTCAAATATTAGCATAAATATGTACATATTACATAGATAAACATGGAAGTGCTTAAACATAAACGACTATGCACTCAGACATGCACTGTCTTCTATTTTAACAGAGTGGAATTACATGTTGAATATGCCCAGCTCTTGACCTTTCTCACTCAATAGCACAAGCTTACCATCATTGCATGACAACATGTTTCAATCCACCTCATTCCTGTTAAAGTTAGGAACTCTTCATTGTATGGGAGAGTTCATTCCCTTAACAAAAGTTTACTACTCATTTGCTGTGCACTCAGCATTACATCCAGGTAATGGAAACACAAAATCAGGCAAAACCAAATCACTGGCCTCATGGAGAAACGCCTTACCATCTCATACTAAAGGAGGGCAGAATCAATACACGCAGGGGCACACACCACTCATGGTTATGTTTTTCCTGAAGGGAGAGAATCTCATGGGGCCCAGCCTTAGATGAAGAATTACAGGCAGCTAAGGACTACTGAGAGAATTAGCCTCTCCCAGGTGTGAGCCCCCATATTAGTCAATACAAAGCAGTCAGTCCTGAAGGGAAATAGTATAACAAAAATGGGCACAGCAGGCTGCATTTATATATCTGTGCGTAGATGCATAGGCACATGTATGCGCACAGATACACATATATACATACATATACGAAAGAACTCAAGCACACACACAGAACATAGCTGGAGAAATGCTACTGGGGAGACGAAGGAATACGCATAGGTGGAAGGTTTTTAACTTTCAACTATATGATTCTATATATATGATTCTTTACTATTTGAGTTTTCCCCCGCAATTAGCATGTGAAACTTTCATTAAAAATATGAATTATGTGGAAAAACTCTCAACCTACAATTCCTGTCTATCTGGGGTTTGCATTCATGTTGTCTTTGCTTTGTCTCAACCCCAAGGTAAAAAACGCCATTAGGTTCAAAGACCTAAGGAAAGATTGAGTCTCCCAGGGGACTAAGGATCCTGAGGTGGGGAATGCAGAATTATCCTCTTCAGAGAATCAACATTATAAAACATACTTTGCTTCCCAATTTCTTCTGCTATAAATTTATGCCCAAAGTGAAGAGCATCTCCATGTGACTGAACGCAAGAACCCATATGCTCCAAGGCTGTCTGTACCACTTATTTTCAATGAGATAAAATAGCTTATTTAAACTTTGAATTTCCCTATTGGGTTCAGACGATTCAGCTGTTTATCCAGCAGCACCCTACTTAAAAATAGATAGCCTGACATTTGTGGGTGCTTTAAAACATACCCATTGGGGAAGGAGCAGAGCGCTCACGCCACACTTATCCTTTCTATTATGTAAGAGTGGAAATGGTTATGAAATGAAGGCTTCATAGGAAACGCTCTTCCTCTCAGCTGTGAAGGACAGCTCTTCATACCAACTGAATGTTACTACTTGGTGATTACAATTAATGTAATGGAAATCCACTAGTACTATATAGAAATTTTCTTTCTTTTGTCATACTCCTCATTACAGACGTTCCAACCAACAATTTATCAACTAGTAAGTAGTTGCTATTATGTCTGCATGTGTCTGCTATTTTTTTTTTCGAGGCAGGGATTCCCTGTAGTTTCTAGAGCCCGTCCTGGAACTAGCTCTTGTAGACCAGGCTGGCCTCGAACTCAGAGATCCGCCTGCCTCTGCCTCCCGAGTGCTGGGATTATGTGTCTGCTATTTGGTAGACAATGTCAGTATGTAACTGAATAAGCAGGTGACATTGAGAATATTTGACGAACCTGGGTAATGACATTTGTACCAATCTCTCGAATGTAATTGGTATGATTAATATTGACCTTAAGCCCATGGTCACACAGTTCCATAGACAACGGGGACAAGAATTAACGTAGGCTGAACTCAAGGTATGCTGTCATCGGAAATACCAAGCCGCAGCTCTACCGGAATCAGAAGGATTGAAATCGTGGTTCCAATCTGGCAGCACTGCCGACGGCAAAGGGCAGGGCCCGGAGGAAATGAAACCCCAAGTACTTCTTTCCCACCCACCGTAACACGCTGCTCTTGGCATCTTACTGATTTTACTTATTAAAGATACATTTTGTGAGGAAATTGCATTTCCCAGGTGATCTGAAGGAGGAAATCAGGTCCGTGTGAGGAACCTGATGTGGTCTTCGCTGGGCAACATTTTTATCAGCAGTTTTATTGGTGTTTTCTGAGTGCTCATCACAGGCAACAGGGTGAGGTCCGTCTTCCTTCATCAAGTGTGAACTTTACCCCAGCAGCTGTCACTCACACTACAGGTGGATGGATGGTCCCACTGAGGAGGAAGCCAACCGTTCATCCTCCGGGGTCTATGACTTAAATACTTAGCTGTTCAAATAAGATCTGCCACCTGCTCCTTCCCAGGGGGAACTGGTGACCTGAGGCCATCCCAGTGAGTGGCCAGGTTAAGGGAAGAGAATCCTCTAAAGTCCATTTTTCCACGTCCCTCTAGAATTTACCTCGCGGGGCAGCTTAAGTGGCCTCCTGCCTGAGACACTGTCTCACCCGTCCTGCCGGTTTCCTTTCCTCAGATTCCACAAGTGCTTTTAAGGGACTGGGTGTCCCCACTTAGAAGAAGGGTTTTGTGTTTTCTTTACAACAGCACGGTCTACTCCCGAGCACCCTGTGGCATTTTGTAAAAGTGATAAATACTAATGATGAACAGCCTAGCAGGCCCTTGGGTCCCCGGGGTGATGGGAGGACTCAGAGTGAGGGGAAGAAACAAAACCGTTTCCAACACAAAGGCAAGAGGTAGCCAGCCTCTCCTCAGATCCAGCTGTGAGACGTGAAAAAGGTTGGCAAGAAAATGACGCAGGGACTTTGTGTCATGGAGTCACGTGTGCGAATCAGGTTTCCAAGAGGTGTTTCCGTCTTCCTTCCGATTTGGGGTGCTGTGAGAGATACAACAGGATTTTGCAATCCAACCAAACCTTATTCTCTTTCTTCTTCTCCTCTTGTGTTTAAAGCTGCACCGTAACGTGAGGTCTCCCTCTTCAATAACCCAGACTGCTTATTTCCTATGAACATACATTTAACTGACTTACGTGTTTAAAACTCATTTTCACTTAAAGATGCGAAGATTCTTAGCTGCTTCCTCCCTCTCGTACCGCGTCTAGTCCTACTGGCTCATGACTCAGGTACGAGTACATTCATCTTGGCAAGTGATGGATACAGCTGTTCCTATAATTTATACAAATGTAGCCTCGTTTTCATAAACAAGAAAATTTTTGAGTTATAAAACCCCTAGAAATAATTGATTATTTCATTTTTCACATTGAGGATTTTAGGACAAAACTCTGGATGGCGGGAGCCACAGACTGGATGAGGGCAAACACTAAACAGTATTCTTATTCGTATTAAACATCTCCATTTTGTTTATGTTTGTAATGAAGCATCTACTTATAAATTTTGAATCGAATATAAAAAAATTTATGTTTTCTAAAAACATATTGTAAAACTCCTGTTCCTTTTGCCATATTCTGTTCTTAGTGGGCTAGGATGACAGAGGGCTTCCTTTCTTTAGACACCGATGGGAGTGCCATGAACACTGCTATTTTCTTTATCCTGTGAGAATTGTGACTACAGGATACAATTAGTGAATCAGTTCATCCATGCATCCATCCACATGTATGGAGTCCCTCCTGTATGCCAAGGAGGCCGGGAGCAGAAGGCAGTGTCATGGTCTGATATTATTCCCAGGAGTCTTTATGGCCATTGAAACCATAGGTGGAATTACTGTAGAAGGAAGGAACCATAGTCCGCAAATGTACTGTAAATTGGTAAAAATCAAAACACATTTATTTACAGTATTGGCACAGAAACTAGTTCAAGGTTGTCCTTGACTTGAGACTTGGAAGATGGGCAGGACATTGCCAGTTAGGTAGAAGGAGAAGAAGAGTTGTATGTGGAAACACGAACATGTGTGTTTTCACAGCATAATATACAAACTGATTATGATCAGATTATGGAGAAGTCACAGGAAACAAAGTTCACTTCAAACAACAGTCTTGACTTGGCTGAAAGACCTAGAAGGTATTTTTAAGGCTTTCATTTCTTGAACTGTCTGTACATCCCTAATAAGGCACTGTGAACACTAGAAAATAGCTGTTGTTCTTGTTTGTTGTTGTTTGTGTGTTTCTGGGACACAGATCCTCTTTTCTTTCCTTTCTTTTTTCGAGACAGGGTTTCTTTGTACATCCCTGGCTGTCCTGGAACTCACTCTGTAGACCAGGCTGGCATTGAACTCACAGAGATCCGCCTGCCTCTGCCTCCTGAGTGCTGGGATTAAAGCTGTGCACCACCACTGCCTGGTGATAGGTCCTTGTTTCTAAGATTCCTGGTTGTTGCCTAGAGAAATTTCTCCAGATGACACTTTTTCTTTTCCTGAATGGAACAGGACACTTCACTATTTCCTCAGACACACGATGCTGTGACCTTCCCCTCATCTGCTACTCACGGTTGTTCTCCTCCAGCAAGAACTTACGCATGCTAACATTCGGGATCTCCACAAATGGTCTGCCCCAATGAAGGTTCTCAGCTGAGGTGCAGTGGTCCATCCCTTCCCATATCCTCCCATGCACTGGCTGTCTCGAGGACCTCTGCACCTCAGTCCACCACCCCTGTAGTATCATCTACCTCACAGTAACCTCCTATTTCCCTCTATCAGCTCATTTGAAGAGTCATCTTTCATTTTTCAAAATGCCACCAGCTCTATCCGTTCTCTCTGCTGCGTACCCATGTCACCATAAGCCCATCCACTAGCAAACCACTCACATTTATTCGCTCACAGTACTGTATGTCGGAAGTCCAGACAGACTGATGAGCTGAAAGGCCCATCCCAGCAGGGCTGAGTGTCCTTCCTTGCCCTTTTAACTGCCTATGGCGGATGGCTTCTCTATCTTCAAAACCAGGAGTGTGGCATCTTTAAATATCTCTGTTTCTTGAGTCAAATGGACTTCTGTGCTCAAAAGTCTCTCTACCATGTCACTTATGAGTATATGTATTTAGGGCCCACCCATGACGATATTTAATGTAATCACATTTGCAAAGTCCTATTTACTATGAAGATAACCAATAATACACTCCTAAGACCATGACGTGGTCGCACGGGCTTTCGCTCCTGTACTTACTGAGGCCACTCACACCACCAGCTGACTACTCTGTAGACATCACTGTCATCCCCATTGCACGGAGGAGGAAACTGGAGAACAGAGAGGATTTCAAGATTGCTGTGCCCCAAACGCTTTCATTCAGTGCTGATATGTTCATGTTGATTCGCACAGCAGGGGCTCTGAAGATTACCACGGCCAGTACAAAGTGGAAACTTCTTAGACATTGTACCTTTCACGTCCCTAGCTGCACGCCCAGGTGTTTCTTCCATAGAGAGCGCTGCCAATTAGGAGGCTGGGTGGTAGCAAGTAACCCAATAAAGAGTAGCGGGAGCTCCCTGGGTCAGCTAACATCAGGCTGAGGTCGAAGAACACTGGGGACTGACCGAGTTTGGGCAAAAAGTGCTATGGAAAGAGGAATCACAGGGCAAGACCTGGAAAATGATCCCCGCGCAAAAGAACAATGGAAACGAAGCCGAGACGTTGAGCTCAGTCACTTCGTCTGTACAGGAAGCAAGAGAGGTTCCTGTAGACCCTGTGGATGGAGGAGCTGAAGGAGAAAGCAAGAGAACAAAGAAAGCCATAGCACAAAGTACTTCCCAGCCAACAATAAGGGAGACATACTCCCAGGGTAGGGCGGACTGCTGGAGGTCAGGAAGCAAAGGAACACTGGTTGCTATGGAAAAACTCACTCTTTTTCTTTGAGTACAACACATCAAGCAAGAATAGGCCTTTTTCTCTCATCCTAAGAAGGCAGAGGATTGCAACATGGATAGAAAAAGTTGGTCCTTGGAGTCAAACACACTAAAGGGCCAGTTCTTTAATAACAACGTCATAAATGCTAGGCTGCTCATTCACAGAATGGCAGAAGAACCAACCTGGCGTTATCCTTCCAGGGCTGAATAACATCCAGTTTCTGCAGCCCAGAAGACCACAGCTCATAGTTTAGCACTGTAACTAGATGGTATATATTCATGTTTTACTGTGGGGGGGGGGGTCAGTGTGCTGGATCATGGGCCACAGCCATGAATGAGACTAGGCACCAGCTTTCATGGAACTACTAGGCTAGAGGAAGAGTTAGCCATGGGACGAGCAATTCTACACACAACAGGAAGTTCATAGCAGAGAAGTGATGGATGCTATGAGGGCGTGATGGAAGAGGGGACCCGTGATGGAAGAGGGGACCTGTGATGGAAGAGGGGGCCCATGATGGAAGAGGGGACCCGTGATGGAAGAGGGGACCCGTGATGGAAGAGGGGACCCGTGATGGAAGAGGGGACCCGTGATGGATCATCTTCATTGTCCACAGGACTGGAATTGGAATCACAAAATGTGTTTATGAGGACGTTCGTGGTAAGGTCTAACAGAGGAGGGGAACCCACCCTAAATGTGAGTGACACCATCCTTCAGACTGAACACAAAGGAGAAGAGAGCTGGGCGCTGGTATCCATTGCTCTGCTTCCTGACTGCAGATGCAGTGTGGCCAGCAGACTCACACGCCTGCTGTCTTGTCTTCGCTGCCACCAAAAACCCAAGACAAACTTTCCCTTGACTGGTTTTCTGTCAGGAACTTTGCTACTAGAAAGCAACTAATACAGCATTTGGTTCCAATCCGGGCCATCATGGAGGACTTTCCATGGGCAATGATATCTCATAAGAGACTAGAAGGTTGAGAAAGGGGTCAGTACGAAACAGGGAATGAGGCGGACGGAAAAAAGAATCAACGGGGAAGCAGCTTGTGCGAAGGTCTCGGGTGAGCGTAAGTACATGATGCCTGTAAGCGAGGGAAACAGACCAGGATGGCGGAAGTGCTGAGTGGACGTGGGAGAGGAAGAAGATGCAGGAGCAGGAAAACTGTCCCAGTTATGTCATCGGCCACATTAAGGAACCTCAGTTCTACAGTGGGGGTTAAGAGGAACCACTTAATGACCATCCTTTTCTCTCCCCCCACCTCAATCTCTCTCTGTAAGTCACACAGAGTGAGTGTGCATGTGTGCACATGCGAGAGCATCACTATACTGCTCAAGCAGGCCTCAAGCCTGCTGTGTCACTAGGGTGGCCTTGAACTCATCCTGTCATGGCCTCTCAGTCTGCCACCATGTTTGGCTCACTGAATGACTTTTCAGCAGAATGGTTCTGTATGTATTTCAGAAAGATCCTTCGGTTCTGTTTTCCTGAGTGGAGTGGATTGAGGAAGAACCAACAGGAAGATCTACCCACCCCCAACAATCTAGGCATGGCAGAGATTGGACTAGAATACTAGGGTATTGGCAGAAGAATGGAGAGAAACAGACAAGTAAGCTGTCCAGAGTTTGGTGGTTTTCCTCCCCATTCATCTCTTATAAGTGCCAGGAAGAGAGGACATGAGAGGAAGGGAAAGGGGAGGTGGTACCAGAGATGTTTTGTAGGCTGGATTGAATCAGAGCGACATGCAGAGGAAAGGAACCAGCAAGATGGAGGTGGGGAAGATCAAGAGAGACTGGGGCATGAATAAGAATGATATAAAATGATATCTGTGTATGAAGAAATCTCATACAGAAACCCATTACTCTCCACATTGAAGCAATAAGAACAGAGAGAAGGAGGCTACAAAGGTAAGAGAAGATGGTACGGAGGACATTGGCTGCAGCTGTGGATCTGATGATACACTTTAGTTTTGTATCCTGGTATCCTTGGGTTCTATAGTCTGTGAAAATAAATGAGGCCATATTGACAATAATAACCAAGTCTAGACATATTTTAGTCTCTCTCATCTTTGTTCTCCCTGTGGCTGATCCTCATTGTGCTCAAGAATGAGCTTCACGTGTATTTGGACCAAATTTGCTTGCTGCCTTCTGTCGGACTGCTTGGCCACAGTGCCAAGAACTTTTTATGACGATGGATCATCTGTACCAAGTGCCACCTGATCACCACTGTCTGCAGCTGGTGGCTGTTCCTGGTCTTTGTGCGTGAAAGAGCAATGTGGGGGTACTGCTTTTTCCCATTTCCTCTATTATAACACTGAAAGAATTAACGTTCAACTGTGTAAATAACACATGGCCTCCATGTGGCATCGCCAAAAAAACAACCTCAAAGGGCAGAAATGTTTATTCCTTACATACTGTAGTCGCTATGGTGACAAAAGATCATATGAGCGGTGAGCGGTGCTGACCAATCTTGCTCATTTTGACCACTGAGTTGGTTTCAGGAAACGACAGTGGACAGAAAGTCATGGGGTGTGTATGTCTTATTTCGCCAGTGGCAGGAAATGAATGAGACAATTCAGTGATCACACAGGGCTGGTTTCTACTTCCCACAGCTTTCAGATGGACATGAGGCATTCTACAGCTCTGAATTAGAGCCACTTTAGGGAAGAGAAAGGGGGAATAATAGGAAAAAATAGGGAAAACAGTTCTTTGGTTTACCAAGGGAACTTTCGAGAGATGAGGTGTGAGCAAGAATAAGGAGGAAAAGGGGAAGATAAAAGAAAGGCTTTTCAAACCCCAAACGTGTGCTTGGAGAAAGCTCTACATTCTGAATAGCTGGGAAATTGAACATATTTTAAAACCGTGCAATATGAGTAGGTAACATGTGCTGTGTTGCTCTAAAAAATAAACTGTGAGAGACTAACATTCCACGCTCTTACTTACTAAACTAGTATCTCTAGAGGAGTGCCTCAAATTTGTAGGTGGGACTTGGGAAATAGTTTAGGTAGTATTAAGCTACTATTGGTGGATAAATGTTTGTGTCTACACTTTTCGAACCTTGTTTATACCCCCAGAGATAATGGAGTCCAGAGTCCGTGGTGAGGAAGTGGGAGACACTGGTATGTGTAAAGTCACTGTGATGTTCAGAGCTTCCATAAACAAACCTGGGAGCCCCCAGGTCACTTCCCATACAGAAAACCAGAACGGGAAGACGAGACGAGAGGGACAAGAGGATAGTTCCTTTCTATTTCTCTAGAATCCCCATGTGCTCGGCTGTTTATGAGTAGACCTTCTAATGCCTTTTGAGGTCACCTACTTTGGGAGACTTGCGTCTGTTTTTCAGATGACACAGCAGTGCGATCCCAGAATGCCTACAAACACAAACCCTGCTTATGTTTTCCTCCCTTGTCATCCTCTTAGACTAGATCACAATTTCTTCTCTATCTTCATAAACCCTTGTTTGTCTCAGGGATTCATGGAAGGATTCAGACAGAACCAGACTCTCGTGTTAAACACACACACACACACACACAAACACACACACACACACACACAGCAGAATTGCCAAGGGAAGTCAACCCAGGGACTACTTCTTCACTTCTTGTTTATGAGATATTATAGATTATAGTCAGGGTAATGAGAAAAGTCTCAGATATAATGGCTTTGACTTCCACGAACTTGGGAACAACTACGTTTTCCATATGCACTGAAAACATTACAGCCAGGGACAATGGAGAAAGTTACAAAAAAAAAATTCACATTACCACGACACTGGCATTTTAAAAAATACACTCTCACAAAATAAAATCCACCTAAACCAACGCTGTGGAGTTATTTTAGCAACTGAAAATTACTACCTTTTCTAGAATAACACATACTTAGAAATGAAACGGTTCAGAAAACAATGTGATGTAGATATAGCCTGCTTTCCTGAGAACAAATTTCACTGTCTACAATTTATATTACAGCATGGTAAACATCAACAGTCAATGCTTAAATACTTTAGTCAGTCATGGCTGAATCTAAGTATTTTCCTGCTTAACTAAACTCATTCTGTGCCACAGATGATTAAAAAAAAATACGACATCCTTCTTATTAAAAGCTGTGTCTCTCCCCGGACTCTTTGATATCATAAGCTGTCATCTCAAGAGGGCACAGTGGGGAAACTCGTTACAAAATTTTCACCCCAAATTCACAGCCAGTATTAAATGTGAGATTAGTTCCATTATGCTAAAAGGAAAACTATAGATTAGCACAGAAATCAAGCATGAAGAAACTATTCCCTCCCCACCCCCAGCCCAGCATTTCTACTAGCTTACCTTATTAGCCGAGACACCAAACAGAATGTCCTTATGGAAAATTAAGTTCATTATTCATGTCAGCTTTGATTTGGTGTATGCACGCAGCTGAGAGCCTCCAGCGTCTGCCTATGATTCGCTGAGGCAAAGTGTGCGAGTCAGGCAGTAAACACAGGGCTGGGGGTGGAGGGAGTGTGCTGCGATGATCCGCTCAGAACTCTCCCCTCGCAACTTTCCAGATTCACTCGCATGAAGCTGAAGTCGAATCCACCCGTGGATGACTGTCTCTTAGGGGACACCCCAGCCCAGGTGTGGAGAGCAGTGGACAGGCGCTTACTTTGTGGGTCACTGTCCTAGCAAAATGACCCTGCTCTCTTTCATTGTTTTGGTGAATTCTTGGGGCGCTGATTCACCTTACAGCATATATGGGGGTAATTACCTTCTGTCAGAGAGAAGGCCACGTGAGCTAGAGTCCTGCAATTTGTAAACCACAGCACACCTGGCTGTCTCTGTAGCCGTGAAACGCTCGATGCAGTTCCCAACTTTGATGGTAGCAGCGTGTACACACACCAAGTGGACAGAACATCCACGTGACAAACACACAGAGAACCTGGAGATCCAGGCGCCAAATAGCAACAGCTACACATTCTCTGCACAGTAATCTCCGCCCCCCCCGACTCCTATTTAGAAAAAAGTGGAAGTAATACTGCCTTATTCATGAATTTTATCTAGAACAAACATCGAGTGAAGTTAAGCTTTCTAAACCAAAACGTCCAATCACAGCAGGAAGAGAATTTCTGGGTTGTCACTGGGTCACGATAACATGACTGAGCAACGCAAGCAGGCAATGGCAACCCGTACCCTGTGGGCTGCATGGACCGCAGATCACCTCTGTGTGTGCTCAAGATGAAATCACTAACTCAAAGCATGAGATTTGAAGGAGAACTTTTTTGGTAACTTGATGATGTGGCTGTCGAGTGTGAACTTCAGAGGGGATCATGTCCCTCTGTAATGTTCGTCCCTGCCTGGAGCCTCAGAGCTGAGAGTCTTTCACCTTCTTGTTCTTGGCAGCATATGATGCCAAGTCTGAGAGTTCTCCCCTCAGTTAATGAGTACTGCTGCCTTAATGAGAGCTTATCTTTAAACGTTTAGCAAACTTAGTATGTGATACCATTGTTACATCCTTGAATATACTCCAGGAGAAACGAAAGTAAATGCCCACCCAGGAATCTGTATACAGAGCTTTCATAGTTCTATGTTCACAACAGCCAAAAGTAACACAGGCCTAGTCTCCAGCTAACAAAAGGCTAACACATATGCAGTAAGAAATGAAGTAGTGATATGTGTTGTAAATTTGTTGCACATACCATTTGTAAGAATCCCAATATAGCCAGGCAGTGGTGGTGCATGCCTTTAATCCTAGCACTCGGGACGCAGAGGCAGGCAGACCTCTGTGAGTTTGAGGCCAGCCTGGTCTACAAGAGCACCAAAGCAACAGAGAAACCCTGTCTTGAAAAGCAAAAACAAAAAACAAAAAAAGAAAGAAAGAAAAAAAAAAGAATCCAAATACAAAAGATATGTTCTACGTTTATGGTTCCATTTATAATGAAATGCCCAGAATAGTGGACACCACAGTCTTAGCACACAGATTAATTATTCACGGCTGTGTTAGACTTGAGGTAGGGCTTGGTGGGAAGTGAATGATATGGTACCAGGATGAAAATGCTTTTTCCTTAGGCATGTAGTGAAGACTGCACAACTTAGGGACTGTACTAAACTATCGCACATCTTAAATAGCTGAACTTCATGTCCAGTGAATGCGAACTCTGTAAGGAAGAAAATGGAACCACTGACATCCCGTGCTTATTGTCACATGAATTATCTGTATGCAGTTAATCTTGCATGGGGCAGAAAGGAAGAAGTGAAGAAGAAAGAAAAGATGACTCCCGCAAGGAGCCTTGAGGACTAGAGAGATGCCGGCAGAGATGAACACATATCCATGGGGCGTGTCATTGTGTCCCTCCCTCCCTCCTCCTCTCTCTTTCTTTTGAGGTATAGTCTCACTATATCCTAGGCTTGTTTAGAACTTGTGTTCTTCTTGCTTGGGCCTCATTAATTCTAAGATTATAGGCATGTGCCACTGTGTCTATCTTATAGTTAATTCTCTCTCCTCTCCCTCTCTCCCTCTCTCCCTCCCTCCCTCCCTCACTCCCTCCCTCCCTCCCTCCCTCCCTCCCTCTCTGAAGTACTAGGGACTGAACACATGTACAGGCTAAACAAGTAATCTACCACCGAGTTATAGCACTAGCCATTTAAACATTATTTTCACCTTTGAGGTAGGATCTCATTAAGTTGCCCAGGTCAGTCTTAAAGGTATTATGTTAGAAGAAGAGAACGAGAGTAAAGAGAAAATGGAAGGAGAATAAAGAAGAAACAAGGATAAGATGGTAGAGACTCATTCTCTTCCTTCTTTCCTCTTTTTCCTCTCAGTAGTATGGACTGAATCTAGGTCCTTGAGTGCTCTATCACCAGCTCCAGACTGGGTTCCGATTAGATAACATGAAAGTACAGACGGTTTGAGAAGGAAAGCAAGGCCACAAAATCTAATCATGATGACATCAGGGTCTAGCTGGAGACACAGGAGAAATTCTGTGGAAACACGTCTGAGGCTACCAGACTGCTCAGGCTAAGGAAATGTGTCTTAAACAGAGCCAGTGGAGTCAGAATCAAAGAAGTGGGAGCATCTAGAACAGCGGTTCTCAATCTTCCTGATGCTGCGACCCTTTAATACAGTTCCTCATGTTGTGGTGAGCTCAACCATAAAAACATTTTGTTGTTGCTTCATGACTGTGATTTTCTTAAGTGTTATATAATGTAAATATTTGATATGCAGATGGTCTTAGGCAACCCCTGCGAAAGAGTCATTTGGCCCTCAAAGGGGTCGCAACCCACAGGCTGAGAACCACTGATCTAGATGATCTCTAAGACTAAGACCCAGGATGAAATGAGGCCTTTAAATATGCTAAGGAGGTCCTTTAAACATGCAAGTTAAGATAAGTTAGAAGGAGAGGGCAAAGGCTTGGTCCAGATGGCTTAATGTGAACATATGAAGAAGGAGGAGGAGGAAGAGGGGGAGGAGCAGTGGAGAGGAAGAGGGGAAGATAAATAGCAAGCTGTCGAACTTTTATCTTTCTGCTTTGTTTTCCCTCTGTCAAAGGGCACAGTCTTTGCAACAAAAAGAATAGATGATGGGGCAAAGTAATGAGAAATCTGAACTTGAGGAACATTTCTTCGCTTAGATAAATCAAAAGTGTATCCTTCCTTTTCACAATGACCATAAACTTTGGCACATGATAACTTCACATAGGTACTTCAAAATCAGACTCTTTCTGCCTCCAACTCCAGCCACAGAGAAAACACTGGGGGATTCCAGAGTTTTGTAATTCAGAGAATGGAGCCACCATCTTTTAAGTATGGTGGAAATACAAGCACCCTAAGGACACTTCCCTGATCCTCCACATCCCTAAACCATGGATTTGGAATGTCTGGAAATGATCTATGCTCCTCACGACTACTTCCATCATCTTAGTCCTGGCCACTGTGTTCTTTTTTGTTTCTGTTTACTTTTTTTTGAGAACAGACTCTCACTCTGTAACCTAAGTCATCACCAAGCAGCTCAGGCTCTAAACTCTCTACTTTCCTTCTTTGCCTCTGAAATGCTGTAAGTCAGGCTCCTGCCAGCACACCTATGACATGGGATGTCTTTCTGTATGCTGTAAATATGTGTTGCATCTATTGGTTGATAACTAAAGCTGGTTTGGCCCATGGCAGGGCAGAATATAGCTAGGTGGGAAACCCAAGCAGAGATAGAGGGATAAAGAAGGCAGAGATGGGGGAGATGCCAGCAGTCGTTGAGAAGCAAGACAGGAGGAAACAAGCCATGAGCCTCGCAGTAAAATATAGAATAACAGAAATGGGTTAAACTGTAAGAGCTAGATAATAATAATCCTGAGCTAATAACCAAACAGTTTGTAATTAATATTAAGCTTCACAGTGGTTATTTTGAAGGTAGCTGTGGGACCAGGTGGGCAGAGAAAGCTCCTGTTACACACCTGGCTTTGGATGTCCTCTATCCTTTGGACTGGTATGCTGTTTATTCTCTGGTTCTTCTTTCCCACACTCTTTTCTCCCCAAGCCACATAGAGGCATGTTTTCAGGGTGATATATATATATATATATATATATATATCTCAACCATACTCTTTCCCCCATTAAAAAAAGATATAGAATCAAGTTTGACTTTTGGGGTCTTGAAGGAGTCTTATCTTTCCAGACTCATCTACTATCTTGGCAATCTAGCTTCGCTGGATTCTCACCCTTAGGTTGTTCTGCTCAGACGGGATCCCCACACTTGTCATCCCATTTATACCAGCTTTCCATTTTATCCTTATCTCAGGCTGAGTCTTGCTGAACCTTTCCACAGCAGCATTAACCCAAGTAATAGCTATGGAGGATATTTAATCAGAAGCAGAAGGATTAACAGACACACAGGTCACTAAACTCTTGAAATGTTCAAGAGGACTTTCTTGGGATTAATCTTTCTCACTCAGTAGACCTGACTTCCTGTTGGCCACCCATCTCACTAGGGAAGGGTATGTGGAAGATGCCCTCAGGAAGGTAGGCAAGGGGAAAACATTCTGGGTTCGGGACCACAGTCTGTTTGGTGGGCCAGGTCTTGTTGGAAGTGCTAGGGATGGCAGTTGCCTTGACCCTAGAGTCTGTAAAGGTCCTTATTCCTATCCGTGGAGCAAGGGTTGCACCAATTTCAGACAGCACATTACTGGGGAACCAGAGAAGAGTCCTCAGAATCGGTCAGCAACAGCCATTACAGTTCGCATTCACTTGTGTGGTTAATTAATGTTTATTTCATCATTGCACAAAAGGGAGCATGAGCCAGGAGTCACGTTTGTTTCTGGTTATCACTGTAACCTGTGCATTTACCCGGGGCCTAGCAAGAGTAAGAATTTAGTATTATTTGAATGAAGGCCACAGCTTTTAAATTGGTAGGATGTGGAGTATAGGTAATAAGCATAATTGCTACTAGAAAAATAATTTAATGCCTGTGATTCTATGTGGGACATCATTACTAGTATTCTGGTTTATAGATCTGGCCTTTTTTATCTCTTTCTTTGTTCCAGTATCTCTTGCAGCCTAAAAATGCTATTAGTTGAACATATACATTTTCCTTAGAAAGTTAGCAGCCATGCAGCATGGTGATTTAAAATACTTGAAGACTTACTGGATTAGTAGTAACTGTCACAATGAAGACATTTTTCCTTTTAACATAAATACATTAAGCTTGAGGGAACTGTACTCAAGTTATAATAAATGCCTTTTGCCAGGACTGTAAAACCAATCTGTATAATTAAAAAAGATTTTGTTTTATTTAGTGTGTATGCACATACACGTGCATATGCGTGCATTTGCACACACACACATGCCATATGAGGCCAGAAGAGGTCATCAGGTTCCCCTCAAGATGGAGATACATATGGATGCAAGCTGCCCAAAGTAGGTGCTGGGAACTGCACTTTTCTGCAAAGTTATCAGGCACTTTTACCCACTGAGCCATCTCCTCAGCTCTGCAACATGGGTAATAATCATAAAGACGAGTAAAAGAAATGGTGGCGGCGGCAGCCGTCACAGCATCAGCGAAAACAGCAACAACTAAACTCCTGAAGATGCTAATACACCTGAATCTTCACAATGAGATGTCTCATGTGTTCAGTGGAAGGTCCCTGGGAAGAAAGAAGAACGGCTCACTAAGAGGTGGACCAACCTAACTGTGCCCGGCTTTATCTTTTACTTTGTAAGATAAACCTGATTGATAAATAAATGAATATATCAAGCTTCCATGGGCAAAATCATCTTTAGAACAAAGCGCCAGGGTAAAATTATTTCTAACTGTCAACAGGATTGGCTTTCAGAGAAACCAAGTCTCCCCCCGTTTCTTGGAATCCATTATGTGCAACAAGAGCGATACAACAGAACTGAAAGGCAACGCTGGTGAAGTGCATTTCCAGCCAGGCCAGCAGAGAAATCCATGAACTCCTGAGTCAGAGCCAGGCATGAAGCTGAGGGCTGAAGTTGTAACAACACTGTAAGTAAACAAGAGGCACAAAAGGACCTGAACAGAATGGATCGAAGAAACCTCCGCCTCCCTAAAAGCCTGGGCTTTAATCTAAGAAAGAGACGCTCTGAAGAGACGGGGAGTGGTACAGATGCGGGAAGACAATGGTCAGAAAATTTCTAAAAGCATTTTTCAAAGCACTGTGTAATTTGTATTTCCCACATCAGGCCACATGTAAGGCCGTTCCTGAAGAAACCAAGGAGGAGAGAAGAAGGCTTGGAGGGGAAGACGAGATGAAGGAGGCATCACATTATAAAGATTTTTATAGCTGTGCAGCAGGAGCAACAGAACCATGGTAGCTCGAAACCACTGCCCTCCACTCCCTCCACAGGAATCCTTTCCCAGTTCTCTAGAAAAAAATCCAACTTATTCAAGTGGGAGAAACACAAAGCTAATATGAACACGAACAGCCACAAACAACTTGTAAATAATGAATACTCACCTGGGAAAACATGTCCCGAACAAGATTATGTATTTAACCCCGAGGTCCATTATCAGCCGCTTGAGTAGCTGACAAAGCAGCTACTTCTAGAAAGGAAGATCACACAGTAGGACTGCAAGAACCCAGGGAAGAAGGGAGAGAACAGCAGATGTCCCGGAAAGACTGCCGGAGTGAAACGAGTCAGCGGAACTGAAGGAAAGGACGTAGATGAGCAGATATGAAAGTTAAAAACTTTTAAAAGAAAATAAATGACACGGGGATATAAAAGATAAGGAAGTATCAGGGAGATAATGAAACATATCGAAGATAAACAGGATACCCGGCATATACATAACCTTCATCCTTGATAAAGAAAGCCAAAACAGCAGAATGGAATCATTATCATAAGACATAATTCAATTAAAAGAGGCAGCCCAGACCCCTACAGAAGTGCAGGATATTGACGCTGTTCTCGGTTGCTCACCAAAACTTAACAATAAGACCCCATGCTACAAACACCTCGTACTTTAGCCCCTGGATTTGGAGAAAGCGAGTTGGTCCTGACCTAGTTGCTTCTCCCATGCTGGTCAACTTTCATCGTATTAAGAGGTGCTGTGCAAGTGTCCAGGGGTGAAAACCCATCAGCATCCTTACCCAGCTGTGAGTCATGTGAGGTACAATAATCAACAGCCCAGAAGATGGGTCCATTGGTGCAATAGTGGCACGAATGTTATGGGGGAACCAATACCTTTCTGATTGGATTTAGGAACTGCTCCACAGGAGAAAACTCATGCCCAGAGCACACAGCTGGGGAGCACACAGGCCCTAGGGGAGAACCTAGTACTTTAATTGTTGCCAAATGGACATAGTATCAGAATGTCTTCTAAATAAATATCTCTGTTCCCATAGATACCCCAAATCTGTCCTCATTGTGAACAATCTTTGTGCGGTGGATGGCAGTTAACAGAGAGGTTCACAACTAGTCCAAGTGCAGAGAACCTGCTATGGCAGACCCGACATCCCTAAATGGGACACCCATATTACCCTCAAGGCTCAGGAATCATTGCAGAAGAGAAGGCAGAAAGAGTATATGAGCCAGACATCTGGGACTAGTGGAGAAAACAGTATATTCTGGACATGATTGGGCTGTTATACCCATGAATTCATGGCTGCTGTGGTTGTCTGCAAGAGACCTGCACAAAAATTGTTCACTAATATTCCAGAATGGATGAGGAAGAGGCTCTAACGAGGCTCTAATTCCCATGCCTAGATGGGAAGCTATTGAAAAATCCATGAACGTGAGAATCGCTTTCCTCTAGGGTCCTTCATAGGGTGGCCCTGTTCTAGAAGGTGGCCCCACACCCACGCGAAGCACCAATTAAACTCAGTGAGCTATAAAAGAGAAAAGAAGAGTACACGAAATTCAGAGGGGGACCTCAGGAGAGGTGATCTGGGAGGAACTGGAAGCGGGGTATGTTGTGGAATATTATTTTAACTGTGTAAAGGCATGTTGTATTTGTTTCTGCTGTTTTTGTTAATGATGCAAAGACATGTTACATTTGTTTGATTGTTGACCCCAGGTTAATTTTATTAACTCAAGGTACAGCCACTGTGTTGAAAGCAAAACCACAGGAGTACTGAATATTCTAAAAACACACTGTGTGCACGCATGAATCATAAAGTTATCAAGAATAAGTAAAAATACGTTAAAAACATAATTCAGAAAATCTTCCTGAAATAAGGGTCTTAAATGTGCTTTGGAAAAGATCTTTTAAGAGTTTGGGCAAAATTATGAAATAGGCTAAAGGGCAGAAAAAGAAGCTGACGTCAGACTTAGTCATAAAAACTTTATCCTCAGTAGAGAGTGCTACAACATCTAAAAGGTAAGAAGTCAAAGATTTTCTACCTCGTCTGGTCGTCTTTCACATATCAAAACTCAAGTAAAAAGTAAACAGAGTGGACATGGGTAATAATTCTCAAAGAAGCCCTATTAGTAATTGCTTTATTCGTAGCTGTGATAAAATACCTGGAGAAAACACATTTAAAAAAAAAGATGGGCTTATTTGAGCTCATGAATTGAGGTGCGTCAATTTTGATGTGAGTGCATTAAGGAGGGAGTCTGAAGGACCTGGTCATTACTGGGTCCACAAGTAGGAGGTAGAGAGATGAATGCCGGTGTTCTGCCTGCTTCTTCCTTCTGCTCTTTTTACCCAGGGTAGGAACTTAGCTGGGATGGTGCCACTTGCATTCAGGGTGGACTTGCTGGCTAGTTTTATGTCAACTTAACATAAGCTAGAATCATCGGAGAGTAAGGAACCCCAATTGAAAAAAAAAAAAAAGCTTCTGTAAGATCTGGCTATAGGCAGACAAGCCTGTAGGGCATTTTCTTAATTAGTGATTAATGAGGAAGGGCCCAATTCACTGTGGTTGGTGCCATCCCTGGGCTAGTGGTCCTGAGTTCTATAAGAAAACAGGCAGAGAAAGCCATGGAGTCAGTAGGGAGCACCTTCATGGCCTCTGCTTCAGCTCTTGCCTCTAGGTCCCTACCTTGGTTTCCCTCAGAAGACTGTCCATAACTGTCATCTTGGCACCCAAATATATCACCTTTAAATCTTAACATTCCACCATCATCCTAAAAGGCTTACGACCATCTCTTATAACTCAAAACTCAACCAGATCGTTTCCAAGAGACATCCAAGCTTCAACAGTCCCAAAGACTGTTCAAAAGTTCAATAGTTAAAGTCTCTTCTGAGACTCGGGCTATTTCTTAACAATAAATCCATCAAATTAAAAAAAAAATCAAGTCACTAATTCTAACACACAATAGTGTTATGGTGGCCAGCTTTTTACATAATACCTTTCAAAGCCCCACCCAGGACTAAAGAACAAAAGTTCCTACATATATGAGTTTATATGCTGCTTGTTGATATCCCACCCCATCCCCCAGCTCCAGTTTTTCCTCATGGAGCAGAGCCATATGACTGATACTGTTTTCTGCTCAAAACTTGGCCCCAAACGGTGTGAGCATCAGACATCAGTTGAAGAGACACTGTTGCCGTTATGATTTGTGCTGGCTGCTATATAGGAGATGACTAGCAAGCAGCAGACAACTGCAATATGGTGCATATATTTTACAGTGACCTGAGGACTTTTGTATGCTCTACGTTGACGGCAGTGTCTTTTTCAGAAGACTATACAGTGCCGTACACTCCAGCCTGGAAGAGATATGCAGTTTTCCAGGACAACCATTACATGTTGAGTGGGTTCTATAGTTTCTTCCTGTTGATATATACTAACATAATATGTATACATGTAGGCAAACAAATTAAAATCCACCATGATTAAAAAGTCATCAAATTCAATGTTGATATAGCATACACAATAATGAGATTTTTCAGTATAACTTGAGTTGGGAAGATTTAGCACATTCTTTTGGGTAGTCTAATCAGCACTTTGAGGTGTGTGAATTCTAAGCAATCTGACTTGTGCTCGTTGCTGGAAGTGTATAGTAATAAGTAATTATTACTGCGTGACCTCTAATAAAAGTGATGCCCCGCAGAGGTGAAGGGGGCCATCAGTACCACAGTCCACCGTGGCCGCGGGCTGGAAACACGCACTTCCATGTGCACAGTAACACTTACTAACGCTAAGAATAGTGCCAGCATTGTGCTAAGCCACTCAAGTGTTTAATGCAGAGTACAGAAACATGTCAACACGCTGACGTGAGAAACGAACGGTCCCAGACATTTGAACTGCACACAAGAGAAGTTGACACGGCTGCCAGCCGTGTTAGGGGAATGACAGACGCGGGACAGCCAGAGCCAGAGATTTCTTTCACTGCACGCTGTGAAGTTTTGAACCTAGCTGAAATGCCGTTGGGCACCTTTACATTGTGCGCCAGAGGGGTGCTTTCTTGGGAAAAGACGCAGTTTGTCGGGGCGCTGCCGACAGTGCTTCAAGGAAGGAAGTCTCTACCCGCTGAAGGGAGAGCACACGACTTTCAAGGAAAACAGAGGTTGTTTCTGCACACTGGAGGACGGCCTTGCAGAAGGGTATCTAGATACATTTTTATATAGCTCTATCAGAGCGGGAGAGTTGGGTACAAAACAGAGAAGACGCTTCTAAAGGCAGGAGCCCTGGAAAGTAGAGCTGGCGCTACGAAGCAAATACATGGATGCAGAAAAAGAAATGTGAAACAAACAGGTGATACAACCCAGAGCAAGGACAACCCAGAGCAAGGACAAAGTGAGCCGGAGAGAGAACAGCACACTAGACGGAACAACAGCAAGACGGAAGACAACTCGGCAGTACCATAAAACCGCCAGTCAAAGTAAGGCTGAATGCGGGCCACTGAGGCAGTGACCCAATTTCTTTGTTAATTAGACGAGAGAATTGTGATTGCTAAAATTAAGACGAGCAGGAGGAATCCAAGGGAAGTGAGGCCAGCAAAAATAGCTAGTGGGCGGGGCACCAGTCGTTCGAAATGGACGTCATGGATACGTGACAGGAGTCAAACTGCTCATAATGTAGGAAAGGGAACCGATTCCTGCATTATAGTATTTTATATTACGAAGCTGCTCGATGGGGGGTTTTGAGATACAGCAAGAGGCAAGCTCTCGCTTTAGAAGTGTGCACTCCAGGTTAGACAGCAGTTGAGACATTTGTGTGGTCTCTGCCTAAAAAAAAAACAGCAACAGGTAGAGAAATGCCTCTGTGCCATAATAATGCAAAATTAGGGTGCTTAAATTATCTCAGGGTACTAAGATTCACTTGTGTTTCTTCCTTAAGATCGGAGGATGCTTCATATTTGGGAATAATAAATAGAGAACAGTCTTTTTATTGAAAATGACAATTAAGGCATTATTTGTCACGGAGAAAAACTAAAAAATATTTTGAGTTGCAAACGACTTATCAATAAATATTCTAGTCACTTGCATATTTTAGTGGATATATATATATATATCCACTAAAATGAAAATTACTTAAAAAATAAGCTTTTGTTAAAATGGCATGAAATGAGTTTCCCTCATGTCTAATAGTGATTTCCTAACCGTCAAGTTCACGGACAAGGTTTTCCTCCCCTGTCTGACTGGAGCTCTGGTAGATGACTTTGTTGAACTGTTTATTCCCCAGATTCCTTTATCCATCCTAGTGCAACACTGCTGGAATTTCTTCCTGTGTCAGCTTACTCCTGGCCACTGTGTCCAAGAACCTGACATAAACTTGTCTTGTTCAGGTTCAGAGGGCCCGTGCTGCCATGGTGAGGAAAGAATGAAGGAGACGCTTATATCCTCACAGCATAGCTCAACCCGTGGGGGCAAGAGGGCGCAGCCAAGGAGGGCTGAATCAGAAGCAGAGACTGAACTGAAGCAGCCAATGATGTGACACCCTAAGGACCACCCCGCCCTCCACTGACCTACTTCCTTCTGCTCACTTTTACCTTGAAAGTTTCCAGAACCTTCCAAAATGTCCTTACCATCTAGGGACAAAGTATCCAAATCATCGGCCTGTGGGGACATTACATATCCCAACCACAACGCCTCCCATCTTTGCATCCTTTTAATTATTTTCTATTTATTCGTTGTCTACGTAGCTCAGGGACATGTATATCAGCATGGCAGAGCAGGAGGCAGAGAGACGGGGAGGAGCTAGGGGTGTATGTAACTTTCTAGAACCCATCCCCAGTAACCCAATCAACTTCTACCAGATAGATTCTGTCTCCAAAAGGTTCCACAGCCTCCCAAGATCGTGCTACCAGTTAGGGAGCAAACGAGCCTTTGGGAAATCTTACAGACTCAAACCATAACAGACACCAAACTCCTAGTATGAAAAAATTATGCATATATGCTCCCTGACTTGGGAAAGGGCTTGGACCTGATAAACCCATGAAAATACCGTAAGTTGAAATAATAACCAACCTACTGGGCATCCCTCCAGCAGTGGAGTGCTGTGCAGAGGAGTGTTGTCCTCTTGACAGACCAGAGCTACAGCTCACTGCCGCTGCCCAGCATCCAGGGAGAGGACCGCACACATCTCTCTCTCACCTGGCAAAAGATCCAAAGCCAGTCTGGGAAAATGCTGGATGCTTATTGCTTTCATAGGCTCATACAGGGGAAAAACTGTATGATAATTCAGAGCCCGCTTGCATTTAAATCCGCAGATACTGAAACAATATTCTGAGTGACAGCACGGGTTAGTGCTTCACTATAAAGCAAAAATGAATAATGAAATTTCAAATAAAAAGAAACCATCAATATGTAACTCATACTTAGCAAACTCAATGCTGCCTAGCACAACCTCCCTGCGGTCTGCAAGCTCACTGAAGGTCAGTGGCCAGCACCACTGTAGGACAGTTCTCAGAGGAGACGAACACCGCTCGTAGATGGTGCAGAAAGTTAGAGTTAATTGTAAGAGGAAAAGCAGGTGAAACGATCACACGCTTATATTTGAAGAAGGAAGACCAATAAAACTTAAATACATTAGAGATTTCCTTGCATTAAAGTATAGTGTAAGGAAGAAAATACATAACAGGCAGCAATATTTAACAGAAGCTGACAAGTTAATTGTGAGTCAAAACCAAGAGACAGGCAGTAATGGCTGCAGTACATGAATGCATATTCTATAACTGCTTTGGGCTAAAATGGTGATTTTTTTGAATGGAGATGTTGTCAAACTATGTTAGAATAGCGTTGTTTCAAACTAATAGAACAGACATAGAGCTTGTTGGCTTTCCCATTTCCTCTCTATAGACAGGTATCAAGATTTCAGTGACTATATCAGCTCGTGTGTACTGGATGCATGATTTTACACACCTCTCACCCT
Source organism: Arvicola amphibius (assembly GCF_903992535.2). Classification (NCBI taxonomy): domain Eukaryota; kingdom Metazoa; phylum Chordata; class Mammalia; order Rodentia; family Cricetidae; genus Arvicola; species Arvicola amphibius. The sequence goes on from NC_052064.1 coordinate 17,656,354, forward strand.
GAACTTCAAAAAGGGTGGGATGGGGGTGTAGCTCAGTGACAGAGTTTGTGACTAGCGTACAAACAGCACTGGATTTGTCTCTAGCCCCAAAGGAATTGTATTAGGTCAAAAATGTATTATGTATTTAGTCGTGTATTCTGTGGTTGGCTCCCTGAAGAAACCCACATCTTAGTCTAGCATCTGACCTTACCGGGCACAAAGGACTTTGAAAATGGCTTTGAAGATGTAGTAGATTCATGGTTTTAAGATGAGGAGATTATTCTGGATTAATTTGAACAGGTCCAATACAATCACAAGGACCTCTATAAGTAAAAGAAGGGGGGGGGGGCAAGAGAGTCTGAGAAAAGCAGGGGACCACAGAAGCAGAGATCAAGGTGACGTGACTGCTGGCCTTTAACATGGAGGGGCCACGAGCATGCTTCAAAAGGCTCTGAAATGGATTCTACCCCGCAACACTGAGTGCGGCATAGTCTTACATGTTCAAATTTATTTTGTGCGTGTGCACATGCCATGGGGTACATGTGGAAGGCAGAGGACACCTTCTGAGCGTTAGTTCTCTGCTTCTGTCATATGTGGGGTTTTGGGGATTGAATTCAGGTCTTCCGGCTTGGCTTGGCAGCGCATATCTTTACCCACGGAAGCATCTCATCGGCCTCCTTCTGATAATGTTATTGTAGCCTGGTGAGACCCATTTAAGACATCAATGATCTCCGGAACTATAATATAATGAATTTGTACCTTTTTTCCTCTCTTCCTTCCTTCTTTTCTTCCTTCCTTCCTTCCTTCCTTCCTTCCTTCCTTCCTTCCTCTTTCCTTCTTTTTTCTTTTTTTTAACTTTTTTTTCTTAAATCATGGACTGGTATTCAGTCTCAAACAAGAATAAATATAAAATAGTGGATGGTAGAAGATTGGGCAGGGTGTAGAGGGTAGACAATCTGGTTTGGATCTGATCTGGTTGAAATGTCAAATGGGAGGAACTCCATTTATATGTAAATCAATATAAATCAATTTAAAATTCATGAATTTACATTTTTAATTTTTAGAAGTTTTTTTAAAAATGTGTCTATGTCCGTGAATATATACTACGTGTGTGTGTGTGTGTGTGTGTGTGTGTGGTGTGTGTGTGTGCGCCCATGGAGGCAAAAAAGGGCATCAGATCCTCTGGAGCTGGAGTTACAGGCAGGTGTGAGCCACCTGATATGGGTGGTGGAACCAGACTCAGGTCCTCTGAGGGAGCAATATGAGCTTTTAACTACTGAGCCATCTCTCCAGTCCCAGATTTGTGTTGTTTTAACTCCCGGGCTTATGGTGATTAGCAGTCATAAAAGTTGATGTGGCAGGATTTCATTTTCTCAAACCCCAGACTGAACGAAATGGTGATGTTCACAGTGACAAAGTTTTTATAGTCTGTTCTCCCTCTTCTTACAATGTGTTTTATGCCTGCACGTGTGACTGTACCATCTGCATGCAGCGCCCGTGGAGGCCAGGGGAGTTAACAGACAGTTGTGAGCTGCTGTGAGGGTGCTGACAATGAACCCGGGTCTTCTGAAAGAGCAGCTGGTGCTCTTAATGGCTAAGCATCTCCCCACCTCCCCTTGTCTGTTCTCACTGCCACCATGTTTTCAGGCGTGGAAACACAGAACTGATGGAGCCATGGTGTAGTGCTCCCTTTCTAAGTTCTATTATCTGTGCTTTACCCGTGTTCGTCCATGTAATGTTGTAGGTGACAGGTGCTTCCTTTATCACCACATTATAGATGAGAGGACCAGGGATGAGAGAAATAAATAATTTCTTCATATAATTAATAAATACAGGATTCGACCACAACTTCCTGGCACCAAAGTTGTGCTTTGCTTTTTCCAGAACTAACATCATAACCTTAAGACTATACAGTCTTCAAAGAACATGGCCCTCACACTAACTCATCATCTACGTAAATCTGCTGGCTATTAATGTGGCAGACAGAATTTTGGCCCCTGGAATCTTGCTCCATTGAGTTATGGCCTTGAGTGAAAGGGAATTTTTATAAGTAATTAATATCAATTAGCAACCTCAAGTAGGCAAGTTAATGGGTTAATCTGAGTGGGCCCACAATAATTACAAGCACCCTCAAAGCAGCTGGCTTGTGCTTTGCATATTTTTCCACCATGAAATAAAATAAAAAGAAGTTTCTTTGGCTGAGAGCAAAGAGTTGGTGGCAGAACTTGGATTAAAATCAAGGGAAAGATCCCATGTGCTACTGTCAGCCCAAAGATAATGGGACTTTTGTTGTATAACTTACCTGAGCTTCTGGTTCATGGGGATGTCTACCTTTCTGATCTCACCCATAGCTGATTTCTTTCTTTTCAAAACAAGATTTATTTTTAATTACATGTGTCTGTGTCTGTGTATGTGATGTGGAATTCCCCTCTGTATGCTGTGAATGCCATTGGTTAATAAAGAAAACTGTCTTGGGCCTGCACAGGGAATAGAGGTAGGCAGAGATAACTAAACTGAATGCTGGGAGAAAGAAGGACGAGTTAGAGAGAAGCCATGGAGCCACTGCCAGAGACAGACATGCTGAAACTTTGCTGGTAAGCCATTGCCACATGGCAATACACAGATTAATGGAGATGGGTTAAATTAATATGGAAGAGTTAACCAATAAGGAGCTAGAGTTAATGGGCCAAGCAGTGATTTAATTAATATAGTTTCTGTGTGGTTATTTTGGGAATCTGGGTAGCTGGGAAACTAACAAGTTGTCCCCTACTACACGTATGGATTTGTGCACATATGAGTTCAGGTGCTCAGGTACTCACTTATGTACTGACCTCCTCATACATAAATTATTGGCTAGGTGTGGGATGTACAAGGCTTACTTAGTGAGGGCTAAATGAATAATGGGAAGGCACTAAAGGCAATTTCCTCAATATGCTAAGAAAATGATGCTAAAGTCTTAGAGTTAGTTCTCCAGTGGCTTAGTTCATTTCACCTTACTGTGGTAAAATACCCAACAAAAGCAATTTAGGAGTAAAGGATTTAGTTTAGCTTGTAATTCTAAGTTATGGTCCATCGCTGTGGGGAAGTCAGAAGGCAGGGACTTCAATGACATAGTACTACCCACGGTCAACAGCAGAGGGACAGTGAATGTGTTTGCTATGCTTGTGCCCTGGTGGCCTTCTCTGTTCTTATGACAGTTCAGGATGCCCCCCTTAAGGAATGGTGCCACCCATAGTAGACAGATCTTTCCTCCTCATTTACTATAATCAGATAATTCCCTGTAGAGGTGCCCACAGGACACCTGATCTAGGTAATCCCTCACTGAGACTTTCTTCGAGGTGAGTCTATAGTGTGTTAAGTGGACAATGAACCAACCCTTACAGGAAGAGTTCCTCTCCTTTGCCCTCCCCTCCCTGAAACTCAAGTCTGAATTTATCATCCTTTAAATCTCCAAATATTTTATTCAGAAATCTTCCCTTGTATTATACTGATCTATTTAATATTCTACCACTCTAAGTTCTTTGAATGTATTGTTTTACAGAATTTTAAATTCACATCTCCTTTTAGTTTTAACTCTTGAATATGTACAGAACCTTGTGCTTTTGTTACTTGACTGAACTGATCACTTGAGTAATTACATCTCTAATTGTTAACAGAATATCTACTTATTTCAGGAACTATTTGCAACCAATCATAATTTTTATAAACCTGAATATTCTGAGTTGGTAAAATGGCTCAATGGGTAAAAGCTCTTACCATGTAATCCTGACACTCTGAGTTCCATCCCTCGGTTCCATAGTGGAAGCAGATAACTGATTCCTGAAATCTCTTCTTATCCTCCACATATGTGTTGGGGCATGTATATACCCACACTCACACACAGATCATACATACATGTAAGGGCATGCATATACCCACTCACACACAGATCATATATACATTTAAGGAGGATGCATACACACACACACATATACATGTAAGGGACATGCATATACCCATACTCACACATATATGTACATATCAGGTAAGTTACAAGGAATTACTTTAATATCTTTGTACATATTAATTCAGTGGTGCATTAATCTCACCTCTGGTCTCCCTAGGGGCTCTCAGCCTCTGGCTGGGAACATCTGGATTAGGTGGGTGGTATGTCCTACAGTCTGCAGTTGACATTCCTCTCCATTCTCACACTTTCTGAGGAAGGGTGACTTCAGAAGCCACCTAGACTGGCCAGCTCTGCTCTGGGCTGTCCCAGCTGTGTGAGAGTCACCCTGAGATGCTTCCTTCACGAGAGCTTCCTCTGTTGACCGTTAGGGAGTCTGGTCTCTCTACCTTGTTTATTTTAGAACTTTATACAATTTATACCATTTATTGGTTTACAATGAATTACTTTCCATTATGGCATTTTTTCAAACACAATGGGGTCTTGTTCTTCTTGGTGTGCTTTCTGAATGCATTTGCTGCCAGTGGCATTTTCCTAACTTGCCAGGTTGAAGTATTAATTTCTCTCATTAAACTTGAAAGATGACCAAACATGGTTTGGGGGAGAAATATCAGAAATATTTTTGAAATTTGGTGAGTAAAAAATGAGGTTAGACAGCACTATTTTTTGGCAAATCCCCCAAAATTTGAATTTGAAAGTACATCTTGCTTATTATTATACAAGAGTCTACTAGATTTTCCTATCAAAGCAGAACAATGCTTATAACGTTCCCTTACAAAAATAACATTAAGTGTCACTGATACTCAGGGACCAGCAACATTTTCAGCGAACAATGGAATGGAAACACTGTCATGGCTAACTCAAGCTCAAGGGTCTTTCTAGAAGGTTCTTTTCATGTGAAAGCCGAGCATATACATATAAAGAAGGCAAAAGTGTCTGCTGTAAGTGTCTTCCTATCATGCCACCTGATGGGAAGAGAGGGGTTTTGTGCCAATGGCCCTGCTCTGGACAGGCTGTAGCAGATCTGACTGAACAAGGCCAAGTTCTGAATCATTCTGCCCCTAGATGAAATGACAAAATATTATCATTTACAAATAAACTCAAAGAACAGGTTTGCATGCTTGCTTTTTGAATAAATAGGATGAGCATTCACAGTCCAAAGATTCAAAATCCAAAATACTTCAAAAATCTGAATTCTTTTGAACACAGAAGGCTACAAATGGGAAGTTTCACAGGAAGTCTTGTGACAGATTGCAACCAAAAGAGGCTAAACAACAGCACAGGAGACTGCCTTCAGCTATGTGTAGACAGTATGTGTAATACATAAATGAATTTTGTGTTTAGACTTGGACTGTACCCTAAGAAGTAACATTTCATATATATACATACATATATATATGTATACATACATATATATATATATGCAAAATATCCAAAAATCTATTTAAGTCTGAAATCTAAAACACTTCATGTCCTTAGCATTTTGATAAGAGATATCCAAACTGTACTTTAAGTAATTGATTCCTTACGCCTATTCTACAAAGTAAGTTTTTGAAAGACAAAGAAAGTAGATAAGAACTGTTGAGAGCTTGCTGTGTAGTATAGCTAGTATAAGAGTCAAGATTTAATCAGGATTCAACTCACCTCGTCTACTTAGGTAGAGAAAGCTACCAGCTAGCTTACATTCTTCTGACCATAGAGTCATAACAATAGAACCTTACCTTTTTTGGTTAAACTCAAAAGCCAAAATGGAAAAATTTAAACAACAACAAAAAACCACAACACTGTCTACTAGAAGGTTCTGTTTGATAAACGTCTCACAGATGTTTTGTCCATACAGTGAATACTAGCCACACGTGGCTATTGAACACTTCAAACACAGGTGCTGTCACTAAGAAACGCTTTCAAATTTCCTAAATACAACTGAGCTTTCAAAGAATCGCATGTGGCAGATGACTACCATATGGGGCAACATGGAATTAGATGACCTGGTTTAAGAGGAGCTCTGGGGTCATCTAATTTAACCACTGCAGAAATATGGCATGCTCTGTCCTTGATTGTGGGACCCAGGCTACACAGCTGCCATAGCAGGCAGTACTGGGTTCCAGGAAAAGCCATAAGCTGGCACCACCCAGGAACAGACCATCCAAAGGAAATTCCTAACGTTCCAACCTGCCAGCACACACCCATCGTTTTTCACCAGGACACCCCTAAACAAATGTCAGCCAATCAGGGGTCCTGGACCTTAGACATCCCTCACCCCTAACTTTGCTACTATAAAAACCCAACCCCAACTGAGCTCAGGCCTCTCCGATCACTCCAATATGTTGACCACATGGAGAGTCCAAGTTTGCAAACTTGTGTAAGAATAAAGGCTCTTTGCTTTTACATACAGGACTTGGCTCCTAGTTGGTTTTGGGGGGGGGAGACCCTGTCCATGATCTGGGTATAACATGATAGTTTCATCATGTCTTTCTCTACACATTTTTAATAACAGGAAGACCTCCACACGACTTGGCATTTGATACGTTTGCTAGAAAAAGTATCTAATGCCACCTGAGAAGGTGCTGTGATCTGGGAGATAAAGTGTGGCTTGGGCCGAGTAATAAACATATTCATTGCTCTCTAGGGCTATTTACCAACCTCTGTCTGAGTTCTTGTAATGCCTGTGACCTTTGAGGCTCCACGTGTGCTGAATCCAGAGTCACTGTCTGTGAACACGAGGGCGTTCTGGTGTAAATCAGAGGACATGTGCTGCACCCACAGTGCTCTGCTCCTGGTGGATTCCTTCTCTAGGTCTTGCTCAGCCCCAAGGCTTCTGGTGGCAGAGGCCTGCATGGGCGCAGGAGCCTGCAGCCTCTTCTCTACCAGCTCTCTGCCTTGTCCTCACCCTGATCCCATTGATTGGCTTTAGACAGTGTCCACAGATTCATTTGCTTTGGGTTTGGTGCTTCAGATACAGATTATTGATTCTCTTTGGGAAATTTGTGCGTTTGAGAAAAGAAATACTACATATCATCTTGTAAATTACAAAAAAAACCCCTTGATTTACATTATTTATCTTATCTGCTGAGCAATCAGGTTATCTACCTGTTTACTCTTTGACAAACAAGTCAATTCCCCTTTTCCTTTTATCGAGCCACCTATCCCTAGCTTTAGGTTTGGGCTAAACAGGTATGGAATGAACCGCCAGTTCCCTCTCTCCTTTTGTCTGGCCACCTAGCCCCAGCATTTGGTTTGAACCAAACAGCTATAAAATAAATCATGGTTGAGTGAAAGATTTTTTTCAGAATGACATTTTTATTAAACTTTTAAACATTTTTTTCATTATACCCTTGAGGACCAGTTAATGCAAAAAGACTATGTACTAGTATAATTGAACATTTTTACCACCAGCGAGAGCAAGGAAATATGCTATATTCTATTTACTTGATAATCTAACAACAGCTTCCAAAATATAAGTGAGACTGAATTGGCATGGTTTAATTTCAGTGATTTTTTTCCATTCCTTATAAACTCCTATTAAACAAACAATTCACATCCTTATATGTGGAGATACTTTATTATAAAACATTGAGATGAGAGAACTGGAAGCTGTAGAATATATGATGACTGTTCTCATCATTTTAAATTAACTTTATCTGAGTTTAAACAAAGAGAGCAGAGTATTATGTAGGGGTTTGCCAGAACACTAAAGTATTTGTGGCGATTCATACAGACAAGGAAAACTCCAAACAAGGGAGGAAGAAGGACAACGAAGAGTATGTGAACTCCAGGGTCATCAGCGAACACCTGTGTCCCGAGAGGATTCAAAGGCTTTACTGTTCCGTACATGGTATTGCTTATTCTAAGGACTTAGCACAAACTCTACCTCACACCGGACTTATATGACTCACTATTATATTTCTTTAAGCAGTTAAGTGATAATCTATGGATAGACCTTTGACAAAAAATATAATTTCCTTCAGACCTGGTATGAGTAACTTAATATATTATAAAATTAGTGACCTCCTGAAATATTTAGCCAACCTTGTAGGAAATACGGAGCTCATGCTAGGCAGAATTCTGATTCATGATACATCTTAAAGATGATAACCAGATTCCACAAAGGTAAGGGCAGACAATGTATAAATCATATTGATATACAGAGGAACCGGGCTTGGGGATTCCTAGTCCACTTCTGAGAATCTGCTGCTTTATAGGAGCGAATGTTGCCCAGCACACTGAACCACCAGACAGGGCTGATTTGGGCATAAGAAACTTCAAGAACAAACTTATGACCACAACCGAGTGGTTTTACTGGCTCAGTCATGACGTTTCTTTCTAAAATTAATAGATGAACAAATAAATCAGTAACAAGAGCTGTGAGTAATGGTTATTTGCTGGGCTGAGATGTGGATTTCCAGCTATATGAAATAATATTGTTCTACTGCAACTCAACCTTAAACATATGACTTTCCAAGTGAATTTCATACAGGCCTTGCTTTCAAAATATGGCCATTTTCCAAATTGGTCTAAGCATCACTTCTTGTTACACAGGTAGAACTTAATTTTAACATTCATAGTTAATAATTTCTATTAAGAAAATAAATTCCCATGAAAAAAATTATCTTGTAGGAAGACTAAAGGAAATGATTATGAAATGGCACCGCCTGGGTGTCTTGGAAAGTGTAGAGACTTTGGATTCAAGCAGACCAGGGCAAAAATTTCAATTCTGTCACTCAGGAGCAATATAATTGTGAGCAAATATACATTAATTCCTTAATAAAACAAGGGTAATAATAACTACTCCAGAAATGTCAGAAATAAGAGCAAATTTAGAGCAACAAAACAAACACAGGTCCACAGAGCTGTCTCAGCAAGTTCTAACTCTTCTTTTTATCGCTTTTATTTTCTTCTTCCCCTTTTATCTTCTTATTGTTACCATTGTCAATTATGATGGCTAGTAATGGTTACCACCGTGTACTATGATGGTTAGTAATGGTTGTCATTGTTCAGTATGATGGTTAGTAATGATTACCATTGTTCACTATGATGCTTAGTAATGATTACCATTGTTCACTATGATGCTTAGTAATGGTTACCACTGTGTACTATGATGGTTAGTAATGGTTGTCATTGTTCAGTATGATGGTTAGTAGTAATTACCATTGTTCACTATGATGGTTAGTAATATTACCATTGTTCACTATGATGGTTAGTAATATTACCATTGTTCACTATGATGGTTAGTAATATTACCATTGTTCACTATGATGGTTAGTAATGGTTACCACTGTGTACTATGATGGTTAGTAATGATTACCATTGTTCACTATGATGGTTAGTAATATTACCATTGTTCACTATGATAGTTAGTAATGGTTACCATTGTCCATTATGATGGTTAGTAATGGTTATCATTGTCCATTATGATGTTTAGTAATGGTTATCACTGTCCATTATGATGGCTAGTAATGTTTACTATTGTCCATTATGATGGTTAGTAATTGTTACCATTATTCACTATGATGGTTAGTAATGGTTAACCTGAAGTAACCTGGAGTCATCTGGGAAGGATTCTGATGAGGGACTGTCTATACTGAGTTAGTCTGTGGCATATCTATAGAGGAGTTTCTAAATTTCATGGATGTGGAAAAACTCAGCTAATTGATGTGGTTGGCACCGTTCCTTAGACACAGACTCCTGAACCATATAAGAAAGAAGAAATTGAGCTGGGCACAAGCAAGCCTCCAGTCAGTGAGCAATGCACATACTCTTTTCTTTTTGCTAAGGACTGTGGGTGCGATGTGAATAGTTGTTTGAAGTTTCTGCCTTGTCTTTCCCATAATGACGAACCATACTCTGGCACTGTTAAGCTGAAATAAGCTCTCTTCTCCCATCAATTGCTGTGTTGCCAGGGTATTTGATCCCAGGAACAGAAATGAAACTAGAGCAGCCCCTACAGCACCAAGGAGGGTTCGGCATGGGCTGGGCATAAAAGGCTCTTAATGTAGTGCTATCTAAAAAGCATTTGGCTAGGAAGCGAGGGGCTTGTGTGTTCTGAAAAAGGCAACTCCTCTTTCTGTGTTACAGCCAAGGAAAACATAACGAAAGTAACATAAGAATTTATGTGCTCATATGAGAGGAAGAAAGAAGGTAAGATCTAAAAACAATTAAGAAAAATGGTGGAAATAAGTTCTTATCTAACATCAGTTACAATGACTATAAATGGCTTGTTTTCCAACATAAAGACATATAATATCTAAATTGATGAAACAAACAAACAAACAAAAAACCAGGATCCAGTCATATGCTGCTTACAAAAGACCGATTTTACCTACGAGACTACAAATAGGTAGAATGGATAGAAAAATGGTGAGAAATGAAGGAGAGTAGACCTACCTAACTATACTCAGATTAAAGAGACTAAATTCTAAAAGGGTAAGAAGAGACAAACGATCATTATGTCAAAGGATTTAGCAAGAGGATGTAAGGGTTACAATCTATAAGAATATATGCATCTAAAGAGTATCTGAGAGTGGAACTCTGGGGATACAGTGTCTGGGAGGGCACTGGCCATGGTGAAGGGGAAGTATTTGGTAAGGACGCTCTTTTGAGCCACTTATACTATTCACATGTGGCTGTACGTAACGATACAGAGTGGAAAAACTGAATCAAAAGTGCCATCTGAATAACTAGATGAAGACAGTTGTAAGGAGGAGGACCAGGGCTACTACTATACCACTGTATCCACACACAAAGATCCACTGCTCACACCAGTTCCCTGCCTTGTGCATACTAGCCAGTAAACTTTCTCCAGAAAAGAACGCAGGCTACTGTCACTGCCATGGGGACATGAGCACTGCGGCCATGCCACCTCTGATCAGCACTATCAGACTCTGCTAGTGAACAGCTTGTAGGGAACCTACTCGGAAATCCAGACAGAAACACAAGGGTTGCTGAAAGGGACACGTGGAGACCGGACTAAAGAGCCACAGAGATGATACCAAAGACAGGCCAAGGGGAGGAGAAACCGGATCACCCCAATGAAAAGAAAATGTGGTCTACAGGCACGGAACAATACCGTCTATTTTATGTGATTGCCTATTTTGATTTGTAGACCTCAGTTGCTTAGGTTTTTCTATCTTCTACTGTTTACGATTACTTAAAATTTTATACTTTAATTGTTAAGCTATCATGTTTCAATGTCTGTTTGTTGGGAGAAGCTTTGTCTTTTAATTTTCCTACGTCTACACAAGTTTATACACCTACAATAGCCTCTCTAGTGCTTCTCATAACTCCAGCCCATTTACTTTTCCCCTTAAAGAAAGCAGAAAATGTCACACTGGTCTTGACATGATACTTGGGGCTGATAATTATGTTTAGGCAGGTCTTTCAAACTAAACACCTGTAAAGAAATTTCAGGAATAAACTATAGAATAGATCAACTAGTTCCAAGAGATGACTACCAAATATTCCACCTGTCAGATACAGAAACCTCTGTCATGACACAGAAACTAATTACTAATTACTAATGTGTCATTAGTAATTACATTACTAATCACATTAGTAATCACCCAGTAAATACATAAGAAAGACAGTAAGAATCTCTCTGTGTGAGGAAGGCCACAAAGCAGCCTTCTCAAGTACAAAGATACTAAAGAAGTTCCTTGCATCTTACCAGACCACAGTAGAAAAAAAAACTACAAACCAGCAGCAAAAAAGCCCAACCAAAACCAAACAAACTGAGAAACCACACAGGAACTTGCAGACTGAGCAATATATATTTGGATGAATAGTGGTTCATGGAAGAAATTGGAGAGAAAATAAAAAATTTTCTAGGAACAAGGAAAATAATAGCACAATGTATGAGAACCTCTGGCATATAGGCAAGGCAGCCCTAAGAGGGAAAGATATAGCTGTGAGCACCCACACCAGAGCGATGCACTTTAGACGCCAAAACCAAACCCAGTGGAGAGTAAGAAATAACAAAGACGTGGCCAGAAAATAATGAAGCAGAGAATAAGAGAATACTATAAAGAGTCAATAAAAAAGAGTTCTTTAAAAAAAGAGTTCTTTTGGAAAATGAACAGAAGACACTTAGCTAAATTAGCACAAAGAAAGAGAAGACACAAATTAAGAAATTAGAGACAAATGGAGTTTTTATAACAGACTCCAGTGAAGTCAGGTCATTAGGGAATACTCAGAAAACATAGTTTTAAAAAAGTTAGAAAACATATAGGAACGGATGAATTTCTAAGTTCATATAACTCTACTAAAACTTAACCCAGCGGATATAAACAATTTAAGCAGATTCGTAACAGTCTCTGAGATTGAAACAGTAATAACAAAAAATCTCCACATAGAGAGGTCAAGGGCCACGCAGATGCACTGTAGAATTCTACCAAACTTTTGAGGACAACTTTGTACAAATAGTTCTCCAACAATTCTGTGAAAGAGCAAGAGCGGGGACAGTACCAAAGTTACTCTATGAAACCAGCATTGCTCTGATACCCAAAGCAGAAAAAGACAGCAAAAAGAAATTAGGATTGCGCTGATGCAAAAATCTCAACAAAATACCTGTGAACTAAATTCAAGGACACATTAAGAAGATCATACTTTATAATTAAGTTGATTTCATCCCAGGGATGCAAAGCTGGTTTAATATATGTAAGTCAATAAATGTAAAAGTTAAGGACAAAAGTCATGTGATTATGTCAGTAGATATGGAAAAATTAGTTGATAAAATTCAAAATACCTTCCATGACAAAGTTCTGGAGAAATTAGGAATAGACAGAATACACTTCAACAAAATAAAGACTACATGAGACAAACCTATAGCCTATGTTATTCTAAGAAGAGGGAACTAAGATCATTTTCTTTATAATCTAGAATGAGACAAGGATGTTCATTGTCTCTATTCTTACTCAATATAGTGCATGATGTCTTACACTGAGTAGTAAGACAAGAGAAAGATATAAAAAGAAATCAAGTAGAGAAGGAAGACATCAAATTATCCCTACTTATAGACAGCATGATTCTATACTTAATAGATCCCACATACTCTACCAGAAAACTTTAGAGCTGGTAAACATACCCATCAAAATTGTAGGATTTAAAATCAGTATGTAAAACTTGGCAGCTTTCCTATATATCAAAAGCAAAGTTGCTGAGAAAGAAAATTGGAAAAATATAACATTTACATTGAAAGAAAGCATCTAGGAATAAAGAAGACCTCTACAATGAAGACTCTAAGAAAATGAAAAAAGAAACTGAAGAAGACACTGGACCACTCAATGTCCATCCATGCTGCTGGGGTGACAGAATTAACACTGTGAAACTGGCTATGTTTACAAAAGTAATCCGCAGATGCAGTCTTCACCTGAAAGACCCCCTCCAGCAGAAAGAATAGAGCCAAAAATCTAGCAGGGAGAGAAGAGCCAAAAATCTAGGTTAGGCGGTTCAGTGACTCTGTTCAAGGAACTAGTTGACCATAAAGTTAGATTATAATCTTGAGAAACGGGGAGTTACCCCCTTGTGATTATCACTGGTATTTTCGGAATTTTCCAATGATGCCCTCCCTATCCCCTTTGGGTTGTGGTTTCTTCCCCTAAATACCTCGTCTCCCAGCTACTCGGGGTAGAACTCCTCTACCCCTGCGTGGAAAATGAGTTTCGACCCCCAACGTGCGGGTTCTTGTCCTGTCAATAAACCTTGTGTGATTGCAGCAAGGACAGTCTCTCGTGTGTTCCTTGGGGGTTGTGTTATCCTGAGACTTGAGTGAGAGTCTCCCCACTCTGGGGTCTTTCACATCAAAATTCCAATGGCTTTACTAATAACTAGATAAAATAGTAAAACTAAAATGGAAATGCAAAAGGTGACAACAGCCAAAGCAGAAAAAAACACTGTTGGAGGTACCGTGACCTCTGACTTATAGCTCTCTACAGTGCTCCAGCAGCAAAGACAGCTCCCTACTGGTACAAAATTAGACATTAGGCCAATTAACCTGAAGAGGAATGAAATTAGATCCATATCTCTCATTCTATCAAAAAAAATCAAAATAGAGCAAAAGCAGGCCCTGGTGGCACACATTAATCTTGACATTTAGGCAGAAGCAAGTTCAAGGCCAGTTTGACCTACATAAAGAGTTACATGCCAGACAGAGTTGCATGGCAAGACCTTGTTTCAAACACACACACACAAACAAACATTAACAACAACAAATAGATCTTAGACTTGAATTTATGTTCTGAATCTACTAGAAGAAAACACATCGAAAACACTTCTCAGTTTAGGCAGAGAGAACCTTCTAAATAGTTTCCAATAGCACACGGAATTTACAAACAGAATTTGATAAATTTAAAAAACTTTGTGTAACAAAGGAAAGTAGATCATACAGTTTATAGAGTGGAAGAAAAATTTCCTCTATAGATGTCGGAGATGTCATTAATACCTAAAATATAAAATGAACTGCAAAAAAAAAAAAAATCAAACAAAACTCAAACCACCAGCCAAAAAATGGGCTAATGAACTGAAGAGATGGTTCTCAAAAGACATGCAAGAGGCTAATAAATATTTCAGAAGTATTTTGGGGGCTGGGAAGATGAGTCTCAGTGGGCCGAGTAGGCACAAGTCTGAGTCCAGTGCCTATGATTGTGTGGGAATGTTAATTCCAAAGCAAGAAGCCTGGTGGAGACAGGTGGATTCTAGAAGCTGGTCAGTGAAAGTTGCTATAGATAACACCAACTGTCAACCTGCTGGGCTCCAGAGTCACCCAGAAGACAACACCCTGAGCGTGCTTGTGAGGAATTATGCAAATCTGGTTAGCCTCTGGGAAAGGCTGTGAGCCATTCTCTGGATTACTTTAATTGAAGTAAGAAGACCCACCCTGTGGGATGCCTGGATCAACCTTAATGCAGGGGGTAAGGGCTTGGTCCTGCCACAACTTAATGTGCCAGACTTTGTTGATTGCCAGTGGGAGACCTTACTGTTGGGAGGAATGGCTGTGGGGGCTAGGAGGGAAGGCGAATGGAGCTGGAGGAGGGGTGGAGTGGGAAGAACTGTGGTTGGAATATAAAACGAAATTAAAAAAATATGACCTCAGTCTCAAGATGTAAAAAAAAAAAAAAACCCCACTAAAAGTGGTGGCACCATTGCTTGGGATAGGGTCCTGGACTAGGTACAAAGGAGAAAGTCAGCTGATCATGGTCATTTGTCCCTGTTTCTTGACTGTAAATGTAAAGGGACCAGGTGTCTCAAGCTCCTGCCACGGTGACTCCACACCATGATGAAAATGCATGCTTGATACTATTGTTACCGCCTATGGGATTGTTAACTTGTCTGTATTGTTAACTGAATATGTATATATGCCTATACATACTATACATACATATTTCAAAAACTGAAAGCTTTGTGGAGATCACCCCTTATGCCTTACCCCTATGTCTGATGCTTTGCCCTTATGCCTTATGCTTCTTCTTTTCCCTTCTTTCATCTTCCCCCAAGGAATAAAGAAACGTGCAGGAAAAACCATGCCTAAGTTAGTCAGTTCGTTCTGCCCCTCAGATCTCATTCCCAAGCCAGTTTTCGCTTGTCATAGAAGTCCTCTCTGAACCCTGTGGTTTATTACCAGCTGAGGCTGGTACTCAGTCGTAGCTTTTGATACCCTGTAACTTGCTATGTACATCAGGCTGACCTCCAATTCGCAGAGATCCCCCTCCCTCTGCCTCCCAGTGCTGGGACTAAGGGCGTGCGCTACCAGGTCTGGTGAATGAGTATTTCCTTGGGGGAGGGAGGTTAATAGAAAATATGTGGCAGGACCAGAAAGAGACTACTGTCAGTAGGAAGGGAGGGTCAGGGAGGGTCAGGGAAACAAGTTACGCAAATGCAAGCAATGACTTTGCATGCTAATTAAAGGTAGTAAAATAATATATCCGCTCGCCATCAGAGAACCTAAATAAATGCACAAGGCAAACAGTAATGGACACGCGAACGGAGTGCAATGTAAGAACGGCAGGGAGCTGCATCGCTCCTCTTTCTGCAACGGTTTTCCAGACAGAAAAGCAGCAAAGCAACATTAGATTTAAGCTGCGCTCCTATGCGGCACTCCATCCCACAATCGCATACGTGATTCCACGTGGAACGGTAGCCAGGAGAGCTGCTGCCCATCTGAACAACAGCAAGGGACAGCAGTCACATTGAGTCTCTTTCCCCACCACAAGAACCAGAAATCAGTAGCAAGAGGAACTTGGAAACTTTATGATTAAATAACATGTTTCCAGTTGGCCAACGGGTCAATGAAATAATTAAAAGGAAAACATAAAAATTTCTTCAGACAAGTGAAAATAGAAGCACACTCTTCCAAAATCTGTGGGCTGTGTGGTGGTTTGAATGATGGGGGCATCTGTTCTCATTCGAAGCCTCTGAGGTGTCACAAGCCCACGCTAGACCCAGCCTTGCTCAGTCTCTCCTGCTGCCGCCTGGGGATCCGGATGTAAGCAGCTCTCAGCTCCTGCTCGCCAGAGCCTGCTCGCCTACCTGCCATTATGCCCTCCGTCATGAGAATCATGGACTAACCCTCCGAAACTGCAAGCAAGCCTCCAAGTAAATGCCTCCTTTTATAAGCAGTCTTGGTCATGGTGTGTCTTCCTAACAACAGAACAGTAACTAACACACGGTGCATCAAAAGCAGTTCTGGAAAGTAAGACCGAAGCAATAAACGTCTTCATAAAAAGAAAGACTCCAAATAAAGAACCTATTGGTGAACCTCAAGAAAACAGTAAGACAGGAAAAACAGACCAAACGAAATGAGCAGAAGGAAGGAAATAATAAAGAGCAGAGCAGAAACTGATGAAATACAGACTAGGAAAATAAGCAAGGCCATGAGCCAGAAAACGACAAGACCAGTAAATGCTTAGCTAGAAGGAGTGAGAAGATTCGAATAAATTCAGAGACCGAATAAAAACAGAGTCAAGGCAGCAAACACATCAGAAGCACAAGGAATGCTAGCAGAGTACTGGGATAGTAATGAATGCCTGTAATCCTGACAGGGTCTATGATCCCTGGTGAGACAAACCTCTGCATACAGCTGGTGGATGCTCTAGAGTGGGTCCCTTGGGACTGGAAGACCTACCACACCTGGCTGGGGGCACAGACTATATAAAAAGGAGAAAGAAAGTTGAATATGAGCATGCTCTGCTTTCTGCCGGATGGTGGGTACAAAATGAGCAGCCACGACTTTCTTGCCACAGTGGTCTGCACCCTGGACCTGCAGGGCGAAACCAGCCCCTTTCTCCCTTGCTTTTTGTCAGGACAGAAAAGTAACTGAGACAGTTACTATGACAGTGTGATAATCCAAAGAGAATTTGATGAATTCCTGGAGGCATAACCTACCAAGGTTGAAGTATAAAGAAAGAAAATTGTATAGTACAATTACAAGTTGAATAAATTATGTATAAAAATCTTCCATAAGTAATTATTTTAATAGGTAAAAGCCCAATGGTGCCGTTGTTGAATTACATTCAACATACAAAGAACAACCAATCCTTCTCAAATCATTTCAGTCGAAGAGAAGGGATGTTTTGAAATTCTTCTTATGAGGTCCCCCATGTTAACTGATCAATAAATAAAACTACAAATCTTTGACATCCTTGAGAAATACAGAGGAAAAATTTCTTAACAAAATTCTAGCGCATGACAAGCAACAGCACATTAGATTGTTCATTCTGAAAAAGTGTGATTCTTTCCACGCATGCAAGGAAGGATGCTTCCATATTTACAAATCCGTGACTGTGGTATCCCCACCCATTAGCAAAATTAGACAGAAACCCTATTATAATTTCAACAGACAAATAAGCAGACAAAAGTCAACACCCCTTCACAATAATAATCTTCTACTAAATGAAGTAAAGGACTCCACATTGCTACCACAGAGACTCTCTACGACAAAGCACAGCCACTCCATTGAACACGAGCACCTGGAAGTGGTTCCTTAACATCTGGAGCAAGACAGGGATGCCCATTTTTATCATGTCTATTCAAGACAGCACTGCCGTTCGTAGCCAGAGCAACTATCTGAAAGAAATGATGGTATCCAATTGTCCCTATCTGCAGGGCATATAGGCTTATATAGAGAACCTTAGAGATTCCACTAAAAACTGTTAGGTATATCAGATGAATTCAGTAAGGTTTCAGGGCAACAACAACAACCAACACACACGAATGAGTAGTGGATCTGCATGTGATCAGTAAACGATCTAAAAATGTAATGAAGCAAACAGTCTCATTCCCACTTACGATAGCTAAAGTAATATTTGGGATTGCATTTCTTCAAAGAGGTGAAATATCCCCTCACTGATAATTATAGAATACTGGTGAAAGAAACTAAAAAAAAAATCACAAATTAATAGAAAGATCTGATGTTCAATGGATCAGACACACAAATATTGTTTAATGCTCTTGTTGCCTAAAGCAATCTGCAGATCCTATGCAACTCCAATCAAAACATCAATAGTACTCTTCAAAGAAATAGAATACAGCAGTTCTGAAATTTGCATGGGAACATAAAATCCCCAATGCACAAAGAAATATTGAGTTAAAAAGGACAAGGATGGAGGTATAACATTAAAATGACTTTAAAAGGCACACATATATGGAGGTTTGGTAAATGCTCCCAAATAACAAGTGGGTTGAAGAAATGAAAAAGACAGTTTAAAATTTTCTTTGGATGGGTGAAGTGAAATCTCAGTGTTCTCACCCTTTGTGGTATGGTAAAAGCTGGGTCATCAAATGACACGGCACTGGAACACACACTAGAACGGGAGGTCAGGAATGAGCCCAAGAACTCATACATAGCTGGTTTTGACAGAGGATCTAGGAATGGGGACAGGGAAAGATGCTTAAAGAAATGGCCTTGGAAGATGGAATCTTCAGATAGAAGCCTACAAACCTTTCTATACAATTAGCTCAAAATATTTTGGATTAAATTTGGATTAAAGATACAAATGTTATTTGCAAAATTATGAAATAACTTGAAGAAAACACATGGGGAGATGGTGCCTTTACATTGATCTGCAATGACCTTTGTGTTATATTCTAAGAAGCACAGATAACAAAAGGAAAAAAGAGAAATGTGATTACATCTGACTAAACAGCAGCCCTATGAACGGCAAGAAAACATTCAAAAGTGCCCCAACAAGCCAGCAAAATGGGAGAGAGTATTTGCCAACACCCATCTGACGAGTAGTTGGTTTCCAGAATTTGTCAGGAACAAAAACACTCAAGAGGAAACAGACCCAAGAATCCTGTTTGAAAATGAGCAAAAGACCAACGTTTTCGAAAGGAAACATGAAAATGGCAAAAAAGTTATTAAAAAGTGTTCAGCAGCACCAATTATCAGACAAATGCAAATAAAACTAAATGGAGTCACACCTCACACCTGTTAGAACAGTTATTGCCACCAAAGAGGCAACACATGACAAGCATCAGCAAAAATCGGGACAAAAGGAACCCTACATTCTTGGCGAGGATTTAATTAGGATAGCCACCATAGAAAGGATGGGATTTCCTTGAAATACTAGGAGTGGTGCTGCTATTGTAGGGTTTCTACACATGACCAGGAGACCATTGAACTTTCAGCACACAAATCTGTGTGCTGAAGAGATATCCTCAAAGCACAGATTATGACAGAAATAGTCACGATGTCTAAGATGTCCATCAACATATAAACCAATAAAGGAAATATGGTAGAAACACAATGGCCACAGAAAGGGGAAAATCCTGTCATCTGTGAAAAGACATATAAATCCAGAGAACATCATGTTCTCTAGGAACAGGAACAGAGAGACTAATGTCTCATGATCTCACACGTATGTGATATCTGAGAGGGCTTATTGCATAGAAGTAGTGAGCTGAACGGTTCTTAGCAAAGGTGTGAGTAGTTGGGGGATTGTGGAGGCGTTGGCTGATTATAGTTACAGAAATACAAATATTTCCAAAATAGGTGAACACAGGGACAGAAAGTAGAAAGGCAAGTGAGTGCCTGTGGCTCCGTGACTGAGGGGGGAGCATGTGTGTGTGTGTGTGTGTGTGTGTGTGTGTGTGTGTGTGTATGAGGGGGAGGAATGGAGAACGACTAAATAGTCCTGTAAACCCTTTATGAGAGATACGATGGTCCAAAATTGTGTTGATGGTTGGCAATCCGTGAGCACACTTACAATCATCAGGTTACACACAATAAGATGGCATGTCGGTTATATCTTGTTCACGTCTGTGTTTCTGTTACGGGTGTGCTCTCTGGTGTGAAGTGTGAGTAGAGACAAGGCAGATCATCTCCAGGCCCTAAGCCCTAACTGAGGAGCCAACTGGCAGCTGACAGTTACTGGAGGAACGTGGATCACTCCTTTGAGGACGTGGTCACTTTTAGGATTTCCGTGTTCCATTGCATGGCCCCCTATGGAGGCTCAGAAAGACGGCACCAACTGGATCAACTCAGCTAGAACACATTTTTAAAAATGAAAAAAAAAATATTAAAAAGGAAGATGCCATGAATGTCACAGTTCACCATCAACTTAGACAGATTCTGACTGGAGTGGAAGACGCAGGACCAGGGGACAGGACGGCATTTCCTGAGCACTAGATCACGGAGGTGGGTGGAGGATTCCTCTCACATGACTAGGAAGGTGTATCACCCCACGAGACAGGAGGAGCCAAGGATGACTTTGCAGTTGCTACTGGCCCACTCCTCTCTGTGATGGAGGGATCTTTCTAGAACTCAGTCTGAAAACGGATGACTTTGGGTGAGTCTTCTACCTCAGACTGTGTAATAGCATAAAAAGTGAGATGAACGAGAGAGGATGAAGCAAAAGGAACAGGGAAACATTGCTGGGCGCCATTCTCTCTTCCTTAGGGGTGTGAACGGGACGGGGAGCTAGAAGTAGGAGGGAGTAGGATTAACCCCACCTATGGGAGGGGTCAGGTCTGTTTTTAGTAAAATTAGCGAAGGAAGATATTCAGGTCTCTCTCAACACAGGTACAGTCTTCCAAGGATTTCCTAATTCCTATGCTGGGAAGCCTGGTGATGGTTATGGTTGTCAAGACACAGGAGACAAGATACTAGGCTGGCCAGCCAGTCAAAGACCTGTTAGTAAGGGCAGATGGAAGGAGACATGAGATTAGTTTTAAATTCCCCACTCAGGAATAGCCCCAGGGATTGGCTATTCAGGCCTACAAATTGAATCTAATAAATTATAGTTGGCTTCAGGATTATTTTTTTTTTAAGTAGCATGCACAGTAGTCCATAGGAGACATATTTTTTTATGGCTTGTTTGGTCCATGAGATCACCTGTCACAAAATAAAACGTTTCTTCTTTTCTGTGCCGTGACTATTGCAGTTAAACATGGCAGAACAACCTGCAAAACAATTTCCGGCCCATGGATCTGATTTTTCCTAAGCCTCACCACACATCCCTCGCAGAGGGCTCTTGTTTCAGGTGGATTTGTTTCACCTTCTTTGTGGAGGCCTCCAAGAGAAGGCAGTATGAAGGGGGAAAAAAAATCAGCTATTTATAGGCGTTTTTGACTAAAAGTGTCTGCTCAGCGCACTACGGAAGATTTCCAAGATGTGGGAGAACAGGAAACTATCTAAAATCAACTGGAAGGCTGGAGGAGTGTTATGGGGGAGCAATTCTGCAGGGAAGTCGTTCTGCAGAAAGCTCAGTGTCATTTGCAAACAAATGACAGTTACTTTCCCAGATACCCTGAGTTACAGAGAAGCCAGCTAAACTTCTAGTTAAGGAGAGAAGAGGAGAGGGGAGAATGAAAAACCCCGCGAATTCTTCAAGTATTACGAGTAATCGGAACCCTTAAAGGAATTCTAAAGGGGACCGCTTTTCTCCATAGCCAGCCCTTGATGCATGAGCTGCCAGCTAGACGGATGCCCACGGAACACACAGCAGGCAGGTGGATCTCTAAGAATAGACTGCAGGTCCCCGTGACCTAAGCGTCCCGCTGAGACCAGAGAACAATCTTTATCCCCACTTACCGTCACTGTTACAATAACAACAAAACAAAATGGCAAGATCTTCTTACCGCCAGGAAACAATTCCATGAAATCCTCTGCATCCACGGGCTCTGCTCTCACTGCCTGGGTGGTCATAGGAAGCAGGGGTGGAAGGACTTGGGGCTGACTGCCAGGAGACACAGGGCTGGGAGAAAGCCTGGGCTGATGGTTCTGTGGAGGAGGAGGAGGTCCGGAGAGGGACCTGCCTTCACCAGGTGTTTATTCTTTGGAATTCTACAGCCTTGAAAGAACGGTGTACCGGGCTTCAGAGAATAGGAAGGTTAGCCAAGGACCTTGGGCAGGAGCAATAAAGGACAATGGCCAAGAACCTGTTGCCGCCACCCCTCAACTGTGAAGCTCATACCTGTCAGGCTGCCATGAAGGAGACACTCCCCAGGGAAGTAAACCCTGTCTCAAAAAACCAAAAAAAAAAAAAAAAAAGATGGGAAGGGTGGGCTGAGTTACCTTGCGGGCACATCCCACAGTTGTTCCTGTTCGTGAAACTCATCCTGCTGATTTAGCAAGGGACCTGGAAGAAGGCAGCGGGGGGTTGGAGACTAAAGCTGTCAAAGGTCACGCAAGTCTCCTGTGAACAAACGCTTGAACAGGCTGGAACTGTGATCTGCCAAGCCATGTGAAAAGCATCTCTAGTGAGGCTAAGATGACCTCTGACCTGGCCCGCTGGAGACCTCTTACTTACAGTGACAAACTTTATGTGTTTAGTTGGCACCTGGTAAAGGAAGTTTCCTCACTGTGATTAAGATACACCATTATCAGCTGGGCAGTGGTGACGCACGCCTTTAATCCCAGCACTTGGGAGGCAGAGGCAGGCGGATCTCTGTGAGTTCTAGGCCAGCCTGGTCTCCAGAGTGAGTGCCAGGACAGGCTCCAAAGCTACACAGAGAAACCCTGTCTCTAAAAAACAAAACAAACAAACAAAAAAACCAAAACAAAAGATAGACATTTTATATGGTGGTAGGAGGTAATGGGGGTTGGGTAAGGAGGAGGTTTTCCTTGTCCATGGAATCAGACATGCCTATGTGAGCAAAATAGAAAAGAAAAAGTGTTGTGTTGTGGTACACAGAACAAAGAGACGATTCAGGGCGTGTCATGGTGGACATGCACTCTGGAAACCTTCCGCACTATGATTTCAACCCATTTCCTGAGTCCTCAGTTTTCTTCCCTAGCTCCTGAAACAAACACTCGTATCTTCACGCCCATTCTACAGATTAAGAAATGTAAGCATCAGGTAGAGGGCGTCCAGTGATGTAGGAAACCAGTGATAGGATCAAAGCTTGGATGAGCATTTGAAACTCCTGTTTCCATCAGTTAGACTCTACTGCCCCCTACAGGAAAGCACACGAGACACTAAGCCTCCTGTTTCCTGGAATTGAGTTCCTGGAGCTTCTTGGACAGATTCTTTTGGAATCACTCCAGATGTGTGCCATCAGAATCTCTTGGGTTGATGCAAGAAGTCCTCACTTAACAGACTCCTTCAGTGCAATTCTTGTGCACATAATGTTATGGGAAGGAGCTACCTCTAAACTGCAATGATAGAAGGATAGTCAACGGTATATGACTATGAAAACAATTTAGTACAGGCTTATGTGGGAAACAGTTGTGGTTACTTGTACCCATGTAGATACCATCTTGTCTTGCATCAGGTAGGGTTTTCCAGCTGTACAGGCAGATCTTTTTCTCAGTCACGCACTCTCTAATTTTGGATGCAATGATCAAGAGATGTATTTCAGCCTTTTGTTTTTTCCAGTGTACTCTTCTCTTAGCTTCTGTGCAGTTGCCCTGATTGAATATATTTGCTCTCAATGCCCCAAACATATTATCCTCCATATTATCATATGTGTGTATAATTTATATATTCCATATGTATGTGTGTGACATCACATAGCCCTTTGAAACTATAGGTGGTTTTTATCCTGACGAGGTGAGGTGAAACAGTCTGACTGCCATGACGTGGAAGATGCCGGGCAGGAGCACGCGATCTTCAGAAGCCAGACCGTGCGCTCTTAAGAGTTGGACCTGAAGATCAGAAATCCAAAAGTGGGTCTGTTCTGCTCTGTTTGTCCTCTTCTGGATCATAGTCCACCCCAGTAAAGCCATTTGGACACAAAAAGAATCAGTCTGTAACAAGGGAAATAGAGACATTTTTTTGGGGGGGGTGGGTAGGGGGGAGGAAGAAGAGTTAAAAATATTAACATGGGGCTGGTGAGAGGGCTCAACCAATAAAGACACTTGCTGTGTCAACTGACAGTCTGAGTTCAAGCCCTGAACCCCCGTGGGTTCCAGGAGAGGACACACACCTGGAAGTTATCCTCTGATCTCCACCTGCATGTGTGCACATGTGAACTTGCGGTTACACACAGCCACCCCCCATGAACAATAAATAAAATAAAATGACGATATGCACTTTGTGACTACAGAGTCATGAATTGCAGATAATTATTGAGCTGACAAGTATCTTTGCCTCCTATGAGCCTTTTAAAGCACAAACGTGTCACACGTAACTCTGACATCACTCTCTTTGCCTCTTTGACCTCACTGCCTCTAAGGGATGTAGAGAGAGAGTATCCGCAGGAGTCTGAAAAGAGCCTCCAGGCTTTAGCAGAATGCATTAGACAGTGGGAAATAAAGAGCACAGGTCATCAGGCGGAAAGACTGCCAGTGGAGGGCGCTTCTGAGATGACAGATCTTGTCAAGGTTCCTCCTTCTGTCATTTGAAAAGAGTAAGCAGTTAATTCCAGAAGGTTCTTTTATAAGATGGTCACTACATAAAGTAACAGGAAGCAATAGAGTCCAGACTAGGGGAAAGAGACTGTGAATGAGGGGATGAGAAGGTGATGGTCCGGAGACGAGTATCTGCCATTCGGAAGATGATAATTTAGAAGGAAACAAAAATAAGATGTTAAGTCCCTAGATGGTTAAATCGGGGTATCGGACAATCCCGAAGGTGTATATTAAATTGTGGGATTTCAAAGTCTACACGGAGCGGTAGACATTTTCTTTCATGGTTGTTGAGTATGTCTTTGAATGAAAGGACTGACACCAGCCTTGTCACACATTAATGCCTACATTAACGATCTGAAATAAGACTGGAAAAATAAGGTAATGATTTTTTTTTAAACTTGGATCGCTGAAAAATAAAAGAGGGGGTGTTCCTTACTACATAACTATCCTTCTGCGGCTTTCATTAAGTGGCCCATTGAAGAGGGATCTCATTCCATCGGAGATCAAAGACATCGAGTGCACGGATGTGTTATGCAGCATGTGGGTGCCCAGACGCTGAGGAGGAGGTGGGGGTAGATCCACACACCTGTGTACACAGTAACACTCACAACATTTCACAAGAGTGAGCTCGGCTTTCCTAACTCCTCGAGGACAATGATGAGACACTCTTGAGTGAGCAGGAACAGTGCCGTTAATATCAGGAGCCCACCTAGAAACTTTAGTGTGTGGCTCAGACACACACAGCACGGCACAGCGTTAGACTTTAGCAAATGGAGAAAAGCAGGTTTAAAGGCACACTCTGCCTTCTCTTACATTCATAGGGTCAGAGCATCAAAAGAGGTCTTCCCTGCCCATGTGGGTCATCTCCAAAAGCGTTAAAAATGAGGAACTGGTCCCAGGAAACATGAGAGATATATGATGCTTTCCTGCACACGGCTTTCCCCTTTACTTATTTTGATCATGTTAACAGTAATCAAACAGCTTCTACGCCGTCATCTTTTAGTTACAAACAGAGAGGGCTCAGAGGTTGGAGGATCAGCTAACTTGAAATCATTCCAACTGGGAATCCTTCACCGAAAGAAAAGAAAGCACTCCCTTACTGTGACTTTAGTCTAAGAACATAAACAAACACATAAGCAGAGGAATATAATGATCCTCTGTGTTATGTCACTCCTATGGCAGCACCAATAAAGCAAGTGTCTTTATTGGTCAGGGCCAGGAAGGATGGTCCTGAGAAACAGGTCCGTGAGTCCTGTAAGCAAAGCCGTAAGTGCTTTCTTCCCTCTGAATAAAACTTTGGGCTTAACTTTTCAGAGGAACAATACATGTTACGGTAAAGTAACATAATCTAATACAAACTGTTGACAGTAACAAGTTATACCTGAAAACACAGATTTATTTTTCCCTCCAGATTTATTTTTTCCCCATCAGACTTCCTTGGCTAAGGACATAAAACTCCTAGGTGGTATTTGTGGTTTAGAAACATATGGAATTGGAGATTTCTGTGTCTTAGATCCACATAAGATGGTATTTTCACATGAGTCTACCCTGCCTGAGCTCTGTTGTCCTAAACCCTAGCAACACACCTTTTTCCGAAATGAGAAAGATGATACTGAGCTTAATCAATTGAAAGACTGATCTCACTGAAGTTTAACTCACAATGATCAACTAAAAGACACTGAGCCAAAAATTGGAGAAAAACATAAACTAATTGCAAACCAAACTAATTGCAAACCAAAGTCAGTAGGTCAGTGCTACATAGATCCTTTTCTTACTAACCCAACACACACACACACACACACACACACACACACACACACACACACACACACACACACCCACCACCCATCTAGTACAAGAAACTGATATATTCTGCCAGTCACAATCACCGTTAAGTCCCATAATGCCCATGATCTCAAATGTGCTGGAATTAAAGCTGAATTCCCAAAAGACATGGTGGACCTTGACTTCTTACCTTTAAATGTAACCCACTAAGTGATTCTCAAGGGGGAGAAGAAAAAGAGAAATCAAGTCCATGGCCACCGAGTAACCCCAGGCTGGATTTTCTCTTTGACACTCTCCAAATCAATGTTGCCTCTTTAATTAGGAGGTTGCCATTTGGTGAGATAAGCAAATGTACTCAGAAACCTCACCAGGGGCTTTCGCGCTGCTAAGAGTGGTCTCAGAGCACTGAGCTGCAGACCAAGAATCAAGAAGTTTCCTTTAAGAGCCCTTTCCTGTCATCCTGTGATTCTCTCTCCTAGTGCCGAGTCTGCCTGGACTCCTGATTTCTCAGGGTGTCTTGCCAATTGTTTTCCTCTCCTTATTAGTCAGATAGAGGCCTTAGTGAGAGAACTGCAGAAAATCAGGGCAGAGGACAGAGGGCGGCAGAATTCCCGGGGTTCTGTGGGTGGTCAGGGCCCCCACATTCAAAGTTAGCATCGGACAGGAGTAGCCTCACCTTGTCTCCAGGTGGGAGAGGCATCTCTACTAATGATGAAAGATACAGAGGATGTATGAGCCACATATAAAATGTACTCAAGGTCCTTGGAAATACCAATTAAAAATAAAGAAAACTATTAATCAATGTAGTTGATAAGGCTTTTAGACAAGACAGCCAGGCAACATTGCAGTTAGCAAAGTCATTAACAGAATTGGCAGTTTTATAAAATTCATATGAAATAGTTAAAACTGAATTAGTATAATTTAAATTGTTTTAAGACAGGAGGAAAGAAAAAAAAAAAACTCAGCCAAAAAAACCTAAAAAAAAAAACTAAAAAAAAAAAAAAACCAAAACCAAAATTAAAAAACCTCCTACTAGGCAAAGAAGGAAACAGTCTTGAGACCGATCTGACAAATAAGTGTACCTGCACTTTAAAATAAAGCCCTGAGCTCACATTTGCTAGGAATGCTTTCTTAAAGATCTTTGTGATATATCTCATGCAAACAACAGACGAGACAAAAGCAAAAACCACTCCAAAAACAAACAAAACCCCATCATCCAGAAATCTGTAAGTGCTGAGAATTCTTGTTCAGAAAAATGATCGATCACATTCGAATCCCCAGCCATTCAGCATTCCCCAGCTCCTTAACAAGCACTTTAGTACCATGAGAAAGAGGATTTTAGGGAGCCTCTGCGCACAGTGACTTGTAGGCACCTGATGTCTTCACCTGATTTTTGCCATCGGTACATACATTAGCTTGTTAGCCCTTTCTGACACATGAGGCATTGTTTATAGAGACGAAAGAGAATAACAGAACAACAAACTATCATACACTGCCCCCCCCTTTGCAAAAATCCCTTCCAAACCAACTACTCACATCCATGAAACACAAAGTAATAAAGAGTGACTTATACCCAAACCTGGCCAGTCCTTCCATTCCTGGAAACTTGCACACAGACTGAAGAAACCCACTCAGCCTTAAACAGGTCGATCATTTTGTTGCCTACAGCTTCATCTCTGAGAGCGCTGGCTTCCTCGGTCCCTGTCTGTGCTCTCTCGCTCCCTCTGTGTGTCTCTCTACTTCACGGGAGAAGAGAGGGTTCCCTTCCCCTTTCCTGTTTCTGCTGCTGGATGAAGGACGAAAGCTGAATGCACGATTCAAAGGGAATTTTTTTCCTTCTTCTTAGGTGAACAGTTGGAAATCTAAAAATCTTTCTCTTCTGAATGGCTTAACATGCCACTCACTCGACACAGAACATTTATATAAAGAGGCATAAACACAAGCAAGAATTCTACTTAAAAAAAAAGGAAAGGAAAAAGAAAACAACCCTCCTCCCAGCCTATTCTGTTCCCTTAACTATTAGCACTTACCCTGAGATGTGCCATCAATGCCCTATTCCAAATGTACAAAAGCCAACCACATCTCAACTGAGAATTAAACAGTTTTAATGTCTTCCAATCCATGCTCCTGCTCCAAACCCTGATGCAGGCAGTCTCTGGCAGCGGTACAATAGCTCTCAACAGCAGACATCTGATTCTTGACATTTAAAAATAACAATATTGGGAAAAAGGGGAGCTTTTTTTTTAATTAACTAAAACAGCTTGTGAGTGAGCACACAGCACTCATTGAGTGTATTGATTGATTGGAATTGAGTGTACTGATTGGAATATACAGGGACTACAAATGAATCCTGGATAGCCACCAGCCAGACACACACGGACCCCTCACCTCTTACACAGTCCTGGCAAGGAGATGCGTTAAGTTCACACTAAGTGAAACTATCCAAAGACTTCTAGAAGGTATTTCAGGTTTTAAGTTCTATTATTTAGCAAATACTTATCGATTAACATTATTTTGTGAATTAATTCATGAATTAATATTAATTAGCAAATACTAATTTAGTTTGAAATAAAATTAGGGACTTTGCTTTTCTTTCCACTGGCAGCCTAATTTCCCATTTATATTATTTTATGACATGGACACATTGCAGGTCGAAGGCACACATGAATTTGATGCAGACTAAGACATACAATAAAACACACATTTACATCTGAAATATTACAGAACGAGACAGTCCTGGGGTCAGCTGTTGGCCTTCCTGCCTACTCTGAATTCTTTGTGCCTTAGTTTTGTCTATAAATTAAGGCAAAGAAGGAAGAAGGTTGGAGGGGAAGCAGAGGAAGAAGGTGTGGGTAGAGGAGGGGGTAGAGGAAGAAGGAGGGGGAGAGGAGGGGAGTAGAGGATGAAGAAGGGGGAGGGGAGGGGAGGATGAAGAAGGGGGAGGGAAGGGGAACAGAGGAAGAAGGAGGGGGGAGGAGGGAAGCAGAGGAAGAAGGAGGGGGGAGGGGAGGGAAGCAGAGGTAGAATGTGATCAAAATTTGTTAGGCAAATGGATGAAACTATCATAATGGAAACCCATTTTTATATGAGGAAAAGTTCTGAAAATAGTTAAAGCAAATATAGTATTTTTCAAAGTTGCTTTGAGTATGGAGTGAGATCTTCCTGGTTTCTAACCCACAAAAGACATGAGGGAATTGGGCGTGGTGAACAGAAGAATTCAGACTTCACAGGGAAAAGAATCAGTTCTGGCTCACCGTATTTCTGTGTGCCCTTGGTCAAGTTATTCAACGTCGTTTTCTAAGTCTATTTTTTCTCTGTGAAATGCCTTTCAAGTTTCAAAGAACAAATTAAGTAACATTTGAGAAGCATCTGCTTTTGGCAAGCATTTATGAATCGAGAGATAGAGGCCTTCCAACTCTTGGAAATTGCTCTAATTAGGAGACTGAAATACTCAATTTATGAATTTAAAACTGAGTAGAGTGATTACAGCCTCCGAGAACCAAGTGCCTTGTTTCCTAGCAGATGAAAGAGGCTCCGGCATCTGAAGGATGGCTCCAGCAACGTTACCAGTTAGTGGCAAATAGGGAAGAAAGCCCAGTGTTCCTGGTGGAATGGGCTTGTGTTGCTCACTAGACATGGTGATGGTGATGTTAAGAATGAGGGTAACTCTGGCTTTACGTCACCTCCTACAGTAATATGACTAGAAGACAAAACAAAACAACTCTTTTTCTTTCTGCAAATTTGTTTCTAGGAAGAGCTTATCAATGAAATTATCCCATAAGAGCTGATGGGAGCTGGTGAAGCCTATTTTCTGAGAAGATGATCCACAGGATGCCTGATTCTTTCTCCCTCCTTCTAGAAGAGAACTGTTGGAACTTGGGTTTCAGGAGGCATCTCCTACGCCCCCTCTCCTCGGGGATATCAGTTCTTCCTTCCCTCCTGTGTAAGAACACCCCAGCCTCAGCAGGGGCGGGAAGAGGCTGCAGTTCTCCATGTGGCTTCTTTATTAACATGGAAACACAGATCAACATTATGTTTTCAGCTTGAAGGCCTTGTGCAGAATAGGAATGCAATAAATGTATCAATGCAGATTTCAGTGTATGTTCAAAAGGATAAACAAACATGTTTCAGGATTAAATCTTGCTCAAGGCGTGAAAGAAAAGATTAACTTTTAAACAGTTTCAAGTTAAAAATTGAAAAATAAAAACGGTTCTGTTGTTCCAGGTGCAAAGTAAGGTTGGGATAGAGGAAAGTGCATATGGGATATATTATAACTATTGTTTCTTAAATATATTATTTAAAAAACTAGCCTAAGAGAGGTAAACAATGTGAAGGTGTAGGTTTCTCATCACTGAAAGGTGAGGTCCACTGATAGCACTCTTATCAAATTCCACGCTGTGATTTTTAAACTTTTCGTTCTGATGTTACTGCAGAATGTTCAAAATCACTATTTTGAAAACTCTCCTTCCTCACTTTCCTGCTTAGCTTGGGCCTGAGGTAGGAATAAGCCCACACCTCAGTCCTACAGCCTCCAGGTCAAAGTCCCTTCTCATGTCAAAGCCTCACTTTCTTATGTGCACAGTTCCCTCTAGAAGATGGAACCCGCTCACCACAGCGTCTGGCACACAGTGGTTCTGCAGTTGATACCCATCTTTCTACCATGGCACACACTACCACTTTGGAGACTTTCACTTTAAATGGGCATAAAAAAAGAAAGAAAAATGAATTTCAGGGAGGAAGAACATAAACGCTTGTACAAGTCCATGTGAGAATTCTATTACTAACAATGGCTGGTGCTGGATCTCTGGACAGCATCCTTCTGAAGTCTATTTCTTCTCCTTTCTCATCTCCTTCCATGACTTACAATAGCACACAGACAGAACAGTCATTAGCATCAGAGCCTTTCCATGGGAAACATGCCGATTTCTAGGGCACCCATACCTCCTTACTCAACCTTTTTTCAAGACTTTTTTTTTTTTTTTTTAAATCTGAGTACTTCATTTTCAATACTGGATAAAATTTATGTGCTTACTGGACTGAGCCCCCATAGTCCAGTTGAAGAGTGGGAGGAATGAGAATATGAGCAAAGAGCTCAAGACCACGATGGGTTCACCCACTGAAACAGTTTACCTGAGCTAATGGGAGATCACCAACACGAGCTGGACTGGGAAGGAACAAGCATAGGACCAAGCTAGTCGCTCTGAATGTGGTTGGCAGTAGCATGGCTGGGGCAGACTGAGGGGGGCACTGGCAGAGGCAGCAGGATTTATCCCTACTGCATGTGCTGGCTTTTTGGGAACCTATTCTCTTTGATGGATACCTTGTTCAGTCTAGATGTAGTAGGGAGGGCCTTGGACCTTCCCCAAAGGAATGTGCCTTCCCCTCTCTGAAGATTGGATGGGGGTGGGGTGAGAGGGTGTGTGGAGGGAATGGGAGGAGGGGAGAGTGTGGGAACTTGGATTGTTATGTATAATGGAAAAAGACAGTTTTTTTAAAAAAAATAAAAAAAATATGTGGTTGAGTAATTTCTACATCCTTGGCTTGCAGCCCCTATAATGGCCATTTGGTGAAGGGACTTGGGTTCCCGGCCCATTTCTGCCACAGGCAACAGTGTAACCCTTAAACCTTTATTTGAGTTCACTGCTTTTCTATGCTAAACAGGTCAGTCGATCCTTTTAGCTCGAAAATTATTAACAGTTCTTTGCCTGTATCTATGTCTGCACACCATACGTTTGCTTGGGGCCTGCAGAGGCCAGAAGAGGGTGTTGGACCTTCTGGCACTGGAGTTACAGAAGGCTGCAAACCACTGTTGTAGGCGCTGGGAACTGACAAGGTCCTCTCCAGGAACAATCAATGCTCTTAACCGCTGAGACATTTCTCTAGTTTTTTTTTTTTTTTTTTTTTTTGGATGATTTATTTATACCCAGAACAAACATACAGTAAACTAGGCAATCCCATCTTCAGTGGGAAATACATGTCTTTGTGACATGGTAGCTTCTTCTAAATTTTGGATATGGGCTCTGTCCTTGCTCAGGACTGCCAGCCTAGAATATTCTCCGGGCTCAGGATAGATAGTCTCATAAAGGTGGTATTTAGCAGAAAGAGTTTAATGAGGGGAAAACGACCACCTTCTCCCTCCCTCGAAGAACTTTTCCTTGTATTTCTTTGGAAGGAGAGAAAAGAGATGGCAGTGGCATGCTGCTTTTAAGGCTGAGTAAAACCGGAAGGACAAGGAGAGCAGGGAAGGAAGCAACACAGATGCTCCGAAAGGGAAGCATGAGGGTCGTTATGAGGAGCCCTGTGTCTCAGGAAAAACACTACCGGAGGGAGGACAGAGGGAAGAAAACTCCGCCTGCCTGCGCTGATATTTTTATCCAGGTAAATCTCGTTTAAGTCAACTGGAGGCAGAAGGGGAAGCGGGAGCAGAAGAGGAAAGGGAAGAGCTGGCTGGCCTGCCTTGGGCTGTGTGTGGATTTACATTGCTGACACCTAATTGTATTTTACTGCACTGCTATCACCTCTTCCCCATTGTCCTGGGCTTCCACAGCTGTGCTTATTGGGTCCTCAAACTGCCTCCTCCTGCCTCCACTTCTGCAGGGCATCATCCTGGCTTTCTGTGGCTAAGAAGCGGGGCTGGCAGCAATGAGGAAGATGTGGCCGCTAACCTAATATCTTAAGGGAACCCGGCGAAGCGGGTTGTAGTAGAAGTACTTCCTGGAATTTTCCAGACAGCTGCCATTAACCCAGTACTGAGATGATAAATAATCTGCTCGAGTTTATGCAGACTGTTCAGAATACAGGCAAGACTAGAACCACATAACCAAGGCAGGAGCAATTTAACATTGATAGTACCTGTAGGTACTGGCAGGACCGCTCCTGTTGACACGCTTCAGATTTCACCATGGCTTGGTCCATGTTCACGGAGGCTTTCTGGTAAACCTCTCGGGCTCTGCTCACGGTGAGAGTGGAGGACCAGGCGCTCTTCTTCAGAAGTGGGGCATCCAGATTGACTACTGGCAGGTTGGCACAGGAGCACTTGACATCATTGTTACTCCGGGAGGCCTTCACTGCCTGCTCGCTGATGGTGTTGTAGGCTTCCATGAAGTACTGCGAAGCGGAGCGGTCAGGGCACCTGCCCATGGTCATCACACCCGAGGGCGTGTGGTAGAGGCACATGTCCCCATCTAGGTTGTCATCTGAGCTCCACCAGCTGGGAGAGGTTGGGGAAGCGTTGGAGGCATTGGATCTGGCCTTGGACTCTGACCGCCTCTCCTTGCTCTTGCTGCGCTTGCCATATCTCACAGTTTGCGACTCGTCGGGGCTGGCTTTGCCCCCATTGACGCTCCCTTTGGATGGCCCCTCCAAGGAATGCGACTTGGTGAAGAGCTTCTGGACCGAGTGGACCAGGTGTCGGATGCGGCCCGGGCTATCGCTTCGATGCTCCACAGCGGTGCGCTTGTACTGGAGCGTGTGGTAGCCATCGCGGCTGAGGGGCAGCTGCCTTTCAAATTGATCTAGCAGGTTGGCGGGGATGCGGTTCGCCTTAGTGGCCAGTGTGCGTGGCACCAGGGCACTCTCGTCCTTCAGCTCCTGTTGTGAGGTGTAGTGCCTGCGTGGGAAGGTGCTGCTGGCCAGCGGGTCGCTGAAGGGCCCCACACACTCCGCCTGGAAGGAATTCCGCTGGGTGTAGTAAGGATGGTCCGCAGGGTGGTGGTCCACGGGGCTCAGCAGGTAGGGCTTGTGGTCCGAGTGGTGTGACAGTGAGTCACAGGCTGACTCGCAGGTGATCCCGTGGTGGTGGCTGCGGCTGCCCGATAACCCTTTCATTGCTGACCAGAAGCAATCGCAGGGGTCATGGGAACTCCGTTAAGTTCCAGACCCGTCTTGCAAAAAAAACAAAAAACAAAACAAAAAAAAAACCTGAGGGATGAAGAGCGAGATACAGAGTTAGCTCTTTCCTTGGTATAGGTACACTGTTCTTTCTGTGGCTACACACTCCTGCTGGGTTTCTGAGGAACTCAGGGCTGTTCCTAAAAGCAGGTTTCATGCATTATTGGAAAGATTTCTCTCACCTTTGTAAAGGGCGGGAGGAACTCAGGGACAAGGAAACTATTAAATGCAATCTTACTGCTGTTTTGTGTTCTGAGACGGAATTGCTACTCAGCCCAGGCTGGAGTGCCCCATCCTGCCTCAGCTGGAGAGATGGATCACACTGGAGTACTACCATACTGGGCTGAAATTGTTTCCAAGTTCTTTGACACAGTAACTGTTTTTCCTTTCTGAGCCCAGTGGCGCAATGTATCTTTCCCCTGCTTTTCTTCTTTCCTTCTTTACATGACTTAAAAAAGATATTCTTTTATGTTTAGGTGTTGGAGTACATATATAGGCATGTGTTGATGCTAGCTGAAACCAGAAATTTGGCATCCTTTGGAGGGTGAGATACAGGTGGTTGTGAGCTGCCTAAAATCAAACCTGGGAACTTTACTAAGGAGTACTTAGCCTCTGGCCCCAACTCCCTACAGGTTAGTCACAAATGTAGTGCATCCAAAGGGCTGGGCTTATGTGGAAAGCCCTTCTGGTACCCATAGCAGAGAGATGTTATGGTCTTGTGATTTTGTGACATCTCCTATCTACTTTCCAGAAATCGCAGAATTGTTTGCTCTGTCTCTCCCAGCTAAAGTTCCTTGCAGCCTGGCTTAATGCTTCATCCCTTGTACATCTTCCTGTTATCAACAAACTATTACTACAGGCACAAAGAAAGCATTCTGCAAGTGGGATTAAAAAAGACAAGATGAACAAAAGAAGCCTGTAGCACATTAAACCATGAGGATATAACTCTGTATCATTCTGTCCGCCATCACTTTCTGTTTGAAATTCTGTAGGGATAAATATAGTACCCAAACATATCAAGGTTAAATACAGCTATGTATTTATGTATTAATAATATTAATATTAAATATAAGCCCACATATATTAATCAGTTGCAAACAGCAAGACCAATAGCCTGGAGAAACGGGGAAATTTCCCCATGTATTTCTGTTCTCAGATTCAAGCATCCTGTAAAGATAGTAAGAAAGAAAATGCATTGACTGAGTCTCAAGTCATGTCTTCTGGTTGCCATGGTTTGGATCCTAAAGAGCCCCCAAAGAACAGTGTGTGGAGGGCTTGGCTGTTAGACTACAGTGTCATTAGTGGATCATGAGTACTTTGGTAGATGGAGATTCTGGGGAGGCAGTGAGGCCATTGGCAGATACTGTGATCTAGGCTCTTGCTCTTTCTAATTCCTGGCTGCTGTGGGGTAAATAGGCTTCCTCCAACATACATTTCTACCATGGTGTGTTTCTCTATCACAGGTCCCAACCAACTTACAGGGCAAAGTGAGCTAGCACTTCACCTCTCCAAGACCACGAGCCCAAACAAATCCTTTCTTTTATTAAGTTGACTTTTTCTTGGTTGCTTTGCTACACTAAAGGAGGACTAACTGGTTTAGTTTTTTTATTTTCCCTAAATGTTCACAAGGAAAGCAGAATGACAAGAGGTTGAGAGGCTCTTGGCCCCAAGGATCTGAAGAGAAGACTCTGGACCTCATGATCTATGTACTCTGCAGGAGACTTAGTCCCTGCAGTTTGTGCAGTGGGAACTCACACTGAGTTCGTATCTGAGCTCAGGTTGTCCCAAGCTCTGGAAACAGTCTGTGGCTCCAGCAGGGAATTTTATTTTCCTCTGACTTTAACACAGTGTGCTCTTCAGGACCTGGCTGGGGTCATCCTGACAGTCTGCTTAAAGCCTTTTGTTTTCCTCAAGCTTCCTACAGTACAAAGATTGTCATTTTAAGCATTGTTCTGGAAAGCTAATTCAAAAATGTCATTTCACATTTTCACAAACGGCGAGACAAATGACTCGCGAGCAAACCGGGTAAGCTGAAATGCATGTGTCTGGCCTCATGAAGAAAGACACGGACTTTAGAGAGGCCAAAGCTTGCCTTTTCCAGAGGACACATGGCACTTGTGAGCTCATGACAGTGCTGATGTTTTTATGCCCCCTGAAGCCCCCTGAAGCTCCCCACTCCCTCTATACTCTCCGAAGCTCCTCATCCCTCTTTTCCCCCTGTCTTTTGCTGCTCAGGATTGAACCTGGTGCCTTGAACATGTTAGGTAAGTAATCTCTCCCATTTCATGGCTTAATAGTTCAAACCTACTGATGGGAAATTTTAACCACTGGTCTTTTGAAATTGATTCGTCTACTAAATGACGAAATTCATCTATCTAGTCTCAAGCACAGTATATATACTTAATCATTGATAATGCATGCGTGCAGAATTTTCCCGGGGTGTCCATACTGCGATTCAAGTAACTTCTGCTCAATTGACAACAGGACAATATGGCCATACAGGGAAGACTGGGGGAGCCATTCCCCAGGTATGAAGGAATCAGCGGGGTTCAGCGAGGCAGAAGATGGCAGGTGAGCCATACTCTCACACCCCTTAGAGTTCCACTTCTGTCTCATCATGGACCCTGAATTCTACCTGCCTGGAAGTTAAAGTCTGGGAACTTTGTCTGGCCCAAAGGATATCTACACAAAGATGGTATGTCTGGAGGGGAGCGGGAGAGAGGGAGAGAGAGGGAGAGAGAGGGAGAGAGAGAGAGAGAGAGAGAGAGAGAGAGAGAGAGAGAGAGAGAGAGAGAGAGAGAGAGAGAGCGCACACGTGCAAAAGACACAGAAAGGCATTTAAGACTTACAATAGACGTGGACCAGGAAAAGTCTATGAATAAAATCTTCCACTGGAGAGATCCTAATAAAAAGGGAAACCCTAAGACAACCCTTTTATGAACCTCAGATAGTAGCAGCAGACTACAGCAGGAAAGGATCTAGAGGGGTTAAATGTACATCTTTAGCAAAGCTACGGTGTAAGCAGACTTCTGAAAAATGATGGAGGCGGGTCTTCTATCAATCTGTTGATTTCATTGGTTAATTAATAAAGAAAACTGCTTGGCCTAATAGGTTAGAAAATAGGTGGGTGGAGTAGACAGAACAGGAAGAAGGAAGTGAGGTAGATGGCTCAGACAATTGCCCTGCCTCTGCAACCAGATGCGATGAATCTCCAGCCCAAGATGGACGTATGCTAGAAACTAAACGGTAATGCACCACTTCGTGGTGCAACACAGATGATTAGATATGGGTTAATCAAGATGTAAGTAAGAGGCTGAAAATAATGGGCCAGGCAGTGTTTAAAAGAATACAATTTGTGTGTTGTTATTTCGGGGTATAAGCTAGACGGTGGCCGGGAGCTGGGCAGGATGAAAAGCAGGCCTGCCCGCAGCTCCTCACTACAGAAAAAGCTCTGTATTAGCCATGGCTTTGTTTTTTCAGATATGGACCCAACAGTAAGAAAGCTAAGAAACACCTAGGTGGTAGAGTGCTTGCTGAGCACGGGAGAGAATTCGGGTTCAATCTCCAGGGCTGTGGTAAATAAATAAATGTAAACAAATAAGCTAAAGAGGGGGACAGTCCTGGAGGCCTATACGCATATATGCATTTTAGGACTATACTGAATTGCTTCTTGACATACAAGGTAACTGAGATGGGGCTTCAAGCGCGGCTTCTGAAGCAGCTGAGTCTTGGGTAGATATTTGTACTAAATAAAATGTGACATTGGTAAGACCAGAAAACAAGGATTTACTCTAACTTGTACAATATTATTTCTATCAGGTATTCAATGATCATCTTAATACATGAGCAACATTTTATGGGGTATGATAGTACCTGAGGGCAGGCAGAAAAAAATGAAGAGTGCTTTTATGACCATCAATGACGAATTACACTGCATGATGTAACCAATGATAATTTATGTGAATTACCCCAGAACAGTATGTTATTTACTAAACTTTAAGTGGACTAATTTCACCACAGTGACAAGTACCTAAATCTTCCAAGTGGCCAACAGATCTCATCAGGCGGAATGTAGTCACTCACTTCTTCCTTCTTACGGCTTGTGAAGGGACATTGAACTTGGTCATTTTCCCTCTGTGTCAGGGGTTTCCTATGGGCTTAATCCTCAAAGGGTCACATAGCAGATGTCCTACCTATCAAATAGTTTACATTACAATTCACAGCAGTAGTAAATTACAGTTATGAGGTGGCGACTAAAATAATTTTATGGCGGGGTCAGCACAACATGAGGAACTGTATTAAAGGGTCACAGCGTTAGGAAGGTTGAGAAACTCAGCTCTCTGCCGTGGTAAATGAGGTCATAACATTGGTGCTATGCTATCATAAATGTTTTTTTTTTTTCGGTTCAGGTCAAAAAGATTGTCCGCTTGGCTCTTCTGTAGAAGATCTCACACTGCCTTTAATCCTCTTTCCATTTAAAGGAAAATTGATCAATTTGTGGTTGGAAATCACAGCAGCCACAACTTGGCCACTTCCTGTTGAGCAAGACAGATGACGTCACATCCTAATGTCAATGACCATGGATAGATAATTGTGGCCGATACCTACCATGGAGATCTTGAGTTCTCTTTCCTCTTGCTTCATACCCTCCTTTTTCTAGAACACCTCTCTCCATGACTCCTGTTTATTGCCTTCCTAATTGATGTTTATAAGTGGCATCTGTGGGCACCACTATCTCCCACCCATGGTGTGGCCAACAGCATCGGTACAAAGCATTAACTGAGCACTGTTCATGTGCAAAATCTAGGGCTTGCTTCTGCAAACATGACCAAATGCATACAGATAATCCTTACTGAAGGGGTTATGGTTTTCTCAGAAAAATATGACCGAGGCATGGGAAAAACCTAACTCACGAGTCTTCTCATTTAATACAGTCTTCAAGAAGGAAGTTGCTCGTAGTTGAATTAGGTTTCAATTGGCTGTAAAAATTCCTAAAAATAGAAAGGGGGAACTGGCTCTTTTGCCTTTCTCTCTGAGCAAGGCTGTGGAGTGTGGTCAACATGTCTCTGGGAATGTTTCTATGGCTACAGTGATTGCATCTGATTCGTCCTTGTTCACTACGACCTCAAAATTATCCTTTGTTGTTCTTTAGGTTCAATTTGGCCATCAGATCGCATGTCCTGATGCCTGCCTTGGAGAATTTGTGGCTCTGCTGGTGACTATGAGATGAGCTGACTGTGGCAGGCGCATTGTTTTACTGAGTCCCTGCACCTGGGTCAGGATTGCTGCACAGACGATGGCTGAAGCCAGAACGGTTAAGCACGCAAAGGAAAATCTCTAGGTAGGTACTCTGCAAGACCCAACGCAACACACAAACCAGCTACACATCAGAAGATGCTGACAGGGGAAGATATCCCCGAAGCAGATAAAAGTAGGCGATCCCTTATTTCCTTCATTTCGTTTTGATTTCTGTGCACGTCTTTATTTAGAGCACCTCGTGTTTGGTTTCTTTTACATGCAGAGAAGCGTCAGCCAGAGGCCTTTGGTCGCCTTACTCAGGGAGCGTTGGCAGGCAAGCAGTCACAAACTGTGTCACAAACACCGTGGGGGAGCTCCTGCCCAGAGTGTCATGCTCTGGCTGAGGAAGGCAATGGGACAAGGCAATCTTTATGGATTCTTCCGGGGTCAAACTACCTTTCTGGCTTTGCTCCACGTGCCTGTGACTTTCTCATGCCAGATTATCACGTTGAAATAAGAAGAGATAAAAGATTCTCTTATCAAAAAGAACAACCTAGACCTTGAATAATGACCACACTTCCCGTGTCCCTTGTCGAGCATAGGTGACTAATTCTGACTAATGGAATTCTAATTGGAAATGACATGTGCAATTTCTGGAAAAGATCTCAAAAGTGAAGTTCTCTTTTCCCTTTCTCTGACTGGAATGCAGATCCGAGGGCCGGTTAAGCAGTGATCTTATACCATGATATAAACACTATCTATTGAACACGGTGGAATACACACACACACACACACACACACAATGTTCTCGCCACAGTGGAGTGCCATGCCATCTAGTATCTTGTTTCTGTGAAAGGAAACAGACTTCTGTTTGGTTTGCAACACTGTTCTACTGCCTTGGGAACCAATATCTGGATGAGATGGAGCAGCTGAGGCCCAGTCACAGAGGCCATGAAAGCCGCTATGTCATGACGGAGAACCACACCTTGCAGGTGGGGGCACTCCACTTGAAGATCTAAGAAAGCTAGTGGCATGGCATAACTGTAGGGGTCCGAAAGATTTCTGTGCTTGTTCCCAGGGAATGAATTGAGGTAAGGCGAACAAGATGATCCAAGGGAGCAATTATTTCATGAGAGAAGAAGGGAGAGGAAGGAACAGCCTACAGGAGCATGGTGATGTACGGACTAACAGGGTGCTTCCCCAATTCCTGGTCTCTCAGTCAAATAGGGATGTTCCGTTCACAGCCTGAACACATCCCGTACCTTTTCTAGAAAGAACAAAATACCCAAGGTGGAGGATCCAGCTTTCTCTAGCATTTTTTTTTTAAATTTTACTTAAAATAAAACCCAGTTCTATGGGCAGCCTCCTAACCTGTGAACTAAAAAAACCTCCCTTTTAAAATCAGTACCCCGCCTAACATCTTTCATTATTGTAACAAAAAGGAATAGGACACTTAAAGCACACAGACATTAGTGGGGCACCTCGGAGTACACACCGTGCAAAATACTCCAATTATATTACTCAAAGCACAATGCTGAGCCGCTCTGTACATACAGAGTGTACTTTGGCTTTGCGTTACCATTAATTGCCATCCTGATCACCTGCGGTTTGATTTTGCAAATACCTCTTTGAATCAGGGGGGCATTTCTCTCTCAGAAAGATTTGATATTGTATAAAGCACAAAACAACCAACCGAGTTAGCCTCCTCCAAATTTGGTCACAGTAGGCCCCACCGGATCACAGTAGCCCCCCAAGCCATTGCAGAAGGCAGGCGTGTTGTACAGCTTTCGAGAATCAACGGAGGGGACGAGTCCTTGAGAAAGGCTGGGGGGGGCATCGTTAATATTGCTATGGGCTTGTCTGCTGTTTGGGCAAAACTCGCAGAGACCTGGTAGAAGATTGTATACACAGAAGCGACTGAGGGTAGCAAATGTAATATGCCCACATTTCTTGGGCTAGGTGGGAGGGACCGGTGGGCTGTCTTCACTCTGAAAAAAACCAGGGCGGGCGGTATACTCCTATGTGTCCACTGTTTTCTGCTTCTGCTGTCTCTCCGGGCAGAGCTGATTGCAGTCGAAGCCTGCAGACGGATGCCCCGAGAGTGATGGCAGGGGAGTGTGATCACTTGATCACAGCGGTCAACAAATGTCTTCTCAGAGATATGGAAGGGGGGAAAGGAACACCTTATCTTCTAGGGTGCAGCTGCTTAGAGTATGGACAGGGGGACTGAAGACCATCAGCATCTACTAAAAAAGTTGAGGGAAGGCAAACTTACAAGCTACCGTTTAACCCGAGAACAAAGAACAGCGACAGATTAGCACTGTTTTATGGGATACAAGCCGCGGTGATGGAAGACAGGAACGCTGCAATGACAGCTAGAGCAACGCAACAATGCAACTTGGGAAAGCGGTGGAAAATAACCCCGATAAAGACCGCAGTTATTTTCGTCTGTATTCTCATGACTAGCTAAAGAGTCTGGCGAGCATGTTCTGGCATATTCTAGACAAGCTACTTCACAGCTAGAACGCACGCGCGCATGCGCGCGCCCGCGCCTAGCGCACACACACACACCACACCTACCCACCCTCTGAATCATGTTTTCTTTTATAATTTCTTCTCTTAAAAGCAATCGCTTGCCTTAAACGGGAATTCTACTCTCCTGAGTTCTGAGGCCTCGAGTGCCTGCACTGAGTCCTTTTGTGATAGTCATTCAGTCAGCAGCTGCACTTGGGAATTTTCTGCTACCCACAGCATCTGCTGAGGACACCCTGGCTGGGTCTGTTGAGGCAATCACCATGTTTCCCGAGCTGACTGGGCAGTTTGAAAACCAAACTCAAGGACATCTGTGCAGAGGCTTAATTGAGCGAACCAGATGTTTCCTCTAGAGAGTCAGATGGAAATATCCCCAGTCAGTGGATCTTTGTGAGCACACCCAAGGTTAAGGAAAGGAGCATTTACATGGATGCCATAGGATGGAAGAGTTATCTGCTATTTAAGCTATGGGATAGCGAGACCACTTGATCTGCAGAAGGAGAGAGTATAAAGAGAGGAATCAGTCTAAAATCTATGTAGCCGTGGGAATAAATAAACAAAAATTGTCTCCCAAATTCTCGTGGATCTAGGTAGTCAGTTTCCTGCCCAGTGTGACTGAGATCTTGTAGCAGTTTGTGGCAGACACATGGTAGCCCATAAAAGCTTATATATACACGCATAAAAGGAAGGAACCTTCTTCAAGTTGGGTAACTACAAGCATACCAGAACCACTGCCAACGATCTGTGCCCAAGTGAGCACGATGTGAGTCCTCAACCTCAGTTCCCTTGGCTAAGGTGTCTTCATATGGCTTCACACAACCCATTTATCGAGCATGATACATTATGAACACTCGTTCGGATTTCATATCCGCCTCGTGGAAAAAGCTCATGAGTGCCTCTCTCTGTGGACAAGAAGATGGTCAGGTTGCTGTGTAGGAGATGAGAAGAGCCGCCATTCTCAGCATCTGACAGACTCACTTTCTTTTGGTGAGTCTGGCTTCCTGGCTTCTGCAGTGGTTGGTTAGTGGGGCCCAGACTTTGCCTACTGAAACACCTTTCCTGCCTTCTGTCTCATCATCCGGGTCATTTTCAAAGCGCTCCACTTTCAACCCCAGCTTCTTTCACCCTTTTCACCTTGGCATCAATTTTTTTTTCTCTTGAGGATTGTATATCCAATCTTAAATTTCAAAAAAACCAAATTTATCACCACTAAACAGTGTAGGAAACATGGTTGTGGTAAAGAAGGATTTCCTATCTGGATTAAACTGCTAGGATCCAAATTTGACAGACAGAAGTAGTCAATGAGGCAGCAGCTCACATGTCCATATGTCCTTCCAGTGTCTGGCATGGAACCACATCAAGTAAAACACACAAATCAAATGATTTATTCAGAGACTATTATTTGCCACATGTATGTGCACTAGTTACTCTGACAAGAAAATTGAGGTTCTTCTCACTGCACTTCCAACTTCCCCTCTTCCATTTTTTCTCCTATTCCTTTACTCCTCTGATTTCCTGTCTCTGCCAGCTCTCGCGAATGGCTTCTATTACCTCATTGCTTCCTGTCTCTGCCAGCTCTCTCGATGGCTTGGTCCTATTCCTCATGCTTCCTGTCTCTCTGCCAGCTCTTGCGATGGCTTCTTCTATCTCCTCATTGCTTTCCTCTTCTCTAGTCTTGGCCCAGGAGACACAGCAGGTTCAAAACATTCTGTCATTCTCCTGCTTCTATAATGCACTTTACTGGTTCTGGACAATATAAGTCAAAGACAGATGTCACCACCATTTTGTCCTTCGATACAGACTGCCAAACACCCCTGAGGGGGAGAGCTAATACCAAATCTCAACTCTATTCTCAATGCCTATTAGGAAATACTACCCTAAGTATTCTGTTACAGATACCCATCTCGTCATTTGTGTGGACTTGGTTGGAAAAAGAATTAATATAAGCTAAGTGAGTGAAAAGGAATAGGATCTGTGCCTATAGTAGTCATCTACCAAACAAACAATCTGAACTATCTATCAGCACATTCTGAACACTTTAAATATATAATATCATGATTCGTTATTAAATAATCCTATGTGGTAGGAATTCTAGAACTTCATACCTACCCAAAGAGGGTATATTCTAAGACTCCTAATAGATATCTGAAATATTTGACAGTATCGAACCCTGGATAGGCTGTGGTTTGCCCTATACATACTTGTATTTAAGTTTAACTTAAGGACTAGGAACAATATGAAACTAACAACCATAAAATACTATAGTTATTAGTGACTTCAGCATATGATTCTTTTTCCTTTCATTATTATGTCAATAACTTCATTCTTTTCACCTAAAGGAAACACTTAACTCCTTCTCGTTGGCAAATCTAGATCGCCAGCATGTCTACTCTTTCCTCTTTATGGAATTATTAAAATATAAAATAAGAGATTACTGTTACTGGGATAACCCAAGACCCAATCTGCTATCTGAGGACAGTTAATGCATGGCCTGCAATCAGGTAGCGGCATATGATAGGGACACATGGGACGGAAGGGTGACTCACACACTAGGTAGGCTAAAGCAGGCAATAAATTCCAGCATATCATTCAGGAAGAGCAAACAGGATTTAAAACTCATAAATTATTT
The DNA here is from genome assembly GCF_903992535.2 of Arvicola amphibius. Classification (NCBI taxonomy): domain Eukaryota; kingdom Metazoa; phylum Chordata; class Mammalia; order Rodentia; family Cricetidae; genus Arvicola; species Arvicola amphibius. Next base: position 17,701,132 of record NC_052064.1, read on the forward strand.
GTTTCTGAGAACTTCACTCCATATTTCATGCAGTTGAGTGTGGATTAACTGAAAATGTGAAAAAGTTAAACTCTGTGTAAGGGGTGGTAATCATGTTCTTTGGATAAGAAATCGACTTTCAAAAATTACATCCATTAATTAGTAAGTTTTGAATGTAGAATGCTTTCAACTAGTATGTTATGATGACTATTCTTACCACTTTTAACACAGGCACACACATACAAACACAGACACAGACACACATACAGATATACAGAGAGAGACAGAGGACACAATTAACGGACCAACATAGACACACCACACACACAACATAAAGACAAGCACGGGACACACAGAGAACACGATACACTCACCACAGACATAGATACACACACAGAGACACAGAGATACAGAGAAGAGAGAGGACACAAACAGACTCAGAGAGACAAAGAAACAGATACACAGACACAGAGACAGACACAAAGGTTCAGACCCAGGGAGACGACACAGACACACACACAGTCTTGGTAATGCTAACAATAGGCATATTAATATATTATTCACTATTTGGTTATCCTATTTTTAAACTTTTAATTGCTCCCCTATACCCACAGGTATAACAATCAGCCTTCAGTATGGCCCACAGTGGACCGGCTCCATTATCTGCAGACAGTCCCCCCAGACACGCTCTATCTCTGCGCCCTCAGCCCTTCTTCCGCTCTGGCAATGCTCTGCACTCCTCCCCAGATGCCACGCTGTGCCTCTGGTGAATGCTCTGCAATGCTCCCTCCATCCGTCAAGCAAATTCTCATTCCTCTTCCAAGGAGGTACAGATGTAGCCTCTCCCTGAAAAATTACTCGGCTGAAGGAAACATGGAAATGATAGGCCTTATCTAATTTATCATTTAGTTGAAAAAAAAAATAAATCACATAGAGGTGGCAATCACAGGATAACGAAGCAGGATCTAATCAAGCACTGAATCGCATGGTACGTGCTGCACATTAATGCAGCAAGTGTTAACGCTTCTGGCAAGAAGTCCGGAGGATGCGGAAGCTACGGAGGACAAGGCATCTCAATCTAGAAAGCCAAAGCATGCCATGTGCAGGGAGGAGCGTCTTAGGCAGTGTGGTGCTTCTCTGGGCTTTAAAATCTCATCACTTCATATTTCGTGTGGCTTGTTCGTTTTTTTTATGTTAGAGTCAAGTTCTCACATGTAGCCTAGCCCCCAGCAAGTTGGAACTTGCTGTTTCGACGGACTGGCTTCAAATTTGTGGTGATCCTCATGTCTTGCTTCCTGCTGCTGAGGATTCTAGGCATCCTTTAGAGGAACGACGCGTTGGCCAGAGCCTCTGAGGCCCACAAACCTGACATCACTGGGCCCTTCTGCTGGGCCTTTCACGGAACTGCTCTTGGATGATAAGTCGCTGCTCTCCCTAATGAACCTTCCCCAGTTTCGCTTCCGACAGGGGGCTTTTTTTCTGTAGAGTTGTCACATACCCCAACAAAGACTGACTTGAATGAGGTGCATGGGGATCCTGAGACACGTTTTTAGCATTAGCAGATCTGTGTTCTCAGCTCCTGCTTTCAGTTTGGAGATAGTTGTAAGACAGGGTGATTCTAGATCAGCTATAGTGGGCTCCTCCAGCCTGAATACCATGAAGGTTATTGGGAAATTTATGGAAATATAGCAGTGGTTATATATTTTTCTACCTGCAGTCTAACGACATTAATTTCCTTAAGCTCTTCTTGTTACTCCATTTTATGGTGCACACACTCTTACAAGCCATGTAGGCCTTCATGGAAGTGCATTATGTACTGGAGCAGCACGTCCATGCCCAGATAGCTCTGTGTGTTTTTGTTTTTCTGGCTTATCCAGTGATTTTATAAAAATTGCATAATTTAATGTGAAATATCAGTTAAAGATTGTTACATTAGTTTATTCCGTGAAACATTTTTAAATTAATATATTTTTATTTTTTAATTAAAAATTTCCATCTTCCTCCACCTCCCTCCCATTTCCCTCCCCTCCCCTCCACCCCACATCCCCACTCCCTCCCCTCTCCAGGCCAAAGAGCAGTCAGGGTTCCCTACACTATGGAAGTCCAAGGTCCTCCCAACTCCTCCAGGAAGGCTGAGTATCCAAACTGACAAGGCTCCCACAGAGCCCATCCATTGCAGTAGAATCAAAGCCCAGGTGCCATTGTCCTTGGTTTCTCAGTCAGCCTCCACCATCAGCCACATTCAGAGGTCCGGTTTGATCACATGCTCCATCAGTCCCCAGTCCAGCTGGCCTTGGTGATCTCCATTTAGATCTGTCCCACCGTCTTAGTGGGAGAACACCACCCCCTTGCGGTCCTGACTTCCTTGCTCATGTTCTCCCTCCTTCTGCTCCTCATTAGGACCTTGGGAGCTCAGTCCCAGTGCTCCAATGTGGGTCTCTGTCTCTAATCTCCATCCATCACCAGATGAAGGTTCTATGGTAATATGCAAGATAATCATCAGTGTGCTATAGGACAAGGTCAGTTCAGGCACCCTTTCCTCTGCTGCCCACGGAACAAGCTGGGGACATCAGTAGAAGAAATCGACTTTAAACGGAACATTATAGCTTTGTGTTTTTTTAACATGAATCTATGTCTTCCCCACCCAGGACACCACATTTGATGTAACAGAGATGCACATCAGAACTGATAGCAGACCTGTTAAGACCCAGCATGCTGGAACCTACCCTCCACGGGTTATGGGGTGGTCCCCAAGAACTCACGACTCTATGGCAAGGTTTGTACTGATCCCATAACACCACGATATGGACTGGGGATGTAACGATTGGGTCGGTGAAGCCGTTCGTTGAATATGATACGCAGCCCTAACGTGAGCATTCTCTGTTATCTTCCTGGATACTATGTCGCCTCTCATCAGGCTCTAGGAATATCTGCTATAAATATTTCCCACATGCACCTCTCCCTCTGTAGACTTGCAGTTTACCAGGCCCGGGGGGTGCCTCACCGATGCTCCCGATAGAGTTCTACAGGTAAGCCCCGCCTCAAATATTGCACGCACTCACGCAAGCATGAGCCAAAAAACATCATTAGGAGTCTCTTGCCTGCGAAACACATTTTCCTTGTAAGTTGCGCTAATTTTACAAATAAAACCAGCAGCAGCATTCTAGAAACAGGGGTATTTTCTGTACAGGTGCCACCGAAAGCTGAGGTATTGGTGCTAATTGTCAAGTAACGAGCGACGGCTAATGAAGAAGGCTAGCGCCTTCTTGGCTCTCCCGTCCATCCACACACAGCCGCCGCAGCTGCCTGGAGGAGGCTCCATTCGTCCTTCGCTAGCCTCCTCAGCAGTAAGTCTCTCCGGTTACAAATAGCAGTAATCGAGGAAGGAAATCATTGCAGGAATCTTTCAATAGCAATAACTGAGGAAACCATTGCAGAAAATTTTCTGTTCATCTCTGAAGACAGGGGCCTTTGGGGTCAAACCTGGCTCCTAGGACAGGTTCTAGGGGATCCAGTGCAGCTTCTGACCTCCAGAGGCTCCTGTGTTCATGTGGTGCTGGTACATGCAACTCAGGCACATGCACATAAAGTGTCTGTCTGTCTGTCTGTCTGTCTGTCTGTCTATCTGCTTATCTTTATAAAAAGGGCATCGTTTTCTCTCTCTACACAAGTGTCCCGATGAATATCCATCTAAACAGGAGTGTGTGCTCCATTTCCCCACTGCATACACGGGTAGCTGGCACTTTCAGCAGGGAATTCTAAGCATGAATTACCTTAGCCGGCATGAACGTCTGTGGGTCAGGGGAGCCCTGAGCTGCAAACCGGCTAAGAAGCAGCTTCCAAGGGCACAGGGGTTGTGAATGGCTGCGGCACAGAGGGAAGCAGTGGCCTCTCTCTGTTGAGGTAACCTTTGCCCGCTGAGGAAATGAACCCAAGTCTGGGCCGCTTGGACCTTACGTCTAACTGCTGGTGTGCGAGGTTGGGGCCTGACTGGACTTCACAAAGTGTTCTTTGCCACCGCCTCCAGCTTCACTCTGCTTCATTTCAGAGCCAGGTATAGGCGACTTGGGAAGGGAGACACATTCCTCCATGCTGCTTTCTGTTCGCCTTTAGAGACACCCCAACCTTACAACTTGAAAGAGTAATGTTTGCCGAGACCCTTGACTTGCCATCACCTGTTTGGAATTTTTCTTACAGTTTATTTATTTAATTATTTTGGGGGTTGTGCATATGCCATGCCTGTTTTGCTTGTGGAGGACAACTCAAGGAATGACTCCTCTCCCTCTACTATGTGGGATCTGGGGACTGAACTCAGGTCATCAGGGTTAGTGGCACGGGCTCTACCCTGCGGAGACATCTCAATGGCCCCATTGCCTATTTTAAACACCGTCATCTTTCTGCACCTTTCCAATGAGCCAACTGCTTTTGAATTATTTAATGCTAGCTTTCTCTGAAGATACTTTTGTTGTGAACCTGAAATTTTTCTAGGTCACTCCATGCACATGCATGCAAACCAAACTAAAGCCAAATAGTAAAACAAATCCAAAGAGAAGTTGTAGAGGAAACAGAGTTTTTAGATATGAAAATAGACTCTGCAAAATGGATAGGAACCAGGAACAGTCATGGCGGGATACTATATCTTAGCGTCACCAGTGCACTGCTCTGGAGGCCCCTGCTTCAGCTGTGATATTCATCAGAGGCCTACAGTCCAGCTAGCGACACAGTCTGTCTTCCCACGTGCGGCTGGAAATTGCAGGTAACTCACTGTGATACTTTATCAATACCTGACAGTGTTGATTTTTCTCATCTGATTCCCGAAGCTCTCTCAGGGACCCTTTGCTATCTCTCTTGTCTGTACCGATTCCTGTACTTCTAGGGACCGGCTTTCTGGAAATACCATTTGAGCGCCTTGTGAGCATTATGTTAATGGAGAGCAGTGTTCATACATTGTCTTGTCTCCCTTCCAAGGGAGGATCCCTTGGCACATGTCCAATGCTGGGTACAGAGTGAGCGACTCAACTAACACCGAGTGACCCCCTTAGTCCACTGACTCACTTTCAGGTCCCCGACTGAATTAGACTGGATTCTCCAAGATCCTAAGAGGGAGATTATGTCTTGGGGTGTAATAGTCTCCATACACAGCTAGATTGGCTAGAAGACAAAGGTATTCAGTCCCAGAAAGCTATCTTGAAATATGTCACAGGTCCTGCATTGGGACACCCCTTTCATGTGGAAACTGACAGCAATTAAAAGGGGCCAAGGAGAAAGTCATGCAGAAATAGTAAAAAGGGTTCCTTGTTTCTCCTCCTGGACAAGCTGCCTAACCCCAAACATCATGCTGCTCTTTCTCTGTGCAAAGTACTGTCTATTTTAATCATCACCATCATCCGTGTACCTTGTATGGTCAAATCATCCCCACAAGCCTCTTACTGATCCATTATCTCCACGGTTCCAATCACTTATGATTTACAGATTCCTTTAGCAATCCCCCCTCTGCCCTCCCTTTATGATGCTGTGGATGGTACTCACTTCCTCTGTATGGAAAATGCTCTCAGCTGGCTAGATAATGCTTGTTCATCCTCCAAAATGGTTCCCACCTGACCCACATTGAGTTCTGAACATTCCCATTGAGGCTGGGCTGGTTTCCCACTGTCAGCTGCCTGACTTCTTGCCACCCATTCTTCCCACTGTGAGTTAGGTTACAGTTAGGGTTGTCCTTGCTACTTTCTGCTCAGTTCTACGTTTATCAACAGTAAACTTCATAATCCCCTAAAATCATAAAAATGGAACCATGAAGAAAAGTTGGAGTTGGTCAGCTAGGATTAGTGGTGATGTGAGATTTCCGTCTGTATGCCGTAACATATGTTTATTATTTAACATATTTAATATTATTTATTAATAACCATTGGTTATTAAAGAAGCTGTTTCAGCCACTTAGTAGAGTAAGCCAGGCAGGAAATCTGAACAGAGATTATAAAGAGAGCAGGTGAAGTCAAGGAGACACCATTGTAGCTGCTGAAGGAGACAGACATAGCAGGAACCTTACCAGTAAGTCACAGCCTCGTGGTGATACATAGATTAATAGAAACGGTCTAATTTAAGATGGAAGAGTTAGTTAGGAACACTGTAGATTTATTGGCCAAACAGTGTTGTAATTAATATAGTTTCTGGTGTGATTATTCAGGTCTGAGCAGCCGGGAAGTAAAAGGAGCAGCCTCTGGCCCACATAGTGGCTGTGGGATATATGGTCTCAGGCCTCTTTTCAGAGGTATGTAGCTGACAGAAGGAAAGTATCTGGCCTCTGGCCCACAGCCTTCCGGGTCCTACTATGTGGCAATATTTTACCACCTACACAATTACTTTATTGAAGGAAGCGCTTATGTTTAGCCTAGAAACACTGTCTTTGTTCGATTTTCTTAGAATGTTGGGTAGTGGCTTCTAGGATTTGGCAATAGGAAGGAAGAAACCCTCCCTATTAAGGGGTGGGGGTTAAATTAACACCCAGAAGTAAGCTCTAACTCCTAGACAATATTGAACTGAGGCAAAAGTATAATAAGAATGGCCACAGCCTCTCAGGTGGCCAGCAGAACCCGTAAGTCAATCATAGCACAGTGAGTTTTTCAGTCACAGAGCTATACGTCGTACCTGTTACTGTGCTTGCTATATCATCCTCCCCAGCCTATTAGTGAGTGAATGAAGCTACTCTTGCAGGCTGAACTAAAGCTACCCCAGAGCAAAGACTTCGAGCATCCGTGAGCAGGCTGTCTCCACTGCAGTGAACATGCTGTCTCTCTCTACTACAGATCTTTCTCAGTCCAACCAGTTCAGTCAAAGTAGAAAATCACTGCTCACAGATGATCTGCTTTTAAATATCTGTTTAAGTAGATGCAGTATCTTTAAGAATTAAATAACATTTGTTGATCTCTTCTTATTTTTATGGTTAGCCTTTATCTCAAATGGCAAGGTGAGCAGAAGCAATATTCAATTTCTTTGTAAGCAATAAATATATTAAAATGAGAGTAGAAAAACAGAGAGCACAAACAGAAAATGCCAGTTAGAACCATGGAAAGCTGGAGATGACGGGTGTCAGGAGACACTGGCACAGGACGGGCACACACTGCATGTCTGTTTAATGGATTAGTGCCCCCCCCAGCTCCTCTCATCTTTCAGTTTCTGAGAGGTCTACAGTAGACTCCATGTTTGCTCTACTCCACCTAGATTCCGAGCTTTATTCCTGCCCCCCCCTTCCATTTGACTCCCTCCTGTACTAATATATGCTTGTAAACACCCTGGGGCTCCCTCAGACTTGCCAATAAGGAGTTGCCTTTGGACATTCCAAAAGCTGTCTCAAGGCTGTTACAATAAATGTATCATGCCAAGCTCCACTGCAGAAATCATGTGGACAGCTGTCTGGTCCCTGGCCATGATTTTTTTCTCTCTAAGCAGAAAAATAGAATCCTCCTTAATGTTGAAAGTCCACCCAGGTCCTCCTGCCCAATAACACCTTCTATCCCATTCTATGGAAAGATGTCTGATGTGGGACTTCCCTCTGTATGCTGTGAATGCCATTGGTTAATAAAGGACTGCCCTGAGCCTAGCAGAGCAGGGTAGAAAGATCTAGGTGGCGATAACCTAAACAGAATGCTGGGAGGAAGAAGGTGGAGTCAGGGAGAAGCCATGTAGTCCCCGTCGGAGACAGATGCCTGAACTTTATCTGGTAAGCCACAGCCTTGTGGTGATACACAGATTAATGGAGATGGGTTAAATTAATATGTAAGAGCTATACAATAAGAAGCTAGAGCTAATGGGCCAAGCAGTGATTTAAATAATATGGTTTCTGTTTGGTTATTTTTGGGTCTGAGCTGCTGAGCAGCCAGGAACCAACAAGCGGCCTCCTCCTCCAACAGATGTCTGTCTGTACCTTAATCCCTAACAGCATTTTCCTTATGAGGAAACACCTGTGTATATCTTACATTGAGCAGACCCTTCAACATTTCCTTAAGTACCGAGTTTCTTCTTTTAAGATATAGATTCTAAGAAGGTGAGACAATTTCACACAGCCCCAGTTCTACTTCTGTTGACCAAGTACCTTGAGGGTTGGACTAGTGTGTGAGTGGACACAATGAAAGGAAGTGTAGTGGATCAGTGTCACCTCAGCTGAAGACACACAAGGCACAAGCCCAACAACATGGAGTGCCCATGATGACTGACCCACTTTGACCATGGGATAGCATGCCAAGTTTAATAATGTAGAGAAATCCACAGTTTTGCATTTGACTAGCAAGCAGAAGCAGAGGGACAGCCTGTAGCATGCATCCAACCTCAGTTGAGCCGTCCTCTGTGATGTTCCCTTGGCTTCACACACAAGAGTAAACAGTAAGCACCCTGGTCTTCATTACATGGTCTATTCCACTGCATGTAGCGTTTGTCTATGGTTCCTGGCAGCTTTAGAGGTCGAGGTGTTTGCGGGCTATTCAGGCTGATCCTTCCATTCAGAATAATGGGATATGAGCATGAAAAGCATTTAGAAGAGAATCCTTTTCACAACAGCTGTTTCTCACCTCAGTTGTGCTGTTTGGTTTTATGCCAGATGTTTTGTGGTTGAATGAGAAGATCTCCCTTAGGCTCGTATGTTTGAAGACTTGGTCCCCTGTTAGTATAACTGTTTGGGAAGGATTAAGAGGGTGAGGCCTTGTTGGATGAGGGGTGTCTCTGGGGAATGGGCTTTGAGAGTTACAAGAATGCCTCTCCCAGTCTCTCTTTTTCTGCCTCCAGCTCGTGGATCAAGATGTAGGTTCTTAGCTTTCCTGCCACCATGTCTTTGCTCTGCCATCTATCCCCCTAAAACCATAAGTTCCAAATTAAAGGCTTTCTTCTGTAAGTAGCCTGGGTCATAGCGTTTTGTCACAGCCGTAGAAAACAACTAATACATGTCTCACTAGAAAAACAGTGAGACCGAAATGTCCTAGCAATGTTGACAGTGCTACTGTCCTGTTTAGAACCATTAGCAATAACACAACATTAAATCTAAAGACTTCATTCTACAGCTGAATGTCTGTCATAGGGAACCTTCGTTGTCTGATTTCCAAGGAAGACGTGCCTTGTCTTCTTAGAACCTCATTCTACAGAGCTGGATTGTTACAGACTCAATCATAACTGTTCCGGGAGTTGCCATTCAGTGGGTCTTCAGTTATGATCAACAGACTGTTCAACTCAAGAGAATTTGACCTCATGTACTTCAACCATTTAACGAAGCCGTGTCTGAAAACAGGTGGCTCTCACAAACCAAAGCAAAGCTGGGAACAGCAAATACTTGGCTTTCTACAAAGAGGATAATTTATATAATTGCTAGGTGACAGGGCTCAGGATTGTTTTACTCCTTCAGAGGGTTTGTGTCCTCCATTGTTTTAAAAAAATACCTTTTTGTTTACTGACATCTTGTACAGAAAGCATAAAATGGAGAAATCTTATTCGTTTGGTACAGACGGTATGTTTGTCTGGATTGCTGAATGTGTAAGATTTGTAAGGTTTCTTAGCAATTCTTTTCTTTATTAATTATTATTATCATGTTAATCTATTTCCTTTTCTCTGTGTAGATTTCACAATGACTTTAAAAATAAATCATGACAGTAGAAATATACTTGTGTAGTAAGAGGAACCCAGGAAATTATAAAAACAAGTTGGAATATATATATATATATATATATATATATATAACAAAATTTCCTTATAAATACAATGATGAGGCATGACAATCACTTGGTATGAAATAAGATATCCAGAGAAGGTTCTGGTAGATCTATATCCTCCCTTTTGATATAATTCTAGCATTGTCTTTAAAAATTGACCCCCATTATTTTGGTAATTTCTCTGTATGTGTGGGGACACATATTCTACTGGGTGAATGCGCGCATGTGTGTGTACATGAATATGTGTGTATATGTGTTATGTATTCTGGTGTGTGAATGCGTGTGTAAGGGTACATATGTGTACAGGACTCCTATTCCTCTGTGTGTATGCGTGTGTGAGAGGGCTCAAGCCTGTGGATGTGGGAGATAAACTTTAGGTGCTGTTCTTCAGATGATTTCTACCTTTTATTTGATTTTTATTTATTGTGAGTATGTGTGCATGAAGAGAACAACATCTTGGAGTCAGTTGCTCCTTCCAGCATGTGGGATCTGGGGAGCAGGCTCAGGTTGCCAGGCTTGGTGGCAAGAGACTTTACCCACTGAGGCATCTTGCCCATGCCCCACCTAGTTTTTTGAGGTAAGGTCTCTCACTGGCCTGGAGTCTGCCTAGCAGGTTAGGTTGGCTTGTCAAGTGAGCCCCAGGGATCTTACCATCTATGGCTTCCTGTTTTAGTGAGAGTTTCTATTGCCGGGAAGGGACTCCATGACCACAGCAACTCTTATAGAGAACTTTTAATTGGGGCTAGCTTACAGTTCAGAAGTTTAGTCCATTATCACCATGGTGGGAAGCATAGCAGTGTAGAGGCAGACATGGTGCTGGAGAAGGACCAAAAGTTCTGTATCTGGATCCACGGGCCAACAGGAAGAGACAGTAAAACACTAGGTCTCAAAGCCCAACCTCAGTGACGCACTTCCTCAAGGCCACACTGCTAATAGTGCCACTCGCTAGTGACCAAGCATTCAAATACACGAGTCTCTGGGGGCCATTCCTATTCAAGCTACCACACTCTCAGCACTGGGATCCGGAGGTACCTCATGGCTTGCCTGGATTTTGTTACCCCTGGAAATTGAGCTCCAGTACTCAAACTGTGTAGCGAGCAGTTATCAACCATCTATCTTGCTGCTCCTCTGGCAGTTTCTAACAATCACTCATAACAAGTCTCAGGGAGCAGGCTGTGGTCTGAGCTCAAAGCTGCTCTGAAATGAGAGAGGACCCTAAAATACTGAGGAAGAATTTCCTCCCTGTTCCTGTGTCTCTTAGGTCTTGAGGAGCATTTCACGGGGGTGGGGAGAGAAAGAGAAGAGAAGAAAAGAGAAGAGGAGAGAGAGGAGAGAAGAGAGAGAGAGGGAGAGAGAGGGAGAGGGGAGAGGGAGAGGGAGAGGGTAGAGGGAGAGAGAGAGGAAGAGAGAGAGAGAGAGGAGAGAGAGAGAGAGCGACAGAGAGAGATGGAAAAGATAGAGAGACGAGAGAGAGAGAACGAGGTTGAGGTCAGTGCAATGCTTGGAAGATGGTTGCTACTGTGTTACTCTGCTTAACATGGGCAAGACATGTAGCCTTTTGAAAACCTGCGCATCCTGTGGTAGAGACCCTTTTAACATTTCATTCTGGGACTTTGAAAAATGATCAGATCATTGAACCGTTTCCCTGTAGTACTTGGACTCTCACCTCACTCATGTGAATGCATTTTTTCTGAAGACGATTCCCTGCCACTTTTCAGAATGATGGTTCTCGAATACACTGGAGGAGTCGTGTGTTCCTGCTGAGTCTACCACTTTCCAATCGAGGGGACAGACTGGGATTTGCTCTCTTTCCACCTCAGTCATGAATTTCCCCTAAGAATTCTGCGTCACTATGGATAAGAGGCTTGAGGCCGCATTTATCTAACCTGAAGTTATAACTATCCAACTTAATTAAATATTTGAGGAAGGTAAAGTATGAGTACAGAAGAGTAATTTCTTTGAAAATTATCCGGGAAGCTTTGTAAAGATAGTTAGATATGAGGGGTTAAAAGATGCTGCAAACCTTGTTGAAGAGCCACAGGCAGTCAGTAGGACTGGATCCCAATCCTAAGTGGTCAGTACCAAACAAACACATATAGTTGGAGTAGTGGTGTGTGTGTGTGTGTGGTATACACGTGTGCCTGTGTATATTTGTGTTATGTATGTATATATGTGTGTATGTACATGTGTGTATGTATGTACATGTGTGTGGGTGTATGTATGTGGTGTGTTGTGTGTATATGTATGTATGTGTGGGGTGTGTGTGTGTTGAGAGAATGGTAAGAACATGACAGAAGTTGAAGTTGGAGTGGAGAGAGGCAGGGGTGGATATGATGCAAATATATAATATGCATCTATGAAAATTTCAAGTAAATTTTTAGGAATTGTTACAGAAGTAGTCATGGATGACACACATGAACATATTGGACATTTACAAAGATATTGCATTCAAATTGCTTTGTATGCCTACATCTAAGGAAACTAAGACTTCAGTTTCCAGAAACACATCACAAACATGAACAATGAGAGAGGGGTAAGTTTTGAGCTCCACGCAGTAGATTTCTTTCTTTTGAAAAGCCTTGCTCTTCAATGAGAAAGCTGTATGTTATGTTTTGGGATAACTCTAAACATTTAAGGAAAGCATCTTTAGAGGGTCCTTCATTTATCTTTTATGAATAGCAGCTTACTAGTTAGATAAATCAGTTTGGGGAATTGTCAACATATGTCTAAACATTTAAAGATATTCAGTGCCAACATGACAGATATGTCTTAAATCGTACTTATTGTGCTTTTTTCTTAACTTCCTTTACTATTTGAGCCAGGCTGGAAGGCAAGGCTTATTGGAAACGGTGATACAGAGGGGCTTGTGGGATCTCTCATCAAAGCTCCCAGGTGCAGGAGTGAGAGGCAACTGGACCTTCACCCAGCAGGGGGCTGGTGCCTCCAGCGATGAGTGGCATATCACTGATCAGAGAGATGGCTGGCTGATACCACAGGGCTTTCTCACTGGGAAAGTCAGACATAAGAATTTCTACTGAGAATTTCAAATTTCTATTTGAATTTGGATATTTGGTTCAATGCTCTGAGATGCCATCCTACCCCACTAAATCCCATTTCATAAGAAAAAATGCTGGCCATGAGCACTAAGTTATTTCTTGACCACAGTTTTGAAAACGCTATGAGTAAAGACTGCAGCTGCTAGGGATCGTGTCTCATCCTGTCTATCACCAGTGGTCCAAATCTGCTGTGGAAGTAGAGCTGCCCATAACATACAGCTCTGGTGAGTATTCCAGATCCCTCGCTTGAATTCTCGAGCTTGGAAGGATGGAAAACAAGGACACAGACATTCACTTTTGGTCTGAGTCAAAACTGTCCTTGCTGAGGGCCTGGGGTTGACTTGGGGAATGAGTGACGTCAGAGACTCAGTTCTTGGGTGGGGCACGAGGAAGGGGATGATTCCTAAGCAGATGCAGAAGTGCTGGAAGCATCTGAGGGAATTAAGAACTGGGTGGGGAACACATGGTATAACCCCATCATCCAAGACCAAAGGCAGCAGTGAGGACCACAGGCATCTTCAACAAGGGGAGATCCAGGGGACCTGTAGGCTGGGTTCCCTGTCTCTCAGAAGACAATGATAAAGGGGAATGGGAGCAAGCTCCTCTTCATAAGTCCAGGAGCATAGGCTGCGAGGACAATCTATATCAGAGATGCCGAGAAAGCCTCCCAGAATGACAGAGGACATTCAGTATGACCAAACACTTATCTAAAAGACAAAACCCTAGGGGAGGCCTGTGACCCTGTGGGCAGAGGCAGTGTTAGGAGCTTACTGACTTAACTGGAATTGTGGTCTTCAAGAGCGAAATGCGCTTTGAGCTGCAGGAAATGCTGCGCTGCTGCCTACATGACTTGCCCCTGTAAATGTTAAACCATCTCTACCTGCACTGAAAGGACTTGTTGGCAGATGAAAGCAACAAGCAGTCCCTGCTGTTATTTTTAATGCACACTCAGTGCCAATGTTCCAGGCATTGTACTGACTGAACACAGAGTCAGACAATTCTCTGCTCGCTTGGCTCACGGGCAAAGTGACAAGAACAGGGCATGCGGAGCCAGTGCGATGGGACAGAGGGGCAGAGTGGCAGTGGAGCATGCAACCTAGTTAGCAAGCATAAGTGATCTCATTATGCGTCTTTATAGGCAATTGATATATGAGAATTGAAAACTATGGCTACTCATTACTGAGTCAACGCCTTGAAAGCAGTGCACAACTACAGAGGTTCGCTCTCAGCTCTGGCTGCCTGCGACTGAGAAGCCTCACCAGTCTTGAGAAATGACGTTTCTGTGGTGTCCGATGCCTGCCTCAGGTCGGCAGTCACTTCCATAGAAGGGCCTATGTATTTTTATTTATTCTAATCACTTATTTTCAGGACTGTAACATAATCACGTTATTCCCCTTCCCTTCCCTCCCTCCAAGCTCTCACATACTCCTCGTGGCTCTCTTCAAACTGTGGGCTCTTTCCTCAGTAATTGTTCCATGCGTATATGGATGTATGTGCATACACACATATCCTTAACATGGAGCCGACCCGCTCGGTCTGTAGAATGTACTTGTGTATGTTTTCCCCCGCTCTCAGCATGCCTTAGTTGTCTGTAGACCTTTGTGCAGGGCTGAGGCTTTGAGAGCTTCCTGTCCACTCTAGTATGGCTATTGTTGCTTTCACTCACGCTTCAGCGGTCATATTTTTTAAAAAAATTACTTTTCTTTTGCTTGCCATCTTTAGAGCTGATAAAGTATTTTGATATATCCTCTAACACTTTTTTTCCTAACCAGAAAACATCCTTAAATGTACCATTCATATTTACCATTTGATTTTGAATTAAGCAAAACATAATTTTAATATATTACATGGAAAGTCATAAACTTACAACAGTACATGAGGCTGAGCGGTGGTGGCGCACGCCTTTAATCCCAGCACTCGGGAGGCAGAGGCAGGCGGATCTCTGTGAGTTCGAGACCAGCCTGGTCTACAAGAGCTAGCTCCAGGACAGGCTCTAAAAAAGCTACAGAGAAACCAGTGTCAAAAAAAAAAAAAAAAAAAAAACCAAACCCAATAGTCCATGTGAAACATCACGATAGGAGTAATAAACGCTGCAAGAGAGCAAAGACCTACATGTTTCAGCTTTGGAACACCAGGCCACAGCAGCAGAAAGCCTTGTCAACCTTGTTCTTCAGTGCCGGCAGCAAGGCAGCTTCTGTTGGGGCAACTGCAGCTGAGTTGCAGAAACGAGCAGCACAGACAAAGCACACGGTCCAGCCCGTGGAGGGAACGCTGATGAGCACAGAAAAGCACAGACAAAGCACACGGTCCAGCCCGTGGAGGGAACGCTGATGAGCACAGCCAGGAGACAAGTTTCACTCGCACTGGAGGATCTAAGTCACAGTGGTGATCACCTGATTGTTTCCTGGGAGCGTTCACCGTCATGCCAACCTTCTGCCATAGGAGGCAAAAGGCAAGAAAGCCCTTTCTGTACTTAGCAATTAGAACCAGCTGTTCATCTTTCCAGGTGAGACTTTCAAACAATGGCCACAAAGGCCTATCACATATCAAAACCAGTATCATATTGGCAGATGTTTACCCCCCTAAATTCTTGTAGTCAAAACTCAAGGTCAGTTGGGCCTGGTGGTACAGCCCTGTAATTCTAGCTCCTTGAGAGGCAACAGGCTATAAAGTGAGTTCAAGGCCAGCCTCTGCAACTAGTGAGACTATTGCAAAATCAAAAGTAAAAACAAAGGTCTGGGGTTATGGCCCAGGAGTAGAGTCTTTACCAAGCGTATGAAGGCTCTAGGCTCAATTTCCAGCTAAACACGGACACAGATGTACACAGAGAGACAGAGGGGGGCGAGGGCTCACATAAGCCAAGAAAGAGCCGGACAGGACGGCAGTTAGGTTCGAGTCTGACTCAGAAGAAGGTTAAGTGGAACTGTGATTATCACATTAATTCTATAGGTCACATTCTGAATGGAGCAAGAATGAACAAGGGAACACAATGATGGGCTTCTCAGGCTGGTCTAAAAGGGACAGAATGTGGCCTAGCAATGCCATACAGGCTGGAGACTAGTTTTTTACATTACTATTTGGATCTCTTCCTGCCTTTTATTTCGAAATGACTAATGATAACCATTATTTCTTTCCACTAACAGAATACTAGATTAAAATCTGGAGGCAACTCACATTTATAGATGTCTCTTTTCCCTGGGTTTTTCAGTGTCAATAGAGAGTAGACAGCCAGTTCCTCCAGCAGCAGGGACATGGAAGTCCCAGACCACAGCTGTCCCTCAGTGTGTCACTCACAGGCTGCAGTGCTGGCTTTATGCTGCAAACTTGCAAGGGTGCCTTTTTGGTAATTTTATATTTCTGTTTACCAAGAGAATGCTGAACATATCTATATTAGAGACAGGCATTGCACACACAAGCTATTCCTCTTGACTAGATAATCACACTGTGGTGTGCTTTAACCAGCTCTGAGTTTACTGGGAGAAATATGTCCCCTCAACACCTTTAGTGCCGGTGTAAAGTCAGGGTCCACACGGATAAAACTGGAGCGTTCTTCATCTCTGATAGTTCTACTGGGCTCAGTGGGAAATTCTTGCGAGTGATCTTTCCTACAGTATGGAGACAGGAAGTCATTGTTTGCTGCTTTTTCATGATTAAAAGCTCACAGGTAATAGACCATAAGAATGAAAAAATGTCGCATGCTCTCCAACACTCTTAGCTGTTCTTAACGACTAGCCAAAACACGGATTCCCAGTGTGCACGCACACTGCTGTGTCTTTATCTGAATGCTAACACCTCACAAAGGCAGAGATTGCAGTTGCTATCTTATGCTTAATGAGAGCGTCTCCCCCACATCTCTGCTCTCCAAGAAACGAAGGCAGAATACAATTGCTGACAATTTCTCTGTTAGCCGAGTCCACTGTAGAATGACAGGAAGTTAAGAGAGAAATTTAGTGGTTTAAGGCAAAGCACTAAATGTGGCTGAATTTTTGTTTTTTTTAAAAAACCAACTGTTAACATGTTCAGTCATTAAGTTCTGTTGCTTTACTGATGGAAACGGAGGCAGAGACCCGCAGCAGAGCACTGGGCTGAGCTCCCAAAGTCCAGTTGAAGAGTGGAAGGAATGAGAATATGAGCAAAGAGGTCAAGACCATAATGGGTTCACTCACTGAAACAGTTTACCTGAGCTAATGGAAGCTCACCAACTTCAGCTGGACAGGGAAGGAGAAAGCATAGGTCCAAATTATTTCCTCTGAATGTGGTTGACAGTTGCATGGCTGGGGCAGACTGTGGGGCCACTGGCAGTGGCACCAGGATTTATCCTTACTGCATGTACTGACTTTTTGGGAACCTATTCTCTTTGGATGGATACCTTGCTCAGCCTAGATATAATAGGGAGGACCTTGGACCTTCCCCAAAGCAATGTGCCTTCCCCTCTCTGAGGAGTGAATGGGAGTGGGGTAAGGGGATGAGTGGAGGAAAAGGGAAGAGGGGAGGAAGTGGGAACTGGGATTGGTGTATAAAATGAAAAAAGATAGTTTTTTTTAAAGTTCTGTTGCTTCTTACAGGCTAAATTCAAATTGGATAAAAATACAAATGAAACAAAAGCCAAGTGTTTGACTCTATGACTTTAGGTGGATAATTTCAAAATCTTCGTAGTGGACTCTGGACCAATTAAAACTAACAATAGATTCTCGGAATAAGGGTGGCATGAGTGACCATGGGTGACCAGGCATCTGTATCATCTTCCGGTGTTTGCCTACACAGCTTTGAGAAGCTGATTAGGGAGCTGTGTGTGCATCAAACCTCAGTGGAGTGAGTCACACCCTCCTAGATAGAATGGAAGGCTTGAAGAGATACTCATATTCCAAACCTATGAAAGTATTGGTGAAATCAGAATAGGATCTTTCTGGTGGCATCAATAGAGTATGAAAATGAGCACTAATGGCAAGACTTGGCAGAGATAGGACATGATTGCTTTAAAGCCTACACGGATTGTTGCTTGTTGGGAATAACAGGGAGTCACAGTGTTAATCTTGGTTTTGACCCATGTATTGCTTGAGGATGAGGCAGTTAAACGCTCAAGAGTTTAGTTTCTCCAGCTGTGAGTTGGAAAAGCCATAATGAGCACAGGTAGGGCAAGGCCATTAGAAAGCTGTGGGTGGAAAATGGCTTCAGGTAAACTGGTGTTCTGCCTGGCAACCAGGAAGGTCACTAGGAACCTACGTTGTGCCACACTGGGGATAGTTGGCTATGTACTGTCTAATCCTTTAGGATGGCATCTGAATCTTAACGTACATTTGTTTGTTCCTGGCCGAGTGTTCAGCTAATCAGCGGCACTCAATAGATATTTGTTGGATGAACTGATTCTGCATATATTATCTCATACAAAAACTAACCCATCCCCCTTCTCCTGTCGAGGGAGGGGCGACAGGGATGAGAAGTAGCAAGTGTGCAAAGAAGAGCAAGAGGAATCCTTACTAGCCCGAGCTGCTTCTCTGTGGAGACACATACTCCACAGGGTGTGACCACGGACGGACAGACCACTCAGAGTGGCCAAGGAGGTTATTTGCTCAGTTATATAAGGTGCTTGGCTGGTCGAATGCGGCTCACCATGAAGTTAACGCGTGGTTCGGCACGTGCTGAGGGGACGACAATGCACTCGATAGCTACCCTGTGACGATGAGTTCAGGGGTAGCTGATTCTCACAGCATCACAGCACTTCCTGAACTCACAGCATCACTATCACTCAAGACCCTTGCTGAAGGGAAGTTTTCCCACTCAGATCTATTGAACCGGGCACTCTTAACTGCTTCCAGCTGACACGCTGACCTCTTCAAACCATGGATACATGGTTTTAAAATCTGCAGTAAACTATTAGACATTTTATTCTTCTCGGGCCCATCTATATTTTGAAAAGATCGTTATCCACGTTGCATGACTATCTGAGCGTTAATAAACCAAAATGTAATTTCTTGTATTCCCAACACCTCTAGTGCAATTACCTAATATGCTTTATCGTTTGAGGTAGGGCACCTTTAAAACACCTCAGATGCCTGTGAGCATCCCAGCTCACAGGGGATTCTGTCCAAGATGGGGCAGGTAAGTGTGAGTGAGTCAAGTCTCCTTATGTCAGTTTCTGGGCTTTAAAAATAGTCTGAGATAAGGCTAGACTTCCGGTGTGTAAAGAGCTTTTGTCAAGTTCAAAGAGCTAGAGAAATCAAGTTGGATATCTGCTTGCTTGGTTATTTCTCAGCTTCTTTTTTTTTCCCCCCATGGTTTATTTTTTTATATTTACAAATTTCCATCTCCTTCCCTCCTCCCCCCCCTCCCTTCCCTCCTTCTCCCCCTTCCCTCCCCTCCCCTCCACCCATACCTCCCCTCCCTCCCTCTCAAGGCCAAGGAGCCCTCAGGGTTCCCTACTCTATGCTAAGACCAAGGTCCTCCCAACTCCCCCCAGGTCCAGGAAGGTGATCGACCAAGCTTCTTGTGTAAACTTCTCTTTATATTTTATTTGCAGTGCTAAGGATCCAACCCAAGATCTTGACCATGCTGGACAAGTACTCTATTCCTGAAAAAGACCCTCACCCTTCAGTTCTTTTGAGCTACGGTCTCCCTGCAGAGCCAGAATAGCCTTGAACTTTCCACCTTGCCATTTCAGCTTCCCTATTATTGGGATTGCAGTCATGCATTTCACACTCACTTCCAAGGAACTTCTTGTTTACAAAAAGGTTTCTGAAAATGGATCACGGAACTGGACCTTCTTAGGGCTGTTACAGCTATGGTTCCATAGTCTTCTGTTCTTCTGTGGTTCTGGGAGGGTTCACTAACAGGAAGCACTATTTGGAATTCTTTGCAGGAAGTTTTCTATGGCGTTCTCACGTAAGTGATAAATATTTATATTAAACATAGCTTCTATTTAGCACCACTTATCAGGGCACCTGAGTTTTACTTAGGAGGCACAAATTTACCTTTTTGTTCTTCCTAGCCTGATTCATAAATAGAGAAAACAATTGCTCTTTCTATGGCTGGGTAAAAAAGCAATATATATGCTTTTGGACTTGGACCAAAATTCTAAAATAGGTCAAACCTTAACTGAAAGGAGAAAAATATCTTACGGTTCAAATTCTCATTAGTGTTGCTCCTTAAGCTAAATTTACCTCTTGAGTTAGCCTTCTATTTATGAATATACTGTGACTGAAAAAATGTTCTCTCCTTAATCCACCACCATATGGCTTACTTGCCTAAAAGCACTATAATAAAGATGACTCCCCCTAAGAAGAAACCAAAAGAATAGTACTCAAATAAGAGAAAAGTGGAAAACTCGTTGCTAGTATGAACTGGAAGAGACGACATTTTACTCTTGTAATGTGATGGCTAGTCTTGATTATTGGTTCAACGGGACTGAGAAGAGCCTGGGATGTAAGTAAGGCGCATCTCTGGGTATATATGTGTGGTTCTGAGGGAGGGAGGGAGGGAGGGAGGGAGGGAGAGAGAGAGAGGAGAGAGAGGAGGGAGAGAGAGAGAGAGAGAGAGAGAGAGAGAGAGAGAGAGAGAGAGAGAGAGAGGAGGACTAAAGGGAGAATAAACTTGCCCCAAGTGTGGAGAACATCATTTCACAAGTTGGGGCCCCAAAGGTCCTCAAAGAGAAGAGAAAGTGGTTAGCAAGATGCAGGCAATCCCCTCCCTCTCTCCCTCCCTCCTTCCCTCTGTCTCCTTGCACCATGCATTGAAATGCTCTGCTCAACCACACCATCACCACAAGGATGAACTAGGACTTCTGAAACGATATACGAACAAAGGCTTCTTCCCTTGTTTGTATTTGCTCAACTCCTCACCCACTCTGCCTTAATTTAAAGCCCTTCCCAGCCGGGCTGGAGAGATGGCTCAATGGTTAAGAGCACTTGCTGCTCTTGCAGGGGACCTGTGTTTGGTTCCCAGCACTCTCATGGTGGCTTTCAACTGTATGTTCTAGAGGACCTGACACCCCATTCTGACCTCCATGGGTGCTGCATGCCTGTGGAGCATGTACATGCATGTAGTATAACTCATAAACACAGAATAAAAGGTAGACAGTCTTGAGAAAAGCCCTTCCAGTTGGTACCAAGATTTCTTCTCTTTGCCACTCATAGGTAATTGTGTTTATCTACCTACCATTTGTTTTTGGGGAAATATGTGCCCTCATTCTTAGTGATTTTCCTGTCTACATTGTTAACTGCAGTCTTTATGTTGTTCAATAGTTCTCCATGTGTATTCATCACATCTAACAAAACTGGGCCCTCCACTAACTTCTTCCCACCTCTTCCTGCTTAGGCCCCGAGATCCACTGTTTATTTCATAAGCTTTTCTAGGAATGCAACAGTTTTATATACCATATGGAAATGGTCTCAAGGAATATGTCTCTTCCCATGCCTGTCTTACTCCGCTTATCATAATGTCCAGTTTCATTCATGCAAACTCCAGGATCTCCTTCTTATAAAAGGTTCAGTGGTCGCAGTGTGTGTGAGTGTGTGTGTGTGTGTTTCACATTTCTTTTGTCCATTCATTAGTTCGATTTCACATCTGTGCTTGTGTGCTGCAGTGGATTTGGGAGTGGAGACACCTCTTCAACACACTTGGTTCCATTTTATTTGGGTATATATGCAGAAGTGGTGTTAAATGGATCATATGGGAATTCTATTATTAGCTTTTTTGAGGAACCTTGATGCCACTCTTCCTACAATGGGTGCATTAATTTATTCTTTCCTACAAGGTACAAAGATACCCTTTCTCCTCATCTTTATAAGATTTACCTTTTAATAGAAGTAATAGCTGCTCTCACAAGTGTGAAGTGACTCCTCACTGTGGCTTTCGGTTCCATTTCCACGAGTCCCACTACTGTTGGGGTGCTGAGAGCACTTTACCCCTACACGTCCAGTGGTCATTCGTATGCCTCTTTGAAAACACTATATTCAAGGTTTTGCTCATTTTCTCCTTCTTATTAGTTTTCTTGCTGTTGAGACTATGACTCTTTAAACATGACTTTTCATGAACTGAACTTCATTAGGTCAGAAGTGATAGCTATGTGCAAAAAAAAGGGAACCTAAATCTCTTCTGATTGAGCTTTACTGAGATTTAAAGTTGCGGGTGACTTATAAAATGGCAGTTCCCACAGAGGAGTTTAAGAGGTATGCAGCTGGATTGCAATTCTCAAGGCGACCGAGATCAGAAAAGAACAAGACTGAACAGAACTGCAGTGGACAAAGGTATCACAAAGCAAACTCCAGTCTCACTGGGAGGTGGAGCAGGCTGGGGCTTCTGGGACCTGCAGTGTTTCAAACTCACATGTTTGCTTTTGGAAAATAAGGATTGCAAAGAGGACCAACAAGCAAGACAAGGGACCAGGCAGCCTCCCATGCTCCTTCTGAAGTCAGTTTCCTTCAGGTCAGCATTTCCCAAGCTCACTTTGTGGAAGTATCTGAAAACCAGGTACCACCTTGAGCAACAATCCACACTAGGAAAACCTTAGACCTCGGAAGAGACTGAAAGTCAGTGAAGGTGGAAAATTCCCTGCTGTCTGCTGGGGGAAGACGAACAAATACTTTCAACAACAGCAACAACAAACACTTTAGAAATCTACACTGCACCTCATTGTGATCCCCTCTGATAAGGGAAATAATGAAAATCCCCAAAGATGTTGACAGACTAATCTCCCAACACCCAAGGGCTTGATTTGCTCCCAACATTGGCCACCTCGGAATATGCTCACTCTGCAGCAACCCTGTGTGACTATTGCCAGCTCGCCCAGGGCAGTGACGCTGGCTGCTTCAGAGACACCCACGGTTACAGTAGCACGTGCCAAGCCAGCTTGCGTGCCCGTGCCTTCCCAGAGAACAGAGCAGCATATGGAGGGTTTGGGCTCCCTGCCATCTGTCAGGAGTGGGCAGGACAGTGCGTGCAATTCCAATCTGAGCCAGTGAGCAGGAGATAATGATTTCCACAGCAAAGGGTCTGCTGGCCTCAGATAAGGACAGTTTTCATAAAGGAATGGTAAGAAGACACACAATACAAGTACCTTGGCCTCAACTCCTCAGGGTCAATACCCATATGGCACTGAAGAGAAGCCATCCTTATTGATTGCTGCTGTGTATGGAGGTTGGCCATCCACTCCCGGGTTGTATGACAGGACCATAGTCATTATTATTGTAAATGAAAACAAAGCCGACATTTGCTGAAGTACTTCAGGGGAATTCTCTTTTTACTTCCCAAAGCATGTGTGAGGAATTCTCTTTCTCCAGGGACTCAGCCACATACGTCACTCTTTTCTGCCGACACCTGGGCTCCAGCCAGGGCACTAAGGAAATGGCAGTGGGCATTACTTTCCCCAGAAAACTGGTTTCGAAGTTTTCTAGCATCCATTTTTTTTAAAAAATTGCTTTATATTTTATTTTATCATTTTGAGACAAAGTCTCACGTAGCCCAGGCTGACCTTGAACTTCTGACCTGCTTCCACCCTCCACATGTTAGGATTGCAGGTTTTAATGGCATGCTGGAAATCAAACCCAGGGCTTCATGCCTGTGGCATAAATGGCATAAACACTCTGTTAACTGGGCTATATCGCCAGGCCCTCTAGAATTCTCATCATCACCCACAAATTTCATCTTTTCTCTGGTTTTGGACCAACATCTATAAATGACCAAATGAAATGGTATAAACATACAATTAACACACAAAGATGTCCTGTAACTGGCCTGGTAAGGAAGGGACATTCCAAGGAAACTCTCATGTCCCCTCACTTTGGTTATCAGACTATTGAAAACTTAGTCTCTCCGATTTTCGGTCTTTAGCTATTAACTTGTCTATTTCAGTTGGCTTAACAAGGATGGGTAGATGAACCTGGCTTGTTGGGGCATAGGCTATGGCTCCTAAGTCTAATAACAGTGATAATGGATGCTATATGAAGTCTATTAGGTACTTACTAAGAGTAATCATCAAAGTCTTTGAGTCTCCCGAACTTGTCCTCCAAAATACCTGCCACCTGGCTAGTTATTGAGCTGCATTGAAACGTAAAACTTAATGTTTCAGACATCCTGCTGATGTGCTTTGTATCTAATAATTCAAAAAATCACTAGAAGAATTCAGTGTGGTAAGTACTGTCAATTTCCCTATTTTACAAATTTCAAACTGCAACATAAAGAGATAAAGTCCCTCATTAGGTACACGGTGGGGATGAGGAAGCCAGCAAGGAAGCCTAGCTACACAGTCTCTGCTTGATGTTATGCGCTCACCTCATCTGGGAACTGATGCTTATAGCAGGATGTGAAGAATAAGTTCAGAATGTTGTCAAAGGTGTGCCCAGAGAAGAAAGGCAGGAAGGGGACACAGAGAGTGTGCAGGGGTGTGCCCAGAGAAGAAAGGCAGGAAGGGGACACAGAGAGTGTGCAGGGGTGTGCCCAGAGAAGAAGGGCAGGAAGGGGACACAGAGGGTACACAGGGGTGTGCTCAGAGAAGAAGGGCAGGAAGGGAACACAGAAGGTTTGCAGGGGTGTGCCCAGAGAAGAAGGGCAGGAAGGGCAAACCCAGAGGATGCACAGGGGTTTTCTGCTCCATGTGCACTTCACTGAACCTCCCAGACAGCAAATACAAATAGAACATCCACTGAGGAAGGCAGGTATGTTCATTATGGGCCCATAAGTGAGTCAACAGCTTCCTGTTCTTGCACCATAGGCAAGAAGTCAGGAACTGGAGGTCCACCTTAGGCAGTGACTGTAGTTCAAAGGAGCATAATTTCCACCTCCCACGCACTTCCATAACTCGTTATTTCTCCTCATTTCTGGAGGAGTCTCCTAAAATATTTCATATTATGTTCTACATGTATTTATGGAATAATGATCTGCACTAATGTTTGTAAATGTGTGACATCATTAGACACAGGCCTGGTAAGCACCCAGGGCATGTTTCACCAAACTAGCATTTCCTACTAGATCAACTGCAGGATAAGAGACTTTTGGAGCTAGCAAGATGGCTCAGTGGGTAAAGGTGTTTGCTTCTAAGCCTGAAAACCTGAATTTAATCCCTGGGACCTACATGAGGAAGGGAGAAGAGAACCTATTGCTGCAAGATCTCTTCTGACCTCCACATACGTCCTATGGCACACACACCCTGTTCCTGCCCACAATAAATAAATAAAATCTAATTAAAAAAACTAAAGAAGAGAAGACTTTGGTTATTGGCCATAGCCTGAGTGATTTTTTGCTGCAATATTTAATACAGGTTATGTGGTAAATGCTCTGCCAGAGTAATGCTAGTGATACTATGCCTGCTTATATTGTAAACTATATAGCAATTTAAATATATATAATATTCATATATTATATGAATATTATAATATATAATATATAATATATATAATATTCAATATTGAATATATAATATTCAATATATATAAAATATATGAATATTATATATATTTAAATTGCGTATACGTTTAAATCAGGACTTGTGGGGGGATAAACCTTCAAGCAAGCAATATCGTGCAAATAATTGTTTTCTCTTCTAGACGAGGGATGCAGCATGGTGGTGGCGATGAATCAAAAAGGAGATTTGGTGCCCAGGCTTAAGGAGGCAGCGCCATTGTTCCTTCTTTACAGCCGCCGTCAGTATTAAAGAGGGAGGAGTGATGTACGAGTTCATGTTTGCGAAGAATAAAGTAGAGGACCTGCGAGAAGGAGGTGCCTGGTATTAGCATTCTCAATGAGGCTGACAGCAGCACATTTGCTCTTTCTCGATGCTTTGCAATCATCTCTATTCAAGCTGAAACACACTGTACCTACTATTACCAGGCTGGTGGATTAGATGTGCGCTTGTTGTTCTCCGAAAATCGTGTCTGTTGCCATGAAAACGAAGCACTCCAGACTAAGGTTTCATTTTCTGAACATGGTAGAAAGGAGCACGTAGGACACTTCTAGTTCCGAATGAATGTACAACTGAATAAGTCATTTAGCATCTCTGAGCCTCAGCGTCTTCTGCGAAATAGAGAAACTGTGTGAGGCACTGTCCACATTTTCTTTAGCTTCTGACAATTAGGTGAGGAGAGACGGAAACCAATCACTCAGAACAAAACGGGGCATTTAAAAAGGGGTAAGTCTTAGGATGCTAAATAGGAGAGAATTATAGAACTTCAGATTCGGTCATGAAGCCATTAAATAGATCTTCTTGACTCTTTCTCTTCAGGCGTTGTCTGTTGAAAGACTCCATCCCCCTTCTCCCTGCTTTCTTCTGGATTGAAGCCAGACCCCTGGAGAAGCGCGGGCCGTGCTGTTACGTGCTGTTACGGAGCTACATCTCCAGCTGATGGAGAGAGTTCTCCCTAAGTCACAGTTGGCCCTAAGCATTTCCTTTTTATGTAGAGAGCATACGTCTGTGGGTCTAGGGCAGAAAGAGAAAGTGGAAGAACAGGAAGTCAACAAGTCATCTGGGCCATGAGGGCCACGGTATTAGCATCAGACAAGACCTTGGACGAGAGTTGCTGGTGGCGAAGAGCTGGAAAGGATCGCATGGATGAAAACGAGGATGCCCAAGTGGGGAGGTCATGAAAAAATATGGCAGACATTAATGATGGGCACCTTGGGACTTGCACACAGCATTGCAGCTAATGCTGGCTCTCTGTAAGGGTCTCATGACACAGGCATAGTCCGCATATTTCAGGCACAAGGGGCATAGGGACAATTTGTGACACATGCGGAGGAGGGACAAAATTATATTAGTGGCATTTAAAGAAGGTTCCTAAATATACAGAGTTGATCAAGAAGGATCGACGAGCTATGGTGTAGCTCGGGGTAGAGAATTTGTCAATGTTGTAAGAAACAGAGGAATGTGGTGAAGTGGCTTAGATTTCTCTCTAGGACTCAGCTTCATAAATATGTGGGGGCCATTTTAAACTCCTTTTTTGGCATGTGGGAAGCACTCAAAAATCACACGTCCCTAGCTTTGTCTGAGGTTTCTGTGGGCAGATCTGTCTTTCTTAGCAGTAAGGAGTCTTAAGAGCATCCATACCATTCAGGGTGAGCCATTTTCATGTGTAAGCTAACATTCTTTGAGTTCTACTTTCCAGAATAACCATTGCGAATAATTTATGCATCATTTCGATCCTTTGCACAGTAACCCATGGCTTGTTTATGTCACTAATGTCTTGTAATCTTGGGTCTATATGCACATTATCATTGTCTTGTTGTTCAGGCTGCCCTCTGGTTTTCTAGGTAACTAAGGAGGATTTTGAACTTCATATTCTTCTGCTTCTGTCTCCGTACCTCAGGGACTACAGGTGTGTGTTCCTGTGCTTATGGGGTGCAGGGAATCAACCCCAGGGCTTTGGCATCCCAGAGAATGGAGATCCCAACTGAGCTATATCCAAACCCACAATAGCATCCTTCTGAAATTTTAATTTAATTCCTATTTACTATTTATTTTTATTTTATATGTGGGAATGTTTTGCCTGCATGTTCAGTAACTGATCTGGAACAGCGGTTACTGCCGGTTGTGACCCAACGAGTGGGTGTTGTGTCTTCTGCAAAAAGTAGAAAGTGCCCTTACCCCTGAGTCATCTCTCCAGCTCCATAATAGCATCTTTTTTATGGTGACACATCATTTCACTGAGTACATTCGTTGTGATTTAACTAGTCCTTTGTGGAGAGCGGATCATTGAGTCTAGCTTTGTTATCTGAGTCATTTCTTACTAATGCAACATACACCTATTTTTATAAATATCCAATTCTATAGGCTAAATAAGTGCATGTAGAATTATTTCGGAGTAAAAGGGTATTGGATAAATATTATCAAATTTCTTTAAAAAAATCATGCACTGAATTTGTTTACCACAGTTGTATATAAGAATAAAATGTTCCTTAACTTTACCAATCCTAAACATGATGAACTTTTAGTTTGATGAAATCAATTTCTCTCTCTTTCTTTCTTTCAATTTTTTTTTGGTTTTTTTGAGACAGGGTTTCTCTGTGTAGCCTTGGAGCCTCTCCTGAAACCCACTCTGTAGACCAGGTTGGCCTCGAACTCACAGAGATCCACCTGCTTCTGCCTCCAGAGTGCTGGTATAAAGGTGCGCGCCACCACCGATTGGCGAAATCAGTGTCTTATATAATTTTAAAAATACTTCTTCATTTAAATTTTCATCTTATTATAAATAGGAGTCAGTAGATTTTCATGTTTATTGGCCATTTTTATATTCCTTCTGCAAATTTTTATTTACAAAATTGTTCATGTTTATCATATTAATTTTCTGATTAGTAAGAATTCTATGATCTTTTTGTAGAAATTAATAGTTTGCAAGTCCTATATTATACATATATTTTCCAGTTTATTCTTTTAAAAGTTTGCTTGCTTTTACATAGCTAAATTATAAGTATTTTACTTAAAGCTTTGTTTTGTAGCATGCTCATAAAATTTCTCTGAAACATGATTTAAAAATACCATTTTAGGGCCAACAAGATGGCTCAGCTAGTAAAGGGACTTACTGCCAAGTCTGATGATTCAGACCCAAATTCAATCCCCTCTTGGTCCAAGGAGACACTGGACCAAAAGGTTTAAGTGACACTGGACATAATCTTTTAAATAAATTTTATCTCGTTGCTAATTTACTTTTATCAAGTGGAATTATAAAAGTACACGAAAATCATGACAACATAAAGTCAATGGCTGGGGACCAAGTCTTTGCTCTATGAGCCCCTGGGCAGGGGACGTATAAGGGTCACACTATTGAAACATGCACAAATACGCACAATTATGCACATATGCACTCTGCCTCGATATAACCTAATGGCGAGAGTCCTAGAACCCTGGGCTTGGGTTCTAACAGTCATTCATGCCTGGAGATAGGGTTCCTTGAAGAAATGGCTTCCTCAAGGACTGGAGCTGGAGGAAAAAAGATGAACAATGCCTTTTTTTTTTCATAGAAAAGCAAAATAAAGCTCAAAAAGAGGCAGGTCACATGAGAAACACTTAGGGTTTGCTTGAAGGTGCACTTCCTACCATATATAATGAGGTAGATCATTTAGAAAATTTGGGCAACAAAATTAATAATAAGTTAAAGATACATAGCTCAAAGCTATAGCTGTCATGCATGTATGAGGCCTGGGTTCAAATCCCTCCCTATGGTAAAAGGTTCTTAAAGAAAACAAAGCCAATATTAAATAAATAAAAGAATAAATACATAAAAATACAGTTCTTTACTACTCAATTAGTAATACTGATAATGAATGTAGATTAAATGAGTTAATGATTAGAAGAGCACACAAACTTGTAATTGTTTCAGGGATGTTTAATCAATGGATGCTAAATGTTGGGGGGTAACAGTCTTCATATGAAAGTATATTTCCATTTTATAATTCTTGTGATGCTGTACTGCCTAGTTTTCTGTCAACTTGTCACAAGCTAGAGTTACCTGAAAAGAGGGACCCTCAATTGAGAGAATGCCTCCATAAGATCTGGTTGTAGGGCATTTTCTCAACTAGTGGTTGATGGGGGAAGGACCCAGCCATTGTGGGTGGTGCCATCCTGGGACTGGTGGTTCTGAGTTCCACAGGAAAACAAGCTGAGCAATCGAGTAAGCAGTACTTCTCCATGTCCTCTGCATCCCTGCCTCCAGGTTTTTGTCCTGTTTGAGTTCCTGCCCAGACTCTGCTTGATTATGAACTATGATATTCATAAGCTGAATAAATCCTTTCCTCCCCAAGCTGCTTTGGTCATGGTATTTCATGACAGCAAGAGTAACTCTAATAACACAGACAACAATGTCTTGACTGAGGAACGTATGAATGTCTTCTTGTGTAAAGGATTTTGCTAAAAGTTTTAGGGGCAGATGTGTAAATTATGGTACATTACAGACTCGAATGAACACATATAATCACACGTATCAGCACCACAGCCTGACAAAATAAATATTTGCTAAGTGAAGGGATGCTGTCTCCCCATTACATGTGATATATGGTTGTTGTATCAACATGAGTCATGGCTATGCCATCGTGACATATGAGCAAAGCAGCTGCTGTGGGTTTTCGTTAGCCTAAACAAATGTTTATCATATCAGCAGAGAAGTTTTAAATGTCAGGCCTTCAGCTATAGATGTAATTTAGGATTTAGATGATGATAAAATACATTTTTTAGGATAAGGAAGGTAAGTTTGAATTATCCTATTATAGGAGTGTCTTAATATGAAGTTTCACTGTGGTAAATTACAAGGATTACTAACATGTGAGCTCATTATTAAGAAACAGAAACCGCAGCATGCTCATTGTACCTTAGAGCATGAAGAAGCGTGAATGTTTTTAAAATACAATGTAGGCTCAATTTGACTTGTGTGGACCTATACTCCAATGAAAGCATCCTTCCCTGTAAGGTAGAAGACCTTGACACTCATCTGCTCGGAATTATCTCCACTCTGAATGGCTGGCCTCCACACTGCTTGCAGGCGTTCTGTATTCTATGGAGTTTGTTAGATTATACTGCCCCATGGCCCTCACTTTCTTTTTCTTTCTTCCTGGCCTTCTGTCTGCAGTGCTCTTTTTTGACGTTAACCCTAATCCATCTGGACTCAAAGTAGCTGTGCTCCTCCTCTAATGACACTGGCATCTTTTGTTTTTTTTTCAAGAAGCTCAATGTGTGGCTTGTGAAATAAGACTGTTGCCCATCCCTTCTGATGTGGGATGCCCTCCTGTATGCTGTGAATGTGTTTTATTACCACTGGTTAATAAAGAAGCTGTTTTGATCAACAGCCAGGCAGAAAAGAGCCAGGTGGGAAATCCAAGCAAAGATAGAGGGAGAAAGAAGGCGGAGTCAGGGAAACACCAGCAGGTGCTGGAGAAGCAAGATGCGAGGCAATAAGCCACGAGCCTTGTGGTAAAACACAGACTAACAGAAATGCCTTAACTTAAGTTGTAAGGACTAGTTAATAATAAGCCTGCTCTAATAGGCCAACAGTTTGCAATTAATATTAAGCCTCTGGTGTTTACTCGGGAACTGGAGGGCAGGAGAGAAACCTCCAGGGACACCCTTCACCCATTAAGCTGGCATGTTAGTATCGAAGCATTGTTGCTTGCCAGAGTATTTAAACAGAGACATATTCATCTTTTACCTGTGGCTTCACATCTTACAGTTTCTGTTACTAACACTATACCACTGTCTGAACATGGTGAGTGAAAAAGTACTGAGATAACTCGTGAATTTTAAGCTCTGGGAAGCATGGTGAAATGTCACGTGATCTTGCTCCACCATCTATCTAGGTATCTACCCACCCACAGTCACTCAGCTGTCTCAGTTTTCAAGCCAGCTGTGGAAAGCACGGCAGGGCATAGATCCAGGTTCTGTGTTCTCTGGTTTATGGTACTCACTGAGGCTCTTGGAGCATCTCAAACTGGGAGCGATTACTGTCCTTATGAAGAGCTTTCAAAACAGGATATTGGAACAAACCACTTCAAGTTATTATTTTCAGAACATATTAAGAGAAAGCAAAACAATTCCAATAATACCAGTACAAATAATTAGGTGATGAGGTCAGTGAGAGTTACTGTTTGCCAGGCATCGCTGCCAGGACTCCAGGGGCATTGATCATTTAACCTTGGCAGTGCTGTGGAGGATACACAGTAATCCCCCCCTTATTACAGAGGAAAAGACAGAGCTAGAGAGAAGGGGCATGCTCACAGAGACTGCAGGCAAGTCTTAGAACCCAGGCTAAACATAAGCAGTCTGGCTATAGGAAGTAGGTCCTCAGCTTCTCTGTTCAGTTATTCCATGCAATTTCCACACCAGGTAAAAAGATGTGGTCCAGTTTTAGATGGAAGGAATTTCAGAGAAAGGTAAGGTTATTACCTAATCTAAGGAAGACCTTGAAGTCTGAGATTAATAAGGTGTAGCTTATCGTCTTGGATGTGACATGAATTTGAAATGAGTAGACAATGGCCTTCACTATCCTGGACTTTCCAGCAGGGTCTTCAGGTCACTTTACTGCTTTTGAATAAGAAGATCTAAGTCTTCAATCCTATGGTTAGGAGTTGAAATGTCAAAGCTACATTTTGGGCTTTCTAATGTAAATGTAGAACAAAAGAGCTCTCAGAAGCCACCTCATGTCCAAGGATGGTGTTTGGAAGACAGCAGAAAGCATTGTTGTGTCCTTTATTCTTTATACATTTCTCTCTGGGGAAGGATGGAGCTATGCAATCATATTCTAGCCACAGGGCATATGTATGTGTGTGTATAGATGTGTGTGTGTGTGAGTGAGAGAGAGAGAGAGAGAGAGAGAGAGAGAGAGAGAGAAAGAGAGAAAATGTGTGTGTGTGCATGTATGCGTGAGAAAGAGAAAGAATGTGTGTGTGTGTGTACGTGTGAGAGTGTGAATGTGTGAGTGTGTGTGAGACAGAGAAAGAGAGAGAGAGAGAGAGAGAGAGAGAGAGAGAGAGAGAGAGAGAGAGAGAGAGAGAGAATTTGTGCATGTGAAGGACTTGGATACTATACACTTTAAAAATGGCTGGCTGGTCAGCATGAGTCTCAGCAATGACCTGTCTCTGCCTCCCTGGGGCTGGTATTAGGAATGAATACTTCTGGAATTGAACTCACGTCTTCACAGTTGCATGAAAAACATTGTATTGACTGGGAGATCTCCCTAGCCTCTGCTATGGGTACTTCAGTAGGAGAAAAAGGATTATGAGTCACATTTTTCTCTCCATTCAACATCAAATTCTGGGCAGTGATTCTTCATTGTCTACCACAAACAATGTGCCCATGTATTTTACCAAGTTTTTCTCCAGAAAACTGTGAGAAACACTCTATAGATAAATATTTGCATACATTTTTTCATTCCTTAGAATGAACTGCCTAGAAGTAGAATTCCTCTACCAATCTCTATGTGAACATTCTGGAACCTGGACTCTTGTCACATTAATTACTAGTTCACTTTAGGGAGCTTTCAAAGCTGGCAATCGCTCCAGTCTTGGCTTTTGAGGTCTTGATGTGGGATGTCCGTCTGTATATGTGTTGCTTTATTGGTTGATGAATAAAGCTGCTTTGACCAATGGCTTAGCAGAGTGAGCCAGATGGGAAATTTGAGGAGAGGGAGAGGGGGAGGGGGAGGGGGAGGGGGAGGGGGCGGGGGAGGAAGGAAGGGAGGGAGAGAGAGAGAGAGAGAGAGAGAGAGAGAGAGGGAGAGAGAGAGAGAGAGAGAGAACACAGCCACCATGTAGCTGCCGAAGGAGAAGGACACCCTGGAACCTTAGGAACCTTACTGGTAGGCCACAGCCTCATGGCAATACACAGATTGATAGAAATGGGTTAATTTAAGATGTAAGAGCTACTTAGGAATATGCTAGAATCATTGGCTAGACAGTGTTATAGTTAATATAGTTTCTATGTGATTATTTGGGTCTGGGTAGCTGGGAAATGAATGAGCAGTCTCCATGTACAAGGATTTCCTAGGTGTTACTTTGGTCTGAAGGTCTGCCAGTTCTATCGGCAGTTTTAATTTATGGTTTATTGATTTTTGTTGAGTGTATTATTTGATGTTTCATGAGTCACTTCTTTTGTGAACTGTGTGCTTGTGAACACCTCTTTCCTATTTTTTACTGATATGTATAAAGCTAAGTCTTAATGACGACAACAACACGTAAAACATACTGGGTCGTTACTATATGCCTGGCACCGTGCTAAGCCCCTTGCTCTCATAGACACAGCAAATCTTTTCCCATGTGGCTTGCATCTAAAGTACTCTTGTATGAAATCATCACCCCTATTTCTTGAGGCCAGTTTTGGAGGAGCCTGTTTTAGAAGTCTGCATTAGCTCATTTTTAGCATTTAACATCTTGAGAGGGGGACTGAGGTGTAGAGCCTATGTAGGCCGCTCCTGGGGGTGCAGCTTGGTAGTTGCCTCACCCTGACAATATCATAAATGCAGCTCCTTCCCTGGACACTAGTGCCTCTGGCAGAGGTGGCGGCCTTAGAATTAGGGCTCTCTGTTCCTTACGTCTTCCAGGAATTCGAAAGGACAGAAGCATTAGGATCAGCTGAGGGGGACAGGCACTGGCTTGCATTGACACTGAAATGTGTGAAGTGAGCAGGGAACGCTCGGCTATTCCTTTCTCTAAGCATCTGTGAGCAAATACACAGCCCTGTGGTCCAGGAAGAACAGTAAGACTTAGTGTCCCTCTGGGTACCCTGAAATGGAGACACTGGATATAGGTTTGGAAATGGCCCATGTTGTCATGCTTGTGCCAAACTTGTCTAAATGTCCCCTCTCGTAGCATCTGATCAGGGGAACACCTGTTTGTCACTATTGTTTCCTCTATTGCCTACCCTTCCTTTCAAAGCCACCATAAGGATGCTTCATGCTGCCCGGAGGCTATCACTAGGCTGACCTTACGGGCTAGTCCCATGACTCCATCTCTTCTCTACCTGCTCATTCACTCCGTGAAGTTTCAACTTGCTACAAACATCCTGATTTTGGAGCTCACGCTGACTGCACAGCAACCAGCTGGCAGTCACTATGTTGCTTTGCTTGAATAACAAGGACCCAAGCTCCAGGCCTGGGAGGTGGCGTTAAACAGAGAAGAACAGCCTTTTCATCAGACTTGGCTCTGGCTCATTATGCTAATGGAAATCCAGGAAGAAGCTCCTCTTCACAAGGCCCTATCCTACACACTCGGGGGTGTGCCTGGAAATTAGAAGCCACCTGCTTTCTCTTTGAGTACAGATCTTCTTTGAGGACCAAAGCGAGGGATGAGAAACTGTTAGAGTCCTTTGTAAGGATGGGCATGCCTTCGGATAAATTAGGACACATGTCAAATCTAGATGCCTGGGCTCTGTTCCAGATTGTCTCAGTAGGACTAGGCAGAACCTGAGAGTCTGTTTGTAATTAAGTAATCAATTGATTTTTGATTAATTAATACTTATGTAGGAGGTAATTCTATTACAACCTGTCTGGCATAGGAAATGATGTCTTGGGGCAGAACCAAAATAGTCACTTGTTCAAATCACCAAAAGATCCCAACATCCTCCTTCCCACACATCTGAACAGCAGCTTAATAGTACCTTTATAATGGAGGATTATTTTTAAATCCAAGTTAATTATTGTAACTGTTGAGACCAGTTAAGGAAGACTAGCTTTTTGAAGTACAGCTGATAAACACAACTCCCAGCCAGGCATTTGGTAGCTCATGTTGCTGGCTTCTCAATGCGTCTTTGATCTGTGGTGGCCCGTCTCATTCAGCATTTGCTATGTTGATTAGTCTATATGTTCCAGCCTATGCAGGCACAGACATGTGTACCAGTCTCTTTTCTGCATCTTCCTTGCTTCTTCCTTCCTGGATACATTCTTCCCTGCACTTCTCCTATAATGAGGGCTGCCATGAAACACTCCAGACACCCATAGGCCCTGTCGCAGAAGAAGAAAGGGTGCCCCAGGGTGTACAGAAGTTACTTAATAAGGCTGCTTTCTGGACCTATACACATGGTTGGATCAAAAGCATGATGACTCCAAACTTTGCAAGGCCTACAGGAGACAAAGGTTATCACTGCATCTTGAGGTTGCTAGGCTAGTGCATAGATAAAGGCCCAGACCCAGGAATTCATGACATACCACCTCCCACAGACTGCAGGAGTCAAAAAGTTCTCTTACGCATTTCTCCCCCTTCCAGAATCCTAGCCAATCACATAAACAGAAAGTGCTCATCTGTATCCTCTACAGCTCAGTAGCAGATGGAAACAACCCCCACAAGGCTAGTGCCAGGATGGAGTTGCAATATCAGCCCCCAAGAGGGAATGCTGCAGAAACAACCCTAGGAACAGCTCAGGCCCTGCTGTCACCAGGAAGCCAAATCCCCTACTTCCTGTGCTTACCATGTGACCAAGGGGGAGTGGCTGACGACACAGTGAAGTGTCAGCAGTGGAAGGAAGTGCAGACAGGGGCCACATCTGGAAGAGATCGTTCTTGTGTCTGGCCAAGTCTACAGTTAAAAATAGAACCCAAGGTATGAATTTGAAATAGGAACATGGCCAATACACAAAAATGCCTCCAGAAATGGCACCTCTTCTCCCTAAACACTCATCCTAAAGTGACTTGAACACCTAACGTTGTGCAATAACGAGCTAGAAACAAATCAATGGCCACACAAATCGTTAGAAATAAAAATCAGAAGAAAAACATCAGTTCATCTTGGCAAACATGCATGACAGACTGGATGCAGCTAAACTCCTACCACAGGAGTTTCCGAAGAGTAGACTAGCCATGGCACTGAAGGAAGCTGTATTGTGCTGTGCACGTGGGCTCTACTAGCTACAAACCCACGTCCAATCTCTTCAGATTCAATTGGACACACCTGACCTTGGAAGTCAACACCCGATGGAACTGACGCTTTAGATGTCAGAGTCTATGTATGTTCTTTGTGTTACCACCCCCTTCTTATCCTATTGGGCACTCACTGACCCAGGAGCTCGGGAAAAATGAGAGGAAAATTCAGACGCCCTCTGCCACTGTGAAGGATATAGTCTGGCAGGAAAAAATGAAATTGAACAAAACAGTAATCAGGTTCATGGAGAGGTCAGATATTAGTCACGATTTAGGCAGTGGAAATATCTTAACTCCATCTCCCCTCCCCTCAGACCGTGTTTCTAATGAGTTTGAAGGTTCTTTTTTTTTTTTTTTTATATAACCTTTTTGGTAATTTCACAGTCAATTTAGACATCAAGATTGAGTCACTCGAAATTCGTTAGTGAACGGTCTCTTGTGGGTCCTTGTTATTTACAGCAGTCTTCCCCTCTAGGTTTGCATCTGGGAGCAGGGAAAATGACACAAAAGCATGCATCTGGGCAGAAGTCTATGCTTCAGGGCTGCTTTTGTTTATGTTTTCAAAGTCTGATCCCTAGGGAGGCTGGCTATTGATATTTTGTGTTCCATATCCTCTGTGGGAGGGATTAAGGGCATGGTGTGGATGGACCTTGTCTCAGGTTCTCTTTTGTTTGTAATCTGTTTTCCATTCATGCAGACAGAGGGACATGTGAAAGCGGCTTGATGGATCTTAGTCTTTTAACTTCAGAGACTATGGTCTTTCTATGTCACCCTCCTTTATGCCCAGTAAACACAATGACACAGAATGCTGTAACACTGTTGTACCCATCGAGTCGACTGTCTTCTAGAATCTTCCCCTTTAGTCCGCTACAGACACCCCAGTCTGAAGCTATCAGCAGGTTGCTATGCCGTGGTCACTGGAGGGCACTAGAAGCAGTCAAGTGGTCTCTTAGACATTAACTGATGGCTTTGATCCTTCTGTTGAACTCAGGAAGCAGCAGCTTCATAAAGAAGCTTCATAAGGCCGATTCTCTAGGTTGATCTAGGTAAGCATCAATTTTACATAGTCCCTTTGCCTCATCTCTAAAAAACGGAAGTGCATTTCCTGAGAAGGAACGGTGACATAAAGTCAGGCCTTTGTTTCCATTCATTTGCTTTCCTTAGTGATCAGAGCCATGACTGTTCTACTAGACTGTGGGAGTCTAAAGGTTCTTGGCCTGAAAAGAATGCTTTTAAGGTCTAACTACAATAAGCAAGCTGGGAGGCTCCCTAGAGAGAGGGCACGTAGAAGAGACTCACAAAGTTGAGACTCTTCAAACTCAGCCAGATTGACTCATTAGTTCTCCATTCAGTGAACGAATGGTTAAGTATATATGGCTAGCTGCTATGTGTTGACACTGAGGGATGGACAGACAGCGACAGAGTAAGAGGGAGAGAGAGAGAGATAAGATAGCGATCCTAACATTCCGCAATAGGCATCTTCTCTGACAAACTCCAACAGATGTATTGATGACATTGTAACTGTACACAGGCAAAGCAGTGCTTTTTAAAATCAAGAGTAAGAGCAGATGGCAATATAATGGGTCTCCCATGCTATCAACACCATGATTTAGTGGCTGGGGGAAGTGAAAATGGTGGTTTGACAGAGGCACAGCTAGGGCAGGTTGAAGGCAAGACTACGGATCAGGAATAAAATTTGGGTAACAAGGGGGGACCAACGGGTACCCAGAGCAGTGTCTGGGTCAACCTGGTAGAAGTTGGAGGACCTTCTTAAAAGATAGCTCCTCCACTGCTGAAGACTCTTCAGCTCTGGGCAGTGACTTCACTTTGCTGTGCCCAGTTTCTTTTCATCTTTGAAACTAGAACAAAACATCTCTGATGGAGTTACTGTTGCGGTGATGACAAGATACATTTGCCGGGTCACAAATAGATTACAGGTCCCAAATAGACGCCCAAGCGGAGGAAATGAGGTCTTCTCATCTTTTACAGATCATTTAAACAAATAAAACACTTCCCTGAGCATTATCTCATTTGGTTCTCCCCACAACCTGTGAAATGGAGGAGACAGGTATGAATATTCTCATTTTATAGGTTATATGAGATTTCAGCTCTACCTTGCCTCCTTAGGGAGACAAAGCAAAAGGGCGAAATGGAAAAACACTGTGGTTATGCCAGAGACTCGGAGCTTAGGGAATATGTTGGGATTTTATTTCGGTGGCTAAGGGGAAGCAGGCAAATATTCTAGAACAGAGAAAGGAAAGGACAGCAGTACTCAAGGGATGTTAATCTGGAAGTAGTGGGCTGACTGGAACAAGAAGAGCTTATTCAAGCCAGCCTCAAAGGTAAGTATTTTGGGTTTTGCTGTGTATAGAAGTATTGGGTTACTGTAACAATTTAGGGCCGGTGATTCAACAAGACAGAATTTCCTCCTCATCAATGAGACATGTGCAGAGGTCCATCTGCTGCTCTTTCCTGCCTCTCCCTCCCTTTCCAAGCAATGAGGATGATAACAGACAATAGCAAGACATTATAGTTAGCAGGTGCGAGCAGCAACAGTGTATTAAAGCTATGTAAATAAGGAAAGCTCAATCTCTGGAGCATTCTAGATGAGGACTGTCATCCCCAGTGCTTAGAAAGCAGAACGAATCCAGGGCTTACTCCAAAGCCTGGCGTTTGCCCTCTGTCATTTTTTTTTTCTCGGTCAGGGTTTCAGTGGTGTCTTTCATCAAGATTAAGGAAATGTTTAATTTTTACACAAAACCTACATCACCATCAAACCCCTATCTCGGGTTTCTTATCCACTCCATTGATGACATCAATGAAAACAGCCCTCCCCAGACTATCTTGCAGAATCCTAATCCACTTTGAAGGAGTATACAGACTTGGAGACTCATCTACTCACCCACCACAATGGTGGTTTTTCCTTTCCAAGTCCAACTCTATACAGATAATTCAATACTGGTGCTGCTTCATTTTCCAAGAGGTCCCCCTATAAGCCCCCCATCAACTGAAAATAGCATGAACCCTCCTAGTTTACTGAGCACCCTAGTTTAGTCACGGTGTCACTGTAGAGTGCGGTTAGTCCCTCCTGTGATCATTCTGCTGCCAGGGAGTGGAGGCTCGTTGCTACTGGCCAGCATCAGGTACAGGCTTGGACAGCACACTGCTAGACGGGGACAGGATCAAAACTCAAAAGGGAAGGACAGTTTCCACTGACGGTGGCTATATTTTCACCTTCGTAAGTCAAACATGTCTAAAGCAAACCATCCGGGCTTCCAGGACACATTTCACAAGGATGGGACTCCACTGCAGGACTCCGAACAAAATGAGAACAGACTCTAATGCCAGTCAGAAAACAGTCGGTTTTGATCTGGCCTTGTCCGACTGACTTCTTGCATGCGGTTTTCCTCCTAGTGATAAGCAGATTCTTCCTCCTCCCTGGAGGTCATGCTGTTTTGGGCCTGTGTTGAACATTTTCTTTCTCCATATATTTAACCTCTAATTTGCCCAGTTCATCTCAGTAGATCTTCCCTGGAAAAGCACAGTCACGGGCAAAGGAAGTGTCGTCACCCAAGGACCTTCTTATTCTGCATTTCTTTGACATCATTTTCAGCAGTGCCACGGCATGGTGATTAGGATCCACTTCTGCCAGTTGTGGTTTAACTGTGTCTTCCTCCAAAAGTTTGTTCATTGGATACTTGATTCCAAAGTGTCTGTGTTAATGGCTTTGGAGATGTCATATATACATCACAGTAATGAGATAAAGTCATGAGAGAGGGGCTTCTAATGGTAGCACTGGAGATTCTGTAAGCAAATGAGAGACTGACATTGACCATTTGTCTTACCATGTGATGACCCTGTACTGCTTCACCATGCTGGAGGAAGAGCCTTGTCAAATGTCGGTTATGCTTTTGACTTCCTAGCCACCAGAACCAGGAGTTAAGTAAACCTCTATTCTTTATAAATTACTCAGTCTTGGGTATCCTGGTATAGTGGCAGGAAAAAAACTAAACCCCACTATATTTGATTATAAGTACTCCAAGGAAAAGCTCCATTGTCTGATTTTATATAATGTTTTGTCTATTGTAAATGTTTAAGTCGGATGTTTGAATGAACAAGTGAGTGAGCGAGTAAACGAAGCACTCATTTATATGACTTGTCCAGCATTCTTGAGCCTTCTAGCATTCCAGTATCTACAAGCTATTCATAGACTGGAGGCACATACTGGATCACATGGGCACTCTCGGTTTGCCCAGGATCAACAAAACAGGAAGGATGGCCCACCAGAGATGCTCTGACTGTCATGCTGACCTCCAGGTAAGAAGGGGGGATGCACACTCATCTTGTGTAGGTGTTGGCATTCGGTCATCTCTGACTCACAGGCTACATTCCTCCTATTAAAGTCTACGTTACAGAGAGCTCTCACAGGAAGCAGAGGGTGGCTGGAAGGAATGAGCTCTGAATGGAAGCTGGAGCACAGCAAGCCCCGGAGAGGCCAGCATTTACAATGGTGGCAGGAAGAGAACAGAATCTTCTAGAGTCATGATGCTAGATGCCATTACTTTTCATCTGTGCAACTGCTGCTTATATAATAGCAGTTTGCACACCCAGATTTAGACACCCAACATGTCCATCTCTGAGATGCAGTGCTAAATTACAAACACCAAATTTGGCAGTGCAAATCAGTTTTGCACAAACTAACAGGTGGTATTCATAACATTTACACATTAAAGTTGATACCTTGAATGCACAGGAGACCTCAGACACTGAGACAGAGCCAACCGATATTTATTTTATATGAGATTTTATAAAGGGACACATATCATAGGCTTTGGAAGAGACTGCTTTCACTATCAACTGACATTAGCTGAGCCCCAATAACAGGCTACTTTGACTTTCTGTGCCTGTTTCAGGAACTGTACAGTATAAAGAATGTAGGACTCTATATATACATGAGTTTGTTATAAAGAGTATATTAGTTAATATGTGGTAGACTTCACTTCTAAGCTCACGGTCGGTCTGAAACAACCAATCAGATTTGGAGGTAAGGCAGGTTTGCTAATGGTTATTTGTTAAGATAGTGTTTCACTATGTCAGGCGGGTTGGCATCAAACAGTTGATGCTCCTGCCTCAGCTTTCTGAGTGCTGCGATCTTGAGACTGAATCATTACACTTGACTGAGGTTTTCATAACAACACGGGCATTTTAGAATAGATATGAAGAGGTCCACAATTTGGGGCTTATCCAGTCACTAGAAATTCTCATCTAATAAAGGATCTTGGCATTCATAGATACTGTACAGCATCAGGCAGGGGAGAGGGAGTTTGAGGGAAAATGCAGCTGGACACAGGGAGAAGTGGGGAAGAAGCCTCTCTGAGAGCTAAGCAATGTTAGGGAGTGGCACTCATGAAAACCCAGAGATAACATTTTTTTTTGGGGGGGGGGCAAGGGATGAGCTGTTGAAAAGCTGTGAGCCTTCAGTATGTGTGTTGGGATGGGGGGGGGGTCATGTTTCATGTTTAATTCACCACTATACCTCAGGAAACCAG
This sequence comes from Arvicola amphibius, assembly GCF_903992535.2. NCBI lineage: Eukaryota > Metazoa > Chordata > Mammalia > Rodentia > Cricetidae > Arvicola > Arvicola amphibius. Next base: position 17,742,720 of record NC_052064.1, read on the forward strand.
GAGAACATCTGGCAGAAAATGTTGGTTTAATTAATATTCATGAGTACAGTTAAGGAGGTTAGTACAGGCAGCATGCTGGAAGAAAGGATGAGTGAAGGAGAAGTGAGGCTCCACAGGACAGCAATATCAGAGCACATGAAACTCTGGGATCCAAGAGTAGACTTGGGTATCACTCTAAGAATGTTGTGGGGCAGACAGAACCTTGGAATAAACGGATGGCGCTATCTGACTTACATTGCAAAGCCGCCATCTTTGTTCCTGGTGCGCATATATCAGAACACATCATAGAAGACAATAATGAACACACCCAGGCCAGGAGAAAGGGAACCGAGACATACACTGATGTTAGAGGTGATAGTGATGGTTCAGTTCTAGTCACACTGTGTTTGTTATTGTTAACTTGGAGGGAGGTAGAGGAGGATGGAAACAGAGCTAAGCCACTCTCAGGAACTGGATGGGTAAAAGGTAGTAGATATGTATAATTGAAAATCATGTGGCAATAAACTATAGATACACCAATAAAGGGATATATGCTTAAAATGTGGATACAGCAAACATTTCAGAAAAAGGCTGGAGGACAATTCTGTTCATGTACATTAAAAATAACCATTAAGTCTAATACATCTTAGAAAACACAGCTCTATATTGGTGGAGTTGATGCCTCGTTGTATGATGTCTGTCCCTCTCATCAGATATGGAGAAAGAATTGAGAACAGAAGGGAGTAATAAAACAAAATGCAACAGTGGTCACAATACTCCATAGAGTAGTGGATTGCTTAGCTCTTGGTTGGTGAGGCCCATGGAAATAAACTGCTCAGCCCTAGGTCTCACTGGCCACTTTCTCTATGAGAATTCCCATCTATAAAACTTCCTCATTTTGAAGGATGTGCATTACATAGGCTCCTGAATGGTTCTTGGCGGTCACTGATTTCTGACAGACACACTGTTTGAATCCTCTCTCTTAGGATTAGGGCTAACCTGTAACTCAGTGGGGTTGTAGAAATGGCCACCGAGGCTATGTCGTCAAAGACATTTTGGCTTATGCCTCTGTGGTGGTTTGAATGAAAATGGCCAGGATAAGTCCATAGGGAGTGGCACTATCAGGGGGTGTGACCTTGTTGGAGGAGGTGTGGCCTTACTGGAGGAAGTAGGTGTTATTGAAGGAGGTGCAACACTAGGCCTCAGAAGTTCAAGCCTGTTCACTTCCTGTTACCTTTGGATCCAGATGTAAAACTCTCAGCTCCTTCTCCAGCACCATGTCTGCCTGCATGCTGCCATGCTTCCTGCCATGACTAAGCCTCTGAACTGTAAGCCAGTCGCAATTAAATGTTTTTCTTTATAAGAGTTTCCATGGTCATGGTGTCTCTTCACAGCAATAGAAACCCTAACTAAGAAAGTCTAAGTCTCTTGCCCATTTGCCCTGGGGAAGTTAGCGGTCATAATGTAAGGACACTCAAGCACTTCCATGGAGGACCACACGGTCAGAAACCAAGGCCTCCTGAGAACAGATGCCACGTGTTTGACCATCTTGGAGTATTCCTACACACATCTTGACTGCAGCCTCACGAGACACTGGGCCAGAACCCCCATACAAGCCATTCCTGATGCACACTGTTTGGGGTTAATAGATGATTATTGTTGTCTTAAGTTGACTATTTTCTGGGCAGTTTGCTATGCTATAGTTAACTGAAGTCCTTGAAGTCAGTCTTTGAACTCATAACTGCCTTACTAAGGGGTATGAAGAAATGAAAGCCTTGTTTGTCTTGGATGATTCTTTTCTTCACTAGGTTCCCTTCCCTTCCAACAGAAGAGGTGTGAAAGGCAATAATTTTAATCAAAATAACTAACACCTGGTTCATTTAAAATCAAGTCCTATGAAATTGGTCCTTACAAAAATCAAATGTTGGCACCGCCAGCAACCTTAGAAGTGTCTCTAAAGAGATGAATCTGTCCTAAGCTTGCACACTGTTTTTCATAAAAACACCCTCAAAACATCCTTTCTTATCCATGCAAAGTTCTGGAAAATCAGCTGGCTTTGAAACCTTATCTGTTTGGTCTTCTCATAGCATCTTAAAAAAAAAAAACACTACAGTACACATAATGAGCAGAAGAATTTAAATCAGTGAAATAATTTATCATTTCCTGACTTTTGTAAGAAATTGAAAATTTTCCACAGTGGGGTGTGTGGGGGTGAGAGGTGAGTTAGCGCCTAGTCTATTAGAGAACGTGGTTGGAACAACAAGCCCTGTTCTTTCATAGTGGAGAACACAGCAGACTATGAAGCAGGAATGGCGGTCTCCTCCTTGTATGACATACTGTGTATTTATCTGCCGTATTATTTTAAAAGGACAACAAAATCCAAAGCAGAATGACCAAATTCTAGCAAGTCATAATCAGGGATGCAAAAGGAATTTGTAAGACAAAAGTGTGACCTCTGTTAGGTCAACTGTCTGTACTAGACATGGAATTCTGCTGAGTGTGGAGTTCACCCCAGGAAGTCAAGGAAGCAAGTCAAGAGTCCAGCAAAACAAGGGAGGAATGATCTCTGGCTTCAAGAGCTCAGGCTGCACCGTATGGGAGCATGCTCAGGGGAACAAATGGCCCAAACTGAGATGCTGGCAGGGGACTGAGAAAAGGAAGGAAGGGAGGAAAGAAGAATGGGAGGTAGAGAGGGAGGAATGAGTCTTAACAACCGGATAAAAATCAGAATGGGCCAGAGGAGAAGTAAGTTGAGCACAGTTGAGTCATAGAATCTAAAGATGGAGAATTCTAGAAAGAGCAAAGGGAAAGATTATATGATAAGAAGTCTGGAAAACTCCTGGGTTCAGAGCCAGAAATGGCCTCTTGTTACAAAGAGTTGCCATCAGCGTCCACTTCCTCTAATTAAGAACAGATGCTTTTCAACATAAGTAACATTTACTTTTCCTAGAAGACATTTAACATTATTATGGAGCGCTTTCACAGCACCAGAGAAAATGCCACGTGGTGATGAAGTTTAGATAATTTCAGGTGTTGTCCTTCCTTCCTTCCTTCCTTCCTTCCTTCCTTACTTCCTTCCTTACCTCCTTCCTTCCTTCCTTCCTCCCTCCCTCCATCCCTCCCCTCCTCCCTCCTTCCCTCCCTCCCTTTCCATCTTTCCAGGATTTGCCTTTATCCCAGGTTGACCTTGAACTCTCTATGTAGCTGAGGATGATCTCAAACTTCTGAGTGCAGATATTACAGCTGTGCATCACCATGCTTAGTTTTGGGGTGCTGGGTGTTGAGCCCAAGGCTCTGTGCATACTAGATGAGCACTCTATCAACTGAGTCTCATCGTCAGGCATTTCCTCAGAGAGAAACAACATGGGTTTTGGATTTAGATCATGATCCCATCTCATCTTGACTTTGTGATGGCTCTCAGGGCTCAGATCTCAGCATTTAGTGAGTGGCTTTGTCATATATGAAGCACTACAGCTAAGCAAGCTCAACACAGCTCCTCACTGGCTTGCTTTAACAACCATCTATGATTAAATGTATCTCCCGAGCTCCGTGTGTTGGAAATTTGATCCTTAATTCAACAGTGTTCGGAGGGAGGGTCTTCAAGTAGTAATGAATTCAAGACAGTTCTGCCCTCAGGGATGAATTAATGGTATTAACTTGAGAGTGAGTTTCAGACAAGGGAGTCTGGTCTTTTCTTATCCTCTCTTACTTATCACTTTACCCTGTTGATTCTGTCATGGGATAATGCAAAAAGAAGGCTCCTGGCATATGCAGGAACTTTTAACAGTCAATTTTTATTTTATTAATGTATACTTGTCTGTGGAAGACGGTGGTATTATGCACATGTGATTATAAGTGCCCATAGAGGCCAGAAGAAGGCATTAGATCCCCTGAAGCTGGAATTACAAGTAGTTGTGAACTGTCAATTGTGGGTGCTGGGAACCAAACTCAGGTCCCCTGCAAGAGCAGTCAGCACTCTTAACTGCCGAGCCATCTCTCCAGCCCTGATGCTGGCATCTGCAAATCAGACTTCCTATCCTCCAGAACATCAAAAATATATATGCAAATTTAATTAAATGTAGTAACTATTAATATATAATCATAAACATGACATACTTATTTAAATGTATAATAAATGGCATAACAACATATAGTAAAGAATATTATTGTCATATATATTATAAAGTAGCCAGTTTGTAATACTGAGAGCTCGAGCTTGGCCACTAGTCAAGGAGAGCACTATATCAGCTGCCTTGAAACATAATAAAATTGGCATTCTTGCTTCAAGACTGGCCCGTGTCTCTGTGTGTTCTTTAATCCCCAGACCCTTGCCTAACTGCAGTTCCAGGGGGTGCAGGTGCCACATATCAACATTACAGGAAGGGCCTGGAGGCAGAGGAGAAGATCTCCACACATGATCTTCAGCCTTGGAAGTAGGTTCCAGGAAGGACAGACAAATTTGTTACACTTGGGTGATGTATCATCTGCGGTCCCTTAGGAAAGGGCTGTGGTATCAGCCTCCCCTTGGTACAAAGTAAGGAAAGAAAGGAACACCAGGATGAATTGCAGTGACTGAGGTGAGGGAGGCAACCTGAAGCCAGAGTTCCTGCCTGACACCGTCTCCTCTGGGCTTTCTCTTGCTTAGATGTAGAAATTCACTCTGGCTAGGAACTAAGACAAAAGACGCAACAAATGTTCCTTAAATCAACAGAGTATTTTCAAATTATTATTGAATTTATAGGCTTTGTAGAAAGTAGACAACCACCACCCCATATCTAAATATAGGTGCTGTTTAGGGTTAGCAGGTAGTACAAGATGCACCAGGTAGTAGGACTCAACTGGGGACCAAGGTTGGGAACCAGAATAGTGACATTTTCTGGCTCTTTCTGCCTAAACCAGCTCATGATGCAGCTGCTGAAGCTAAGTCCCAGTGCTTGCATTTCCCACCTTCTTCCCATTCACTTCAAAGAAAATTGGTTCCTGCATTTATTCCTGCTCCCATTCAGGGTTCTACCTCACACCAGTTTTCTATTATTTAGTTCTCTGAGGTCAATCTGTCTAAAAGTTCACCAGGTTTGCCAAGCGGTAGTGGTACACGCCTTTAATCCCAGCACTCTGAAGGCAGAGACAGGTCAAGGCCAGCCTGATCTACACAGAGCTAGTTCCAGGATAGTCTCCAAAGCTACAGAGAAACCCTGTCTCGAAAAACTGAAAAAAAAGTTCACCAGGTTTTATCATCCTCCCCTTCTCAATCTGTTTACCTCTCTCATTTTCCAAGATCAAAAAGGTTACATTGGCAAATAGTTTTGAGAAAGGAATGGCAAAGGGTGGGGAGGAGAGCCACCCACTGAACTTGGGTTTTGAGTGTTTGGAAGCTGCGTTTCAAAAAAGCTGGTCTTCAGTGGTCTAATGGTGAAAGACTGTTTGGAATCTAGCCTCATCAGAGAGAGAACTCATGCTCAGGTTTGAACGGTGATAAAATACAAAGGTGGAGATTGCCTGCTATTAAAGAGATGTGCTCATTCCCAGCCTGGCATGGCCATTCCACTGGCAGGGCTGGCCACAGGATTATGCCTTTTGTCATTTTGCAAACTGGTAGAACTGGTAAACCCATGGAAAGGCAGAAGGCAGATAACAACCCACAATCGAGATGCAATACACCATGCCTGAGAAAACTTGGCATGGAAATTGAACTCAGATTCAACAAATTCAAACCAAGCACCTCAGCGTCTGTCTTTTCTTTGTTTGCTTGTTTTTGTTTTTCTCTCTCTCCTTTCTAACAGATTCTATTTGCTAATTTAAAAACACAATGCAAGTGACCTGAGCCCATCTTCTCAGATGGGTCTGTGTATTTTCTAACTCCATGAGGGCAGTACTTGGGTTTAGAGCTGTGAACTCCATTCCTCCTCAATCAACTATTCAAGTTATCCTGTAGACTCTAAACCCGAACCTTAATAATCAGTGATGTTTTTAATATGTCAGTATTTTTCTGGCTAAGGATCTATGGCTTTGGGTACTTCATGCATATTTTACCCCTTGATCACGTTGCTTTTATAAATGGTGTTAAAAGAATGGGAAATAATAACCTCCAGCCACCAGAGTTACCTTATCCTTAAGCGTGGATTTTCTCTGACACATTCTTTAAGTTTGACAATATGGGGACAGATACATAATGTAAAGCTTGGGTCATTTGCCAACCAAGTTCTTAGTAATTATCAGATCAGATAAATCCAAAGACTCAGTAATGTGCCGATTCATGTTTCCATAAGAACTGATGAATTAATCAAAAGTTACTATTTTATACATGAAATCAAACATTAAGAAATCAGCTATCTTCTAAGCCAAATAAAAATAAATTTACTAACATATACATATATGCATATATTTGATAATCATGTGATTTAATACCTAATTTAATTATTTACATTATAAAACCAGTAGAAGGGGGTTCAAAGGACTTTACCATATCCACAAGAAGTAATCAACTCAAATTTTTAAAAAAGTTTTTACTTTTATTTATACTGTATGTGTGTGTGTGTGTGTGTGTGTGTGTATGTGTGTGAGTGAATGTATGTGTAGATTCTTCCAGAGGCCAGAAGAGAACACTGCATTCCCCTAGCACTGAAGTTAAAAGTAGTTGTTAGCCTCTGGACATGGGTACTCTGAGCTCAAATCTGGTCCCTTGCAAGACAGCAAGAGTTCTTAACTAACCACTGAGCCATATCTCTCCAGACACCACCCATCCAGTCTTTAAAACACAGCTTTTCTTTGTGGGATGAAATCGTTAAATATTAAAAATAATCAGACCTGTAATCAAAGTCTTTCTGGAAAGCCCTATCATTTCCTTTATGACCCCGACGTTACTCTTAATTAAAGGTTCTGATTTGTTGCTAATAAAGGATGTCGGAAATTCTCTGAGTCATTGCTAAAATTAACACAGGGATTTTAGTGAAAGGAAAAAAACCTAACGTGTCGCATTTATTTAATTTCTACTCTGACATGATGCTTTTAGACAGGACTGCCTTATAATTGAAGAACCATTTACTTGGCTTTTCCTCTATCGCATGGCAGTTTTAGGAAGAGGTCATTCAGGATGAGTGGGCTGAAGTTCTTGGTTTCTATTCTGAGTGGTCCCGCAGCTGTGAGAAGGCGGCCGGAGCGTGGGAGGCTGGGTCTCGGTAACCTTCTCCGCAGTCTCTGATCCCTCTGGTTTTTGTTTGGTTTTTCCATCCAAGTTGGATCTCCACCATTCCACTTCTGGAAGCGTTGGGCTTGTGTTTGTTGCAGTCTGAGGTGCTTTCAGGGGTCAAACCCAACAGAGAAATCCTGTAAACCAAACTCCCTTTACATCTGCAAACATTCAGCTAATAATTCAGGTTTTTAAAGATTTATTCATTTTTATTTTATGCATGCATATGTGTTTTGCCTCCATGTGTGTAAGTGGACCACACGCTTCTGGTGGCTTCATTTCCTCGCAGTACCCACCTGAAGCCTTGACGGTCTCACGACCCTGCTGCAGTTCTGAGCCATCGGAATGTTTCCTCAAGTCCCCAGTTCTCCGGCTACAACCTCTGCTTTACCAGCTCTTTCCACAGTCTGTGCAACTGAGTTCGTTTAAATTCCTTCTGAGTAACATCACATGGGCTCCATTTTCCTCACAGGATCCTATTATCTTCATAGATGATTACTTTGATGACAAATTAATAAATATATAGTGTGCATATATATATATATACACACAATGTTTTCACACACATATTATATATAGTCACCTCTAAGTTATATCAGATTGAATTTTGTTTATGCAGATGACGGCATACAATGCATAATTAATTTCTTAAATATCTCATCAAGCATTTGGTACAAATACTACTTTATCCCTTGTTCTCAAAAGGAAATGTGTTGTTTTCTATCTCTCTGATATCATTCATAACCTAAATGAGGTGTTAGTAGTAATTATACTAAATAGTAGCATAAATTCATTCGGAAAATGCTTTTTGAAGACCGCCTCTGCACACATTTTGCAGTCTACATGATATTTTGTCTTTCTATGGGAAACAAATTCACTTACATCAATTCTTCAATAGAGGGAATGGAGAAAATACCAGATGTGCCACAGCCTTTTAACAAAATCTGAACTCTGGAGTCAGAGTGAGAAGTACGTCCCATATTAGAGATAGTTTCACGTCCACAAATATCTCCATGTTCAGGAACAATTTGATAAAGCCTCTTCACCTACTATATTCACCACTTAATGAATAATAGCTTCATCACTCCTAGGACCTTCCAAGAATATCTTTATGACAGAAACTCCTCAAAGGAGCAGACATCATATTACATAGTTTATAGAGAGTCAAGTTAATATTCTATTGATCTCAATCTAAGGGAGAGCCTTACATACACATAAGTCCTTCCTTGGAATGATGCTCTGTCTCCTACTTAATTTCTTGCATCCTTCCAATCTACCATCAATTGGTACCTTATAAAGTCAAATCCCCTCTGGGACTGTGGAGTCTCCCAGAAATAGGCCTGCCCTCAGGAGTACACACAAAATGGAAGTGTACATTACTTGCTGAATTCTTAGATTAGCATTTCTCTTTCCTACTCTACGGCAAGGTCTGGGAGAGCAGGGACTCTTTCTGAGGCTGCCGGTGACCATTTTCCTGGGGAAGAGCACAGAATAAACAAATAACACCCCACTGTGTGTACAGAAGACAGTGACGAGTAGGCGCCTCTGAAGCTGAGGAGTGGCTACCGCACTGGAACCACCCCTGAACCCTGGTGGGCAAGCTCCGTGGCTCTTCTGAACCCGGCTTCTATCTGACACAGCTCGAGGGAAATAAACCTGCAAAGACCATTGTCTCCTTGCCAGCCCTGGCGAATGACTGTGCGCTCACTGTATTTTCTAAATGCAACGTTACAATTGTAAAAGAATTTGTCAGCAGCTTCAAAGATCTTCATGGGTGCCAATGTAAGTAAGCTGTAAGAAACCATGGTAATCCATGTGCAAAGCATGGGAAGATCAAAGATGACAGAGGAATTCAACCTAGGAGAGAAGGTTCCGGGATGCCCCACAACTGGAAGCAAAACACTGCTCAGGCCAGAAGTTATTTTATCTGCCCTTCATATTTAAAAACGAACTCTTTCAGGATTAGGAGACCTAGATAGCAAAACTGAAGGAAGTTCATGCACTTGTACGTCTGTCTCATATTTATGAGGAAATGCAACTTATCAAGCGCGCACCCAACGTTTCTACACCAATGAGAAGAAAGTGAGAAGGTGAAACTGTGACCGGCATTGGTTTAGTGGAGCAATGTCAGAATCATTACCTTGCAGGAGCATGCAAATACATCGTGTGCTACAAAAGCCATGCCTGGATCCACGGCAGTGTGCATTAGGACAATCAGGCAAGAGCACGTCACCAGGGCTGTAGCCATGATGCCTGCGTGGTACTGGACCACCCGAGAGCACTTATCTCAGGATGCATCCTCACCATTTACTAGTACCTGGCTGCACACACATCAAAGTAGTTCTGGAAACTGTGTTAAGACAACATCTGTTACGGTTGAGTTAGTTCTTTTGTTTTTGCTTTTGAATTTTTAAATGGCTCTTGTCAAATTCTGGTGTGCGATGCATCTCCTAAGAGGAATGAATTCTTTAGAAACTTTTAAAGAGTGGCCACAAGTACCTTGATACAAGTACCCTATTTCTTCATCTTGCTTTGTGTTTATTTTTTTATTGCTTTGTTGCTTGGTCCAACTCTCTGACTGAATTTACTTTTCAAGGTACCCACTACATTCTTGTAATTCTAAACACTTTGGCCTCCTAACTTACTGCTACTTTTCTCGATGACTCTAGCTAGTAGGATTATTGAGACATTTTAGGCAAAATGCAGGTGGTAGAGAGACAGGAGGAAATTGCAGCGATAGAGGAGTGGTTACCAGAGCTGTGATACATTCTTGTTAGCCTTTAGTCAGCTTGTAAAATGGATTCTAAAGCCACTTGTGGGAACATCTGACTGAAGTCAATTAACATGACTCAGATCACATCTCGAAATAAACAAAACCTTTCTCCTTTTTCTGGATGCTGTCTGCTTGCTGCTTTTATCGTCTAAATGCCAGGGGAAAATATCAAGGAGATTACTTTAATCTCCTTAGCTCATTTGTGGTTCATCACACATGTGACTCAAGGGGGCTTGGCTGCTGTGATTCACACCTATCCCTCCCCTTGGGCTTCACAGTACCCAGGTGTCTGAGTGGAGGGAGATAAGACGAGGCCTCGGAAGGCTGAGTGACCATGCCACAAGGCCACAACCTCAGCCTCATCTGCCTTCTGTCCCAACAGACTCAGCAGAGAGAGAACACACTGTTCACAGAGGATGAGGTAAATTGTGGTCATCTAACAGAACATACGCTCCTCCGTGAAGCTTCAAGGAGACTGACTCACATAAAGAAAGATGGCTGCCAGGTGAAATAAACGTACGGGTGATTTTCCAGAATTCAAAAATTCTGTAGAATCAGAAGCAATACAATACAAGCGGAGAAGAGGGAGCTTATAATAAACAGACAAGCGTGTTTAATAAGTTGCCATTAAGTCGTCCAAAGAAGGCTGCTGCATATGGTCCTGTTGATGATTTAGGACATCTGCCTGCTTACCTGGGAAAGAATTTCACTGCATAAGCCCTTGTTTCTACTATAGTTAGTTTTTTTCCCCTCTGCCCTGATAAATTAGAAGGTTCCTCCCACATCTATCAACTGTACACCAGATTTACAACACACGAGACAAATATTTATAAAACGAACTATCTAAAGGAATGGCTTCATCTCAGAATTTCTGAGCAAACTAGGCTGTACACTTGCCCAGCTCCTGAACTGGTTTGCCCCTGTTTCACTCTGGGACTATTAACGCCTGAACTACCGAGGCATACTTGAGGATGGCGAGGATGCTCACAGGTCAGCTGGTGTGAGACACCCACAAAGTTGCTGTGGCACACCAGCTGCAGGTCTACAACAAGAGTGGCTGGGGACGCTCTACAGCTTGGAGCGAGGACTCTTGGGTTGGAGCTTTTTCCTCCCAGCATTGCCAGGCTATACAGAGGAACAAAGACAGTTGTTAGCGTCACTATTATAAGAAGACACTTTGATTTTTGTTTTTGCTATTCAGAAAACATTGACACTTATTGTTTTCTTTTTAAACTTACAAAAGCTCCAGGCGGTTGCTTATCACTTACACATGAAAGGGGTCTTTAATTTCATGGAAGGAAATGGCCCATGTGGAGAAGCTAAAGACATCAAGAGCCACCCAGGATCGCTTTAAATTGTCTTCTTAAAATATATTATCGTATAATTTGTCATCTTTTGTGAAAATTGGAACCACGTCCATACGATGCCTCCAAAGGGATAGAAATAAAAGGCCTTGTGGGGGCTTCAGAACCCGCTGATATTAAACTGTCAAAACAGGATTTCTGATGTTAAGTGGTGTGAACAGATTGCATTTAATTGACACATCTGAAGATGCATAATAGGATGAAGGAAGTGGATGCACTTCAGCGCAAGTTAAACAATACTTCTGCTAGGACACAAAATGCGAAGAGGATTTCACACCAGAAAGTTCCCATCAACCTTATGGAACTTTAAGGCAAAAACCCTTCATGAATAATCTCTTGAGAAACAAAGAATTATGTTCAAATCCATGGGAAGTTTTAAAGTCTCTATATGTGAAGGAGGTTTTTGACATGATAAAAAGAAGTCTAAGAACTAAGGGATGAGACGCTTCTGCTCAGGAGGCTGTCGAAGGCAGCCATATTTATCTTCTATTTGAAATCATAAATGATATCAGGAAACATGAACGAAATAACCTCTTCCTAAGCACAGGGTATACTGGCGCAAAAGACAGTGATCCATGAGAAATGAGAAGCTAAAGAGACGAGCCTGGCCATGACCTCTGCACATGACAGGATGGTTCCAGACTGTGATGCGGGAAGAGGAAACAGGAAGGGCTTATGAGAAGGCACACAGAGACGACAAAATACAGAAAGATAAAAGCAGCTCGAGTTCTGGAGTTCAGCACAGAGCACCAATGATACGGGGTGGGCACCCATCCAGCTGTAGAGGCCTGAGCAGTGAAGGCACATCCAGGAAGAGGCCACTGGACCAGTGTAACGAACAGTACCTGTTGCTTTTACAAAGCTTTGCTGATCAAAGAAATCAGAAGCCACAGGGTATTGGGTACAGTACTCAAGAATGTCTTGTCTGATCCAGTCAGGGTAATCAACCTTACACTACGTGTACTCTGTATTCATGTACAGAAAAGCAGGGCTCCCCAAAGCAGGTTATCTCCAAATGTGACTTAATTGTGTCTGAACAAAGCTTAAGAATAGTCATAAAACATGAAACACTCAGAACATAACAGTTACAATATCTAGCCATGCATTACAAGCGTAAGTAGAGAGGCTGGAGAGATGGCTCGATGCCTAGGCATGTACTGCCTTTGCAGATGGACTGAGTTCAACTCTAAGCACCTACACGGGGAAGCTCACAACTGCTTTAAATCCTGCTGCCCTGTTAAGGCCGTCATTTTAGATGCGTGAAACCCTGTTTGGTTGCCTGACCTCCATCACCATGGGATAATAAATCTTGTTGTTGTGAGAAGTTATGACAGTAGCAATAGGAGAGCAATATGCTTACCTTCAGAGTATGACATGCATACATCAGTTCATGGACTCATCAGATTTTATTGTGTCAGATATTTTAAACATCTTGGCCTCTTTATTTATAACCTCACTTCTACATCCTTTTAAGAATGTTAGCCTTGAAAAAAATTGTAGCATTTTCTATTTTAAAATTATTTGCACACACTAACATTTGCTTTCTAGTTGGCACATAGAAACTGCACGTAAGTATACACATAATGAGTACCGTGTATGATTTTGATAGATGTGTGTATATTGTGTGGTCTCCAAATCTGGGTAGGTGCACTCCACAAAACTTGCTTTCCCTCTCGTCCGTCCTTCCTCTCTGTGGTGGTCTGAAGGAAAGTGGTCCCCAAAGAGAGTGGCACTATTAGGAGATGTGGTCTTGCTGGAGGATGCGTGTCACTGTGGGGATGGCTTCGAGGTCTTTTTTTCTTCAAGCTTCCCTCCGTGTGACAGTCACTGGACATCCTGTTGCCTGCAAGATGTAGCATTCTCAGCTCCAGCACCACGTCTGCCTGCATGCCACCATGGTCCCCTTCATGATCATGATGGACTGGACCTCTGAAATTACAAGTGAGCCACCTCAATGGCTTTTATTTATAAGAGTTGCTGTGGTCACGGTGTCTCTTCACAGCAATAGAAACCCTACTCCTTCCTTTCCAGTCTCTCATTCCTTCCTTTCTTTTCTTCTATTTTGTCTTTTTTCTTTATTTTTGGTGGTACTGAGCCATGAACCATTGAGTTATATTCCCCAGACCTTTTATGACTATTTCATTTTGGGGACAGGGTTTTATTAAATTACCTAGTCTGGCTATCATCATAATTATCAGTTATCATTTATTTGTGATGAAAACATTTGAAAGAATTAGTCTACTTTTTTTGATAAATATCCAGTACATTATTATAATCTATAGCTGTTCATTATATGGCACAGTAGACATCAATTAGTAAACTCCCTAAAAATCCAGTATAGGGACACGGCAGTCTTTGCTTGATAGATGTATCTTCTCAAAAGAGATCAGCCTGAGATTACTCACCCCTTATATTTTTCAAAAACACATCAGAAACAATATAAAAGAAATGTTTAAGACTGATCAGAGGGTTAAGTAGGTAGAAGGAGGGAGACAGCCTCATATACTAACCAGGTGTTAAGAAAGAATGCAAAATTTGGGGAAGCCAAAAAGAGTACAGGCTGGGCAGGGTCAGGTAGCCAGGAAGTACTTAGAATCCTTCCAAGAACGCAAGCACAGACGGATAAGACAAGGGCTAGAGATTCTGCAGATGAGAAACAAAGACCCAAGGTGCTTCCATCTTGTTTAGCGAAACGGCCTTTGTAGCATTTAAGGTTTGGGAAGTCTTATAAATAGGATGCTGCCCCCGGCATTTTCACTCTTGCCTGGATCACCTCTGTGCATTTGAGAATGTTTGATTGACAGCTTACCAAGAGGGGTAGCCTGTTTTAAAGCCCCAACTTTCCTTTGATTGGGTTTTGCCCCATCAGCAATAGGCTCTCCTCAGACAAGGCCTGTCCTTCAATTCTTGGTGGAGTTCTGCAATGGACTGTCTGTTGGACAGGAAGACATACCTTATTTTTAAGCCTTGCCTTTTACCCTTTCAAATGTAGAACTAAATAAAGCAAACCCATGATGATGATGATGATGATGATGATGATGATGATGATGATGACGACGACGACGATGATTGCATCCCAGTGCAGATTTCTTCTATACACAGATGAAGTTCTGGTACAACCAGGGTTCTCCTCCAGCGACCACAACTCTTCCCAGGCAGATTTGAATTAATAGTGAGCAGTCTACAGCCTATTCCTTATGTCTATGTCTGTTGCCTATTCCTTATGTCTTTAACTTGAGGATCTTGAAGGAATTACAGATGATGTCCTTAATGCCCTACGTTTGCCTGACTCCCCAAACTCCCCTTCACTGAACTTCCCTCCAAACTTTTAGACTTCTTGTACTCTTGGCTACAGACACGATAAAGAATAACAAAAGTAACTGAAAAAAAATTTCTAGGCGTTAAAAAGAAGGAAAATCAATGCTAGTAACATTTTATTTAACTTTCTACGTTAATCTAAAAATCAGTATCATTTCAACACATACATCGTATGAATTACTGGTGGATTCCATCATGTGTTTCCTCCCCAGCACGCTTGAATCTTGGAATCCAAGGTGCATTCTACACCTACAGCGCATCGTGCCTGAGATGAGCCTCCTTCCCCGTGAGCAGAGGCCGCCCTTGGTAAGTCGTGACGTATGGACCAGGGAGGCTCCTGTGCTTCTCTCTGCAGTATTCAGGAAACTCCTCCCATGCACAGTCTGTTATCTGTAATTTGTGTAACTTTCTAGGGGGTTCTTTTTCTTTGCTCTCACCCAGGCCACAGTCTTTCCTTGTATTGGAACCGCATTAAGTTCTACCTTATTCAATTTCAATAAATGATCAAAGTTATCAGGGCTGGGGAGCTGGCTCCATAGATAGTGTTTGCTCTGTAAGTATGAGGACTCGAGTTCAATCCCCCAGAACTCATATTAAAAAACCCAAACTAAACAAACAAGAAGCAGTCTGTTAACCAGTGTGTGCTTGTAATTCCAGTGCTGAAGGGGGGCGGGGGACAGGAGGATCCCTGGACCAGCAGAAATGCTGAGAAGCATGTGCAGTGAAAGACAGGGTCAAAAAAAAACCCGCCAACGAATAAAGCACAGAAAAGAGGTGGGAGAGCAACTGAAGATAACGAAAGATGTAGACCTCTGTGCTCCACATGCACAAGAATACTTGCACCAATATACTGCATGTGTGCATGCACGCGTATGTATGCACACATACACACACCAACACACACTTAAAAAAGGAAAGTATACCCCAGCATATTGATTTTAGAAAATACATACCATCAGACATTCAATAGTGAGGTCATTTATTTGCTATCCTTTTCAATGCCTACATTATTTAAAGCCCACAACATTTGATGCCCTTCCCCTTTTGGGTTCATTTGATGGAACCACTTCCCTAGTTACATTTCCAGAGAGGATGCCCTTGGTAAACTGTACGAAACGCTCCTCATTTTTTTTTTTTCACAGACTGGACAGTGTGTTTCTGTGCTCACTGTCTCAGAGCATGAGGAGAGCAGATGCAATGACTGGGGCATGAACACCAGCCGTGGGTGAAGCGTCCAGTCCAACCTGCTCGCTCCCTTTCTAGCCTCCCGTGCCTGCATCTCTACAGCATGGGTCCTGTCATGTCACCGTCTGTTTGACCTCCCTGTGCTGTGCCTTCAGTTCAGGGATTGTTTCCTGTCACTTGTTGACTCTTATCTTCTGTGACCCCTGGTGTCTCGGGTTTTTCATTTCCACGGGTCATCCCTTCCTCCTTCTCTCCACGTATGTTTGTTCGCAAGGTATTTTCTGAACATTCACTCTCTTAGCTGGGTTATTCTGTCTCAGTCTGAGCCTGTATATTTGTTAGGAATTTAAAACTAGATGGCTTGTTTGTGTTTTATTAAGTATTTGATGAAAACAATTAATTTATTCCATTGTTATAAAATAGTATCGTCTACCGGCAATATTTTCTGGGGGTTAGTTCTTCAGTTTGCCTTGATGTTGTTAGTTTTCTTGCTTTCTTTTCTTCTCTGTATTTATTTATTTATTCATTCATTCATTCATTTATTTATTTTAAAACAGTCTTACTTTACTGCCAATCCCAGTTCCCTCTCCCTCAATTCTCCCACCCCTCCCACCTTCCCCCGCTCCCCAACTCCTGGGTCCTATTAATGGTAGGATTGCAGAACGCATTTCTTCCTTTCAGATAAGGAATCCTGTTAGCTTTCTTATTAATGTGTGTTTCTGACCTCCTCTGTCTGCCTCCTGTAAGTGAGAGAGGAAAGGATGGGGGAGGCTTTGCTTTGTAAGGTTTGGGAAGTAATTTCTTCTTAACTGGAGTACTGCCTCCCAGGCCTTGTTAATCTCTACTTCAGAAAACGTACTCAGAGTCACAAACTGGGCCCAAAGGCTCTTTTCATCCCCAAATTCCAATCTGCTTTTATGAAGACACCCCAGCAGCAACAGCAATTGCTTTGTGGCGCTAACAGGTCATTAGCCAGAAGGCAAGTGCTACAGCTCCCAGGCTCTTGAGTGTATGCATGAGGTGATCAGCTTCTCAGACTTCCTGCAGGAGCACTTCATACCTCTGGACAGACTCCTTCCGGGGTCATGCAGCCTTTCAGCTTCTGTTTCTGTCTCTGTCTCTTTTCTGTTGTGTGTGTGTTTGTGTGTGTGCATGTATGTATGTATTAATCTGGGTGTCCATGTATATGAACATTCATGTGTGTGGGAGGTTAGAGTTTGACACTGGCTATTTTGTTTGACCCCTTCTACTTCATTTTTTCCCCTATATATCGATGATGTAGTTTACAACATCGATACCACAGCCGAGAATCGAACTCTAAACCTTGGGCAGAGCAGCCGGAGCTCTAACCCTCTGAGCCATTCTATCTGGCTGTTTTCTTTTCTTTCTTTCTTTCTTTCTTTTTTTTTTTTTTTTGAGACAGGATCTCTCAGTGACCCTAGAGCTCATTGGTTTGGCTAGGGTGGTTGGACAATAAATTCCAGGGAACCGCCTGTCTCTGCCCCACAACTCTGGCATTATATATATGTTTCACCATTTCCGAATTTTACCTGGATGCTGAGGACCAGGCTGAAGTCCTCATGCTTGGACCAGGATGGGGGGGGGGGGTGCTTTAAGAGCTGAGTGATTGCTCCAGCCCCTAATCACTGGGAGGTTTTTAAAAATCAGTTTCCTTTCTGTTGATCCGATAAAATACTCTGACAAAAGCAGCTTAAGGGAGAAAGGCTGACTTTAGCTCAGAGTCCATGACTACAGCGCATCACTGTGGGGACGTCCCCGTGGCAGCAGACATCCCAAAGGACAACCTGATCTAGAGGACCCCTCATGAGACTGTCTACTCAGGTGATGCTAGATCGTGTCAAGTTGACAATTAAAACTATCTTCTCAGTAATCCCAGCACTCGGGAGGCAGAGGCAGGCGGATCTCTGTGAGTTCGAGACCAGCCTGGTCTACAAGAGCTAGTTCCAGGACAGGCTCCAAAGCTACAGAGAAACCCTGTCTCGAAAAACAAACAAACAAAAAAAACCAACCAAACAAAAAAAACCTATCTTCTCTCTTTCCTCTCTTGCTTCTGGCAACTCCCCTACTAGATACCACATGAAACTGGGGTTTTTAAGAGGTGACACAAGGGGGCGACAAGGAGAAAGCAAAATCGCTGGAACAAAGGGGTTCTGAGTTTTGTGCTTGCTTCCATTGGGATAGACACGTATTGCTCTTAGGCCTGTGTGTTTATGGAAGATTCTACTAGGAGACTTAACCAGCCATGATGGGATGCTTCCCATCTTAAGCGCCTAGCCAGAGGGAGATTCCTATTGTTCTTAATGCTATAGTAATAGGATTTAAATGGGGGAAGGGGAAGACTGCTTTGTAAACAGCTAGGAGGGATGGATTATCGTTCCTTCTTTTCTGCAGTCTAAATGGAGGGCACACAGTGCTAAACATCTTAAGCCTGTAATTACTGCAAATATGAGCTGGGGCCTCAGGTCCACGTGTGAAGGTTTCTAGTTCTCGACCTCTTAGAATTATCTGGCAGATCTAAATAAAACTGACAAAGGGACTAGGTAAGACCGAGGGTGGTGGGGACTTGCAAGAATCAATAATGGCTTCTGTTTTGGTTTGGCCTGTGGCCATGCACAAACTACTAAGAGCCTTACTAAAATGGGATCATACTACCAAATATAGTGTTTACAGAGGAACAACTATCAAACGTTGTGGTATTTTATACTGTCCCAAGATTTATCTCTTTAATCATTTTCATTTCACATCGGAAGCAATTACTATTCAGCTTAGGAGGTGAGGGCACGCGTGTAATTCAGTTCAGTTGGATGTGGAAGCGTGTAAACACATCGTACTAAGCTGTGCGCAGTGCCAGGCTACACTGCTTCAGGGAAACTGCCAGTCGTACAGGGGGATCTAATATGCATGAGCTTCCCTTCCTTCCTTGGGGCAGTTATGGAGCACTCATGATGCACCAGCGCTGCGGAGGAGTCAGGCACGGTCCTGAGCAGCTGTGCTCACAGTGACTTTAGCCCTGCTGCTATCTATCCCGGTGCTGCGGCTTTCCTTAAGGGGTGATTCTCAAAGACGGTGGTGCCTGCATCAAGAGCTTTATCTGGAAACTTGTCAGATGTGCCGTTCCAGGGACCCACCGGAAGGCTACAGAATCTGAGACTCTGGGGGGCTGGAGTGTGCAGAAGCTAGTCAGCTGACTGGGATGTGGAGTGACACCAGCAGGAGGTGTGGTCTTGTGGGGAGAAGTGTGTCACTGCGGAGGCGGGCTTTGAGGTCTCATATGCTCACATCACACCCAGTGTCTCAGACCACTTCCCGTTGCCTGCAAGATGTCGGACTCTCAGCCACTTCTCCAGCATGTTGTCTGCCTGCGTGCTGCCATGTCCTACCATGATGATAATGGACTGAACCTCTGCACTGGAAGCAAGCTCTCCCAATTAAATGCTTTCCTTTATAAAAGTTGCTGTGGTCATTGGTGCCTCTTCACAGCAATAGAAACCCTAGCTAAGACCGTGTAGAAACCTCTGCTTGAGAAAGGAAAGCTTGATCTCCAAATTTTACTAACCCAAAGGGAATATAAAATGCCAAGGGAGATTTAGGTAGGTAGCTCAGTGGGTAAAGTACTTACCATGCAGTCCTGGGGACCTGAGTTCATGCTCTAGAACCTATAGGAAAAGCCAGGCATGGGGGCATGGGCTTGCATCCCCAGTGTGCAGGAGGTAGAGATGGGTGCATTCCTGGGGCTCACTGGTCAGCCAGCCTAGGTGAAAAGCAAGTCCCAAGTACCAACAAGAGATCTCAAAATGGATGGCTCTGGAGAAACAGCACCTGAGACTGTTTCTCCAAATAATACCCTACAAATAAGTACTCCCACACATTTGCACACACCCACCCTCCCAACAGCTCACCCCCATACACAAACAGTGAGATAATGGTAGTATGTATTGCTCTCTTTCTCCTCTGACAACCATACTTGATTATTTTGGCTCAAAATATACTTGATTCTACTTTTGGCTTCATATTAAGAAGAACAATTTAATGTTTTTGAGCTTATTTATTTCTGTTATGTAAGAGAAGCTGTTGAGGGCTTCTGAGAAAGTCACCCAACTGTGCAGCTTGGTCCCAGCATAAATGCAAAGAATAAATACGTGGTTTTCAGCTGCATCAGATGCCTGATTCAACTTCCACACCCACGATGTTTCCTTGTGAGCCCCCAGCACTTTTTCCAGCAGCTGACTGGAATGTTCCCTTTGACTATTAGATTACCACAACCAACTTAAGAGTCTTCACAGTTCAAATGGATTGTTGGAAAAACTGTCAGACACCTGTCCTGATCAGAGCAACTTCTTGCCAAACACTCAGCCAGTTCCTTCACATATTATTTCATTGATCATGCTCGGATAAAGGCATTAAAACTGCTCCAAACTGAGCTCTAATCCACCAAGACCCTTCACTCCTTATCCTCCCAGGTCTTAGGCCTTCCATTGGCTGTTAGAGTTTATTTTCGACTGTTTACATATGCTAAGGAACATTTTTATCTTAAAGGCAAAGCGAAATCTTACTTCAATTTAACATCTGATAGAATCTACTAGTCTCAAATTTTTATTTTACGTGATGGAATTTTTTGAATTTACGTAATCTGTTCTCTTTGTCCTTCTTAACCGGCCTGCCATGTAGCTTACCAAGAAGGCATTTACTGAGCTTTGTTGCTTAAAATGGCTGACTATAAATATATACTTAAAATGGGAAAATACAGCAGTCTACAAAGATGAGCATGTGATTCCCAGAAGTTTTAAACAGTGAATATGCTCCTATCTTATTGTGGTTCTTTAAAAGATAAACACTAGTTTGATGAATTTTAGAAAGAACGCTGTAATGGTGAATAATTTGATAATGGGAATCCAATTACATGTGCAAACATTACCTAGAACAAAAAGGGATAATTGAAATTCAGGGGGTACTTCTTTTCTTTAAACTCTGAATTGTCATACCCAATCAAGTTTCTACTCGGAATAGCAAATGAACAGTATTTTGTAATGGAACTTCATTTCTTCCCTCACTCCTGCAGTTAAAATATTCAAAATCACTGAATGTTATAGTAACAGTACTTAAGTACTTAGCTAGGAGGAATGGCTTGTCTCTTTTTTTCTGCAGCCTAAATAGAGGACACCCAGTACTGAACACCCGTAAGCCTGCAATTACTGCAAATATGCTTGACTAGGGCCACAGGGAAACATGAGTTTCTATAGTTCTCAGTCTCTTAGAATCATCTGGCAGATCCCAACAGAACTGAGCAAAGGCCTTCCTACAACATGAAGGGAAGTAACGCGGAAATTCGTAACAAAGCACAATTTTTGTTTAGAAGCAAAACTACACCACATTTCCCCTCCATTTTTCTTTTTAAAAGACATATATTTATATGTTATGGGTGGCAAAGGTCTACTTCGCAATCACTAGGAGTGGGAAGTCAGGGAATATATTCTAGAAGAGCAATCTTATTTTCTGTGATAATAATACAAAAGAAGTCAGGGTTGTTTGTTTTGTTACTAAAGAAGAATTAGAAAGAACAAAATGATTATCAGGGTGTCTTAATTATCCAGGTCGAAATATTTTAATATATATGTGCCAGATTTAATAATACCCCAATATCACAAGTTATGTTATGAATCCTACTAATGATCGTTAACCCCATTTCTGCACCCAGTGATTCTCACCTAGGAAGAAACATCTCTACTACTCGATCCTTTTTGAAGACTAAATGACAGGGAAGCAGAGGAAGGTCTCCTCTTAGCTTTTCACAAAACATCCTGCTGTGTATTTTCCTTCATTAGTGCTTAATGTGTTATACCATGGACACAGCCCAGCCATCAGGAAAGAAACAGTGGAAGGTTCATGCTCTTAAAACAGAAAGACACACACGGAAAGAAGGGTCTTTAAAATTAATGAACATAAGAGATTTCAGACGGAGACATTGCCAAAAAGAATGATTGCCCCAAAGCTTCAGTCTCTATCTTCCTTAAAAAACAAAACAAAACAAAACACAACACAACACAACAACAACAACAACCATTCAGCCACACCAGTGCGGATGCAGTCAGGCCCAGTTTTATATTTCAGCAGTGAATCTCCACAACTCTATGTGAAACTCAAGTTATCACCCTTATTAAGAGTGCCAGCTCCATCCTGCCAAGAGATCTGTTTGTGCCAGCTTGTCGCTATGGAGCTCAAGCCAAAGATGGCGTCTGTTTGATTTTTTTTAACGTGGTTCATGTAAAGCCCTTTCACGTATGGAGCGTGCACAAGAAAATGACTCCCTCTGGGAGTCGCCTTAAGGCTGTCTTGCCTGTGTTTAGGATGGAAGGTGGCTTGCCAGGAGCTTGAAGGTTTGCTGTGTTAGCGTGCGGATGTTTCATCAGCGTTTAATAATGGCGCCAGGTTTAACGTTTGCTGCTGTAGGTAAAAGGAAAGAACACAGTTTCCTCAGGAAGAATGAAGCAAACACATGACATAAAAGAACGTGGAGAATGAAGGATGAGTTGAACGCTACTGAATTCATGTAATGTGTCCTCCTCTGGGCCTCATGTCGTATCATTCACCGAGTTTCCATTAACTGATCACAGCTGTAGCTTTAAATCTCAAGTGAAACTTAAAATGTAATCATTTGCTTATTCTCTCTCTCTCTCTCTCTCTCTCTCTCTCTCTCTCTCTCTCTCTCTCTCTCACTGTCTTCTGAACTGTTACCATAGCAATTGATTTGTATGATCTGCCATTAGGACTTATAGATTACATTTTGGAAACATTTCTCTAGGGCTTATTTTTAAGACTCACTCTTGAGCAAGGTGAGATCCACTAAGGATGAGGTAACATATTATTGGAGCAGTCACAGAAAATCCCTGGCTGATTGTTTCTAAGAGTCTTAGGGTTACACTGATTGTTTCTAAGAGTCTTAGGGTTACAAGCTTAGAAAACCTTGCTCTATGAAAGAGTGATAATGATTAAATCTGGCAAATCTTACATGAAGTTTTCCTTGTTAATCAGTTTCTGAAATTTTATATCAATGGGCATTATCAATTTCATGGTCTCTTAGACTGGTAGACATGGATTTTGAGGAAAATATCAAATTATAACTAGGCTTTTTTTTTTTAAAGGGCACATGCCTTTAATCCCACCACTCAGGAGGCAGAGGCAGGCAGATCTCTGTGAGTTCAAGACCAGCCTGGCCTACAGAGTGAGTTCCAGGACAGTTAGGGCTGTTACAAGGAAAAACCCTGTCTTGAAAAACAAAATCAACCAACCAAACAAACAAATAAACAAAAAAGTCTCTTGGTTTAAATGCCCCTACTCTGCACATAGGTCTGAATGCCTGTGTGTAGTCCTGGCCAGATGGAATAAAGACTTTCAACTGGTTATAAGCTGTGTCTGAGTGGTCGTCTTTGATGGGCATCCTGTAACAAAATAGCTTGGACCACTTTACATCGTCCAGCTGATAAGGAAGTCCTGCAATGCACAGGTTTTCAGCTTTTGAGGATATATACTTGTATTTATGAAGGTTTTTTATTTTTTTAAAAAAACACTATACCTCACCTCATTAGTTTCTGTATGAACACATACACACTGTAACACATGACATACGGTGAGTACAACACCTCAATGTGCACAGCAAAATATATCATTGATAGTGTGCAAATAAGCTGGCATATAGTTATAACATATATATATACACACATATATGTATGTAAATGAGCTTTCTGTCTCTCTAGTTCTCTTGTTAATTTACTCTATCTTCTGTCACCATGATTATTTGCTAACTAAATGAAACCTTACTGAATCTGACTCTGGCAGTTCCAGACTCACAACCATGCTTGGAATATATGTTAAAAATGTAAAGAAATCTTGGAAATTGCTTAGTAAGTGGCTATATGCAGTCACTGCATAGATAGTTCTAATTTATTTATTTTAAGTAGCAATTCCCACTAAACAGCAAGGTACATAGCTTCCTGCTCCCACTACCAACCCTATGGCTTGATGCCATGTCTCCCAACTATGATGGCCTCTTATCCCTCTGGAAATCTTTCTTCATGGTAGTTGCCTTTGGTCATGATGTTTTATCACAGAAACAGAAAAGGAGCTAATACAGAGAAGGAGAAGGTGTGAGGGAAGACATCTTGGCTGTCTGTACCCCGGCCACCAGGCCCACGGAAGATGGGAGGTGCTTTCCCCATAACTGAAGCTGTAGAAGGATTCTCTTGACCTCTCTGCTAGTTAGCTCTTACCCCGCGGTGACAAAACATCTGAAGAATGGAAGAAGGTGGAGGAGGAGGAGAAGGAGGGGGAGGATAGGGAGGAGGAGGAGGAGGAGGAAGGAAGAAGAAGAAGGAAGAAGGAAGAAGGAAGGAGGAGGAGGGGGAGGATAGGGAGGAGGAGGAGGAGGAAGGAAGAAGGAAGAAGAGGGAAGAAGGAAGAAGGAAGGAAGGAAGGAAGGAAGGAAGGGAGGAGGAGGAGGAGGAGGAGGAGGAGAAATAGGAGGAAGAGGAGGAGGAAGGAAGGAGGAGGAGGAGAAATAGGAGGAGGAGGAAGAGGAGGAGGAGGAGGAATAGGAGGAGGAGGAATAGGAGGAGGAGGAATAGGAGGAGGAGGAGGAGGAGGAGGAGGAGGAGGAGGAGGAGGAGGAGGAGGAGGAGGAGGAGGAGGAGGAGGAGGAGGAGAAGAAATAGGAGAAAGAGGAGGAGGAAGGAAGAAGGAAGAAGGAAGAAGGAAGGAAGGAAGGAGGAGGAGGAGGAGGAGGAGGAGGAGGAGGAGGAGGAGGAGAAGAAATAGGAGAAAGAGGAGGAGGAAGGAAGAAGGAAGAAGGAAGGAAGGAAGGAAGGAAGGAGGAGGAGGAGGAGGAGGAGGAGGAGGAGAAGAAATAGGAGAAAGAGGAGGAGGAAGGAAGAAGGAAGAAGGAAGGAAGGAAGGAAGGAGGAGGAGGAGGAGGAGGAGGAGGAGAAGGAGGAAGGAAGGAAGGAGGAGGAGGAAGGAAGGAGAAGGAGGAATAGGAGGAGGAGGAATAGGAGGAGGAGGAATAGGAGGAGGAGGAGGAGGAGGAGGAGGAGGAGGAGGAGGAGGAGGAGGAGGAGGAGGAGGAGGAGGAGGAGGAGGATGGTTTTGTTGTTTTTGGCTCATGGTTTCAGAAGGTTCAGTCTGTGGCTGCTAAGACTGATGTCTTTAGGCAGAGCATGGCAGGCTCCTACGGCAGAGGACAAGGAGTAGGGGAAAGAGATCACAGAAAATGCCTGGGCAAGACAAGAGCTCTCACAAAAACTTCCTCAGTGCTGGAAAGTGTCCTTGAGTGGTTCTATTATTTGATTTTTCAAAACATTTAAAAATTTAACACAATCTCTGCATATACTAATAACCTTTTGCTAACATTGTATTTATTTTAAGCTCTATTTAAGTAGTAGCTGCTTCACAACCAACATGTTGGTTCTTTTGTGGTCTCTTCTTTGAAAAGCTGTTTTCACACTAGGCCTGGCAGAGCTGATTCCATTCCTCTTCCCGGCTTCCTTATGGCATGATGTTGCATGTTCAGTTTGTTTCCCACTTGGAATTCACTGCAGTATGCAGCCGAGTTCTCTGGGCCAGGACGCAGGGAGAAGGCTAGACAGGGGAGGAACAGCGTTCAGGAGCTTTTAGAAGTAAGCTTACATGGGGAGTAAGCAGGAAGCGTGAGAACAACGTGGCTGTCTGGGTGAGATGGCTGACCAAGTCGGAAAGGGAAACAGGAAGTGTGAGAAAGGGAGCTGGGTTGGGTGGACGCTGGTCTGTCAAGAGGTGGTATGCACAGACAAGTCTGGGGTTACTGGAGGTGGCAGGACCTGGGCTCAACAGCCTGTTAGTGGGGTATCAGAGAAGGAGGGCTTTGACAAATCACAGCAGCAGCTTGGGATCTGGGCCCAGGGAACAAGGCCTGGGAGACTCTAGAAATGAAGTCGTCTCTCATCTCTCCAGGACAGGTTTGTGCAGTGTGGGATTTCATGTCTGCAGCGGGAGGGTCTCTTCTTCACTTTCTGGCAGAAGTATATATAAGCTTTGCATCTTATGTGGGCACTGCTGTGTACCTTTCTCGCCTGTCTCTGAAAAATACAGGCGCAGCAATTTTTACCTAGGAGTTCTTTCTCTGGGGTCCAGATTGGATGTCGGGTGCTTAATTTTATTCACTTTCTCACCACTTTAAACATTACTTATGTTTAGTTGGCAACTAAAAAGTGTACATATTTATGGTGTATGCTCTATTCTGAAATATGTTAGGTATTATGGGATGGCTAAACGAAGCTAGCTAGTGTAGGCGGCATCTCACATTGAACATCTATTTTCTTCCTTGCTTTCAAGTGCAGAGTGTGTCATCACTAATTATGATCTTCATGTATGAGCAGCAAACCTTTTGAGCGTGTATTTGTGAGGTCATTGTATTATTATTTTAATTCAATGTTTATTGTGGTTTATTTGAAACAGAGCAAGCTTTGCAGCCCAGGAGTGTCTCCAACAAACAATTCTCCTGCCTCAGCCTCCATGATGTGTCGCCAGACTCAGCGTTTGATATTATTCTTCCTGACAAGATCCTGGCTCTTTTGAATACAGACTTTATTTTTTAAATGATGTTCAGTTAGTAGCTATATTAAAAAAAAGCGGACTTCAATATACATGCTTAATAACCAATGTAGAAAGTAAGCATTCTCCACTACCAGAGTTTACTCAAGACGTCTCTCTCTCTCTCTCTCTCTCTCTCTCTCTCTCTCTCTCTCTGAAAAGTCTTAGATTTGCTAGTGGAGCTGGATACTTGGCTAAGTCTATAAAAGAACATGAACTTGTAAGGTTTGTTTTCGGGTCTCCCTCACTACCCATGATCACATGTTTCCTCCTGTATCTACTGCTTGACCATGCTTTTGTGTTCTGTCCAGGGACATCTTATTTTCAGCTCAGTGATTTTGCTCGTCATTTTCCCTTCTTGTGAATCTCTTCCATTTGTCAACCATACCCATCTTGAAAGGCAATTTCACGTCTAAATCATTCAGAGTCCTGTCTCCCATCTCATCTTGAATCACATGGGCTCTCAGCTACACATGATACCCTACAGAAGCTCCCTGTATCTCTGGCTCTAGTCATGACCAGCTCTGTCTCCTCTCCAAGGGACCTACAATATTGTTTATAATTCCGTTAAACTCTGTTTGGAATCTGGTTTTTTTTTTAAACAAAAAACCTCAAAGGCATAAGGTCTTGTTCATTTTCAACTGAAGAATAACTACTAAATTACAAGCAAATAAAAAACTCATGGTAAATTACAATGCATAGCCTTCATGAAATTGTCATTTTAAGGCTCACTTTTGTTTGAGCTCTGTCTTGGGAGGTATGTGATTTCAGGATCTAACTTTTCTCCCAGATTGTCCCCCTTAAAGGCTAAGTATCTCTTTTAAAATCCTTTTAAAAGGATTGGGCATAAATATAAAAATAAATCTAAGTATTTCCTGTAGTAGGAGGTCCTTCTGTCTTTGTGTTGCTTTCATTGGTTAATAAAGAAACTGCTTTGGGCCCCTGATAGGGCAGAATTTAGGTACGTGGAGAAGACAGAACTGAATGCTGGGAGGAAGAAAGCAGAGTCAGAGAGAGATGCCATGGATCTCCTGCCTGGTTAGAATCTTGCTGGTAAGCCACAGTCACATGGCGATACACAGATGAACAAAAATGAGTTAAATTAAGATCTAAAATTAGCCCATAAAAAGTTAGAGCTAATGAGCCAGGCAGTGATTTAATTAATACAATTTCTGTGTTTTTATTTCGGGTGTAAGCTAGCCGGGTGGCCAGGTCAAAAGGGTCCTCCGTGCAACAATTTCCTTTCAATATGAGAGATGCGTATTTTTAGGAGGACATGCTCATTTAATAGTAAGTTGATAAACCCGAAGGATGAGTTTACCATTCGGTGGTATTTTTGTCTGCTTCTTTGTTTGTTTAAATAAGTGTAGAAACATCTGCTTTTGGATTTTCGGGTTTTTTTTTTTTTTTTTTACATTTTTACAGACTTGAGAAATAGCTGAGTGCCATTACTATTCCAGTGTGAGTCATCGCTCCACCAAATAGTTGGTTAGCCACTAGCCAAAGTCTCTTTAAGTCTTCAACTTAAAGGAGGACTCTCCCCTGTCCCTGTCCTTTTCCCACTAGGTCAAAAAAATGACATGTAAAAATTTTCCTGGAATATTTAAGAGGTTCAGTTCTGGCTTTGACATGTAAAGTCTAAAGGACACCAGGAAGACATCAGGAAGCGACTGTGGGTGAAAGTAGTTGTTTGTGCTTTGGTTGTCCTCCAACACACTCTTCTGTTTGCCAATCGTTCCTGTCTGTTCATGGCCAGCTCCAGAACATTCTCCCTCTTTTTCTTCAAGTCAATCTACCAGTTTTTTCATTTGGGACACCCTTCCTGCAGCCTTTGGGCTTGCTGTATCTTCTGCCACAATCATACGGTTACACAGTCTGCATCAACAACCACCTGCACGTATTCACTTCAATCAACATAGGGGTGCCAAGTATTCTTGTAAAGAGAGAGATGCAGATCAACTCCTATAACCTGTAACTGTCTGCCATCCCTTCTAAGTCTTCATATTATTCTGAGTGACACACACAATCCCCGGGCTGTCGATTTCCAGCCAGAAGGTGGTGGTGCACACACACACCTTTAATCTCAGCACTCAGGGAGCCACAGGCAGGCAGAACTCTCTGAACTCGAGGCCAGCCTGGTCTATAGTGTGAGTTCCAGAACCACACAAAGAAACCCTGTCTTGAAAAACAAGACAAAACAAAAATAAAACAAAAAAATGCCCCCAAAAAGAGATCCCAAACCTACTTAACAGGACCGTTTGTTACAGACAAACTCATTTACAGCAATGGATATTTGGTTTGCTTTATTCTCTCCTATCTAAGGAGGGTGACTCACAGTAATCTCCCTTATTAATGGTTAAGATCATGAGAAGGCTCCCACATCTGGCAGGCAATAAATACGCACATGGTTTCAAAGAGCCCAGAGAACTTTAATTTCTAGGAAGACGAAGTGAGAAGAAGCAGATGCAGGTTTCCAGTTTCCCTTTATAGTCTAGCTATTCTCAGCAGGATTCCAACCCAGTGTGGACCTTTTCCAGCCTTCACAAGACGCGTTCAAATGCCTAGAGTTGACATTTAGCTTGTATGCATCTGTATGACTGCACTTTACTGAATTCACCAGCTGTTAAAATAATCCTATTTCCGCTGGTGTTGACCCATTGTAACCCATGTGGCTCCCCAGTTCCCTTACCCCAGTGCCCCATTCCCATAAAAACACACCATGATTAATGCTTGAGAATGCATTTCAGAGCCAGGATGGCTCACCTGGACCAGGACCTGTTAGTTATTGGCTACAGTCTCGCAGTTACAACATACTTCTCACTGTGTCACTCATCCCACAACAGTCTGAAAGTATCAGCTTTGAGAACAGGGGTACCTAGGAGCTGATTCTCCCGATCTGGTTCCAAGAGTCACTCCCCAGAAGCTTTGCTGCTGAGCCTAAACCCTGGCCCCTACAGATTGAGAACCAGCTTACTGGATGCCTACTCCTTGAAACCCATACTATATTGTATGGGAATAATTTTAGAAACGATGTTTCTGCTTCAACACACACACACACACACACACACACACACACACACACACGTGCACACACACGCGTACACACAAACACACTCACTCACCCCACAAACAATACAGGCTTACATTACCGCTAATCTTTTACCCTAGTTTAAAAGCTTAAAATCCAATTATAACCATAATTATAAAAATGGCATATCTATAAGAATGCAAATAGACTATATTGGACCTACTCCAAGCTAGGCATTGTATGATTGCTTTATAATATAAACTTATAATCCACAGGATAACACGATGACCTGATTTAATCATTACTGCAATTATTATACTCTAAAGAAGAGTATAGTCAGTTGTATTTATTTTCACCTTCCCAGTTTTCTTAGATGTATTTCAAGTTATAATTTATTCAAACCTAATATTCACATAATGATTATTTAATGAAATGCAAGTTATGATACTGTCTTTCTTATGCACCCTAATTACGAATTTCAAAGCATACTTTATAGAACATTTTGTCTTTAGCTGTTGGATTTCATGCAAAAATGAAGACGGAGTCGTCAAAGCACCTATGTGCTTTCTCTGTGGTTTCTATGAGTTTTCACTTTGGTTTCGGTCTCTAGTGTGGTCATGGTCTGGGTAGTTTAGAACTCTGCTCATACATTTTCAAAGCATCAAGGGACTCCAACTGGTTGGCAGGCATAAAACCCCAGTATATTTTGAGCACAAGTCCTTTAACACTTTTCTACTTATGTGTGTCTGTGGGAGAGGCGGGCAGGTCCATGTCTGTCCCTGCCATCCTACACAGCATCACCACTTGCACCCTGGATCCTCAGCATCCTGCCCAGCATCACTTGCACCCTGGATCCTCAGCATCCTGCCCAGCATCACTTGTACCATGGTCCCTCGGCATCCTGCACAGCATCACTTGTACCATGATCCTTTACCATCCTGCACAGCATCACTTGCACCATGGGTCCTCAGCATCTGCTAATGCTTCTATCTCCATGGTCCCATGTGCTTCTGGGTGGGAGACGAGTGATGGCCAAGCCCATCTTAGGTTTTCACTGGTGGAGAGTGCAGTCTCTCAATGAGTCCATAGGAACTGGGAAAGAAACATGAGGAAGCTACTTCACGAAAGAAGTAGGGAGGATCTCTGGGATGCCTGTTTTGGCATAAAGACCAAGCATCTGAAAGGACTCCTCTGATTTCTTGTAGCTTCACTGGGCTGGAAGAGAGCTCACAGATGCAGTCTGCAGAGCTGGGTGCTAGTGGAAGGGGAGGAAGATTTCCTGACCATGGTGGTCCTTTCACAGTGGCTCGTTGTGGACGAGAAATGAATTCAAACAAGATATGTGGATTGGCCATATGAGCTCCCTGCAGCATTAATCACCCATCCTAGACTTCATCACCTCTCTCACCCCAAAGCAAACATCAACTTGCTATAGTCCTGATTTTAACATAAAAAACAAAACAACCTCTTAAACAAACAAACAAACAAACAAACAAACAAACAGGCAAAAGCTCATTCCTTCTATCGTTACAGTGCTAGCCCATTATGATGATGGTTTTTACTTGATGTCTCATTCGAACAATAAAGACCCAAATGAATAGAATTAAATAAAATCCTTGTATTTGTATTTGCACGTCTTTATTTCTCTGTATTTCTGGTGGTGGAACAGAATGAGAAGAAAGCAAGAGAGACATTGATTTCCACAGGATTCAAAGCCTCTGTGTTTCCTCAGGAATCTGAGACACGGCCTGTGGGAGAGCTGGGAATTTGGCGTGGGATCCTGGGAATCACATCACAGGGTTGCAGGCAGCCTGCCTACTTCAGAGGTTAGGGGTGGCAGACCCAGTGCTCCTAGAATCTCTTCTGGAGGCTTCCACCTCAGGGGCCTGGGAGCCCTGGAGAACAGTTCTGGCAGGTATCGCCCTTCTCCCAGAGCAATGCTTGATGGGTTTGAGGGGGCTGGAAGCACAATGCCTGTGTCACACATTCCTACTTTAATATGCTAATATCCCACCTATCCCCAGACTGAGATGCTAATAGCTCCTCTGACCCTTTACTCACCAAGCTGTGTTACATGCAGCAGCTCTGGTAACACCATCACTGATTATAATGTACTTTATTCTCTTTTGGTCCTGGCTTGACATTATTCCTATATTGAAGACCATGAAACATGTATTTTTTTGGGGTGGGGTGGGGTGGGGGGTGGGAGATAGTCCTAAAAATGACAAATTGCGGAGCTTTTATCTCTGCTACTTGGCTTTCCTATCATAGAGCAGCTCTCTGCTCTGACAGCTGGCCTCACCACACAGGTGGATAAAGAGGGCTACATAGCCACCCACAGGTCCCATCTATTTCACTTGTTCTCAACCATGTAAGTGGCCGATCTGGGAAGAGTGGCCCAGATGAGAAACAAAGCTGGTCTCAGAGGATGGCGCGGAAGCAGAAGCCCATCCCTGTGCACCAGCCATTTGGGTATCGGGCAGAAACCACCTAGGCAAGGAAAGAGAAAGAGTGCTTGGAAGCAAAAGGCAGACCAAGTTTGTCTTAAGAGTCAGGAGGTTCTTAGACAAAAGTAACAGCATCTTATTTACTTAGTAAGTTTTAGGGAAGTATGCTCTTTCTGAATGGAACTTTTCAATCTATTGCTCTTGTTTGTTGTTTTTTTTTTGTTAGTTTTTTTGGTAGAGGGTCTTTAATGACAGCTTGTTAAAAATGAAACGTCGGATGTGTTTCCCATTCATCCTTTCAGAGAAAATTCGAAGGGAATGGGGGAGCAAGGAGTCGTGAGACTAACACTTGGTAAAGGACTAAGAGTATCTGCAAGCAGAAGCTTGACTTAACCATAAAGAAGGCTGGGTTGCAGTGGCCCAGGCTTGACTGATTCATTTAGGAACGGGCAGAGAGTAGACCGGTCTCCCTTCCCCCGCAGCTCTACCTGAGTACTCCAGCATCAAGGGGTGCTGAACCCACTTAAAAGTTGGTCATGTGATGCTGAGAAGAAACTCCACGTTTTTATGGAATAGCAGGAATTTCCCATTGAAACAGGGAACAAAAAGCCTAGCATGGAGGATCCATGGATGATCTTCCTTGAAGGGAACTGGTGAAGAATTAGTGAATGAGACAGACACACAATGGGAGTCCCTTGGGATCATTTCCAACAGCCAGGGGCTGTTAGTCACCATGGCTATAATCACACCTGCTTCCTTACCCGTTTCTTGCTCTCAATGGCCCAGGTCAGGCTCGGGCTGAGGCAGAGCAGGGAAGAAGGCAGGTCTGGGAGCTTTTGCCTCAGTCCCTCTCAGTCTTGGTTCTGGCTGTGTTTCCATCCAAGACACCACAGCTGTGTTTCTCAGAGAACTAGGCAGCTCCCTTCATGCCCGTGGTGGTGACAGCTTCCTACTGTATTGCATTGTGACTCCAACCTCTCCATTACCTTCTTTCAGCCTGTCCACCTCTGTGAAAACAGCTCCTGGCTTAAACTCATTGGAACTTTCATGAAAGTGAGATTCTTATCCCATGGAATTCGGGCTCAAAACTGATAGAAGCTCCAACGAAATGAAATCCTGAGTTGCACAAACATGGATTCGAACTGCCCCTATGTGTAGGAGAGCAAACCCACTTATCATTTATGAAATACTATGAGAATAGGCTATAGAAATTCCAAGAACAAAAGACCTGAAGAAATGAATCGGAATCAAGCAGGATTAATGGTATTAATCACATATTTTCATAATCACCCCGCCACCTGCTGCTAATGACACATTCCAAACAGACTTCAAGAAGTAAATCACGAGAGCCGTGTGGAATGAAGAATTAGAATTTAAGTAGGTCAAAGCCAAGTTCAGAACGCAGCTCATGTAGAAATCACAGAGTCTACTTCTTAAAGAGAAAGAGAAAAAAATGATGTGTTCTGTGTATTAGAAGATTCCCTGCATACTGAGAAGGTTCTGGAATACAGCTAGACTCTGAGTTGAGCATACCAATGATGACCTTATCACCAAGTATAATAAAGTACCTATGGTCTGTGCCCAACACTACATGTTCTATCAAGAAAAATCACTGTTGGCAGAATATTATGCTTTTAAAGTGAACTAAAAAATAGCGTAGGAAGATGGTACACTTTCACAGTTCCAGTGGTTAGGAAGCCAAAGGAGGAGAATGGATACACTGGAGGCCAGCCTGGGTTACACTGTAAGATACCATATCAAAATTAAAATAACAGTAAAAACAAGCAAAAAAACCCAAAGCAAACAAACAAACAAAAAACAGGCAAAATATAATTTTAGAAAATGTAAATAAGTTTTTAAACCTTTAGATTTTTAGTTTTGACATTTGAGCTTTTGTTCCTTTTTTTGGGGGGGGGGTAGGTCGTGGTCTAGCATCCAAACTAACTATTTAGTATGCTTTGTGGGTTGGAATTAAACTGAGTTGTGTAGATTAAGGATGGAGAGAAAGAAGCTGAAGACTGAGAATAGCAACTGCTCTCAAATATTATATCAGAAGGACAGAGACACCAAGGTGCAAGGAAGAGAGGACGAAGGAACGGTGACTCTGAGAGAGGAATGCAGCAGCCACAGATGCTGTTTCTGCACAGACAAGAAATGGCTACTTTTTTTTTTTTTTTTTTTTTTTTAAAATAAACATGTTTCCCTTTTCTGTTTTGGGGAACAGAAAGAATCGCTATAAAGGCATTTCCAGAAAACGATTATGGATGAGTTCAGAATTTGAGCAAAGTGTCCTTTCAAGAGGTGACGGATATTACACACTCTCCCTGTAATTCAGAAACCATCTAGAGAAATGTTGCTACCACACTTTGGTGTAATTTTCCAATCTCTAGAGAGCGATGGGCTAGCACCACTGCCCCCTAGTGTCCTCTCATGTTGTTGCAACATCTATTTCCAACACAAAATAGTTATGAATTTTATCTGACAGTGACGTTATCTTTCTGTGGGGTATTTAGACATCAAATAATTTATGCAGTATGGACAAAAGTTTAGGTAATGTTAAGTCAGACCTTTTTGATTAATACTTTAAGGCATAAATGAGTCTAGATGACATCAGGTAATTTCTTACTCAATGAACTGCATCTACTATTAGACATGACATTAAAAGTCAAGTCTGCGTGGTCTTAATTCTACGATTTTAAAGTGTAAGGTTTCTGCGAAGGTAGGAAGCCTGCCATGTGTCACAGGCTAGCCTGGATTATAGAAAGAATGCCCCAAGAAACAGAAAATACAATATACAATAAAATAAAGTAAAATAAAATACAAAATACACGTCAGTGCTCCCTAAAGTGTAGATTTTCCTTGTTTGAAAGCTTCAGCTTTGCATCTTTATGCCATTGTTCAAGCCCTCTGTCCAGCACTTTTCCTGCAAGCTGTACTTAGAATAGGCTGCTGCTAGCCAATAGGAATATAATGAGGTACAAAAAACCCTTAAAATTGTAATGAGTACTTTCAAAGTAGCCTTCACAATATACTTATTTTCCTAATATATAATAGCATATGAAAAAAATAATCAAAATTAAATGCTACTGAAATGCATCATTATTTATTTAATTATTATTATTATTTTTTTTTTTTTTGCTATGTAGTAGTTTACGCCTCAACTTGGCCTGGCATCACATCTACTGTGGCAGTCAGCTGTGTCTCGTACTGATAGAGTATTGCAGACCTAGGGATGTAGATTCTTTTTTTTTTTTTTTGGCAAAGATACCTGTTAATAGTGCTGTATTCTTGTTTTTTCTTTTCTTTTTTCTTTTTCTTTTTGTTTTTTTCGAGACAGGGTTTCCCTGTAGTTTCTAGAGCCTGTCCTGGAACTAGCCCTTGTAGCCCAGGCTGGCCTCGAACTCAGAGACCTAGACCTCCACCTGCCTCTGCCTCCCAAGTGCTGGGATTAAAGGCGTGCGCCACCACCGCCTGGCTGTATTCTTGTTTTGAAGCAGATATTTCTATAGCTTTTTTTTGTGACATTGGTGGTCACTGACTGTAAGCGTCTACATGTAATATATCATTAAAGTTCTCAAAATGGTGGTATAACTCTAACCCGAGTCTTCATTTGTCACATGGACTACTTCCACAAAGAGAAAGAGCACATCAAATTGCTTACTTGAGATAGTTCGTATGAAGGCAGAGTCAGTGCTTGATTTCCTTCATTTGCTGGTTTTGAAAAGAAATTTTTGCTTCCTGCTAACTTTTGAAGCACAGCACCAGTATTTAATTTTGACAGCATCATTAGAGGTTTGTACATTTTAAGACACCTGTTGGGCTTCGATCCATTACAGTTGTGCTGTTTCTGCTCAAAATTTCCCATCCCTGGTCCCCAAGAGTTCATTACTAGGTAGCCTATGACAGCTTCCCCAGGCTGCAGTTGCTTCCCGCAGACCTGTACTCATCACCCTTCAAGAAGAACTTGTCAGGCCTGAGAGTGAAGACGCTGGGCTGAGACCAAGGCCCCATGGTAAGAATTCAATCGCCTCAAAATCTTCCTGAGAACAAAACACAGGAACCACTTACTTAATCAAACAACCTTCATGAATTCATGATACTTCTTATTCAAACAAGTGGAGTGCAGGTATTATCATCGTCATCATCATCATCATCATCATCATCGTTATCGTCATCATCATCAGATTTCAGTTTTCCGATTAAGACTATGTGTACTCACTTCTTTAACCATCTGGTGCTGTGGGACAATGGCCTGTACCCTGTCAATTGTATTTTTAATAAAATGCTGATTGGCTAGTACCCAGGAAGGAAGTATAGGCAGGGCAACCAGGCAGGAAGTATAGGCGGGACAATGAGAACAAGAGAATTCTGGGAAGAGGAAAGGTCAGTCTGCAGTCATCATCCAGACACAAAGGAAGCAAGGTGTGACTGCCTCGTGGAAAAAAGATACCAAGCTATGTGGCTAACACAGACAAGAATTATGAGTTAAGATGTAAGAATTAACTAATAAGAACCCTGAGCTAATAGGCCAACCAGTTTATGACTAATGTAGACCTCTGTGTGTTTCTTTGGGACTGAACGACTGCGGGACCTGGCAAGACAGAAACCTCTGTCAACAATCAGGCGCACACACCACACCTTGAGAATAAATCCTGAGACAACCTGAGAGGCTTCATGATAACAGCTCACAATTCCTTGCAATTGTCTTCAGCTTAGGATATGTGGCACCCGTGACTTGAAGTCCTTGGTCATCCTCCTTTAGTCTTGCTGTGCCACCTACTGGAAGACAGCTACAGTTGTCCCGCTTTATTGCGGATGTTTACAGAATGCTTCAAATTTATTTCTGCTCCATGATGATGTGAAGTTTTACGTGGCTCTAAAGTCAAATTTACAAGATGAACCTGGCGTTCATTTCTCCTTTCTCCTGGCTCCTTCCTCTGCCAGGAGGTACAGCTTTATTTTTAAACGCTGTGACATCTTTCCATTAGTATGCTAATATACTTCTATATAAAATTTGTTTCGATCTGTATGTGCTACTCTTTTTCATTAGATAAATAGTAGCGTATTTTACAGACCCTTGTCTTCCTAGAAAAGTTAACATATATATTATTATTACTTCAGGCAGAGACAAGTAAACCACCCACATGGTAACCTGACATGGAAGACTTGACTTTGTATTAGGCAATCGGAAAATCAATTTTATGAATATAGATGGACTAAAGGGAATTAGTGGTGAAGTCATAAACTACAGTTTTAAACAGATGCCTGTTACACACTTCTGTCAGAGACAGGATGGCTGTCCACACAGATCTACAGTAGCTCTGTATCTGCACCCACCACCGTCCTTTCATGGCGTGAGAGATGCCGAGCCCCAGATGGCACTGAGATCTACAGCCCTCTTTTCTCCTGTTGTTAGGATACGTTTACAGTCACAGTGGTCTTCCTGGATCTATGGTTCAGTTACCCATAGTCAAACATGGGCCAAAAACATTAAATGGAAAATTCCCAAAGAAACTTCCTAAGTTTTAAGTCAGGTGTTATTCTAAGTATTATAATTGACTGTGTTTACCAGTCAGGGACACGAATCAGCCTTTACTACAGGTTATAGGTTATTTGTGCTGTAAACTCCACTTGCCTCAAGGCAGCAGAGAAGGAGATAGATAAATAAATATGGATCAGTTGTTGCATTCTGCTTTGTCATTAATCTTTCATTATGTTTAGGTTTATGGGTTCAACTTTTTCATTTATTGTTTCTATTTTATTTATTCATTTTTTAATGAAAATAGGTTCTTCTCTCATATAACACATCCTGAGCACAGTTCTCCCCCTTCCACTCTTCCCAACTACCCCTCATTTCCCTTCTCCTCCAGCTCCACTGCCCATTTCCCCTTCAGAAAAGAGCAGGCCGAGAGACAACAGTCAAACAGTACAAAGCAAGATATAATAAGACAAGGCAAAAGCCCTCATACTAAGGCTGGACAAGGCATCCCAACAGAAAAGAGTCCAAAGAACAAGCAAAGAAGTCAGAGACACACCTACTCCCATAGTTAGGAGTCCCACAAGAACACCAAGCAAACAGCAAATGTATGAAAAAAATCACATCTGGTTCTAAGGGGTGCAATTCACCGCTTCTTTATCATAGAGTTGGCGGTGGGGTTTTGTTTCTGCTGTTCCAGTTGTTATTTTCGCACAGAGTGGTTTATTAATGTAAAATTTTTTTGCCACCTTGGCACTATTTTGCACATGAAACAGGCAAACCTATAGTCTATTTGTTATTAGCATTCGTGCGCCTGTTTTCCTATAGCATGCTTCCTGAGGCACTTCTGACGCCCTCCCATTTGCAGTGGGCCTAGTAAACCATCAAAAATATAACCTAAAACTGAATTTCATTTTATCTTACCGGTCAGCTTAGCGCCCTCTTCCTTAAACCATAGAGTATTAATCTAATCTAAAGTTAGACAAAATAATTATACAGAAAATCTTTTTTACAATAAAATTCTGAGTATACCATATAATATAGGGAACACGAATTATATGGAAAGCAAAATCCAGATAATACCATAGATGTGCCTTTCCAAAACTAGAAAGTTTAAAAATCATAACCCCAGTGGGAACCATCTGTATATCACTTAAGCAATGTGATGTTGGAATATTCTTTTTGTACACTGCGTGAAGATGTGTTTCTCTCCTTCCTCACCTGCCTGATTGGTTCTGATTGGTTTAGTAGAGAGCTGACTGGACAATAGCTGAGTGGGAGAGAATAGGCAGGACTTCCGGGGGTGGGGTGGGGGAGACAGGACTTTGGAAAAGAATTTGAGGCACAGAAGATTTGCCAGCCAGACACAGAAGCAAGTCCTTCAAAATTCCTGACTCTTATAAAAATGTCAGATATTCTGGGCCTATAAGTCAAGGACAGATGTTCCTTCATTTCAGAGGAACATTGGGTGACTGTCCAGGAAGTCAGCTGTCTCTGTCATTTCTATAGTTTTGGGACTTGTTTGCTCTGCACTTCCTGTTTACTCAGGTAATATTAATCTTTCTCAGGTCTCTGATCATGATAGTCTTACAGTTTTTCTTATTACCAAATTCAGAAAAGAAACTCACAAAAGAGATGTAAAGTTTATAAATGTTGAGAGACATAAAAGCTTAAGTTGTTTATCTAAGAAAATGTTTTAAAGTTTAAAAAGATATTTTTACATTGGTAATACAAATTATGATAAAAAGTGATTGAGGTACAAAATTTTGGATTCACTAAGATACGATAGATAATAGAATACTTTCTCTAAAGTTGCCAAATACAAATGTACTGGACATTGTGAATGTACCTGTTACCTGATAATTGCTCTTACTATGCATAGTTTATTGATGTTAGAGAAAGAGCCCCAGTTTCTAGAATAAAAAGTCTCAAAGGTTTGGTCATAAGTTTCAAAGGTTATCAAAAGTCAAAGAACCAATGGTCCAAAGAAGAACATTCAAGGTAATTTCTGAGGAGTCCACAGAAACTCCAGTATGAATGTTGTATTAGTAACGTAAGGGCATATCATAAATATTTTACATATAGGGATGTAACAACTATGTAGATGTTTCCCAAAGTAAATTTGTTACCACATTGATACCAGAACAATAGGTAATTTCATATTTATGAGTTTTCTGTATTTTCTGTGTTTTGGATACAATTTCTTCCATAATTGAAGAAGGAACACAGAAAATAAAGTCACCCAAATTAAGTCTTTTATTATGGTATTAATATTTTAAAATATGTTGTTAATGTATATTATAATATAATATAATCTTTCTGCTCATGCCTCTTATCTATGATCCATCATGAATCATCATGGCAAAATGTAGCTATGGAGACAGCCTCCATTCCCCAAGACTCTCCTCCCTGCTACTTTCCTGCCCAGTAGTCACTTCTTGTTTACTAACTGTACTTAATCTTTTCTCAGAAATAATAATGTTATCTAGTTCTTGTGCCAGTTAAGGTCAGCAAACCAAAGGAAAAACAAAAAGAAAAAACATCTGCAATATTTGGAAAAGGTGTCAGTAAAAAGAGAATAGTTCTTGTTTATTAATTTCTGCCACAGTACATAATAAGCAATTAGTGCTTTTTGACTTTCTTCCCAATGGTATGAAATAAAACCACCAAGAAATAAAGCTGGGGCAATACCCAGGCCCTACACATGATAGACAAGTACTTTGCCACTGAGCTACATCCCCAAATCAGAAGCACATCTTTAATGTAATACGGCCAGATCAGAGCCTGCAGAAACAGGACAGTTTTGATTGTGGAAAGTTTACTGTGCATGGAGTGTTCCTTTATGCCTCTCTGTTATAGCTGCAAGAAAAGTCAGTTTGGAACCATGATTACTTTGGATGAAAGGAAGCATGCTGATATATATGTATGCGGTGTGTGTGTGTGTCTGTGGTATGTGTGTATATGGTATGTGTGTATATGGTATGTGTGGTGTATGTGTATGTGTGCCAAGTGTATGTAAGTGTGGTATGTGTATATGTATGGTGTGTGTGTATGTGTAGTGAGTATGTGTAAGTATGGCATGTGTGTATGTATGTGTGGCGAGTGTATGTAAGTGTGGTATGTGTATATGTATAGTGTGTGTATGTGTGGTGTGTATATGTGTGGTGCATGTTTGTATATATGTTTGTATGTGTAGTATGTAGGTGGTATGTATGTGCATGTGTGGTACGTATTTGTGTATATGTTTGTATGTATGGTATGCAGGTGGTATGCACGTGTATTGGTGTGTGTGGTTAACGTGTGGTGAGTATGCATATGAGTGGTATGTGTTGATGTGTGGTTTGTGTATGTGTGGTATGTGTGTCATGTGGTGCATGTGTGTATGTGTGTTGTGTCATGCGGTGCATGTGTGGTGTTTGTAGTGTTTGTGGCACATGGCGTGTGTGTGTGTGTCTGTGTGTGTTGGGTGGGAGGTGGAGTGGGAGCGAACACTTCACTGTGAATTCTGGGATACACCTCCGTACCTTGCTGCTTTTCTATTTTAATTGGAGGACAGCAGGCTGACGGGCCCCATTCTGCCCATGCTGTTTCCCCACTTGGACTTACTGTTCTCAGCGTCCTTGTCATTCAACAGGAGTTCTCTGAAGCAGACACCGGGACCTTCGAGTGACATTCAGCGCATCCCAGAGCAGATGTAACCTGTCGGAAGCACAGTTCACACTTCAGTCCGCTTGTCAGATGCAAACACAACAGGAGGGGTTGACAAAGTTTCAGGAACTGCGGTGGAGGAGCCCCACAAGCCCCACACGCTTTCCTTGCATGCTCAGAGCCATTTTTATTATGCCCCCTTTCCCAGGAAGTCTTAAAGGGAACTCCCCATCCCCTTAAAACTTTTATCCTTTTAAATTTGCTTATTTTGTTTTGGTGAAACTCTATTTTCCTGTGCTAGCCCAGTTTTCCAGATTTAATGTCATATATTTATTTAGCTATTTAATGAACAAATATTCTTTTTTAGTTCATTACTGGGCATCCCGGTATGGGGGTAGCGGATGTTGTCTAGTCCCCAGGAATTATAAATTCAGGGGGCTATTGTGTTTTTTCCTCTTCCTGTTCCACCTTCTAGATGCACATATATCTTCAGTTTCTTTGCAGCCATTCTTAGGCTCTGGCAGGGAGTCCCTTCCTCACGACAGGCCCACAGCAATCAAGTGCACAGCGCCTCCCAGTGGTCTGCAGTTCCACTGCTGTACACTGTCCATCTGGCACTAGGACTTCACAATCCTCGTACTGCATCAAGATCCATTAGCAACTGACGGGAAGAAGGTCCATTTGTTTCTGTCATAGATGCTTAGGAACCTGCTCGTGGAGCATTCCCATGGGTTTCTGATGGGCAGCCAGGCTGCAAAAATTACTTCCCTCTTTACCTTTTCCTAGCTGTATGGATCCCTGACTGTCAGTAACAGTATCAAACATTTCTGAGCTGTTGCCTCCCCTTAACCAGCTAGCATCTCTCCCTTAAGGGGAGTTTTAGAGTCTTGATGTAATCCCTACAGACTAATGCCATGCCGCCATCCTCTCTGCCTTTCCCAAGGATCAATATCTGCGTATTAATGAACTGTCTGTCTTTAGCACCTACTTTCCTCCAACCCCGAGTCTCAGGGCTTCAAGCAGCCTTGTTCTTATGCAAACAAAGGATGAAGAGAACCGCAGAACTCAGCAGTAGCCTCTTTGGCTATTTTACTTCTGGTCATACAGTATCTTTGCAATTCTTTGTAAATGACTCTCTGCACATTCCCTGGGACTAGAGAGTATACCAAAATTGGTTTCTTTCCCAACATAGCAGACTGCACTCAACGTTTAAGAGATCCCCAGCGTAGCAGACTGGGTGCTGAGTATGACAGATCTTCAGCATGCTCTTGCTGTGGATGCCACCGTCCACCATCTACAAAGTCAGGACTGGTGGTTGAATCTCATACTGCAATCTTAGCTTTTGTCTTCTTTTATTATTTCTTCTTCCCCAGCCAAGAAAGTATCTCTAAATTTAAGGATTCGTGTGGCTCCACTGAATCCACTGAGATGATTAGAATCATCTTCTCATTTAAAAGCCATCTGGCTAGACACTAAATCCCACCGCCCACCTCACTGTTCCTTTGCTGTTATGTGATGCTACATATTATAACTCTGGAAGGAATCATTCCTAATCACCATTTTCATAGAGGAGGAGACTGAGACACAAAAAAATTAATTAATTTGTTTCTAATTTAGAGCTAGAGAATGTCAGAGATAGCTAGTAGCCCAGCGCTGGACCCAGGATTTGCAATATTATCTCTCTCTCTCTATCTATCTATCGATCGATCGATCGATCTATCATCTATCTATCTATCATCTATCTATCTATCATCTATCTATCTATCTATCTATCTATCTATCTATCTATCTATCTATCTATCTATCGTGTGTGTGTGTGTATGTGTGTGTGTGTGTGTGCACGCACTCACGCGCATGTGTGCACCACAAGTCATATACAAAGGTCAGAACACAGCTTTTGGAGTTGGTTCTCCCTTTCCATCATGGGGACTGAAGTGAGGTCATCAGCTGATAGCAACTGCCCTTCCTGATTGGTCCATCTCGCCAGCTTAACTCCCACTCATGTATACAGTTCCTCCTGAAAGGGTTTGCTGAGTCTCTATGCAGAATCCTCCTGAAAATACCGCTTGAACAGGCTTACACTGTATTAATAATGTTGAGGCACTTCACAGTGAACCAAGCATTTCTGCCAATGAGATTTAGTTCATTCTCCAAGTAAGAGGCCATCTTATTATGATTAGTTCTACTTCACAGATTGAAATAAAAAACAGTAACCAAACATTGAGCAACTAAAGTGGCTTCTTCAAGAAACACTGTTAATAAGGAGCACAAGCAGGGGCACTTGTCACAGACAGGGGCTGCTGGCACTCAGGCTTGGGCTGAAGTAGAACTGGCATAGTTCTGGGCTGTGTGCACCAGAGTTTCCCGCCCTTGACTTGAAAGGTCTGGGATCGGGGAACGGCTCTTGTTCTTTAGCACAGACTTCTTTCTCATTGCTGTTTTCCTTCCACGGCCAGAGGCAGGTTTTCTACAATATCTGTATCACAACAGGACCCCACAGAAAAGCCTGCAGTGACATCTGGTGACCACAGATGGATAAAAGTTCCAGCCCGATACTCAAGGTGTGTTAAACTGTTGGTGACAGTCCAGAAGAGGGGCGGAGGTTGGGGAGGATGAGAACAAGAGAGTCTTCGGGACATGTGGGTACTGTTCTCCTCAGGAGCTGACCTGCTCAGAACCAGGCCAGTCATTATTCCAGCATGAAGAGGGGAAGGCTCAG
This sequence comes from Arvicola amphibius, assembly GCF_903992535.2. Classification (NCBI taxonomy): domain Eukaryota; kingdom Metazoa; phylum Chordata; class Mammalia; order Rodentia; family Cricetidae; genus Arvicola; species Arvicola amphibius. The sequence goes on from NC_052064.1 coordinate 17,786,484, forward strand.
GAGCCTCCCACTGCTCCAACTGAGGCATTATAAACAATTAATGTTTTTTTGGGGGGGGGGAGAGTCAGCTTTCTTTAAGGGTGTAGTCTCGGTAGGTTTAACTATGCTTCTGTGTGGTTGGTGTGACACCCTAAGAGTACTGGGCAGCACCAAGTGGATTATTCAATAATTTTTTTTAAATAAGAGGACATGAAGTTCAGGGGTAAGGAAATAGGGGTGGATCTGGGTGTAGTTAGGGATTGAATATAATCAAAATATGTTGTATGAAATTCTCAAAATAACACAATGTTATAACGAAAATATTTTTCATCTTTTAATTAGAATAGTGTTATTGTTTGAATGCAACATGACTCTCACAGATTCATGAACTTGTTGGCTCATGGAAGATGGTGCTGTTTTGAGAGGTGAGGGGATTTGGGAGATGAGGGTAAGTGAAGGAGTCTTCTCGCCATTTCCTGTTCTGCAAGAGATGCGAGGAGGCAAGGAGCCCTCACTGAACACACCAGCCACCCTGGCACCGCCCGCTATCATGCCTTCCTGCACACACACCTTCGTCTGCATGATAAACTGCATCCCTCACACCACGAGCTGGCAACCTTTCCCCTCTAAGATGCCCATCGCAGGCATTCTGCTCCAGCACTGAGCACGAGTGTCCGCTGCTCCTCCCTTTCTCACGCACAACAGCGTCCAACCGTGACTGCTGCTCTGTGAGTGTTCTCTCCCTAACAGCACCACCTCCTCTCACTGCTCCTTCCAGAACACCTTTCCCACCCTTCCTCACGGGAAGCCCCACCCATCTTCAGGGTTCAAGCCACACGCAGTACTCAGACACTGCCTTGTCTAGGTCTCCAGATGAGGGGTAATTTTCATTCCTTTGAATCCAGCTTCCCATGTGTTCACCAGTGACACAGCATCCCTGTGCCTTCTCTCCTCTCCATCAGGTCCCGAGAGCTCCGAGACCTGCAGATGCTCCCCTGACTTCCTCTTGTGTATTTACCCTCCTTTATCCCATCTTCCTTGCCTCCCAATGGAGTGTATGTTCTTGGTATGTCTTCATTGGACTGTATAGTAATCTATTGCCATTTTAATCAAATGGAAAAGAAAACTGTCAGGGACCAGGAAAGCCCTCATACCCCACTTTTCTTTTATGGTCAGTGCAGAGACTTCTGACAGAAACAACAAAAACTGGGTTATTCTCATGTTGTTATGCCATACAAAGCCCACGAAGTACTTAAAGTTGTAGCATTCTCCTCCCGTCTGGAAAATGATCTGTGTCATTTCTCCAGTTCTTCACTGACACTCTCTGCTTCCTGTTCTCAGAATAGCAGTATTGGTCCCAGCATGGACCAGGTTCCTTCCATCCTTTGATGAGAACAGAAGCACAGGGAGAGAGCCGTTCCTGATGGCGGACCTTCACCTAGGTGGGCCTTTGTTGTCTTTGTAGGAGTGGTAGTAAGAAAGGAAATTACCAGCCCCCTAACCTAACATCAGCTTCTTCAGTTATGCGCCTCTGGAGAGACCGTTTCCCTTGTCTCTAGAATGCATATGATGGCAGCGTTGGCAATTTTAATAACAGCTATGGGTCTATAGTGAGGAATGAGGGAGATCATGTAGGATAAGACATTCAGCACAGCAGCTGGCCCACGCTGGGCACGCAACACAAGAACAATCACGGGTCACATGTGTTCATCATAGAGACATAGGTTCTAAAAGAACTTGCTGGGGATGAGCTGAAAGCCAATTATGGGCGTTGGAGGCAAGCTGGAGTTTAGGGCAGAGAAGATGGTTCTGGCTCCCAGGTATGTGGTGCTGATGAGAATGGCCAAAGGGAGACTGGCTGAAGACAGACTGACCTTTGAAGGCATCTGAGGGCCCCAGCGGTCACACTCCTCTATTTGCTTTACTTGTCTTTAAAAGACTATTTTTAACCTTGCATGCATGCACACATACGATAGGCACACAATGCCTGTGCAGCCAAGTGTCAGAAACTCAGGCCCCCTCCCCCAAAAGCAATACATGCTCCTAGCTGCTGAGCCATCTCTCTAGCCCTCCTTATTCCTTTTATTTAAAAACCGCTCTTCTTTGCTATGAAGTATGAGAATAAAAATGTCTTCTCAAAAGAAAAAAAAAACTGTAGTTTATATATTGCTCTGCCATTGAGCCAGTATGTGGTAACTTGTCTTAAGGATTTAGATAAAGTCAGCCCTGTGTCTATGGGTACCACTTCTACAGAGGCAGCCAACGGAGGATCCAAAATCACATACAGTCTGAGGATGTACAGAGTTTTGTCTTTCATACAGAAACAATACTGAAGTGCAGCTATGCACAGCCCTTGTATTAGACATGACAAGCCACTTAAGAGATGGCATGAAGCGCAGAGGAGACTGTAAGTTGAATAAAAACACCGCAACATGGAACAAGAGAATGACCTCCATCATTTCTCCACTAAGCCTCTCCTTCCTGTTCCTGGGGAAACATTGTCTCTAACAACATGTGTCATATTCGTTTGGTTCCTTGATGAGAACAGAGATTTGGGGTTCCTGCTGCTGCTGCTACTGCAGATGTTTACCTCAGGGGGCTCTGAAAGGTAAGGGTTCCTCCCCACACATGCCTGACATGTAGAAGGAATGCTTACGTGGCTCCTGCGTTAATTACTTGGATCCCAGTCAGCATTCACACAGGAGATCATGTCACATAAACCATCTTCCCCTATAGTGCTGGAGGTCTGCTTTCTACTGTTCTCTGGGTTACAGTGACTTTTTTTTTTTCTGCTGTTGCTTCCATCCCTGGCAAGCTAAGAATTCAAATTGGAAATGTATATTTCACTTGCTTACTAGTCGCATAAAATGTTTTCTAAAAATGAAATTAGTCACTATCAAGTCCTACAGAATGTTTTCCCCTCACCAGGCCTCAAACCATTAGGAGCTGCTATAGCAACATGACAATTACCATGCCCAACTCTTGTGTCAAGCACACACCAACTTGTCATCTACAAAATCACACAGCTATTTTTTTTTTATTTTTCAATTAAATTTAAACAAAAGTACTTATCTTCGCAGAATCCTGATTTAATTTTTGTTGCTGTGGTAAAAGTTCTGACAAAAAAAAGCTACTTAGGGGAGAAGGGGTTTGGTCTGCTTCCAGTTTGTAGTTCACCGCGGGAGGCCAAGGCAGGAACCCGAGAAGCCAGTCACATCACACCCACTGCCAAGGGCAGAGAGAAATAAATGCCTGACCTGCTCTACTTTTCTTGCTTGCTTCCTCAGCACTAGCTCTCTCCACCCTTACACTGTTGAGGGTCCTCTGCGTGGGGAATGGCGATACCCACAATGGGCCGAGATGACCTGTCATAGGCATGCCCACACGCTATTCTCATCCAGATGAACAGAAACGGAGGTGGCGAGAGTGTAAGAGCCAGAGGGGATGGAGGGTACCAGGAGAGCAGGTCCTCTAAATCAACTGAGCAAAACTCCTATGAGCTCACAAAGACAGAAGCAGCAAGCACGGGGCTGACATGGGTCTGCAGCCAGTCCTTAGCACACACACACACACACACACCCCACAGGTTTCAGTGTAATATATTTATGGAACCCCCAAGTGTGTGAACGAGTGGGTCTCTGATTCTTGTGCCCACTCTTGGGTCTTTTTTTTTTTTTTTACTTTTGTTGATTTGCATTGTCCAACTTTGATATGATGGATTTTGTTTTATCTTATTCTATTTTGTTTAAAAAAAAAAGAGAGAAGAATTTTTTAAGTGGAAATAAGTCGATACCAGATCAGACAAAGCCCAGATAGATATCCAGGAGATAAGACAGAGTGATGGCAAACATGAAGATATTGTGTGTGCATATGTGTGTGTCTGTGAAATGTGTGTGTGAGTGCAAGTGTGTGCGTGACTGAACTGAAAATAAAAAAACTGCAAGTTTTAAATTATATACGCTTAAAATCTCTCACATGATGTAGTAACTTTTCTCTCTCTCTTGCTTTATCTTTTAGGTTAAATATTTTTATTATTGTGGTGGTTTAGAAGAAAGTGTCTCCCAAAGGGAGTGGCACTTTTAGGAGGAGTGGCCTTGTTGGACAAAGTGTGTTACTGTGGTCTTTTTTGCTCAAGTTTCCCTCAGTGTGACAATCAGTCAACTTCCTCCTGCCTTCTCGTCAAGATGTAGCCAGGACAATGTCAGCCTGCACAATGCCAGGCTCCCCATCATGATGACAATGGACTTAAGCTTTGAAACTGTAACTGAGCCCTTCAATGACATGTTTTTATTTATAAGAGTTGTCATGGTCATGGTGTTTCTTCACAGCAAAGAAAGCCTACTAAGACAATTATATTTCTCTTCTCTCCTGTCTTATATTCTTAAACCTAAGATGACTTCCTGGAAATGACAATATTCTTAATGTACTTAAATCTTATATGAATGTGTAGTTTACCATATTCCAAAATCAATTAGCAAATAGCAAAAATAGAGTTATAATCACACAATCATTAGAATAGGCTTGATCTGGTTGGTAATCTGCTCAACCCCAAATCTTCACTTGTGGGAGAGCAGATGGTCTAGACAGAGATCTCCCCAACCCTACATCCTCATTTATGCTAGAGCAGATGGCCTAGACAGAGATCTACTCAACCCTCCATCCTCATTTATGCTAGAACAGACGGCCTAGATATGGATCTACTCAACCCTACATCCTCATTTGTGCTAGAGCAGATAGTCTAGATAGAGATCTACTCAAGCTTATATCCTCATTTGTGCTAGAGCAGATGGTCTAGATAGAGATCTACTCAAGCTTATATCCTCATTTGTGCTAGAGCAGATGGTCTAGACAAAGATCTACTCAAGCTTATATCCTCATTTGTGCTAGAGCAGATGGTCTAGATAGAGATCTACTCAAGCTTATATCCTCATTCATGGGAAAGCAGATGGTCTAGATAGAGATCTGGTCAACCCTACATCCTCATTTGTGGGAGAGCAGATGGTCTAGTTAGATATCTATTCAACCCCACATTCTCATTTGTGGGAGAGCAGATGGTCAACATAGAGATCTACTCAACCCCACATTCTCATTTGTGGGAGAGCAGATGGCCTAGGAACACTTTGGTTAATGGCGACTTGTTCCCCTCTCTGTGTACAAGTAGATGTTAAGTATCTGCCTGGGCAATGGTCTGAGCACTAAAAGCACAGCAGCTGATGTGCACTTTGATTTTAGTGTCCCAGACCTTGCCTTTAATCAGCAGCACAAACACCAGCCCCTGACTCTCTCCAGAACCTGCCTTTGAACAGTTTGCTGTTCACTATTTATTGAAAGCTCTTGACAGGAGTATTGAAGGACACATGTCCAGTGCCTTCCTGACTTTGACCCTTTTATGGATTGAGAACTCTGAATTCTTGTCCTAAAAGGATACATTTAACAACAGACGTAGAAGAATGGATGTCTGCTCTGTGACGCCTGGAGGAGAGTCTCTGATGACTTCAGTTTTTGCCACCTGCAATCAGGTCATAGTAAAGACCAAGAGTACTCTTTTGAAATTGATTTGAGTTCAGCTTGGTCTAAACAGAAGAGAGTTCTATGACCCCTTAGCAGTCCCTGCATTTAGGTAATGAACAGCCATGGTTTTAGCTCCCCAACCTCAAAATTAATGCAGGGAGTCAGCATATTGGCCATACACTTTCTAATTGAGCCAGTCACTAGCTTTCCTTGGCCATTAGGAACTCCCTGTGACACCTGATTTTATAAATTTGTTACAATTTCATAAGCTGTCATAAAATTATAATATGGGAAAGAAGTTCTTGTCAAACCCTGGTTCAGTAAAATCTTTGCTTCATTATAGAGTGGTACATGTTCAGCGAGGAATCTTTGCTTCACTATAGAGTGTTATATGTTAAGGGTGGAATATGGATGTTGGAGTGTACAGGTTTTCTTTGACTTTCAGGAAAACTAACTTAGTATTAGTAATTATATTCACTGACACAAAATCTGCCATACAGTGACACCAATATATCATCTATCTAACTGTCACCTCATTGAGTGAGGAATTCCCACCAGCCATTTAAAACAAAGTGGAATATATAAAAATAAACAAATACTTTTGTACTATTTGTCAATATCTGAAGTCTCTCATGCCAAAACAAAAGTTACTTTGGTTTCAGAACAGATTAATCAGTTTTGTAACATGAAGACTGGAGAGTTACAAACTTTCCCACTGTGGGCGGGTTTATGCATCCTAGCAATTTGAGTACTGAGGAAACTTTCTCAGCTCATGCAGTGACTAGAACACCGCTAATGTGTGACTGAGCCAAGATTTTTCCTATAGTGAGATACTTAGCTTTTAATTTTATATACTTAAATAACTACAGAAAGAACATGATATTTAAAGAATTTACAATCAGTATAAATTCACACTGTTTCATAATTCTTTCATTACTAACAGACATAAATAATTAGCCCATATAATTTCCCCAAACATCCTCAGTTAAGATGACTCCCCCTTCACTATCCTCCCTTCACCCCAACTGAGATTTTTCAGTCTGTTTAAGCCAAAAATTGTATTTCAATGGTTGAATAAAAATGCCCATAGTGCCTTGAAAACGCAACTTCGAAAAATAAAATGAAAAAACCAACCATAATATATAAGCAAACTAATAGGTCACATGATCTTGAGAATGGGATCAAATATTCAAAATCATTTTCAGGCAGAAATCCAGAAATATTTTTCACGTCATCTCTGTTTCCTTCCCTCAGCCCCATCCTTCCTACAAGGTAGTATGCATGAAACAGTGGGCCACAGCGAGGAGTTCAGGTAAGAACAGGGTCTGTTTTGTTCTTTGCTCCATCCCAAGTGCGTTGAAGGTGCTCAACAAATATTTTATAAATTGAATTGGATGCCAAGAAAGAACATAGTATGTTTAGGACTCAATACATTTCTATATTTCCTGGGGTTGGGAATGAAAATGACTACTTTTTTTTTTTTTATAAAAAGTTAAAGGAAGTCCTAAGTTTTCTATCATAGGGAAGGGGCTAGATCTTTCTTCCTTTTCCTCAAGAAGATTCCAACAAAATAACACCACAAATCTAAAACTACACAGCCACTGGGGCATTGCTCTGGCGCAGCCTCTATCTCCTGCCAGGCCCTTCTAGGCAGTGGGAGTGGGGTGGGCTCTTACTCTCTCCTGCAGTCGAAATGGAAGCAGGTATCAAAGTGTTCCATTTGTGTTATAGACACAAAGAGTGTTGGGGCAATGGATTCTCAGTGGTGAGTGTTTGCTCTGTGACTGGGGGAAACTCCGAAGGTGTGGCTACTTTCAGGTTTGGTGTGAGAAAGCCTTATCAATGGAGGAGTTCTATGGAAACATTGCTGGACCAGCGAAGGACTCAGTGGACTTTTCAAAACAAACAATGATCATGCATCAGTTAACAAAAATAAAAAAATAAAGGAATAAAAAACCAGCACAGCTCTGGTCTTAGCATTCTAGGCACCATAAAGTCACTCATGGAGCATCAACTCACAGAACCAAGCAGGGCTTTTGTAAATGCCAGATAGTTTGTCATTGCTCGAACTGACAGGCACCAGACATTTTGGAGATCAAATCATATTGCTTTTCTGGATTCTTGCTGAGATACTGATTCCCTCTGACAGTTGATGCCTGTGGCTTACTTGAGGCCTGGGTTGCCATCCTGGAGTTTTGCTAATGATATGAAGATTTGTGGAACATAACCACCCACTGCTGTATTGGGGGAAGAAGGAGTCAGGGGATGGTAATGGTCTTCAGATGAATGGACAGAGGCATAGAGGCTGACCCTCTGTGTTCCTGTCAGTGACCATTCATTCAATATGGGTTGCTCTTCAGAGAAGGCATACCCTTGTATGAAGTCACCACCATAAACAAGTGGTGATGCCCCCAGAAGGATTCAGTCGACAGCTCCAATCCCAACAACTGATGAAATGAACATCTTGGTCATAATGGGGCAACTGTGTGGCCATTCAAACTGGCAAAGTTGAACAATAAACTATTTTGGGAAGAGAATTTTCTGTGTAGCCTGCACTAAATATAAAGGACATTCAATAAGTATTTGTTGAGCCAATGAATAAATAATTATTATGAGGGAAGAATGACGAGTAACTGATTTAAAGTTCATCAGGAGGGATTTAAAGGAGGTCAATACCAAATGTTAGAAAGTCAAACCAGTCTACAACTTCAAGCATCTGTTTTATGATGCTGGCATTTGATTTAGTCATTAACATTATTAGAGGCTGAATCTACTAAGCTATGGGCAAACGTAACAGGAAAGACCCAGAGGGGGCGAGGATCTGAAGCTGAACACGTGATGCCCCACTCTGCCAAAGGGCAACCGTTTCTTCTATATCAGAGTTTGATGGAAAATCTTAGCACTTTAAAAAAGCAATTATTAGTTTACATGAAGCAGGAAAGAACTGAAAAGCAGCACTGACTGAATCTTCCCAAAGTCAACAACTCTTCCTGCCAGAAGCCATTTAACTATGAAAATCTCCTAAGTTGTGCGCGAAGGCCAAATCTAAGCATAGTCATTTCTATTCAGCTGAGGATTCGGGTCCTCCCCCAAGCATTTGGAAATACCTTACAGCCATCAATTTAATCATAAAGAATATTCCCCCCAAATTACAAATTCCTGCAGTATATGGAGTTATAGAAAGTAGGGACTTGCACGGCAATGCCAAGGATTTATCAGCTTCACAGTGTCCCGAACCAAGGTAGGCTCTACCTAAAATTAGCCTGTAAGAATTTCTGTCCCTAAAGATTTACCTGATGAAAGGCATGGATAAATATTTAATATATTTAGAAGATGTTGTTGTTGTTGTGCAAATGAGCAAATCTTGTCTTAAAAAAGAATTTTCACTGCTTATCCTGACGTGGCGTGTTTTTCAGATATGTCCATCTGACAATTCGTTTAATGTCCTTGTTGACACGGGATGAATGTGTGGCAGCTCAAAAATCTGAACATATTGATACCTCATGAGTGTTTTTAGGTTAGGGTAATCAGGTCATATGGGAGATTCACTGCTCTGACGATGAGGTTATTAAAAAAGATGCTTCTGTTGTGTTGCAAGATCAGCTGTTATCCAGGATCAGTGACTGTACCTCCCCAGGGAACGTAGGCACAGAAACACATAGGCATATGCCCACACACCGACACTTACATGCCTCTGGAAGCTTGAAATCCTACCACCAGCAAATTACATACCCTTTGTATAAGATTAGCTCTTTTTCCAATTCCCTGTTAAAGTACTCCTAAGTAGGGTGTCATTAAGGTGATGGGGAGGCAGGGGCTCAACAGATGCTTACTTCCCAACTCTTACAATGGAGAGAAAAGAGTACTAAATTTTGCGCAAAGACCCGCCTCATGACTAAACACCGGGAGACATTACAGAGTATCTGCGTAATTAAAGTGGTAATGGAGAATCTAATAATACACAACCATGTTTACCAGTTGCTAGCATAAAGGAATAATGAGCTTCGTCAGTGCAGGAATGAAAGTGAATGATATACCTGGCACTGCTGATCCTCAGTAGACAAGTTTTGCTCCCCCCCCCCCCCCCGACTATTTGCTAGTAACTGGGACTCTGTTTTCAATGAAGGAATAATCAAATTTATAAATAAAAACATTCCTTTGATGCAATCATTAATGAAGTAAGTGCCTGGCTAAGCCTTGCTCTTTGTCCATCTTCCTTTAAAAGGGATTTTGTATCTGGATTCATTTTCTAGAAGTTCAAAGGCAAAAATGACCCTGGTCTCCAGTGGCAGTGGGGCCAGCCTGTTAGGCTCCAATCCACCTTCTCCATCAGTCACTGTCTACTGCGTGGGAAAAGCATGGCCATGTTTTCATGGCTCAAGCCATCTCTCTGAGTACAGTTTCTAAGTATTATATTTCTACAGCTCTTTACTGATTATGTATTAGATTATGATTATGAGAGGGACTAGGTGGCCCTGGAATGAACTTTATGTCATCTGCCCCTTCAACTGCTGCTGACCATAACATGTTTTGTAAAGTTTTATTTTCTCTGTAATAAACTAAAAATCTGTCATCCAGGTTTAGCTTCCAAGAAAATCTTCAAATAGAATTGATATTTTTACTGTTATCCACACCTGTTCTTAACTTGATTTTGCCTCAACTTTTAAATGATCCATTTTTTTTAAAGGTTCACCTCAGATAAGCAAATTTAAAATGACCAAAGACTCGAGTTTACAACATTCTGTCACTGTCAATGCGTGGAATGCTCCTCTTAGTTTATGTTACTTGCTTTTTTCTTTTATTTTCTGTCCTACATTCCATGGTTCTCTTCCATTAAATTTCTTTTATACTACATTTACAATATGTTTTGATGTCTACCTTCTACACACAAACACATCTTTGAAAATTGTCACCAAGTGTGTTTAATGTACATCCATGTAGCATGTATTTCAATTTATAACATTTTTCTGTTCAATGCTACTTTTGAAGTTCTCCACATAATATTGAACATACTCCTAAGCCGTTGGCTCACATACTCCATCGTGTGCTGAACTACCACACACTGGCGAACCCTCTCACAGCACCAGCCTTGCTGTACGCAGCACCACACATTTTTCCTGAGTTCCTTGTGTTTTAAGGAGAACAGCAACAGTAGTAGCATGGCTAGATTATTAAGTCCACATATTTAATGTTACAGATCTGGGGAGAATATTTCCCAGCTATGTGAAAGCATTCTCCAGGGTCTCAATGTGTCGATATCCTCACCGACATCTGAGATCACGCAACGCTTTAGTTTCTGTCAACCTAAAGATTTTATATCGATGACACCTTATTGATACTTTGACAAGCTCGTTGCTAGAAGGCTGAGTACACTTTCACATTTGCTTCTCCTTTACCTGAACTTTTCTTTCTATGAATGACCTAGTCACAGAGGAGACATTTCCTATGCGCCTTCTCATTTCTTCATTTTTTTTCCAAAGAAAGAGTCACGTGGAAAATTTTTTCATTGTCAAAAGCCTTTAATAACTGTCAACTTTACGTTTTTCTGAATCCCATACACCTTTCTTTTCTGCCTTGGTGTTATGAAAAGTATGGCCCTATTCAACATGGAGCCAGATATTCAGGGAAATATTGTATTCTATTCCTTGGAAATAATTTATAATTTCAAGGTTATCACTAACTTTGTTTTTAATATTCCACTTTTCAGACCCCAAATCAAAAGATTTTTTTAAAAGATTTATTTGCAAATGAATCACTAAGAGTATTTTTTTCCCCAGAATGTACCCTTTTATTTTAAAATTGGTCTTTTTAGAACCAAACATGTTCTTACATACCTGAGAATCACAAAGGGTTTTTAGAACTACAAGGCTGTAGGTGTCAACTGATCCAATTATACACCCTCCTAGTAAGAGTTGAAAGCCACCCAGAACTAGGTGTGTAGGGGACGTAGGGCCACCCAAACTGGAATGTACTTGTGCCAAACTTAAGATTTTTTCATATTATTTTCATTGTTTTTGTAGAAAGAAATACAGATTTGGGTGTCACATGCATCAAAACACATTGAGGTTGGTTGAGACAAATCCTCCGTGTTTGCCTACTTCCCATAAGAACGTCCTGTGCACTAAGTGATGAGCTCGTCTACATTCAAGGGCTTCAGCCAGAAAAGAGACAATGACAGGGGAGTAAGAATTACAAAGTGTCATTGAAAAAAACTAGGAGAGAGACTCCATCAGAGGTCAACCGCGTGCACCTCACATCACAGATCCCACATCTGTGTCATGTGACACACGCAAGGACTCACACAAACATTTCACTAGCAGCCAATCGCAGTTAGTGACCGGCTGAGGTGCTACAACGGAGGGATGTGGTCCTGTGTTCTGAAGACAAAGACCGTTTCCACTCGATATTTAGTCACAACATGGTCAGTTTGAGCAGAAAAAAAAAAAAATCAGGTTGGAGTTTCATGTGCCCTCACCCCCACCCACGGCTTCCTCTCTCTAAATCAGTCTCCAGCTGTAATGAACTCCTCACCTCCCACCTCTATCTCCCAAGTGCTTCGATTTTAGGTGTGTGCCACAAGTTGGACTAAGTTTCTACTTTCTAAGGTTGATGTTTTTCTATCTGAATTCTGTTTCTTGCTGATAATTACAACATTTTGAAAATAATTCAAGCCATATATGTATGTGACATTTGCTGAATATTTTACATGACCACCAAGGGATTCTTCAAAAATTGACATTTAAAAAATGCCAAGTAAATCATTGAAAGTATTTTTAGAAAATGGTTACTTTGGTTTGAAACAATTTCTTACTATGCCAAGAGCTGTCTCATCTCTGAAACTGCCAAAACTCAGGTAGTCAGAGGATAATTAAATCACAATCTGACTTTACTTAAGGGGATTGAGTCCAAATGTCAAAATATTGCATGCTCGTGCTAGGCTTATGGTAGCAACAGCTTGAAGTCAAAGCATGCTGGGTTCTTGAGGCTGTGGCAGTGCCTTTATTCATACACAGTGAAGAGGGATGTTAAGAGGACCGCTCATGACCTCTGACCACTGCCATTTACACATGTAGACATGGTCACACCCTAGTCAGACTAAGTTGAATGGAGCTCAAGATGTATTAGAAAAATGTTTCTAAATTGTTGAAAATCATGTCAGGCGTCAATTAAGGGATTAAGTACTATACCTTCATTCTGAAAGAGAGGGAGGGAGGGAGGGAGGGATGGAGGGAGGGAGGGAGGGAGGGACGGAGGGAGGGAGGGAGGGGAGGGGAAGAGAGAGAAGAGAGAAAGGAGAGAAGAGAGAAAGAGAGAGGAAGAGAGAAAGAGAGAGGAAGAGAGAAAGAGAGAGAGGGAGAGAGAAAGAGAGAGAGAGAGAGAGAGAGAGAGAGAGAGAGAGAGAGAGAGAGAGAGGGAGAGATTAAGAAGTGCCATGTGAAGAACATGAGGAAGTTCCTATCTTCTGTTTCGTCTTAAGAATTCAGTACATCCTACTCAAGAATTCAGGATACTTAGGCCTCAGATCAAACTGCTAAGAAATACTTGGGGGTAAGGTCAGAAATGTACTGGAAGAGAAGAGACGACAGAATGAGAATTTTCAAGGCAACCCTCATTCAGAGAAAGAGCTCTGAGTCAGAACAGTCATTTCCAGTTCTCAAGATGAAGGAAAGCACCAGGGCAGTAACACACCATCAGGCAGCCACAGCCACAATTCAGCACTGTTCAGTTTCCTCTTTGTGGATTTTACTCACACAGCCAGACTATGTGTCAGAATAAAGACAGCAAAAGCCATTTTCTTAGTCTTAGACCTGGAAGATCACAAACAAACAAACAAACAAAAAGTATTGAGAGTTTGTGTTTGGTTTTTGAGTCAGCCTGTGAGTTTTGTTACTTTCCAAGGTCTAGGTACCAAGTGACATTAAGACATGAATTATATGGACGGATTCGTTTAGTCCCATAATGAGCCTTATCCTGAATAAGCCATCTATCATCACAAGTGCAGAAAAGAGAGCTTCCTGGATCCCGTGCGCCCCAGCCACCGTGCTCTTCATGGATTTGATCTTCATTCAACGTATTTGCAGGTTTACAGTTTGAACTAATTACTCACAGAATAAAAAATGTTTGAAAAAAACTGCATCTGGGGGAGGGGGAAAAAAAAAGAAAAAAACTGCATCTGTAGTAAGTTCCCATTTACACATCATTTATATTGCATCAGGTATTAATAATCTAACATGAACATAGTATTAAACTGTCCTCTAAATTCATATCTCTCTACCATACATTAGTGAAACTCTCAGACCTTACTGAGAATGTTTCTTTATGCAGCAGACAGTGGCTAATGTACAAACAACTGAACAGAGTACAAGAATAAATGTTAGTGGAATGGTCATCCACAAATGGGACATCTGTATTGTATCTTACCCAAAAGACTATGGGACCATCTTGGAAGAGGGAGCAGAAAGATTGTAAGAGCCAGAGGTCCAGAAAGACAGAACAGCATCCTCTGGAAATGACAGGAGCACTTTAGTCAACAACTCACAACAGTGGTAGATCTCCATAGAAGAACCATACAAGGTCAAGCCAGTTGGCATTCTAGCATGGACGTGGAGGGGCTCATGAGTCCCAACCTTAATCAAGGAGTTGTGGCAGTTGCTGGTTTCTGGTGGAGAAGGTGTGAGTTTTCTCTAAGAAGGTGACCCTCGGGAGGCTGACTATGCTCTAGAAGATAGGAACAAAACCAGCAGTACATGGGCAGCATGAAACAGACTCAGGAGGTTATGAAAAACAAAGAGGACAAGAATTTGGGGAGCAGTACAGAAAGGAGCAAAGATCTGCAAGGAATGGGCAGTGAACACAAAAATGCATTGTATGAAAGTCTCAAAGAACTAATAAAATGTTATATTTTTAAAAGTAAAGAAAATATGTGGAGCTGGTTTATGGGAGTCAAAATTCTTCCTTGGAAATGTCTTTTTGGAGGTCTTTGCCACGGACGAGCATACACACAATGAATTATACAATGTTTCAGATCCCCATTTGAGAACAGGAATTAGAATAGACTAGTGTAAGATTAAATGATATAAAGTACTTCCCCATCTATCCAGAATGTGGACCATGGTACTAAGTTCCCTCACTGTCTCTTCTTTTTGGAAAATTCTATAAAGTTATGATAATGAGACTCACTTGCTCCATAAAAATGTAGCTCACATGATCCCAGCTTGAAATTCATGGATGCAAAACCTGGAGACAGTAAAATATGAGACAACAGACCCCCAGGTGACACAGACTCAGATGGTTTGCTTTCAAGCTCAGGAGACCTCAAGTAATAAATGACCTTGAATCTGATTTCCCTCTTTTGTAGCATGAGATGGCAGTATTTCCCCCAGATTATCCTCTGGAAACCAATCACTGCATCCCAAGGAGAAAAACATTTCAGAATGAAGAAAAACAGTGATTTGCTTTTGCTAGAAGTGGTAACATAGAAAACTCTAGAATAGACCTCCAATTGCTGTGTTCCCAGCCTCCTAGGAAGTGGAAGGAAATGCTCAGAGAGTGAACAGCACTTTGCAGGCTTCTTCCCTTCTCCACATTGATCAATTACAAACTTCTAGCTTAACTAACCACACAAATGCAGTTAACAGACAAGCTCCTTCTTCCACCTCTTAGAGATCACAGCCCCTTCCTCAATTTACCCTTTTCAGATATGCCAGGGCACTTCACAGCCATGCCCCCTCTGAGATATAAGTAAGATAATGCCCGCCTTGTCACCCTTATCTGTTTTCTTGGTCCTCAAAAATGCATGCCTGGAATCCTTGGTATTGCCGGAGAATTTCTAATTGTGTCTTTGTGGGTACATAAACTGGAGGCTTTGTGGGGAGAGGGAACTTTTCTTGAATAATAGAGACAAGAGAGGAGGCGTGTATGAGCTGATTGGTCCACCCTCAGACCCCTTTAGCCAGTTCTGCTTGTTGTAAGCATACTGTCTGAACCCTGAGGGAGCACTGAGGTTGGAACTCAGAGGCCGCCATTAAGACCGACACTCTTTCTGAACCAGGACCTCACTGATTGGCAGAGGGGCTTGTCAGAAAGCCCAGAAACCTTCTTGTTTTGGTCCCATGTCCCTGAGTGCTGGGGTTACCACCTTGAGTCTCTGGGCCTGGCTTTTAGCATGGGCTCTGGAGACCTTAATTCTGGTCCTCATCTTTGTGCAGTGTGCGCTTTACTGATGGACTGAGCCATCTCCCCAGCCCCAGATGTCTGTGATATTTGTTGTGTTTCTATGTAAACTTGTTATGAGAAAACCTGAGAGCAAGTGTTGGAATGACAACACTGTACGTGACCGTCAGTTCTACGCTACAGCGAAGAGCGTCTCCTGGAGTGTGCATCCTCATTACACAAGTTTCTGAGGATGAGGTATTGGCAGGATTCGATTTCTCAGATTACATAAGTTTAACATTTAGGGAATGAATCCTATTTTGTAAGCATTTGTATCGGAAAGTTCTCTTTAGCATATCGAATATTTCCTTGCTTTGCCAATTCAATGTGTTAAGTACTATTTAATCTCTCTTCTCTCACTTTCTCATTCTATCTTTAAGATTTTTTTAGGTCACTATGCTACAAAACAAATTTCTTGAACGTATTTCTTCTGCTCATGCATTGTATCCTTTGACTGAGATCTCTGTGATACTCCACATTCCACCTCCAATACCTGGTATTCACTGCATCACGTTTTGCTTCTGTAGATTTTACCTTTAAGTAACAGCAATAGGACTTGCCTTTCTAAAGTGCCTGGCTTCTTTCACACAGCACAATTCCAGGGTTTTCAATGTCACAGGTAGCTATTTTTTTCTTTTCTAACTCTAAACAGTATCCCTCATTCCACCCCCTCTGTCTGTATGTGATCACATTTTCCTTATCCATTACATCTATTAATGGATACCTAGTCTGACTCCATGCCTTGGTTACTGTGTTGCAATGAACACCATAGTGAAGATACTTCTTGGAAATTGTGGCATTATTTCTTTTTGCTAGTTGTCCAGTGGTTGGATTGCTGGGGACTAAAACAGTTCTATGTTTAATTTATGGGGAGCCTTCATACTGCTTTTGATAATGGTTAATTTGTATTCCTCTCATCTGTGTACAGGGTCCCAATTCTCCACATGCAGGTAATCTACTTTTAATGACCCCCTTATCTCTGAACAGATTTCAGTGTTCATTCTAATAGGTGAGGTATACCACTAATGTTGAGTTCTTGGCACCTGCCAGTGATCCCACCCTTGCTCTGAGTATATCCTGCTCTGCCCTATGGAAGCTCTCTCCTCTTGTTATCTTCTTGGCACGGTACTCCGGGAGGTCCGGTTTAAATTTGATGGCCCCCTCCACACCTCCTCACTCTGATTCTGTCTCTTCTCTGTAGCAAACACCACGCTAGCATTCTCCACTTCAAACCAATTTTACACTGTTTCTTCTTCTGCCCCTCACGCTGGCACGTCAACTATGAAAAAGATTTTAGTTTTGTTTTTTAATCTGAAATTAAAAAAAAAAAAATCTGTGTTCCTCGTGGCAGAATCAGGGGAAATTATAGACTTTCGATGAGTATTTGTATAAGACGTCACTCTGTGACTAAAGATGGACACACACTTGACTTCGGCATGAGCGAGGTGACGCAGCACGAGCGAGGTGACGACGCAGCTCGAGCGAGGTGACGCAGCTCGAGCGAGGTGACGCAGCTCGAGCGAGGTGACGCAGCACGAGCGAGGTGACGCAGCACGAGCGAGGTGACGACGCAGCACGAGCGAGGTGACGCGGCACGGGCGAGGTGACGCGGCACGGGCGAGGTGACGCGGCACGGGCGAGGTGACGCGGCACGAGCGAGGTGACGCAGCACGTCCTTCTTGACCACGCTCAGTTGCTTTTCGCTTTCAGTCATTTGCAGGCAACTTTAGTCCAAACATATGGAACAGAAAACTCTAGGAAAAAAATCCTAAATAATGCTGGTAAGATGGCTCAGCAGTGAAAAGCACTGGCTGTTTTTCCAGAGAATTCAAGCTGTGCTCATAGTGCCCACGTTGTGTTCAGAACTGCCTGCAATTTGAGCCCCAGGGGAGCTGGTGCCCTCTTTGAACCTCTATGGACATGCACACACAGATGCACATATACAATACATAAAAGTAAATATTGAAAATTCACAAGTTTTAAATACATTTGAGAACTGTGTAGTGCTGTACATACTGTTAATACTGTTGTAGTCTGTTTTGTGCCCAGTTTAAATTTAAGCTTTATCTTAGGTAGATAAGCACAGAGGAAAAAGCACATGCATAGCTTCAGGTGTCTGTTGAAATACTGGGATTTGGGCTGGAGAGATGGTTCAGAGGTTAAGAGCATTGCCTGCTCTTCCAGAGGTCCTGAGTTCAATTCCCAGCAACCACATGGTGGCTCACAACCATCTGTAATGGGGTCTGGTGCCCCCTTCTGGCCTACAGGCATACACACAGACAGAATATTGTATACATAATAAATAAATAAATATTAAAAAAAAAAAAAAGAAATACTGGGATTTGTCCCCAAGGAGGATGAGAAGGACTACTGTGTAACATTCAGCAATAAATGGATTGATTCACCGGTTAATTTATTTCCTGTTGTAATTGCTGAACAAAATCTTCTACTTAAAAACAAAACAAAGCAAAAATTTAGCTGGTTTATCTTCAGCAAAAGACAGGTTTTTTTTTTTTTTTTTTTTTTTTTTTGTCAGATGCCAAATAACATAAATGTTGCAAATACATTTCTGTTAAACCACTGGCAGTATTGGTAGCAACACTGTCAATGAAACTACATTTTTCTTACGATGGTGATTTACTTATGAAAACCCATGTATGTGTGTACCCACTGGGCACACAGTCTGCCCCACCCAGCTCCTTTCTTGATCAGTAGGGAGCTGACGAGGCCTCTTCAAAAGCCATTGGTGGAAAACTCAAAACAGTGTTCATCGAAGAACCACTTGTAGACATATCAAAGGTTTGGGGGTCTTTTGGAGAACAATTTTCAGCGAGTTATATAAAAGAACTCACAATAGCGAGTTTCAAAGGAGGACGAATGTGAGAGGAACTTGCTTGACAGCAGTGATAATCTCACGGGCTGCAGGCACCCCGTAGAGTTCTTCAGAGCAGGTGGTAGCTGGAAAGCATCCTGACTCAGTGAGGAAACTGTGAGGCAATGTGCTGACTAGAGAGTGCTGCTTCATTGGAAGGGATCATGATAAAGACTGCAGAGCAGCTTAGAGAAATTCTATGAAATACTAGCAAATTATTCAACATCCACAAAGCTACAGGCGATAGCTGCACTCATGCAAAATATGCAATGTTGTCTGAAGACGCTAAGAAATGACAAGGTGACTCAATTTCTGTATTTTCACAGTTTTGAAATTAAATATTATAAAAGAACAAAACATTGACCATGGTGTGTTATGCGATAGTTTACCAACGATAACTCAAGACAGTTTGCTTCAGATGGAAGCTGACTGCTAATAGCTTCAGACTGTCATGTGAAAGTGATTTTGTCTCCAGCTCTTCAGAAGAGTTGTGTCATTCACAAACAAAGGGACCTTAAATTAGATAACATTTGAGCCCTGTTGAAGAGTCAAGATACACCACTTAATTAAAACTCTGAAAATTTATGGAAAGAAAGGAATGGTTCAATGAGACTTGGATACATTTTCCCTGATATTATTCTGCCACCTGCCATTTTCTTTCCCCTAATCTGACCCCTGACCTCCTGAGGAGCTCCTGGTGAACCATGGGGGGTAGGGAAGTGAGTACACACCCACAGCGAGCACAGCAGCTACTGTGAGTTGTTGAACAAAAGAACCACAATGCTTTGTGTTTGGAGGCAGTCTGTAAAGTTTGAAGAGAGAGGCTGAGTCACACAGCAGGTGCATGTAGGTCATTCTGCCTGGAAACAAGCCAATCAGAAATCAAAGTCTTAGGACTTACAGAATAGAGTGACTAGGAAAGATTCCAAAGCCCTATATTCCTATGACCCCTGTACCACTCACTATTAGGGATGGTTCTCGGTAAGCTTTGAGCTCCTGCATCTACCCTCTTAGCTCCTAAGCTTCTTGAGGACTCAGGTCAGTGATTCTCAACCTTCCTAATGCTGTGACTCATGTTGTGGTGATGCCCCCCCCCCAACCATGAAATAATTAGTGTAAATATCCGTGTTTTCCGATGGACTGACATAACCCCTGTGAAAGGGTCATTCCATCCCCACAGGGGTTGAGACCCCCAGGATGAGAACCACTGACTCAGGTCCCATCCCAGAATCAGAGTGAGGGTATTGTGGAGAACAAGGGACCTGACCTAGGTTTCCAAGGAGCAGGAAGGCTGTGGCCTTACTGCTTTGTGTACCCAGCTAGAGGGAAGGTAGACGGGAATGGGTGGGCAGGTATTTGAGACTGCCAATGCCTGCTAGGCTCATTAGGAATCCAAGCCCGAGTGGCAGGTCCTCCATAGAGTGTTTCAGCTTGTCATGTAAGAGAAGGAACTGGTATCTGGTAAGGCTCCACTCGTCCAAGTTGTCTAGAACATGGTTGGCCAGGGGTAGCGGGACACTAATCCTTGCCTCTGCATCCTCAAGGTTCAGCTTGTTCTGCTTCATCAGCCACACCCAGCCATATGTCTCGGTTACAGTACATTACTGCGGTGTGGTTCATGTACTTGAGCAGCGTCTTGATCTCAAACAGGAGGGGGATGTACAGAATCACATGGTGGTACCCTTGGAGAAGGTACTTAAAGGTTTCCTTCATCGCTTCCTTGCAGCTCTCAGGTGGGTGAGGGCGTTGAGTAGCTGCTGATGGTCGTGATGGTTGAAGATCAAGTCTCTAAGGACCTTGTGGTCAATGTCACCTTTCTACAGCAGGGCTTCAGTGCCAAAGGCCTCTTCAATACGCCTGCGGGCAGGACACCCTGGCTGGACGACATGCTGGGCAATGGTGTCTATACCAAGCTGTTGAAATATCTGGATGATGCAGCATGATTCATTCACAAACCCTGCAGCTTACACCAATCACATCGGATCCCAATCACATCGGATCCCAGAGAGATGTTCTGCTAATTTTCTTCCTGTTTTAAATTTGTTTCTTGAATGTTACCAGAAGCAGAGCAAGAACATTAAAAGCATGATGCAGACTTTAAAACTGGTGAGAAACTTGCCAATTAGAAGTGGAAGCAAGACTAGAGAGAAGGAGGAAGGAGATGGGCTGAGAAGCAAACCCAATCTCCACTGAACCAGTACTCTTTGTACACATTTGAAGAAAGTTTTGCTATTTGTGTTGGGTGTTAGTAGGAATCTATAAGGTGCGGAATCTTTTGTGCTTCTGTAGGAGAACATGCCTCGAAGACTCTTTAGAAACATAAACTACCCATTCGGAGCAGCCGTCATAAATCAGGATTAAAGTCACGGGAAGAACACGGCATCTTTCAGTCAGTGCAAACCGCACCCGTGAACGCTTCGGCATGCCCCTTGTATGAGAGCTGCCGCCTGGACCTGGGACACTGTCTAATGTTCCACGTGCTGATGGAGCCAGTTCCAGCCTGATGGGTAGGTGGAGGCATCTGTAGAAGGCGTGAAAAGGCAGACAGAAGACCGCTGGAGGTCTCCATGAAAGGGGGTGCTGTTGCTTTGCTCTTTCTCCTCTTTCTTATGCATTCCTGGCTGCTCTGCACAGGTGCCCCGCATGCACTCACCATCTGTGCCACGCTGCCTCAGGCCCAGGCAAACAAGGCAAACATGGACGGAAGGTTCCTCAGGCTTGAGCCAACACAGACCTCTTCAAAGACTTAGTTCCACTATCTCTTCCAGTGAGGAAAAGCTAATATATTAGGCCCCAGAAAGTTAACTATTTTAATTTTTACGATTTAAATTAAACTGATCCACAAAACATAGATCTTTTATGTATTAACGAGGTAACTAATCTAGGCAATGCTCCAATACACATTTATTATATAATGCTTAGATTACATTAAATAAATCTCTTCAACCATTTACCATTTTTATAGCAAAATGTTCAAAATCCTTCCTGCTAGCCTTTTGGAGCCTACAGTGCATTGTTGCCAAGGGTGGCACGTGACCATGTGCGCACACACTAGGCTTCTCCTTCCTGACCAACTGTAACTTCGTTCGCACTGAGCAGCCTTTTCCAGTTCCCCTTCGCCTAGAGCTATTTCCGACGCTACTATTCCTACTGCCACTCCCATGGCTATTTCATGCGTTCTTCTCCAGCCGCACTTCATGAGGTCTGACTTCTGTGAATGGTGCTCATTCTTTGCAATGATTTTTCTCTCTGTTGTCACATTTTGCCTCTGTCCCCCACCTCTCATGATCTTGCAGAAACACCTCATAGAACGCAACTATCTGCACTCAATATTGTACCTATGATTTATAGAATGCAATTGGAAGATTATTTCTGCTACCTATACAACATTTCCGCTTACCATTCTGTCAGTCATTTGGACTAAAATATACTTTTCTTTACAATCACAGAGAAAAGAATGCTCGCTAAGCCTCGGGTTATATGATATGAAACTTAGTATTAGAAATATGGACATGCTAATAAATAAAAGAATATAATCAATTGCTGCGTTCTGAGAAATGTTTCATATTACAAAGCGGTGGATAGAAAAAAAATGATTTAAAAATACCAGCTGGGGTGCAGACTCAAAAGCCAATCATCTATTTACTCCTCTGAAAACAGCATTTTAGGTGAAGAGAGACAGTATACATTCACTTCAGTAGGCTCTGGGCTTATGGAGTGTTCCAGAAATAACTCTGTTGCGCTCAGAACACCAGAAAATTGCCACTTCCGTACTTACAGAGCTTTCATGCTGCCACCCAGACACCTACTCGCTTGACACTGTATTGGTTGCTAATGGTTTCCTGCTGAGGAATTCATCTCTTTGTTTTAATCGGGAATGATAACCTCTTTCCAACTCAATCATAGTCTGCCAGCTCCTTCCATTCCACAAGGCTGCACTTGGTTCTGTATCTATCTGAGAAGTCCAACAATGGGCTCAGTGCTTACAGTTCACACACCCACTTCTTTGACACCATAGAGAGGCCATTTGGGAAAGGCCAAATCAGTTATTTATTTCTCATTCACAGGAGAGCAGATCAGAGATCCCTTACAGTAGCAGTTCTATTTGAAAAGTCTACAACTATTTTTAGTGGGACCCGGAGATGTGCAAGACAGGGTCGTCCTTGGACTCCCAATCTTTCTGCCTCTGCCTCCTAAGTGCAGGGATTTCTGGCACATGCCACTACATCTGGCACTATGATAGCTTCTCAAACATTTTTATTAAGCAGATTAAATACTGCAGTACAAACTGAGTTCTCGATATGAAGTTATATTAGAAAGGAAACAGCTGGCTGTCGATGCAAGACTCCATGAAAAACCAGATGTTTTCTAATGGAAACCAGGTGTGAGGAAATCAGTCTTTTTGCCAAAACAGCATGGATCTGAAGATCAGCCATTGGGGAAATCACGGAGCACATTTAATTATAATTCCCAGTTTTAAAAGGGAGAGATGGAATCTTCACATGATTAAACAGAAACATAAAACATAACTTTTTTATTTAACCAGAGATTTTCTGCAATGGCCCTTTCCTAATACTTAAAGTTCATTTAAGCCGAGGTTCCATTTGTTCTCTGGGCCCCTTTGGAAAGCAGCAGGACATCTCTCGGGAGCTTCCTGGCATTGCTTGCGCCCCTCACAGTTCCTCTGAATACTTCTGCAAGAGAACTCTGAGCTGTCAAGTTGACACTAAGACTGCTCGTCCTGTTCGTTCCCTCAGAGACCCGCAGGCTGAGGCTGTGCAGCATCCACCGGGGATGACTGAAGGAGTTGTCTCTGTGGAGGTAAAGTCTGGGAAAGAGGGAGATGCACAGATTGTGTGCTTATGCATCAGGAAGAGAAGCCAGGCTAGAATTCATTGCTCAAATAAACCTCTAACAGTGAGTGCTCCTCAACAATCCACAGCGATAGTGGTAAAGCTTCCTCCTGCACACCCAGCGCAAACTCCAGCACTTTGGTCCCAATATGGGCAGACTGACACAAACTGTACTGCCCGTTCATAGTCAGTTTTTATATTATCTTAGATTAGGGAGTTTCATTGTGGCATTTTCATACAAGTGTGTCAATATATATTGTTCTCAATTTGTTCCCCTCTCCAACTACCCCTTCTCTATTGCCCCTACTCCACCATGGTCAATTCTTTCTTCCTCTGGTCTCTCTCTCTCTCTGTCTCTCTCTGTCTCTCTCTCTCTCCCTCCCTCCCTCCCTCCCTCCCTCCCTCCCTCCCTCCCTCCCTCCCTCCCTCCCTCCCTCCCTCTCTCGGTTTTTCGAGACAGGGTTTCTCTGTGGCTTTGGAGCCCATCTGGGAACTAGCTCTTGTAGACCAGACTGGCCTCGAACTCACAGAGATCTGCCTGCCTCTGCCTCCTGAGTGCTGGGATTAAAGGCGTGTGCCACCACTGCCTGGCCCTTCCTCTGGTTTCTATCTTTTTAAAAACTGAGAACTCTATACACACAAATAATGTGTTTTGATCAAATATGTACCCCTTTCTCCTCTTTCCAGTTTTCCTCTATTTTCCCCACCACTTTTTCCTCCCAACTTCATGGATGCGCTCTCTCTCTCTCTCTCTCTCTCTCTCTCTCTCTCTCTCCCTTTATTCCTCTCTCCTTCCTCTCCTCCTCTCTCTCCCTCCCGCCCTTCCTCTTCCATCCCCCTACTCTCTCCTCCTTCTTTGAACCAATGGGTCCATTTCGTGCTGCTTGAATGTTTGTGGGCATGGGACCATTTACTGGAGCAAAGGCAGCTTCTTAAAACCCACATCCCTCAAAGCGTGACTCTTTTTTCTTCAGCACACCTCAAATGCCAATAAATACTCTGATAGGGGCAGGAGTTCATGCCTCCTCCTCTCCCCATGCTTAGACCTGAAAGGCTAGATCTTGCTCAGGTCTTCTGCACATAGTCCTAGGGTCTGTGAGTCTCTGTGTATGTGCAACAGCACTGTCATGTGTGGCCAGCACTGCTTCAAAGTAGGCATCTAATCCATCTGGCTCTTACAATCTTTCTGCCGCCTCTTCAGCAATGATCCCCAGCCTTGTGGGAACAGGGTGTGGTGGAGATGCCTAGATTCTCTCTGCTTTCCTATTCTTTTTTAATGATTTGTTGATCTGCATTGGTGCATCTGTGTAACAGGACTGGATCCCTTGGAACTGGAATTACAGACAGTTGTGAGCTGCCATGTAGGCTCTTGGAATTGAACACAGTCCTCTGGAAGAGCATCGAGTGCTCTTAACTGCTGAGCTCCAGCCCCGTTCCCTACTTTCCTAACCCATGCATTCCCTACGTTCTCTCCAGACATCTCTTAAAACCTCTTATTCCTCCTCACAATCCCTTTGATAGACTGCACTGCCTTTGAACAATGAATCCCTGTCCCAGTAGACAGCAGGGCTGTAGAGACAGAGTCTGAGGGTTATAACTGATCCACTTGTCCTGGCTGGACACCCAGATGTGAGCAAGCTGTGTCACACTTGCATTGCCTTGGAAGGACCCACCTGCTGCCATGACACTCCTTGACCCGATAGACTCAAACCATGACTCCTAGTAAATCCTTTCTCCTTTAAGTTACTTCCTCTCAGGGATATGGCCATAGAAACAAGGAAAGTAGTCACCACAGTCATAACTTACTACTCCTTTGTTACAATGTTAGGTAAGATACAAATAAATCAAAGCGATGACAAAATAAGGGGAATTCTTATTTTTTAACCCTGGTGCTGTTTTGTGTGCATTTCCCACCGAATCTTACAGAACCACGAAGATAATCCAATGAATCTCTGCAACACTGCGAATGGTTGTAGCCATCAATTCAATGCCAACATTACCTAGATACTGAAGGTGCAACAAACGTCTTCAAAAGTGTTTCTGTTTGTGTTGCCTGTCCTTTACTGGTCTAGACAAGAGCTTTCTGCTGAAGGACTTCCAATTCACGTCAGATTTTTAATTTTTAATTGCCCAATTAAATGAACGCTGAGAAAATACAGAACAGAGTCAAATATCAACAGCAAAACCGTCACAACAGGAAGAGAACGTATTTCTGTTTCCCCTCCCTGTCACCAGTTCTGGGGACCTGCAGTCTGGTTGTGATGAGGCACAGTAGGTGTGAGCAAATCTCTGAGCTTGGAACGTAATTGACGCTGACAGTCTTACTTTCCTTGGCTCTAATTTTAATCTACAGTTTTCTATCTGTGTGGCACTGGAAGGTTCCACAATTTCTCTATGACTCTGTTTTCCTTGCTGTTTTTTTTTTTTTTCAAATGCAACCATTAGGGTCGAGGAAGGCATTAACCATCCAAGTTGCATTGCTACGCAGTACGCAGTAACTGCTGGCCTTTACAATTGCAGTCATTATGAAGTTGGATTTCAATTCTTGAAAAATATAACATTCTAAGGTGGAAATGAAGTTTAAGTCTGTTTCAGGATGACTTTTTCTTACTCAATTCTCAAAAACATTTTAGGCACGACAATAGGTTTATTTGTTAATTTAAGGAAACAAGTTCCTATCTCTGCTCAAATACAGAAAAGGAAAGGTAGCGCCCCCCCCCCCCCCTTTCACAAAGGGTGAAGAATTAGTAAGTCTCCAGACACAACGTCTTCTCACGCTTCCCCCCTCCCACTACACGTCTCAATGCGCTATAAAGGTCTGAGTGACTTGACCCTTTTGTCTGCGGCATTGGTCTGGTGAAAGCTGAGCCCAGCAGCAAAGCAGTCAGGAGAGGAGGTTCAAAGAAGAAAAGCCTCCTGTCCTAGAGGAGATGTGGCAGTCTGTGATAAGCAAGGCACTGAAACGCCAACAAGAATTGGGGTGGTCGGTGCTGTGTCCTTTCTAGCAGGGTCTGGAAAGATAAGGGTTACTCAATTCTCTTTTTCAGGGGCTAAAAGTACCTGTGAAAGTCAGTCTGGGAGCACCCTTGCCACAAGCCACCTACAGAGAAGTTAGTCCTAGAAAGAGATAGTCACAGTCCCCCAAGTCCCAAAACACCACCCCCTGGAGCCATCCCAATTTCTTATTACTCAGTATTATAGCCTACTGGAGGGTTTGCAGGGAAGTGAAACAGGAAGAGAGATGGTATCTACATTTGCACCATAAAAGGTACCTACTCACAAGCTACAAAGTGAAGCAGCAGCAGCAGCAGCAGCAGCAGCAGCATACAGAACTGAGATCCACCCCATTCACACCCCCAGAGATCTCCCTATATACGTGGAAATCTGGCCTGTGATCTGATGTTTGCAAGCAGGGAAGCATACCCTGCCTTGCTACAAACAACTTTGAAAGAAAGGCCCTTTATTGTAGGATATTTTGATCATAGTCTGACAATCCCGAGACTAACAATGAAGTTCAGTCTGAATCAGAGGGCAGAGGGCTGATTAGCCATAGAGATTTTGGAGGACCAAGGACATATAAAGAGACACAGGAGTAGTGTGTAGTAGGGTGGGGCTTAGGAAGGTTTTGTAGGAGGCTGCTAGTTAATATCCCTGCTGCCCCGCAGCTCAGACCCAAAATAATCACACAGAAACTATATTATTTAAAACACTGCTTGGCCAATGACCCCAGCGTATTTCTAGCAATCTCTTGCTAGAAATTAAATCAACCCATTTCTATTATTTCATATTTTACCAGAAGGCTCATGGTCTACTGGCAAGGTTCCAGCTGGCTACTTGTGTCTTTCTCCTTTGGCAGCTCCATGGCATCGTCTGACTCTGCCTTCTTTCTCCCAGCAATCAATTTAGTTTTCCCCGCCTAGCTCTGTTTTGCCCTGCATAGGCTCAAAGCAATTTCCTTATTCATTAACCAATAAAAGCAACACATATAAGAAGGACCTCCCACATCAGGAAGTTCTCAGCCTTTCTGGATTGAGTAAGGAGAGAGAGAGAGGAGGTCACTGGTCACTTCTCCGCTGCTTCTCTCATTATTCAAGTTCTTACTCCAAAACCTGACTCTTGAGTTTTTATTGATAAAGAATAATTAGATAAATGCTTCACTTTATGCCTCTTGAAACCAGCAATAAAATCCCCTGTGAGATACACCATCCACCTAGGAAGGCATGGCCTATCTTCAAGGGAGGGAGCCCAAGTGTAATGAGTGTGCAAACTGCACAACAGCTTTGCATTCTCCATTTCCTCCTGACCACTTCTCTCTCACACACTTCAACTCCAGCTCCTCTGTCTGGCCACGGCTTACAAATTAGTAATTTCATCCAACATAGTCTTAGTTTCTTTTTTTTTTTTTTTGAGGGGGTGTTTTTATTTCCCCTATGAAGACTCCATGCCATTTAAAACCCAGCCTTAATACACGGGGAGGTGCTTAGTCTTATTCCAACTGGATATGCCATGTTTTGTTGATACTCATGGGAAACCTGTCTTTTCCTAAACAGAAATGGAGGAGGAGTGCATTGGGGTGTGGGAACACGGGGGGGGAGGGGTGTCAGACAGAAGGATCGGGAGGAGAAGAGGGAGGGGAAACCGTGGACAAGTCATTGAATGAATGAATGAATGAATGAATGAACGAATGAACAAATTTATAACCTCCCCAAACAAACAAGAAAACAAAACTTCATATTAAGAAAAACTGAGTGCTTTCCCCCAATTAACTGATTCATATCAACTTGATTCTCAGGACCAGATGGATAAGGACTTTTCCCCTCTGTGACTGAGAGAGGATGCAATAGAGAACACATTTGCTTCTCTGTAGTTTGCAGATGCAGAGACCCACGCGAACAAAAACAGACAGAAGGACAGATTCAGAAGGTATCCTTCAAGCAGGTACAGATTATGACATAAAACAGAGAGAGGATGGAAGACACAGGGAGTAAGAAGAAAAGAATTTAAAATTAGTCTCCCTAGTGGTTAAGTAGCTCAGGTGATAATGCTTTTCTTTCTTTCCTTAAGCGACAGTAGTGCATTACTGGTAATGCATAGGTATCATTAAGACGTATAATTCCTGCATCACAGCAGCCTAGGAACACCTTACAGAGATAGAGATGATTACTATGGGCAGGACAAGGTGCCTCTCTTGGCTGCAGTGACAGATAAAGGGTTGTGAGACTACGCAGCATGCTCACATCGTAAGACCACACTCTTGCAGCATGTCCCACATTCTCAGCAGGATTTTCTTGTGATCGAACCATTTCTAACTTAAAAGTGTCTTAAATATTTATGTTCCCCTTCAAAAATGATTTTCAGATTAGCATAATTTTCACGACAAAACAGAGCTAAAGAAAAAGGGCCAGCGCCCGATGTTTCCTTCATTCATACAGCTTTGCAGCTTTCCTTTTAAACCCCCACCATGAGCAACGAATGGATAGGTACCAATTCTACTGTTGAGAAGTATCGAGAAGAAAAACATCTCTGCTTCTTGCAAAGTATACAGACCGACTGTCTTGCTACTGTTCTAAAAATAGTTTCGGAAGGTTGAGAAAGCAGTTTACTGTTAGAGCATGTGCCTAGCATGTCTGAAACAAGAAACAACATGTAACATATTAAAGAACATGTAAGGTATACAGAGGTCAACGATAAGGGCAAATACAGGAAATCCTAGTTTGAATTAGCTATGGCCAGGGATATGGCGGAATGGCAGAAACATTTTTATGGGAAACATTTCTTTCCTTCCACTGGGTCACAGAAATGAAGCGAGCCACATTTTCCCCAAGGACATGCCCCTTTCACAGAGGAGCAACAGAAGAATTAAAGATCTCTACAGTCGATGTACTACACGCTTTTAGATTTGCCATTATTTCCATAATTCTAGGTTGGACAGTGTTGGGTTGGTGAGTTTTATAATGTAAAATGATAGTCATTTGGAAGGTTTGCAAAAATCAAACGTGCCAAGTATCTTGGCTAATGGTAGTAATAATCTCTTTTTCATTCCCATAAAATATAACCGACTTCAAGTCTGTGGTTTCATAAAATACTTTAGAATTTCCTAAATTTCTTCAAGTACTGCATTTTACGATATTTGCCAATACTCTAAAGTTTCCCAACTTTATAAGGCCCAAATTCTCTATCATTCTTCTTATTTCTGGTTAAAACTGCCTCAGTGGGTTGCATTATGACATGCTACGGAAGAAAGAGGTTTAGAGATGGCCACAGGCTGTCAACAATTGATTACCGAATCAAAAACCAATGCAGGCTCTGCTATGTAGGAGCCATGCATTTTAGGTCCCCAGACTAGAGATGTTAAGCCAACATAATCCCCTCTGGAAGAAGAGATTGTCCTTAAAGTTAGAAGAGAAAAGGAGAAGTAGAGGATGGGAGATTGGCTTTGAAGATGGATGGAGTCACCTCCAATGAATGGAAGGGGGCGAACCCTGGTGGACACCTCCAAAGGAAATGGACTTCAGAGTATAAAGGCACACAGTGGAGCCCAGGTGGATGACACCCAATTGCAGCCTTGTGCTACCTGACCACACCTGCCTGGGCTTCTGCCTCACAGAAGGTAGACATCATAGCGATGATGTGTTAGTTTGTGGCAAACTGTTATTCTGTGATACAAAACTAATATGAATTCTGAATTTGCAGCAATGTAGACAGCCTTAATATTTCTTTAAACAATTTATGTTTGAATAAATTCTTCCAAAGATCATCCTATTAGCTATAAATTTAGAAAAACTTCAACACTACATATGATTTACACATAGGATAATTTCTCTCTTCTAAAAAAGATTCATTTATATTATTTGAAGACATTTGAGACAAAATATAACACTTTATTCTCCAACAAAATACTTTATCCTCCAGTGACAAAACTCTGCATATTTCTCTACCCATTCCAAATCCAGACTTCCATTTTTCTCTTGACTCTGGAAGCAGAGGGAAGGATAGACATCCGCAGGAGTTTTATTACTGTAGCAACATTTATACATACTTAATTTATGCTGGAAATATTTATTGTAAATATAATCTCTATACCCAGCACAGGGGATACAATTGGATCTAAATAGTGAAGACCATGTGCATACACAGCCTCGATGAACTTTATGTAACTATGGAAGATGCAAATCTGAATTAATCATCAAACGTCTGACATTAAAACAGGAATTTGTCAGGGGAGAAGCGTATGAGTCAGTTCAGTAACTAATTCCATGGTTTCTGGGCAAATCTTTTTCTGTATTCTGATGAACACTAGCATGTGTTTATATTAAAACTTCTCCAGCAACCAAAGCTGTATTTAGTGTAGCCTGGATGCCCAGGGAGAGAATATGTCTGTAAAGATTTTAAACGAGGATGGATTTAGATGTAACTTATATCCTATTTCCCCCTTTCATCTCTGAGTCTTGTCTCAGAATCATTTCATTGATTCCACTTGAGCATTCCCAGCTTCATTTAACAAGCTAAAGCAGCCACATTGACCAAACTGTCATAAACCACTGGTCTTATTTATGACGTCCACACAAGTACTTGGTTTTTCTCTTCAAGGATGATGGCAAAACAGAACTGGCCAAACTCAGTGGAAAATCA
This sequence comes from Arvicola amphibius, assembly GCF_903992535.2. Taxonomy (NCBI): domain Eukaryota; kingdom Metazoa; phylum Chordata; class Mammalia; order Rodentia; family Cricetidae; genus Arvicola; species Arvicola amphibius. The sequence continues at coordinate 17,817,543 of NC_052064.1, forward strand.
AGATGGGAGAGGAAGAGGAGGGAAGGAAGGGAAGAAGCAGGGAAAATGCTGATTTGAAAGTCTGGTGTTGAGATAGTTCCAATTTATAATGTTCTCAGTGTTTGTTAATGAAAACTAAGTTGGGAAATTAGATAAAATATGTGAATGCTCCCAGCAATGGATAATTAGGTGGGTAAATGTCATCACTGTGAACTTAAAAAGCATTGAAAGTTAGTACTAAATTCGAAGTGACAGTTCTTCCACTCTCAGTATTGAAAATAGAAAATAAAAGGTTAATTACCAAGACATTTAACGCGCACATTGGACAAAGGACAAAGAAGGAAGTAAAAAAAAATGAGAAGGCATGTTTCTCTGACAAATAGAACCCTTTAAAATTAATGAGAATACAATCTATTTTCTTACAGAAGACAATGGGCAAGCCCAAAGAAGAAATGATGAGGTAAGCATGTGTTCCTCAGCTTATCATCACTGCTATAAAATGCCAGACAAAATCAAGTTCTAAAGATTAAAATGTTATTTTGATCAGTTTTAGAGATTATTGTCTATGACTGATGGTCCCACTGTTTTGGCTATGAAGAGCCAGCACTGATGGTGGTAGCATACAGTAGAATAGAACTGTTCACCTGAGAGAGAGAGAGAGAGAGAGAGAGAGAGAGAGAGAGAGAGAGAGAGGGAGGGAGGGAGGGAGGGAGGGAGGGAGGAGGGAGGGAGGAGAGAGAGAGAGGGAGGGAGGGAGGGAGAGAGAGGGAGGGAGGGAGGGAGGGAGGGAGGGAGGGAGACAGAGACAGAGAGAGAGAGAGAGAGAGAGAGAGAGAGAGAGAGAGAGAGAGAGAGAGAATGGGACCAGTGTTCCACAATTTCCACTGAGGACACAATCCAATGACTTAAGACTTCCCAGTCAGTCCCATCTCTTAGTTTCTACATCCTCTCTATAGACCCACACTTAGCCCAAGATCTTAGCACATTGGTCTTTGGTGGGTCACTCAAGATTCAATCTGCCAAATAGTGTCTATGAAAGTGTGGGGTTTTATTCCTGGAGAGGCCAATTACTTCACTTAATGCTAGTCTGGGGATGTTCAAGGTGGCTGTCACTCAAGAGTAAGTCAGCTGCTTCTAAATAGTATTCAGGGCCTCTCAGAAAAAGGGTATGTGTTTTCATCTAAGTTGTTCTCTTTACCAATGAAGACTCAGGAGTCAGATGCTGGTGTGAAAAGCTGCTCACCAACACCAACCCAGCCAGACTGGGAAGGAACAAGCATAGGACTAAACTAGTCCCTCTGAGGGTGGTTGACAGTTGCATCCCTGGGGCAGACTGAGGGGCCACTGGCAGTGGCAGCAGGATTTATCCCTACTGCATGTACTGGCTTTCTGGGAACCTATTCTCTTTGGATGGATACCTTGCTCAGCCTAGATATAGTAGGGAGGGCCTTGGACCTTCCCCAAAGCAATGTGCCTTTCTATCTCTGAGGACTGGTTGGGGAGTGGGGGGGGGGTTGAGGCTGTGTGAAGGGAATGAGAGAAGGGGAAGGAGTGGGAACTTGGATTGTTATGTATAATGAAAAAAGAAAAAGAACAAAAACTTAGATAAAAACAAAATAGTCTAACTTTCTTTGGACTGCCAACTCTCAAATAATGGCATGGAGACTTATTATTATTAATTATAAAATCTTGACCTTAGGCTTGTTCCCAGCTAGCTCTTATAACTTAACCCACTTATATTAATCTTAGTTCTGACACATGGCTCGTTATCTCTCCTACATACTGTGTGTCCGACTTCGTGTTTCGCTGTCAGATCCCACATCTTTTCTTCCTAGAGTTCTTATTTCTGTCTGGATGGCCTGCCTATCCATTCTTGTCTAGCTATTGACCATTCAGCTTTTTTATTAAACCAATCAGAAGGTGCCTTGGCAGAGACACATCTTCACACCGCACAAAAATATTATCTCACAACAGTCAGGATCACTTCCAACTTTGAAATCACAAAAAACACCCCCACACCATACTCTAAAACAAGCACTCCAACACAAGAAGCCGTTGAGAATCAACAGGCACACTTGCGGTAAATACAAAATTCCAGGCTGACCCTCAGAGAATTCTGCCTCCACATACTTTCTAAGAGCTTTGTGGATCAGACTTGGAAACCAGTGAACCAATGCCTTCTCTCCCCATCAATAAAACAACACACAGGAACAGAAAACACATCAACATTTATAGGTATTAGTAAATGGTGCCTTATTATAATGACCAACCCATGTTTAGTTCCTCAGTCAGCATCAGGTCTTTAAGAGAAAATTCTGCTTTAGTGTTGATACTATCTGGAGGTAGCCATGTGCATCCCATACTGAACCAACTGGTCTGTTGTTCTTCAGCTGTCTTTCGTCTCAAACACTGCAGAGACCCCTTTGTAATTACTTCAATCCATTAAAAAAGTTTCTTTACCTCGGTGGTCCAGCACTTGCCTAGCATGTCCATGACCTGGGCTTGATCTTCCAGCACCAGGAATAACAACAAAATGTTTCATATGTGTCCAAGCCAATGAGAAATAGAACTGGCAACCCCTGGTACCTTGCAATTACACTCCATTCCCGCTTCTAATATGCACCCTTACCCAAATATGAATTTCTGGGTAGTAGAGATCTGATTGTAGCAAATCACACTTTTAAATAACACATTTTTGGTACTGTAATCATCATGCTTCATCTTAGTTCTCCTAGCTAGTAGCTTGGTTAACTATTAGTTACAACTCTCTGAGTTGGTTATGTCACATATAATATTTTATTGCCTTTTGGCTCACTTTAAAAGACTATTCTAGCTTATTCCTTCTGAGATTTTTAAGTTTTCAAAATTGCCACGTGAAACAGTAACTAGGAGCAACTGCAGCCTGCATGTCAATATCCAGTGTCTGTCTACCTGTCATATAGAGGAGTCAACTGAACACGACCGACCTGATTAAAGCTGATTATTTTCAAATTGTGATAGAGAAAATCATAGTTTTGTTTTTGTGAACATTAACACCTGTTGGTTGATCCTAATATTGTTCAGGTATGGGGAGAGCTAAAGATTGCATATGATTTATTGGACAAGTCTCTATAGTATTGGCCAAATTTGACCAAGATTATCTGGAGTGTGACCATAGCAATTTAACAGGTCTGCCCTTCCTAGATTAAAAACACCATTTCACTTAGCATGCAGTCAAGGATGACTGATCTTTTGTGATACAAAAATAAAGCTTTGAAACATGCCTGGGGACTAGTGTCTTGAAAGAAACCATATACACTAGTAAATCATTATAAGGTATTTGAATATAAGTCTGGGAAACACGCTGAGACTGAAGGTAAGGATGGCCAGTTCTGTACACTGGGCCACTATCCTCTTCTGTTTCCCTCAAACACCGCAGAGTGTTCTAAGGGTTCTCAATAAACTGTCCTTGAAAAGAAAACAAGCAACAAATGACATTATTTTACATGAATAATAATCAAAGAATCAAAGGTATGAAGTCACTGATTGTCTTGCCTCGTGGCAAAAAGCGGGTACCCATCCTTGCAAAGTGTCTCCAGACAAAACTGTTTTGCTATTGTTTTGGGGGGCGCTCTAGGGATCAAACCCAGGGTCTTTGATACGCTATATAAATGCTGCACCACTGAACAAATGAGTCTTTGTTCACGTTGTGAGAGAATTCTCGATTATGCACATCTGTGGAGCATAGAAGTGGATGCCTTGGATACACCGTTCAGATGCTCAGGGCTGTGAACACAGCATCTCACCTCAGCTCTGCAGAGAAGGCCCAGCAGTAGCACAGAAACATGTGCAAGCTGAGGCATAAACTCCACAATGTTAGATGCGGGTGCCAATGGCCTTACGATCTCGCTTCCAGGTACCCGATCTTAGACCAACAGGCTGTCTCTGTAGAATTACAGTAAATTGCATTTCAGCCCTTTCTAATAACCCGCTTCATTCTTCTATTTCCAGGAGAAAATTAAAGTAAAATCTGCTTTACACCTTTGAAACAACACCAATAGGACATCCCCATTTTTTATGTAAATGTTGTTAGTCCTCAAGCCACGTCTTTCAGAGAATAAAATTGTTTTAGTATCATAACAAATGTATAATAGCCTAGGAACCCGCACATGTCCAGAAACGGAGGAAAATGTTGTCAGTTATCAAAGCATTCGTATCTGGGAAGGAATGAGATAGCCATCCCTAAGGCGACTGCACCTGCTCTGAGACTTGAATGACAAGCACAAATGCTGCATGTTCATGGCTGAGCTTTATGCATATCCGCTGAGAGCAACAGCAGACACAAGAACATTCCATTCCCACCCCGTGTGTGCAATGATAGGCATTTAGCTGTGAAACAGAATACGAAAGATGATGTCCTGAGAGGAAGGGACTTGGGTGCCAGCGGCTGGTGACTATCAATGTCCTCACTTTGACCTCACATCTTCCAGTTGCCTGGAGATATGCATTGCTTGAGGAGAAACCCTTGGCCAAGCATGTTCATCCACACTGCTGATGGAGTTCAGACTTGTGCATATATCTGCTTACTAAGTGTGAAATGGTTCTACTACATCAGTGAGGTTTGGTAAGGGACAGAGGTTTCCATTTAGCTGAACGTGGTAGCACATGACTGAACTCCCTGTACTTGGAAGGAAGATTCCTAGTTCTAGATTAGCCTGAGCTACGTAGCAAGTTCAAGGCCAGGCTGAGCTCTATAGAGATCACCTGGTTTAAAACAAGAACCAAATGAAACCCTAAACAACACTCAAATGAGGGCTGGGGATGCATCTGAGTGCCAGCATCTGTCTTTATCATTACACAAGGGCCTGGATCACTCCATAGCAACCGTTCACTTAAGGTAGAAGGAGATTGCTCTTCTCAGGATCCTATGTACATCTGAATAAATCCAAGAAGCTAATAAAATGTGCAAGTGTGAACTACATCATCTGCAGAGCCTGGAAACGTTCTTTATTTGGCCACTTTCGAGAAATTCACTGATTCTGGAAGAAATATCATCACTCAGATTTAAGATGAAGAATCAGAGCAGCAATCTAAACCATCAGAGCCCATTCTTGACATTTCAAAGCACCGAAATTCAAATTTTGCCTTTTATAATTTCCTCATACCATATTGATTCTAAATGACTTGGAGTTTCTCACAGCATGACGAAGCACAGAGCGTGCTGTTTGGCAGATCTTATTTTGGTCAGAAGTGGGATCTACCCCATGGGCCTGTCTGTCAAACCATGCCCACTCACTCAGAAGTATAATAATTGAAGCCAGACTTCAGACAGATTTGAGACTTCTTCTCTCCATTTCTCTGACAGTTGAGAAATCTTATGGAGCCAAAGAAGATGAGAAATGGTTCTGACTGACTTGTAGCTTCTTCTGGGTCAGCCCCGGGCCACCCAGTGAAGGGCAGGGAAACAATTTGCCCGTCAATGTCAGCCGTTACCGGGAAGTTGATAACTCATTGTCAAGGCGCTGTAAGCAGGAAGAGGTTGTGGACAAAGACAGCATTTACCACAATTTCTATCCTAATTGAGTCCGTCCTAACAGGGTAAATGGCCTCTCTTCTGCTCCCATTCAGCTGAGCCACCTCTACTGGTTGGCAGGCCTGAAACCTCTGTGTTTCTGAGCTTCCTGCCAGTCCAGCCTTCCACTGCATCCTTGTTCTCAAAACTATGCTCCAAACCTGAATTCCCACTAGGTTTTAATTCACTAGGACAGGACCATGTCTCCATCTCCTTAGGGCACTCTATGTCTGAGGGGCTGATAGCCACTTCTACTGGGAGACGGGGCATTTGCCCTGGTAGTCTCTGTCAGTTAGTCGCTTGCTAAGCCCAAGGCCTTGACTTGCTCTTAAATGTTTGAATTTTCAGCACTCCACTGGAGGTAAGACTCCTTTGATATGGAATGCCTTCTGGGCTAGCCCAGTGAGTACTTACCCTGCACACTGTTCAGGTTCTCCTTTGATAACCAAGGCTAGGACTGCATTTGAACGGTTTTCTAGAGAGTACCCAAACTGTTCATGAGGAGTATAATAGTTGCTTTTGTCACTGATATGATCAAAATACCTGACAGAAACAACCTAAAGAAAGAACCTTTTATTTTGGGTCACAGTTAGGGGGTCCATTCCACCATGGTAGAGAAGTCGTGGTGGCAAAGGCACAAGGCAGATGCTCACATTGAATTTACAGCTGGGTAGCAGCGAGATGAATGCTGGTGCTTAGCGTGTTTCCCTGTGTTTGTCCAGCTCAGGAACTCAGCCCATGGGAGGAATATTTCTGTTCACATTTATAATGTGTCTTCCTACCTCAACTGAACTGAAATGAAAACTCTCTTAGATGTGTTCAGCAATTTATCTCCAGTATTATTCTAGATCCTGTCAAGTAGACATTCAATATAAACCATTATAACGAGAGTCCGTTCGTTCATCCATCCATCTATCCATCCATCCATCCATCCACCCACCCCTCTACCTTTTCTATTCATTTATTCTTTATTCACTTTTAGGTTGGTACTAAAGATACAATGTGTCCTAAGATAGGTCTAATCTAAGTTCTGGAAGGAGAGAGAGAGGGAGGGAGGGAGGGAGGAGGAGAGAGAGAGAGGGAGAAAGAAAGAGAGAGAAACAAGTACAATGTACAAATGTACAAATCAAGTAGAAAAGATCTTCCACACATCTGCTTGCGAAGGTGTCTCTATCTAGTTCCAGTACATTCTGTCTTCACCTACATCTCTGCACATATAGCTACATTCTGTGGAGTCCAAAAAAGAGCTAACATTTTCAACTTTTTAAAAACAAACACTATAGAAAATCCTATCATGTAAAGTGCATTAATATTATGAAAATGCCTACACCACAACTCTTCAGGTTGCACGAATTTTACTGTGCATAAATACTGTTATTCACAGCTGCTATTCCATATTCAGAACCTCGCTGGCTGTAAGGTTCATGCAAGGTAGGCTCTATTTTTATTTTGTGGAAAAGAAACCAAGACCCAGGCTATTAGAGTAGGTTTAGCTATTGAAAGGCAAAACAAGCTTTGTTATTATTATCAATACCATGAGACTCTATGCACCTTATAAGTACTCGAGAGAAACTTACATAGCTTCTTAAAGTCTTAATAATAGCACTTCCTGTCATTAATGTCTGTTTTTTGAAAGACAGATTTGTGCTTATTGGGTAGCGTGGCATGCCACTTGCTCCAGAGAAATGGCAAAAGACAAGCATAGAACTCTAAGGTGTTGATTTTTTTCCTCCATTAAACACTTACTGCCTTAGTCTGTGAACTTAAGAGGGGAGCTGGGGGAAAGGAGACTGCATGTTTTCCTTTGAAAGATTTGAGATCATTCCTAAGCCCCGACAAAACAGCAGGGAGCTCCCAGAACATTTTTCAAAGAACGCTTAGTGACTTTGATGCATGACTGAGGTTTCACCGTGGCGATTTCCTCCCCATCTATCACACTATGGAGCGAGCTCGTTCTTGGGCATCTGTTGTCTTTAGTTAGACTCATCGGCGTTTGTTCTCATGTGTCATTTGTTGCTTTGGCTAACTATCCCGATTCCATTTTAATTTCTGCAAATAAACTTCACTGCTTAAGTCTACCTCGTAAAGTAAGTTTTTAGGTATCAAGGTAGTGGAAAAATTGGCTGTTCTACTATGTGCTTTCCGTTTACCTTACTCTCCGATGTGAATTTTCAAAAGTGTGGTGTTTAACACCAAAAAATTAAAGTAACAGTTGAATATGCGATTTTATTTTGCATTTTGATGTGGATTCCATATTTCAAAGTAATTTAAGAATGTCTTGACTGTGTTAGAGCAAGGGCATTGTATATACCTAAGAAGTCATTTTGTGGCTGTGTGTGTGTGTGTGTGTGTGTGTGTGTGTGTGTTTTAAGATGTGATCTCTCAGCTTCCTCATCTGGCACCTGCTGCCACGCCTCCCCATCATGACTGACTCCTCCTCCTGAAAATGTTAGCCTAAAGTCACCTTTGCTGATGGTGTTTATCACAGTGATACAGAGGAAACTAGAACACAGACACGCACTATAATGATGGAGGAAACTTCCAAGTTCCCCTTTGCATAATTATTTCATTTTCCTAAGCACAGAACACCCTGATTATCATGGAAATGTGTCGAAAGGAAGTGGTGGCCATCCCTTCGTTAGTTCTATATCACCGTCAATTGGTTTTGTCTGATGCTTTTACAGACTGGAGCATGTTTGCCTAGTGTCTCTCACTTGCTCTCTGAACTTCAGATCTATATAACTGCTGTCTGGGGCTGTTCTGAGTAGTAATACCATGAACTGGTCAAGTCCCATGAGAGATGCTGTATTGATAAGGAAGAAAAAAAAATCCATAAAATCTCTAATAATATGGACTCTTTTAAAATCATTCCCCCCCCCTAAAAATTTTAATTGAAAACTTCTCCAGATGGGAAAGTAAGTCATTGATCTATATTTAAAGAGTGCATATTTCTTCAAAGATGAAAGAATAACTCAAGCGTGTGGACTCAATCACAGTTCGGGTAGGAGCCTCCGAGAAAGCAGTAGACGTTCCATGAGTATAAATCCTGATTACACACTGGCGAGCACAGTGGGACAAAGAGGAGAGAAAGTTCTCGGCAGCCCCACTCTCTCCAATTGTCCCAGGCTGTACAAAGAAGAGATGAGACCAGCCAAGCATGCTCCAAGTCCTCAAGCAACACCATGTTTGCCAAGGGCCATAGCATTTACAGTGTGGCTCAGTGGTCAAGGGCTAGATCAAATCCATTAGACTATTTCTACTTTTATTACATTTTAATTATGATTTACTCAAGGAAAATGAACATACATTTGGGGAATGGATTTGGAAAACACACACTCTTTGAACGGATAAGAGAAAAACTTACTTTTTATGTTGATGTGGTAGGCACTCGACTTGGATGGAACTTTGTGACTTCAAGTTTTTAGTAATTATTTATTCTGAGGTATTGATTTATGAACATTGAGAACAGAATGTTGATTTGGAACTTGTTAGTGGGAAATCAAAACTAACAGGTGCTGGTTAAATAAATCCAAACATCCCAGGGACTAGGGATAAGTCTGGTCTCTGATCACAAGCCATGATCAGTGAGGGGAAATGGTCAGTAAGTCATGGAAAACAGGCAGATAGGCTTCATCAGAATGAGTTTTTCCAAGTTTGCCATAGGATGGACAAGAGACCAGGACTGCATTCTGGTTACTCATGTTTCTTCTCAGCAAACTCAAGAGGCTTTGGGTCATATTTACTGGCCCAATAGAATAATCCAATATCCAAATTATGTGGCTATAATTATTTAAAGGGAACTGGGAGTGTTCTACTGTGTGCTCTGAGGGAGAGCTGGTATTATTTGTTGAATGGCTCTGAGGTGGCTGCAGGGTGAGAAGATATGTGTGTGCTACTCAAGTGTCCTCAGTGCCATCAGGAATGCTGGTTAAATGGCTCATCATAAAAACACAAGTATTAATTACATTGTCATATATAAAAAAGTTTAGATATGCAGTTAAATGCATCATTATCATGCCTGCTGCTAGGGGCTGATTCAATGTCAAAGATTGTTGAAAAGAGAGGGAAAAGAGAAGGCAGATTGTTTTCATACTAAAGGTAGACCTATATTCACGTGCTATGCTAATTCAAGTGTGTAAAGAGAAAGATGCTGAAGAAGAGATTAAACATGAAAGAGACTAACGGGAAGGTAGAAGTAGATTGACCAACAGATAGCCCCCAGACAGCTACTCTCCTGCCAGCGGAAGATCCACATGTAGGTACACACAGGAGTGTGTGTGAGTGTGTGTGTGAATTTGTGAATATGTACATTTCCTTGGAAATATTCACCATAAATCAACTAAAAAAAAGAAACAGGGAACAAGTTAGTATAAGTACTAGGCTTGGGGTGTGGAACAGCCAAGCATGGACTGTACTGCAATGTCACCGAAACTGCCATTCACTCCCCTGCTAGTGTCCAACACTGGCATTCACCATAGTCTGGGAGGGGTTGGGTTTGCCTTTACTGTTCTGGAAGAACTATGTGTATCAAGAAGAAACAATGGGAAGACTTTTATCTGATTGCTCAAGACTATATTGTGTAGTAAGAATGGGTTTATTTATCTGAAAACCATTTCAGAAAAGTGAGGATTTTACAAATTCGTCTTCAAATCTAGTCCTTTCTTACACAGTTTCTCTCACATGGAAATACTCTCAAGGCTATAAAACTTACCCAGGCTCTCACAGTTCAGTATGAGTATGTCAACATTTTGTTCCTCTTGATTTGATATTCTATGGAAGTTCTCTGTCATCACACAATTTAATAGAGATTCTGCCTCATATTTTTCCATAATTGATCTTTATTTTAATTAAATAATTGTATCAAACAGTACCTACATATAATCCTTATATATGTTCTTTCCACAACAGCATACTTATCTCCATGTTACTTTATCTGACACACTATGAAAATTATATGTATGTGAAAATTTGTTTTCTAAATGGAACATAGTCTCCAAGAGGGCAGCATTGTTTGATTGTTCCTGTAGGCTTATAAAAGTTTCTCAGTCGGTAGATGCTCAATAAATACTGAATTAGTTTATGATATTTTTGTGTTTTGGCTTACATTTAAAATTATATATCATAGTATGTATTTATGTATATTACATATCTGACATATACTATACAAATGCTACGCATTTGTATATACGTTTACATGCATATTTTTGCATATTTATTTTATTTTTGTGCCAAAGGAGGTCAGAAGTATCAGACATACCTGGAGTTGAAGTCATAGGTGGTTGTAAGCCAACTGTGATGAATGGTGGGACTTAACTTGGGTCCTCTGGAGGAACAGTGTCATGCCTGCTCTTAACTCTTAACTGTTGAGTCATCTCTACAGACACTGTTCATGTTTTTAAAAAAAGGATTTTAATCCTCTGATTTTTCAGATTTAAGAGTAACAATGAGATGATTTAGAGGTAGTGATAAATGATGTTCGACTACATTTGTTAATAAATATGATTATAATCTTTACAGTTCACATTAACAGAGAAGAATTTTGTAGTGACTGTGTAGTAGCAACATCAATTAAAAAGAATTATTATTTATGTAGTCATGGCCTGTAGGGAAGGAGCTAGGCTAGTTGGTTCTTGCTCTATAGCTCCATCTGCTGTGCATATTTAAAACAACAAGGAACACAACAAGCAGAGAGAAATGATAAGGTCCCTTGTCACTGATACATTTACAGTTTTACATGTTTAAAAAAAAGCAAAGACAAGAGAGAAAGTGAGTTCCTTGCCAGCTTGTCATCTTACATGTTTTTAGCAGGGCTAAACACAGGAGAGCTATGTGGGTAAGGATGCGAGCTCTGGAGTCGGGGCAGAGCAAACACAGGAGAGCTATGTGAGTAAGGATGTGAGCTCTGGAGTCAGGGCAGAGCTGAACACATAGCTATGTGGGTAAGGATGGAAGTTCTGGAGTCGGGGTTAGATTTGCATCTCACGCATGGCCTCCAACGCCTTTGGAGAGCTGGTGATATTTACACTGTGTGATTGCTGTGAGACTGTCTACATCCCCTGGCAAACAGCACACCCAACTGACCGCGCTTACAAAATAGAACCTCAGCCCTTCCACAGTGAAGGCATTTTATCTCAAAATCATCAGCAGCACGTGGCGTGTAAGACACTTAGTTCACACTAATTACCTGAAGAGTATATCTTGAATACATGGAAGATCACTAAGAAGGGGAATTGAGGCATCTTACATATCTATTCCAGCCATACAGAAAGCTGTGTACTGTAGGTCGGTGAACCTGTTTTGTAATGTGCAAGCAAGGCTGATCAATTTATCTCTTCATTTGCTTGTTGGAGGCTCCGGACTGGTGACAGTGTCAGCGAGTTTCATGTAGATCATAACTTACGGTCCTAATATTTCAGAACATTAGCATCTATTGCTTTTGATTCAAGCTTGATTTTCAAAAAAAACCCTTGACTCTGTGTTTTCTATCCATATTACTTTTGCAACTAAATAACAGACTTCTGCAGTCCCTTCTTGCAAACCACATGTTCATAACAAATCAATCTCTCAAAGGAGAGTATCCACTTTGGGAAATCTAGGTGCAGAGAATTTACATGAAAACTGCTTACAAAGATGAGTGTTTTATATAATACCACTTCCAAAATATTATATGATAGCTATGAAATATTTTCTCAGTTCCCCAAAGTTGATAGTAAGCAGAAAAATAAAACCTAACTTTCACTCACACCTAGTGACAAGCAATCTAGGATTTTCAAGGAACTTGGTGTTAATAACAGCAAAGACACACACACAAAAGAAAAAGACTGGCCGTGGATGGAGGCTGAGAGCAGTTGCAGACATCACAATGTGAGGTGCCATTCCTAATGACATTTCTATAGATACAGACGACACCAGGGTGCACAACATTCTTGACTTCCTTGTTAAATTAGAGCAGAGGAGTGCTGGGAAGATGAGAACGGATGGTGGAAAGTGGGATCCTGTATCATAACTGGAGATGTGCTGTCCTGGAATAAAGGTGTTTCTGTTCAAAATCGTCCCCTGTGAAGAACGGTGACCACAGACAAGTGTCCTAGCTCCCCATAACTGTAGTTTCCTATTCTGGAAAAAATGTCGCATGGCTCTCTGGGGATAATGGAGGACCAAAGAGATGGAAGCACATCTGAAAATCCCCACTGAAATCTTTCAGTGTGGAGCTAGTTCAAAATAACCTTCTTTCAGAAACAATACCTAAGCAAAGAGATTCTTAATTTCATTCTATTTCTGTGGTTTTGTGAGGAAGAGTCTTACTATATGGCACTGAAGTCCCGAAACTCACTCTGTAGACCAGACTGGCCACGAACTCACAGAGATCCACCTGCCTCTGCTCCCAAGTGCTGGGTGGGATTAAAGGCGTGCGCCACCCCTGCCTGGCCAAGGAGGTTCTTTACACAGTGAACTAAGTAGATACAATTTCTAGTAATTTCCTAGGAAGAATTTTTTTCCCAGCATGAGTCGGTTAGTAAAAAAAAAAAACAAGAAAGACTTTTTTCATCTATGACTCTATTATTATAAGCCTTTAGACACCAGCAGCTACTTCATGTTGGAAATTCTCAGTCAATGGAGCAGACAGAACTCTGGTCACTCATAGCACAGATTTCTTTAGCTTACAAATCAAACAGCACAGTCAGCTAACTCAGGAAGACTTTGGGAGCCCAAACGAAGGTCAAAGGCGTGAAATGAGGTTGTGCTCGCAACAGAAGCACACTGAGGAGGACAAGACATCAACACTTGTCGTGACTTCCTTGTGGACAGATAACCCAACTTCAAGGAATGGACCTAATGCTCTAACAAGTTTAAATATTTATTAAATATGTGAATGAGGTTTATGAGAAAGTACTTCCTGTACAATAAAGCCCTTTATTCTAGGAGCTGGTAGATGTGGGTGGAATACCAGAGTCTGTGCAGGGATCACATATTTTTTTTTTTTTTTTTGCCAGATTCTTGGATGGATACAGTATCTTAAGAATCTCTGTACCTCTCACACTTCAGGTAGGCATGTGGTCAAGGCTCTAAGGGTGCAGCAGGGTTTCCTGACTTACGTTTCGAGGGAAACGGCTGCCTGCAGGATTTACAAGGAAGAAGGGAGGGACAACCCGTTATATCAGAAAAATATCTGCTACTGGGTGATACTGCTCAGGATGATGAGGCCTCTGAACTTTCAACACAACTTTTAGGAAGTAATTTTACTGTCAGTCTTGATTCTGGAAACCAAGTAGATTGCTGAAAGTTAGGAAATGCTTGAGATGTACAGTGGAGACAAAGTTCAACTCCTGATATTACACCAAATCTGAAGGAATTTCAGAAAGCATTTTATTCAAAGTGGTACAGGACAGCTAATCTGCAATCACCAAACTAAGTCACTACCCTCCATCCCTAACGGAATAACTGCGATGTTCGGTTTTCTGAAACTGTCAGGCAGAGCTGCCTGTATCATCACACTTGGTCTGCTGTTTTTGTCCTCAGCTAGCTGTCCGTGCGCGTCTGCACTGGGGCACGGGGGCAGCTTTGCTCTGCACAGTCAGCCCTCAGAAAGTGTTCGCTGAGTACCTGGAGGCATTCACTCCTGACACGCATGACACAAGTCGTAACATTAAAATTCCCAGTCACTCCTAAAGAAATTGTTGTTACGCTCAGATTATTTCCTGTGTTTCCACGGATCTAACCTTCTGAAGGTCAGATCCTTGGCATCATTAATTTTCTTGACAACAAAATGACTGGAACCTTCCATTGGAGAATGATCAAAATTTACCAATGGAAATTTTCCTCCCGGCTTCGTAGGAGAGCTACTTGACATTAAACAGCCTTCTTAGTGCCATCATGGTATAATAATAATATTAATAATAATAATTACAGTAGTTTCTCCAGATTAGATTTCTTGTTTTAAAACCATACAGTGTTGTTGAGTAATAGCAGAAAAATCTCTGAACACCCCGATAATGATTGCTAGCGCCAGTTCTCTGGCATGGACAGGGCTTACCTGACTTTACTGTTAAGAAAAAGAAATAGCTAAGAAGCAAGTGAAAAATGTTTTCTCTTCTTCTTACAAAACAGAGTAAAGTGAAATCCCCTCAAGCAGCTGTAATAGAAAACGCTGGGACTGTGCTTGCTGAATGGTTTGCACGCGCCTGTCCCCCCCTGTGGCTACACTTAGGAGGGAAAATGAGGCCAGACCCCCGTTAATTTAACTACACCGATCTTGAAATACAGAAGAAAGGGTGAGAAGACCTCACTGAACAAACCGCAGATGCAACTTGTCCTGTCTAGCCTCCACCTGCCAGAAAAACAACAAGCATGGGACTCTGTTAATTCTCTGGAATGTGAGTGCTAATGATGGCAGGGTGTGAGACAACTTTACTATTTCTTTTCTGAGCCTGTCAAGCACGGTGACTCACGTTAGAGCTGTGCTTTGTTTGGCTGTGTTTACCATGACGTGAGTTTGCCCTGCTCTATGGGCCACACGCTGATTATTTAAAGAACGAACGTTCCGACGTGAATCAGAATCTCTTGTTCTTGTCAGTCACGAAACCTGGCGCAGCTCTTGGGTTACTTCGTGCTCCTGAACTTGTATCTCCTGTTTCTGTCCCTCGGCTCCTCTCCATGCCTACTGGATTTCCAGTGCTCTGCTTTCTGAGAAGTCTCTCCTCTCCCACCATCCTACAGACAGCCCTCTTGCCTCCAGCATCTTCTCAAAATGAGTACAGCACAGGACTGGTATTTTTTCCTCATTGGCAGCTCACTAGACTTCTCCCAAGATATGTCATTTTTAATGGTCTCCTTAGAGACACACTATATATTTTATTTTATTAAAAACTTTTATGTGTAAAGGAAAAGAGCTCATGGCAATTGCTAAGTTCAACTGAATGCGGCATAAGCTTGGTTGAATGGAGATGTGACAAAGACACAAGAAAAAAATCTTCATTTACCAAGGCACTCAAAACACATCCATACCTTACAGGGATGAAGGCAATCAAGTAATGAAAGATTCAGAAGAAAACGTCAATGCACAAGAATCCGCCTTTTGGAAAATGAAGGGTTTGTGCCCTGTATCTGGAGCCTGTTTTTAATGAAGCACGTGTCGTCATTTAAACCCCATGTGAGGGGAGGGAAGTGACCACTTCGCTTGGAAAATTTCCAGCAAGAATCGATTGTGTTAATACATGAATAGATTAGCTCCACCCCTGCTACACAGTAGCCCTGGTTAAAAGGTCAGATTTTTATCCATCATAGTAGTTTGTCATAAAAACACAATTAACATAGGTATATTAAGGGATGGATTTCATAAGAGTTAAATATCCAGTGAAAAGTCTCTCTCTCTCTCTCTCTCGTGTGTATGTATGTGTGTATGTAATACACACATATATATGTAATACATGTAATACACCTGTGTATGTAATACACACATACATACACACAGACAGAGAGAAAGGGGATGGGGAGTCAGAAAGAGAAAGAGAAAGGAAGTCTGAAGTATTCTGTGTGAAGAACAGCCACATTTGAAATCATTCCCCCATACTGAGCTTCCTAAATCTTAACAAAGATCCCAGGTAAAGTATATAAATCCCAAAGTCCTATGCAAATTTAAACTAGCTGCCAGATAATCTTTAGGCACCGGTGCAGAAAGCATCTGGTATTCATAGCTGTGAACCATATGGAGGACCACATTACATAACAGGAGTCTAAACCGGCCATGTGGGAAGAGTGGGCCTATGGTCCAGACATGGAGTCAAAAGGCTGAGTGCCTAGAAATGTCATGGTGTTTTCAAGGTTAGACAGTTTTTGAGTCCCTGAGAAGCCAGATGCTACTCTGCGTGCGTAGTGCGATGGTGACTTTAAGTTGTAAAGCTAACACAATCTAGAATCACCCTAGAGAGTCTCCACGAGGGATCCCTAGTCCTCCACAATGTTGGCCCATTGGTCAGTCACTGGGGAACTGTCTTTGATTCTGATCACTGGAGTGGAAAGACTTGTCTATTATGGTGGCACCATTCCCTGGCTTTGGGTCCTGGACGGTGTTAAACCAGAGAAAGCTAGCTGGACAGTAGTAAGCATAGATGCATTCTCTCTCTCTGAATTTTTATAAAAAATATTCTTTCCCCTTTTCGTAAACGTAGATTGTTTCCTCAGACAATATAATCTGAATACAGATTCCCCTCTCTCTCCTCCTCCCTGCTCCTCCCTGCCTCTTTTCCTAGCCATATCCACTCCCTTTCTGCCTCTCGTTAGAAAAGGACAGGCTTCTAAGAGATAACCACCAAACATAACAAAATAAAATATAAGATAAAGAAGTTGAACAAGACAAACCAACAGAAAAATAAAAGCCCAAGAGAAGGCACAAGAATAAGAGACCCTCGCATCCACACATTCAGGAGTCTCGCTGAAGTACTGAACTGAAAGCTGTATTATGTGCACAGAGGACCTGGTGCAGACCCACGCAGGCCCCGTGACTGCTGTCTCAGTCTCTGTGAGTTCATATGAGCTTTGCTTAGTTGTTTTGGAGGGTCTGCCTCTTCTGTTATCATCCATCCTGTCCCCCTACTCCTGCCTCCTCTTCCCTGGGGTTCCCTGAGCCCTGGGGGGAGGGATCCGATGATCTCTCACTGCTTCAAGTTCCCACTGACTAGCTGCTTCAAGTTCCCACTGCCTTGCTTCCCCAGTAAGGATGGAATGGGACCTGGAGCTGCGAGCCAGAACAGACCTCTGTTCCCGCAGGCTGTGTCCTCAGAGCTCTCACAGGCACAAGAAAGAAAAGTACACGCATGCTTCCTAACAAACCAAATTCTTTCCCGTTGAAATGCACCAGTAGCACTAAGGGGTAGGTGGTGGTTTTGTAAGGAAAGCACTTGCCTTTCAAGCACGAGGACCTGAGTTTGATCCCCCAAACCCACATATAAATGTCCCATAGGGTGGTTTGTGTTTGTAAGCCCAGCACTGGAGAAGCAGAGAAAGGAAGAGATCTAGGACTTATTGGCCAGCTAGTCTAACCTAGTAGGTGTGCTCTAGGCCAATGAAAGATCTTGTTTCAAGGAGGCTGATGACATCCCTGAGAGTGATAGCTAAGGTTATCATGCTTCCACACACACGTGTAATACCACCATTATTAAAAATTCAGAGACTTGACAGAATTAGGATGGACTCTAAACTAGACTACTTATATATCATTCCAAAAAGTCACTAAAATTAAACTAACATAAGTTGTAGAATATTGTTTTAAGATGTTTTACATTTGTTTACGCTGTGGAACACTTGTTTTAATGATACAAAGATGTGTTGCATTCTTTTATGTTGCAGTTGTTTAACTCTGTGAAGCTGTGTTACTTTGCTTGTCTAAAACACCTGATGGGCTAATAAAGAGCTGAATAGTCAATAGCAAGGCAGGAGCAAGGATAGGTAGGGTTGGCAAGCGGAGAGGATAAATAGGAGACATGAGGAAGAGCAAGAGAACAAGAGGACTCTCGGGGCCAGTTATCCAGTCACCCAGCCACCCAGCCAACCATGGAGTAAGAGTGGAAGTAAGATATATAGAAGAAAAGAAAAAGCTCAGAGGCAAAAGGTAGATTGGATACTTTAAGAAAAGCTGGCTAGAAACAAGCCAAGCTAAGGTTGGGCATTCATAACTAAGAATAAGCCTCCATGTATTTATTTGGGAGCTGGGTGGCGGCCTCCCCACAAAAAGCCAAAAGAGTAAAAAATAAAAAAAACCCAACAAACATATAATATTAAAGCTTCCAATAACTAAGACAGGCAGGACCAAAATTGCCTAAAACGAGAGGAACTGATTTGCTGTACGGGTCTGTTATCCATCAGAATCTCTGGCTCTTGTGAAGCTCTAGGTGTTTATATTTAGATGGGGATAATTGAAAGAGATCTGGGGATGAAGCTCAGTAGGAGAGAGTTTGCCCGGCATGTGTGAGGCCTTATTTTAATTGAGTACCACAAAAAAGAACGATGGCCAAACACAAAACCATCAGCCTTTAATCCCACTCTAAAAGCCAGGGATGGACCCGTAAACTGATATTTTTAATGGCTCCTCAAAGTGCTCACTTGGAGAGATGGTTGACAACCCCCAGGGCAGTGGAAAGGGTAAATGAGAAGCCTGGCACTGGGTGCTTTATACATTGGATGGGATGAGGTCTTCAGAAATGGTTCCAGATGAAAAGAAACAGCAGATAAAGTGGTGTATAAACACAGATGTCAAGAGTTGGCACCACGGGCTCACACAGCAAGGCTACCTGTCCTAGAAATAGCTTCACAGTTGCACACCTGGTTCCCAGCATTTCTTGTGGGGAAATATGGAGGCCAAAAGAGAGGGAGGTGGGCAGCATGGATGGGGATGCACATAAATTCATGTTTCCTTGGAAACCAAGGACTTTTAGGTAACACAGCCTTGACATATCTAAGTTTATTAAGGTGGGATAATGACATAAAAAGTAAAGACTATTTCTATATGGAATAGTGTAGCATGAATAATTAAAACCCAGAGACAGAAATTGGGATTTAACCTGAAAACCAGAAAAGCAAAGCAGCCAAGTCACTAGAGAAGTCTCTACCAAGGCTGGGTGACTGCACACCAAGCTGAGTAAGACTCTCTCCTCCCATTTTATATTCCCTCTAGTGCAGGGATTAAAGGCATGTGACTCTCTAGTACTAGGATTAAAGGTGTGAGCTATCACCACCTGGATTTGTTTCAGCATTGTTCTGTGTAGCCTAGGGTGGCCTTAAACTCACAGAGATCCATCTACCTCTGTCTTCCAAATAAGGTGTGTGCCACCATGCCTGACCTCTAGTGGCTTAGCTTTGCTCTTCTGATCTTTAGGCAAGCTTTATTTATTAAAACAAATAAAATCTCACTATAGAATAGATTGCAGCTCTCAATTTTATGGCCATTATTATATTCTTCAATATATAAATTACTTCTCTAAACGTATTAAAGTGTGAGAAAACTCCACGATCAAGGCAACTTATAGAAGAAATAATTTATCTTGGGCTTATGGTTCCAGAGGGTTATGGTCTATAGTGGTGGGGACAGCAGACAGCAGACATGACAGCTGGAGCTGGAAGCTGAGAGCTCACATGTTGAGCCACAAACAAGAGACAGAGAGTGTACTATAAATAGCACACGATTTTTGAATCCACAAAGTCCATCTCCAGGGATACACTTGCCCCATCAAGGCCACACCTCCTAATCTTCCCCAAAGAGCCACCAACTAAGGACCATTCAGACGACCCTGACTCATGGGGGGCGTCTCATCTGGACCACCACAGGCATCTTTGGCCGTTCTCTAATGGTTCTTGTTCAGAAAGCGTAGGTAAATAAATGTGGTGTGAAAAGCTAAAGACCATCAGCATCTGGATCCAACGTTGACTCACAAGTAGGGAATGGTCAGAGTATCGGATTCCCACATACAATCCAAGGCAAACAAAATTTATGGGACAGATTTGAGTTACTATATATAGGCTGTGTGTGTGCGTGTCTCTGTGCGCATGTGCATGTGTGTGCATTTGAGTGTGACGGTCATGCCATGCGCATCAAGGAAGTGACCTTTTAGCCTCTTTAAGGTTTACTTTATCTAAACCCAGGTTTAGTCTTGGGGTAGTTGGGGAAGAAACCATGCATTTGTAGTAGAATTAGAGGTGAGAAACAGATCTGTCTGGCTTAGGGGGGAAGAAAGCAGCAGAACCAAGCTGTGTTCTGTCCCTGGCACTTGTGGGAACTCACCCCTCCCCGATCAGCTTCCATCTGTTCACACATGGATAAGATATAACATGAGTGAGGCCAAGCAACTTCACTGTAGGTAAAAATCCTTGGCTTACTAACAATGAGATTTCTGGTTCCCTTCCAGAATCTCTGACTTCAGCGAATCCCCAAATAGAGCAAGGATTCTGTAGCTGCCTCAAATGAGTCTTGCACAGTCTTGTGAGGCAGTGGCTCCAAAGCCCTTCACAGGCAGGCACACCTCTCATGATACGTTTCTGCGATGCTTTAACTCAGAACATCACAGTGTGTGTCCATCAAATTCTTTGTTATGCTCTGAAACAAGATAAAGCTAGTAATGTCAGCTACCTAAAAACCATTTCTTATCTCCCTTTGCTGGGTAGTTTCCAAATTTAGAGAAAATTCCGAATTCCATTTTGTTGAATTATAAGCACTTTATGGCACTATGCTTCCATTTGCTGGGAATTTGACAAATGGGAACAACAGAACCTAAGTTCCTCTTCGTAGCTAAAATCAGACACACTGTAGTGCTCTGCCTGTGTGAAATGGGCTTCGAGGGCGTCTGGCCTTACTTTTAAGTCCGTTTCAGGACACGACACAGTGACTCGTCATGAGACCTGATCAACGATAACAGGGATTACAGAAATTTCTTTTGTTGAGATGGAGGGAACACGTGTTTGGGAACATTGACGGACGCTACAATTTTCTGAGTACAGGGCATCGACCGCTACACTTGATCTTTTCAAACGCCATTTGAACACGTCCTTTTCTGGAGGCAATGCTGGAAGCCACTGGCTCTCACACTGGATGCAAATGAACCACCACTGAGCCACACCTCCACCTTCACACATTTACTATATTTATTTTGTGTGCGCGTGTGCACGTGCGCATGCGCATGCACGTGTACGGATGTGTCTCTGTGTGTTTCCAAGCACTTTCCCTCTCCTCTCTCTTTTGGTCACGGTGTTGTCACAACAGCAGATACGAGACTCCACTGTCACTGTCTATGGACTCCACTGCCCCTGTCTATGGACTCTACTCCCCCGTCAATGGACTCCACTGCCCTGTCTATGGATCACACACTGCCCCCGTCTATGGACTCCACTGCCCCTGTCTATGGACTCTACTGCCCCTGTCGTCTATGGACTCCACTGCCCCTGTCTATGGACTCCACTGCCCCCGTCTATGGACTCCACTGCCCCTGTCGTCTATGGACTCCACTGCCCCTGTCTATGGACTCCACTGCCCCTGTTGTCTATGGGCTCCACTGCCCCCATCTATGGACATGCCTCCTTCTCTAGCCGCATATTCCCTCCCCACTGGGAACTGAGCATTTGTCCTATGAATTTGAATGCTGTAAGATTTTTAATTTCAATTTATTCTAAGGTTTTAAAGAAAATGGATTCTATATCACATTCTGTTTAATAACTTTTCTGTTATTAAAATTTAGACTTGATGCAGTTTCAAAGCTACTCTAGCACTAGCTGCAAATGCAGGTATTTATGAGCATCTCAGCAAAGTCACCTAATACAGATGCAGGAGTGAAGGCTCTGATTTGCCACCTTCCCTCTGTCCCCAGGACAGAGCAAGTGACACACGTGAGAAGTCCACCCTCTGCCCTGAGGAAAGGAGCATCCTCGTCTCCAAAGATACAGAGATGCAGAGAAGACTCAACCCACTGCCCTAAGTGCCCCACATCCTGGCAGCTACCACCCAAACATACCACTTTACCAGCTGCTCCTTCTCCATAATTTTCCAATTGTCATCAAACTTAGTGTAAAACACACACGGTGTCCATTTCCCGGGGCCTAATCTATACTGAGATTCCATGCCATTTAAGATCTGTGCATATATGTTTGTACATCAATCCTGTCAATCATCTTTTTCAGTTTTATTTCTGGAACCAGGCAGGGATATTAAAACAACAGAAGAAAGGTCTTTTATCCCGCCCTCCCAACCCTCTCTCCTTCCCTTCTTTCTTTTTCTTCTCCTTTCTTATTTATCTCTTCTCATTCCAGCTCCCTCCTTTCCTTCCTTCCTTGACGGATTGAGACCAGGTTTCATGTATTCCACACAAGGTTGGAACTCCCTATGCAGCAGCAGACACTGAACTCCTGATGCTCTTGCCTCTCCCTCCCACGTTTTTGAAATTATAGGTTGTAAGCCACCACATCCAGCTAAAACTTGATTACAAATGACTATAAATGAAGAAGAACCTGTCCCCCAAATGCAGACATCACCTGAATTCAGAATGGCTAGTGGTTCATGGTTAATCACACGGTCCACCTGCCAATTCTAAGTCTATGAATGAGGAAGGTCTCTGTACTTACAGGTCACTCACCGATAGGCCTATACGTGCCCTCTCTATACGCTATGAAAATTATTACGGTAGGTCACTCACACAGTCTCTGTGCAACCGAGTTGCAGAACTAAACTCGAACGTGAAAATGGAGAGGGACAATATCGTTTGCAAAATCTTCCTGAATGCCAGCCTCTTTAAAAAGCAAGGCAGAAAAAACCATGTGGGCAGCCCCTGTTCTGATTATTTCCAGAGGTGATGATTATCCGTGTCAGCTAATTCACTTCCACGCTAATGAGTAGCTTTTGTCTTCATTGAAGAACGTTTCCTTTGTTTAACTCAGCAAACCCAGCTTTACGTCATAAGCAGCTATGCAGGCAAGCTGCATCTTTTACCACAAGAAGGAATTTGGTTATTAGGGCAAGACTACCAGTTTTTACCTGATTTAAATCTGCAGTTGGTAGACAGTCATGTTTTTAGAAATAGGTTTTAGTGACAGAAATTACCCAAGAGTAAAAGCTTCCCACTGCCAGTGTCTGTCTTATAAACTCTACAAGCCTGTGCTCCTTTCATGTTTTCAGATCCCTGGCCTTGCTGTTAGCTCATCCCTCCTTGACTTCAGTCCTTGCCTCTCAGGAGAGCAGAATGGATTTTTACACTGTAAACAGGGATGGCCATCCCTAGGCAAGCACAGAAGGTAACACAGGGGCTGAACCACGCATCTGAAGTGGCCATGCTATGGTTTCCATTCACCTACCTTTCCCTCTTGCCAGCTTTGTAGGGAGTGCTTCTACTTTTGTTAGGATTCTATACTATATTTCTTCTGCTTCCTCTGGGGAGCTCATCTAGAAGTGACTATTTGTGTTGTTTTGAATAAGAATGGCTCCCCAAAACTCATATATTTGAATGCTTAGTCATCAGGAATTTGTACTATTTGAGAAGGATTAGGAGATGTGTCTTTATTGGAGGAGGTGTCACTGGAGGTGGGCTCTGAGGTTTTTTTTTTCATTTTTTTGTTTCTTCAAGTCAGGGTTTCTCTATGTTACAGCTCTGGCTGTATACCAGGTAGGCCTCAAATTTACAGAGATTTGTCTGCTTCTGCCTCCTGAGTGCTGGGAGTGTGTGAACCACCATAGCCCAGCTGACTCTGAGGATTTAAAAGTCCATGCTAGGCCCACTTTTTCTCCCTTTCTCTACTGTGATTAGGATGTAGCTCTCAACTACTTCTTCAGTACCATGCCTGCTATGTCTGGTGCCATGCTTCCTGCTATGATGATAATGGACTAAATCTCTGAAACTGCATGCCAGCCTCCAATTAAATATTTTTTAAAATAAGAGTTGCTTGGTTATGGTGTCTGAGAGCTGAGAACAGTGATAATTACACTGGGCAGAGGCAGGAATAAGACCATTTATGTTCCTGTGTGGAGATGGCAGAATCCTCAACTCTCTTCGTTCCTTTACTATGGGCCAAGCACACATGGCCCTGGCCAAGGAGCAGGACCTTGGCTACTTCAAACAGGTTTTCAATGTGGAATTGGTCAAAGGAACATTTTATAGTCACAAAACAAAAGAGTCGTAAATCAAGGTATCTGAACCCAGTACAGTGCTGGCAGTATCAGGGGTGCTAACAGGAAAACAAGGGAACTCTGCTACAGGTCTCAGATGCTATCTGAGCACATCTGCAGCTTTGGTGTTGGCGGAAGCTAGAGGTCTGCTAAGAAGACATTCCAAAGGTATTGCCTGAGAGTCGAGAAGATCTAGCTCAGACACAGAAGGTGAACAATAAGTGACAACTAGAGGCATTGAAGAGAGCCCAAGATATATTTTAGCTTAAAGTTGTAATTATGTACTTTTTAATGTACATGGGGACTTATTTTTTTCTATGAACTTCAGTTCATAATTATTCAACTTAAAAATGTTCAGGGATTTATTCTTTTTAAACGATTTAATACCATGTGGTATGTTCTTAAATATGTCAAATGCATGAATGCTTATTTTGTGGTTCATGATCTGATTGATTTCTGCTGCATGTCCCACTCAGAAATAGTGGGCAGACTATTGCTGGGTTGAGAGTTCTGTAAATGTCAGGTTGTGTTGTCTGCCGTGGTGGTAATGTTTCTATATTCTTGCTGACTTCTGTCTTGTTCTATTAATTACTTGCAGAGAAGTATTGCAATTCCTAAATATAAGCATGGATTTGTTTGTATCTCTATTAGGTTCTGTCAGGTTTTGCCTTATGTGTTTGCAGATGGGTTGCTGGATGCATACGTCTTTAGAATTGTTAACCTTGCTTGGGGAAACGTCCATGCCATTATCATGAAATCCTGGTGTTTCTCTCATAATACAATACTCTGATTCTGAGGTCTGTGTCACCTGATGCCTATATAACCAACTCAGGTGTCCTTTGCTTGGTGTTTGCATGGTATTTTCATGTCATATATGTTTATATACATCTACTCTTAACCTTTCTCATGATGTGTGTATGTATATGTGTATATATAATGGATTTCATGTAGGAAATTAAATTTTCTACTTTTTTTTCAATTACTGACCTACAAACATTTGGATCTTTTGTTTCAGTAGCTTATGGAGAATGTGCATTCTGGAAAATAACCAAGTTAAGTCATAGAAATGTAGAGAAGGTTAAATTATATTCCTATTAGTTTATGTCACCTATAAAACATTTTTTATTAATTTTTATTTTTATTTAATTTTTATTAATTTATTTTATTCATTAAAACTTCAAGACCTTTTCTACTTTGTCTAAACAGCCTACACATCTCTGTGTGCGGTGAGGTGTCCTTTCGGAGGAGAGACGGCTTCATCTTCAGCTGAAGCGCTCTATGTTCCTTTCACAACTTTCAATCTTTTTATCCTTGAACAGAGAAAGACCAAGGCAACCAACCCATGGTGTCTGAAGAAACACCTTCGCGTTTCTCCAGAAAGCTGCTATCTCTGCCCACTTAGCTCTCACAGTGGGAAGCAACTTGAAAGGGGCACAGTCTCCAACTTCTTTCTGGTGTGTAATAGGTGTTTTAAGAATGTATGATTGGCTGAAGTAGAAACTTCAGACTGTATGGGTTAGCATGCTAACCTGTCTTGTTATTTCTGATCAATGCGGACAAGGTTTATTTACTTTTTCTGTATTTCAGTTTACTTATATATAAAATTCAGCAAACACCACTCAGTGACACGTCACAAACTTGTGAGATTAAGCGAATGAAGTTAATGAAAGAGTTTAGAATAGTGCCTGGCACAAGGCAATCATACCTGGCACAACTCCATGCCAGTTGGTACCCTTGCTATCATCATTCTCTTAGAGAACTCTGCTCCCTAATCTAGCTCATTCAGTGCTTTGTCCACAGATTCATCTTACACAGACCTTCAGCTGCATTACTTGTGGTGGTTAAAGGGGAAATGTTCCTGATAGACAGACTCACCTCTGTGAGCACTCGATCCTTAGCTGGTGGCTCTGCTGGGGAAGAGATGGAATGGGGAGAAAGTTCATTGGGAGATGAAAGCCTCATTCCACTTCTTGTCTGCTCTCTTGGCTTCTCGTGTGGGAAATGTGCTGAGTTTTCTCCCTGCCTTTGCTGTCATGCCTTCTGTGTCACTGTGAACTTGCCTCTGCGGCCAGAAGTTAAATCCTCTCTACTCTAAGTTGCTTTTGGTGCTGGTATTTTTTTTCACAACAAAAAAGTGTCTAGAACATTATTTGAATGAACAGAAACCTTTTTTAAATACTCATTTTAGAAAACAAACATTCAGGTCAAACCTTTCTGATATCCAGAGAGTTCTAGAACAAGTTGAGCATCTGAAAATCTGACTCCCAAATGGTCCAAAGTCCAGATAGTTTTTAGCATCCCCATGATACACAACAAGGACAAATATAAACAAATCTGCATGATGGACCACACTTAAAATACAGCTAAAAATAGAGTAAAAATGTAATTTCCTTTAGCCTCTGCGCATATAGTGAATATGAAATATAAATGACTTTTGTATTAGACTTGAGTCCCACCTCAAGATACCTCACAAAAACCAAAAGGAAAAAGAACACTAAGAAGCCCAGAGTATTTAAATTAGGGAACATTCCAGAAGGTTCTGCCTTCATAATGCAAATCCATCAGCAAATACTTATTATGCCACCTAGTTATGTAAATAATAAGAAAAGTCTTCAAGCTGGGCGGTGGTGGCGCACGCCTTTAATCCCAGCACTCGGGAGGCAGAGGCAGGCGGATCTCTGAGTTCGAGGCCAGCCTGGGCTACAAGAGCTAGTTCCAGGACAGGCTCTAGAAACTACAGGGAAACCCTGTCTCGAAAAACCAAAAAAAAAAAAAAAAAAAAAAAAAAAAAAAAAAAAAAAAAAAAAAAAAAAGAAAAGTCTTCAATACCCAAGACAAAATGGAGTTGGTGAACTGGGAAACGACTGTTCCCTAATGAGGGGTAGCAGTAGTAGTTAGGACTGCACTTCAGTTATGGCAAAAGGACTTAGGAGGAAAGGAGAGGTGAAGATGTGTAAGAAAAAGAACATATGGGACATGGAGACCAAACAGTGGGTGGGGCAGGGCGGAAAAGTACAATATTTTAATTCTAAGAAATGGAGGTAATTATCAAAATACAGAAGGGTGAAAAGCAGGGGAAAATGTTAGGGATGGAAAATAGTTCAGATTTAAGTTCCCACAGCAGACATTCATAGCGCTTTACAGTTTTTCACTGCTTTGTTTGATGACACCAGAGAGCCTGTGATGTTCAGAGAAGGGAAGTGATTTTCACATGGACCAAGGGGAGAAGTCAACACATGAACTCTAGGCCCTAAGGGAGCTGGGTTGGGTATAAGCCATCTTGGGGTTGGCGCCACATTTGTTTGAACTGCCAGCTCTGTAAATTACTTCAACTCCTCTAAGCTGCTTTCCCCATCCATGCCTGTCTTCTGTGTTTGCAGTGGAAACGATAGCGCTTAGAATAACTGGCATGCAATGAAAAACTTCAATAAATTTTTACCCGATATACTGCTTCAACACCAGAGCTGCCCCATTGAATCTAGTACTTGAAATTAGAGGCTCTATGATCTGCCAGGACACATATTTTTTTTCTAGCCAATAACCACATATGTAAAGCTAACCTAGAGGTGAATCCTAAACTGATGTTTTTGATACCCAGGTTGTCCAGCTACATTAACCTCTCAGCAGAATTGTACACAGCATTTTCACACTTATTTCCTGGCTGGAGTCTAAGTGTTTTCTTAGGATGCTGTACCCTTTATAGTACACCCCCACGCCTTCTAAAATTAGTAATTGCTGTGAAAGTCCCCTCTGTATGCTATGGATATGTTTTGTTACCATTGGTTAATAAAGAAGCTACTTTGGCCTATGACAGGGCAGAATATATCTAGGCAGGAAAACTAAATTGAATGCAGAGAGAAAGAAGACAGGGTCAGAGAGTCATCATGTAGCCACCCAAGAAACAAGATGTAAGGTAACAAACCATGAGCCTTGTGGTAAAATATAAAATCACAGAAACGAGTTAATTTAAGATGTAAGAGGTAGTTAGGAATACTCCTGAACCACTGACCAAACAGTGCTATAATTAATATAGCTTGTTCTGTGAGTATTTGGGTTTGGGTAGCTGGGAAATGAAAAGAACAGTCTCTGTTTACATAATGATGCCTAACGTTAGGCAATGTACACCACATAAAGCCTTAAAAAGCTTAAAGAAAGGGTTTCTAGACCCACAAAAACTGGAGTCAACTGCAGCTCCTTGGTTGCCACATTTTTTCAGATAGGCTCTCTTTGCTGGCCACAAGCAGAGACGCTGCTTCTTTAAGAGATGATTTCCTGGTTCATAGTAGTTACATGAAAAGCTCTGGTTCTTTCAGGAGGTCCTGCTACAGAGTACTTAAATTGGGTTTGTGAGCAGGGTGTTCCAATTTGCTTAATGGTGACATAGACCTGCTGTGTACCTGGAGCTTGGGCAGTGAGCATGGTTCGCAGAAGCAGTGAACATACTTTCCCCATGTTGGATGGGGCAGACCAACAGGCAAAGCTGCTTAGCATTAAAAAAAAAAAAACTCCCCTGGACAGGTACACAGTAAGACAGATTCAGACAAAAAAGACTGCTGAATGGGCCACGGTGTTGGATAAATGTACATTGGCTTAGGAGAGAGAGAAGAAAAAGTAGAGACACTCGTAGACTAAAGGAGTAAAGATAATAAAGTAAATATTAGAAAGTAATAGAGTAAAAATAATCCAAGTAAAGATGGAAAATACGATGAAATTCTAGACTATGTGTATCACTGTGTTTTCTTTGGATTTTTTGACTGTTAATGAGTTAACTGATGAAAAAATTTGATCCTGAAGGTGGCTAAATATATATATATAGTTTTAACATATATTATTTTAAAGGCATATTGACTTAAAAATTTGAGCCTAAGGATATGTTACTTTGGAAAAGAAGTTCTGCTTTTGTTTTTACAGAGGATGAGAATCTGTGTATTCTTTTCAGGCTAATGGGGTTGGATGGAACAAGACCCCCCCCCCCAAAAAAAAAGATCTCTGTGTATCCTAAAAATACTTTACCCAAGAAACAGTAGAAAGCAGTTTGGAGAAAACTATGCCCAAATTCCCAAAATGATTGTTTATAAATGTTTGTTTTCATTTAAAAGGGATTGGGTATAAATGGTTAATGTTAACAGTCAACCACTCCCTAAAAAAGGGGGGTATTATATAGAAATAAATATAGATTGTTATGGATTTTGGTCTATGGATACAAATTTAAGGTCAATTTTGTTACACTATATATACATACATTTATATATACATATATTTCTACTCTTGTTTAAGGTATTATGCTTATGCAACTCATTTAAAATGTAATATATAATTAAGAAATACAGACTAATAGATAATCATCTATAATAATCAAACTTCTAGTCACATTAGTTATGTTTTCTAGATATGCAGTTAGATATATTTCAGTTAAATACATAATCTTTAATACTTCAAAGACCTACAGAACATGGGATTTAAAAGGTTTTAAAACTTAGACATTTCTCAACAGTGAAACATATCTGCTCCTGGCAGCAAAAATTACTTCAAGATGATGACGGGCATCAAAGAGGCTCCTTATGGAGTGTATTATCCATATTAGAAACTGTTCTTGCCTGGACTGCTTCACTGAACATGCAGCACCCACAGAGAGATGACTGCTGAACTTGCTTAGAGGTGAGATGGTCCTTCAGGGTTCCCGCTTCATGAAAGAGTCTGCCAGAAATTCTGCAGGACACAGAAGAAAGTGACTGACAAACTGCCAATATAGGCAAAACAGTCTTTCAAATTTCCTGCTTCATGGAAAATCTGCCAGATACTATGGGCCTGTAGGCTGAAGATGGATGCCCCAATGCTACAGAAAAACTTTGGATGACTGTTCAGGTAGCAAGATGTCTATGTTAATTCTAGAGTTTTGGAAGTTGCTTATAATGCACTTCCTGTTTACTTAGGTAAATATATATCTATATCTATCTATCTATCTATCTATCTATCTATCTATCTATCTATCTATATATACATATATCACTTGGAGTTTTTGACGGAGTTGAAGACTAGACAGTTATAATTATAGCCTTCTTTAGTTATAATAAAAGAAAAATTAGATATGAAACTTTAGGCTCACAAAGATAAAATAGATGATAGAATATTTTCTTTAATTTTGCCAGGTACAAAGAGACTAAATATTGTAACTGAAATTCTTGCTTGATACCTTTTTTATAAGCAATTCTACTATATTAAATTACTAAGTTAAAACCTTCCTTTTTATTTAGGCAGAAAAGGGGAGATGATTTGGGATTCCCCTCTGTATGCTATAAAATATGTTTTATTCCCATTGGTTAATAAAGAAGCTGCCTTGGCCTATGACAGGGCAGAATATAGCAAGGTGGGAAAACTAAACTGAACGCAGGGAGAAAGAAGGCAGAGTCAGGGAGTCACCATGTAGCCACCCAAGAAGCAAAACGCAAGGTAACAAACCATAAGCCTCGTGGTAAAATATAAAATTATTGAAATGGGTTAATTTAAGATATAATATGTAAGAGGTAGCTAGGAACACACCTGAGCTTTTGGTCAAATAGTGTTGTAATTAATATAGTTTTTGTGTGATTATTTGGGTTTTGGTGGCCAGAAAACCAAAGCACAGTCTCCCGTTTATGAATAACTTCTTTTAAAATTGTGTGATATACAAACACACACACACACACATGCATACATGTGCACCCACACAGAAACCAGGCTAGTAGTTAGAAATAATTCTAGTCTCTCTAAAGACATACCACTTCTTCTAAAATTAATAACTTCTTTTAAAATTATTGTGATATATGAATACATATACATGAATACATATATACATGCACACACACAGACATGCTACACACACACACATACACAGACACACACTCACATCCCTCCAGAACCTACTGAGCCTATTTAGTGTATGTACATGTGTTACAGGATGACCTTGTGGAGTTGCATAACTTATCAGGTCGCTCAGCTTTGGATAGGATAGCTCCTCTCATCAGCCATTATTGCCTGTAGCTCTTCATCTAGATATGGGGTCAGGCGAAATTTCCTCCATCAGTGTTGGCCTGTCAACTGGTGTCGTCATTTTGCAGATCATGTTTGGGTGGCTATTTTTGAGATTTCACGGGTGCAGCTTCTTTGTCAAATAGGAAAGATACTGTCTCACAGCAGTTGATGTTCTGGTACCAGGGAATTGATGCCTGGTAGTCTAAACCACGCTAACTATTATTAGCAGGTGAGGTCATGGATCTCAGAAGAAAACCGTCTACTGCCACACTGAAAGACAAGGATGGTCTCTGACTCCATTCTATAACCCTAACCCTCATACCCAAGGTAAGTATAGCCCTCACCTCATCAAAGAGCTTCTTTCCACAGTGGATACAGACTCGCAGAAATCCACATCTGGTCACAGTGCAGGAAACAACTGACTATGGAGAGTCTAACCACAGCTGACACATCTATAATGCAACAACTACGCCCAAGACTCAGAGAACGTCATGGAAAATGGGAACAGAAGGACTATATATATATGAGCTGGGTAATCCTTACGACTGCATTCACGGAGAAAGACATCAAAGCAAGTCTATTCATTCTTAAGTATTTATAAATGAGAGTTTCTCATGCTTGAATCAGTAGCAGTAAGAACAGAGATCTGAAGAACGAGGATAATTAGACGGGTCACAGATGTTATGAGTTTCAATCCACTAAGACACTAAGTTGAGGGGGGGAGCTGCACATCTCAACATCTCCATGGCTTCCCCTCTGTTTCATCATGAGTTAATCCCCAAAGCTTCATAGTCCTGTCTGCACTCGGTGTCTCTGAGTCTGGAGTTACCCTACATCCTCATTGATGAGGCCGGGCTTCAAGTGCAGGTATCATGGCTTCTTTTCTGCCAGTCTGTTCTCATCTTTCTCCCTCTCTTTTCAAGTTAATTGAACTTTAGTAGTAAGACATTATCATCAAATGTTACCAAAATTAAAAAGTATAGAACAAACAGTTAATGAAAGTCTCCCTTGCCAACTGCATTTCTTTCTTCACTTTGGAATTATTTATATCCTTTGCTCAAATTAGTTGTTACATCATTTGTTCCCTTATTTACATAAAGTGATTCCTTACAGGTGCTGATAGTTCTGTGTCTTTGAATGATTTACAAACACCTGGGTCTGTTGTTAATTTGTTTTTCACCTGCATTTATGTTGGTTGTAAATAGTAAAGATTTGAAATGACGATATCAATGTGTACACTTTTCCCCCCTTTATACCTTCTGGATTTTTCTTCTGTTTTTTCCAGGAAAGTTCTTCTTTCTCATAAAATATAAACAGGTTTTTGTTTATTGATTGTTTAGATTTGCTTTTTCTACACTTTAAGAACTAGGATGTTCGTTTATACGCTGATAGAAATCAAAACCACATTAAAAGATGAACACTAAATGTCTTGCTTCTAGCGCTGGCTTTATTGTCCCTTGTTACTCTATTTAACTAGGTTCTTCCTTATTTTTCTACTGTTTCCTAATGCAAATACATATTTATAATGAATAGAAATATAATATACATAAATGTACTGTATATTTGTAAGTGCTTATTCATTTGTGAACGCATACACTACCCTTGGGGTTTTCGTTTCAGAAGTCCCTTAAGCGGCCCTAAATCTGCAGATGCTCAAATTCCTTCCAGAACATTATGTAATATTTATATACAAGCCAGGCATATTTTCTCATGTATTTTAATCTTGTCTAAATTACTTATAATACTTAATACAACATAAATACGGTGTAGATGTCTGTTATATTGTTATATGTAGGGGATAATGGAAAACTCCGTGCATGTTCCCTACAGATAGACCCACTGCAGACCCAACTACATTTAAACCCATGGCTTGTTGAATTTACAGATGTGGAAGCCACAGATATGAAAGGCCAACTGTGCATACAGTTTTAACACACAAAAGGTTACTTTAGCAATCTCATTTGCCAGTATACTTGGAACTTGAATATAATCACACTTATTATCAAAATTTCCAGGAGATATTCTTTCCTCCTCTTCCTTCCTTCCTCCCTTTCCTTCCTCATTTCCTCCCTCTGTTCTTCTTCCCTCTTTCCCCTTTTCCTTTGTTCTGAGGAATTCCTTGAGTGAAAAATCATCACCTGGGGATCAGTCCCTACTACTTGACCACCGGGGAATGGCAGCATATTAATGACCTCCTTCATTGCTCTGACCACATTCCCGGCAAAGCGACTCAGTGGTGGAAGGATTCATTCTGTTTCCTGGTTTGTGGATGCATCTGTCATGGTGGCGAAGGCATGGAAGCAGGTTCCATGGAAGTGGAGACATGCAGCAGATACTCCTCTTGCATCTCAATAAACCAGGAAGCAGAGAAAAGAGAATGCCTATGTTCATGTGACCTCCTCACTTCCTTCTTTTTAGTCATTTCAGGACCTCCATCCATGATGGGGCCACCCACGTTCAAGTCAGGACTTCACCACATGATACCCTGTGGAGATGTCTTCAAAGTCACATCCAAAGGGGTGCCTCATTACTAAAAGACAAACACATGTACTGGAATGTGCCTGTCATTTTATTTTATAGAGATCAACCATTCTCAATCTAAACTCCTATGTGTTTTAATCCAAAAATTGCTGAGCATTGATATGGTGCTACAATTAGAAATTCTCCAACTAACATCATGTGACAGGTCACAGAGAAGGCGCAAGTGTACAAAATTAAATTACAAATGAAATCGCCTTCAGGCTATGAGAACAACGTGCTTACGGAACATAAATGGGTTCTATGCCTGAGAACTTCCATCTCATCTGTAAGACACCTCATTACATAGCTTATAAGCCTTCAGGAAGTCAAACAAAGTCTAAAGCTCAAAGTACTTCTGCTCCAAAGCATTGGAGGCAAGGCTTACTCAGCTTGCACTTTTATGTTGGATGTTAAGTATGCATGAATATACAATGTATATATTAACAAGAACTCAAGTGTCTACCATCTGGCTAACATTAATGTTATCAAGATGCATCTTGTATGAACCCTCCCAACTGTGACTACTGCTATTTTTGTTTTCATTCCTGTGAGTGAGTAAACCTGATGAATTCTGCTCTTCTGTGTTTGGGCATTTGTGCTTTCCTGTGTTTTGTGGTTTTTGTTCTTTTCCATTACCATTGTGTGCCCATGAGCTTCCTCATGTAGGTCTCCTGACATAGTTTGCAGGGGTGCCCATAAGGCATCCTTAGATACAATGCCGAGTCCAGGAGCAAAAGCAGAGGCTGCCAGTTGTCTCCCTAAATCCGTTTCCCCTTCCTCACCTGTGGTGGCGCTACTAGGTCATACTCTCCAGAATTATTTTCAGACAGATGTGACCAAGTTCTTACCAACAAACTCCAGCAGATGCCTGTTTCCGGGAGTCAGAGCCTCGAGGCAGCAGGCATCTCCTCTCACCCACAAGCTAAAACCCAGACCTGGTGGTGAGGACCTGGATAATTATGACAATAAAAGCCATTGAATAATACAGATTGAAATAGAGACCTGGGGTATAAGGGAAAAAACCTCTCCCCCTTTAAGCGATTTTTCCTGTGTTGTCAGTGTAGCCTGGGCTCACAGTCCTTAATGTGGGAGGAGCATGGGTCAAGATTCTCTAGTGGGTGCTATGTTCCTATCTAAACTCTCTGAACTGGGTGACACTTTCAACAGTGCTGGCTCCTGTTTTAGCATCCGGCACCACAGTGAGATTTACCAGGCTGTCTCTCCATCCTACCTTACACTTTCTCTCAGGAGGAGAGAGATCTGCATTACTGAGAAACTGAAGTTCTTGGGCCATGCCTCTGGGATCAACAGATCTACTCTCTGCTTCCTTTGGGGGCAAGCGCCCTAAAAATACGTCCTGCTCCGCAGCAGCCAATGACCAATCTTCCCTTCACTGTGCCTGTGGTCTGGTTCCTCTGTAGAAGTTAAGAGAAACAGGGAAGAGTTCTGGCTGCACACACTCCAGCGTCAGCGCCACTCCAGGAGATCCTGCCTGAGTCCTCAGCTTACAACACACTTGGTGGGGCAGGTGGGAAGCGGTCCAAGGGAACATCAGAGCCTCCGAGAGCAATCTGGATATTGTGAGACCTGGTGTGGAAAGTGTCTCCACGTTATTTTTCCCTTCTCCTGAGCTTTTCTTGCACACACAGCAGGCGGTTTTTAGGTGAAAATATTATAGGAAATACATATTCTTTCTGACTCTTAAGAGCGGGGTTTTGTTAAATTTACAAAACAACTTTAGAACTGGTACACTTAAAAACGAGTTAGGCCAGGCATGGTGGCACATACCTTTAATCCCAGCATTCGGGAGGCAGAGGCAGGTGGATCTCTGTGAGTTCAAGGGCAGCTTGATATACAGAGTGAGTTCCAGATAGCTAGGGCTGTTACACAGGAAAATCCTGTCTCGAAAAAACCAAACCAAAACAACAAAACAAAAACAAAAAGTTAGGCCTTTTGTTTAATTCTGAGCGTGCAAGAGATGTGTCTGGGAGATAAACGTGTTTGCACACCTTTTTTTTGAGGTGGATTATGATACCAGTCACTATGGAGATAATATTTTCTTTTTCAAATAAAACCTACAGGGTTTTATTTCCATCCCATTGGGCATGGCTCGGCAGGGCGGAAAACGGGTTCTCATAGAGGGATGAGGCCTCTACTTGCCTGCAGTGAGCAGGTTCCACAGCACCTCAATGGCTGAGTCCTGCGCAGGAACATCTTGGAGATGCAGTAGTCCTTGACAGGCTCGGACTTGCCCTTGTTGCTCCTGGGGACATCAGTCCACACCTCCTTCACATTCTCTGGCACCAGGCTGCAGTGTCCCAGTAGCTTCTTGTTGGGACAGTTTGCAAGCACCCGTCGGTTGTTCTTGACAACGACATCAGCAACGAGAAGGGACCTGTGTTGGATTCCCCTT
Source organism: Arvicola amphibius (assembly GCF_903992535.2). Classification (NCBI taxonomy): domain Eukaryota; kingdom Metazoa; phylum Chordata; class Mammalia; order Rodentia; family Cricetidae; genus Arvicola; species Arvicola amphibius. Next base: position 17,853,651 of record NC_052064.1, read on the forward strand.
CCCCCTCCTGGTTCTGCATTTCCTGTGGGATCAGCTCACTCTTGGGCTTATTGAGAAGCCTCACTGTGGAGGTTTTGCTCAGAGATCACTCCCACTTCTACTGTGCTGCTTCATTCTCTGACAAAAACCACTTATGTCCGTCTACTGATTTCATTCCTGGGCAACATGATAGAATATTTATTAATTCTAATAGCTTGCTGTTCACCTTTGATTCCAAATAGATGACTCCATCATCTTAAAAAATAAAAGTTTGTTCTTCTCCATTACAATACATTTTATACTTAAGAAAATATCTAGTGTAGAAAACAGCTTGCATAGGATATAACCAAAGTGCATTCTTGTATTGATATTTCCTCAACATCGATTCTGTTTTAATAGCTGTTTTAATAGCAGGCTGCAGGAAACATACTCTGCCATTTCCTACGGCTTTGAAAAATCTTTAATGAGCTTTATATCTCATTAATACTTTTTTTTTCTGAATAAAATCATACATTTTCCTATGTTTTAAGATTGATAGTGGCTTTAATAGCTCTTTTGAATTGAGCTGGTTAACATGATTAGTATACAGCATGCTGATTCCACATGTTCAACTCTTCAGAGTTATGTATTTTAACCACTAATTATTTATTCAGGAACTGTATGTCCGTATTTACAAGGGAGTATGACTTACCACTTTCTCTCGTCTAGTTGAGCATCACATTTCCTAGCATTTCACAATGAGAGTATTTCTAGTAATTTCTATTACCTTGAGGCTTTTAGTCAGTACATAGAAAGACCCTGTCTCGAAAAAAATATTTTCCTTAGCCAATTTGGTACTGTATCTATTTTTAAGAGTGAAAGGATGCACACACTCATCCAAATGTGTACAGAATATCCCCATGCAGGGAGCCCCTTGGCTGTAGCTGTCCTTTCCCGATTTCTAACACTGTTTGTTTGCCATGGGTCTTTGCCTTTGATCAGCCTCACTAAGAATCTGTGAATCTCAAGAGCTGCTTGAAAGCCTCAGGCTTTGATTCATTGTTCATTTTATAGCTGTCTTAATTAGGGTTTCTATTGCTGTAAAAAGGCACCATAACCTCAGCAACTCTCATAAAGGAAACCATTTAATTGGGGTTGGCTTACAGTTTCAGAGGTTTAGTCCATTATTGTCATGGTGGGGCATGGTGGTGCGCAGGCGGGTGTGGTGCTAGAGAAGGAGCTGAGAGTTCCTCATTTTGACAAGCAGGCGATAGGAAGTGAACTGTGATACTAAGTGTAGCTTGGGCATAGGAGACCTCAAAGCCCACCCCTACAGTGACACACTACTCCAACAAGGCCACACATACTCTTAAGAAGGCCACACCTACTAATAGCGCTACTTGCTTGGCGAAGATTTTGAACAAATGAGTCAATGGGGGGGCATCCCTATTCAGAGCACAACATTATTATTTACTTTTGCACTTTTTGATTATTTCCACCTCATACTTTTACATTTTTGAAGTAATTCAAAGACACTAATATTTTTCTGACAAGTTTAATTTTCTAAAACATCCTATTTTAAGATAACATACATGTATGGTATTGTATCGCCCCTCTTGCTTCCCTCAGTCTACTAACATATACCGAAAATAAGGATAAAATAACAGGCTCTTAGTCTTAGCAACTCTGCAACGTTCTCTCATGTCCTCTCCAGGCAAAGGAGCAGCAAGTGTGTTTCTGCGGCTCTCACACCAGCTCTGACCCACTCCAATTCTCTTAGCTTTGGCTGACAATACTCCCTACCTCTGCATTAACTCCCCACACAAGGAACCACCATACACTGAAATAGCCTTAAGAGGGGCAGTATGTATTTAAGGAGGTAGACATGTATTTGGTAAGTTTACAATGTCCACGTGCTTCAAAACAGCACATTGCATTCTGTAAATACCTTCAACCACAGTGAATCAAGCAAAAACATAAAACTTGAAAAGGAATAACATCATCATCAACATAAAGAAACCAATAGAAATGCCTGAGACTTGGATCATATTTACTCAGGGAATTTGTGCACATGTGTAACTCACACACTTCCCGGGGCTAAGTGCTGTGATTTTAATATCGGGATCCTGACTTCCCTCTCTGTTTTACTTCCTGGCTATCATAAAATAAATAGCAAGACTGTATCATACACTCCCATTGTGATGCCTATCTGATATGGGATGTCCTCCTGTATGCTGTGAATATGTTTTATTACCATTGGTTAATAAAGTAGCTGCTTTGGCCTATGGCAGCAAAGAATATAGCTAGGCAGAAAAGCCAAACTGATATAGGGAAAAAGAACGTAGAGTCAAGGAAGATGCTAGCAGCTACTAAGGTAAGATGTGAGGTAACAAGCCATGAGCCTCATGGTAAAATATAAACTAATAAAAACTGGTTAATTTAAGTTGTAAGAGCTAGTTAATAATAAGCCTGAGCTAATAGGTCAAGCAGTATGGAATTAATATCAAGCCCCCTAAGTGGTATTTTAAAGCAGCCGTGGCACCAAGCAGGACAAGAAACCTCCAGTTACACCTATCATGGTCCCAAAACAGTGGAGGCAATGACCATGGATAGAAACTTCTGAAACTGTGAGCCAAAACGTATCTTTTTTAAAAATGTTAATCTCAGGTGTTTTGTCATAGCAACAGAAAACTAACATGTCGTAAGCCATTAAATAAAAATGAGTTGTGAAGTTAAAGCATAGCTTTCCCCCTCTAAAGCAGCAGCAAATGGTTGTTTGCTTGGTGATAATATCGATAGTGATATAAGGGGCCCCAGCTGTCATGACAGCGGCAACCAGGAGCTAGGTGGGAATGAAACTTAAAAACCTGGCTGGACTGAAAAGGCCCACGTGCAACTGAAGCCAGACACAGGCTGCATGTGACATGCGCAACTATGATCTAAAGCCTGGACTGCCCCTAATGAGACTGTCAGCGGACAGCATGGGACAGTCACAGAAAAACATCACGGATTTCAGCAACTGGAAACACACAAGACTACCTGGTGCAATCCATCCCGCAGTAACCTTTAGACAGCTGATTATCTAGACCTGCCATGGAAGCCAAGGCGATACGCTGTGTACACTTCCGGCAGCTTGGATCTCTTCTCTCCCCTCCAGGTTTGACAGGTTCTCTCTTGGTTGCTCACAGTTTATGATTCATTTGCATACAATCACTCCCAAGCCAACAGTGCCCACCCAACTGTACAAAAATGAGTGTGCATAGGTTTTTCTGCAGTTCAGCTTCCACTGGCATCTGCTTCTCAGCTGGCTCCTGGCCATTCCTGCTCTCTTTAGAGATGGAAGTCAGATGTCGTCAGACTCCAGCTCTGAGCCTAAGTCCAATGCTCAGTCAGGGGCCTGGCTCTAAGAGTTATGTTAGAGAGGAGAGATCCACCCACGAGGGACAGGCCCTCTGAAGACCTTCCCACGCAGAGGAACTTAGTCTGAGAGGCTCTGGTGCCATGAGACTCATCGTTCTTGTCTCAGCAGGGAGACTCCCACAGCATACCCTCCTCGCAATTATGCAATTAGTTTGTTCTTTGACAATTGTGTAAATGTACATAATAAATTCTGATTGTTGGGGGCTGGAGAGATGGCTCAGTGGTTAAGAGCACAGGCTGCTCTTCCAGAGGTCCTGAGTTCAATTCCCAGCAACCACATGGTGGCTCACAACCATCTATGAGGTCTGGTGCCCTCTTCTGGTGCCTGGGTATACAAGGAGGCAGAATGTTGTATACATAATAAATAAATAAACATTTAAAAAAATAAAAAAATAAATTCTGATTGTTTTCATTCCCCCATCTTTACTTTCTTTGTCCAACTAACTTTCCTTCTTCCCCCTTCCTTCCTTCCTTCCTTCCTTCCTTCCTTCCTTCCTTCCTTCCTTCCTCCTCTTCTGCTTTTTTCTCTCCTTCCTTCCTTCCTTCCTTCCTTCCTTCCTTCCTTCCTTCCTTTTCTTTTTCTTTTTCTTTTTTCTTTTTCAAGACAAGGTTTCTCTTTAGCTTTGGAGCTTGTCCTGGAACTTACTCTGTAGACAAGGCTGGACTCAAACTCACAGAGATATACTTGTCTCTGTCTCCCTAGAGCTGTGATTAAAGTCCATCTCCTTTCTTAGATTCGTGACATTTGGTTTGGTTTTGTGATTCTTTTAGTTCAACTGAGGCCACCCTTGACCACTGCTTTGGCACCATCCACTGGAGCCTTGTGGGGTCACCAGTGTATGAAACTGAAGGCAACGACTCCTTCAGTCCCTTGAGACCTAACTGACACAGGAGACACAGCATTGCTACTCTTATTGGTGATCTTCTTGCTGTGCAGGGTGTGCTCCCAGGTGGTGCCCCAAGTCCCTGTGGAAGATGAGAGCAGTGACCCTTGCTTACATAACACCCTCTTAGATGGACAGTCTGAAACCTGCTGAGAGTGTAGAGTTTCAGTGCCCTTCCTACTATATCTAGGCAGAGCAAGATATCCGTTAAAAGATAACTGTTTTCCAAAAAGCCAGTACAAGCAGTAGGGATAAATCCCGAAGTGTTCCTGAAGTCTACCCCAGTCATACAACTGTCACCCACATTCAGAGGGACCAGTTTGGACCTATGCTGGTTCCTTCCTAGTCCAACTGGAGTTGGTGAGCTCCTATTAGATAAGGTAGACTGTTTCAGTGCGTGAACCCATCTTGATCTTGACCTCTTTGCTCATATTCTCACTCTTCCCCCTCTTCTTTAGAAATCTTAAAGATTGCTTTTGCATTTCATCTAGCTGTTTATCAGCCAGGAAATGGGCAGCAGTACTTCTCTTCAGCCAGCAGAGGGAGCAGAGGATCCGAAAGCCGAGCATAGGACAAAGCACTGCTTATCTTTGCTGACAAAACTCAAAACCTACCTGCTTTTACTTCACACACGCACGCGCGCGCGCACACACACACGAGATAGATAGATGATAGATAGATAGATAGATAGATAGATAGATAGATAGATAGATAGATAGATAGATGATAGATAGATAGATGATGGATGATAGATAGATAGATAGATAGACAGACAGACAGACAGACAGACAGACAGACAGATAGACAAAGACAGAGAGAGAGAAAGACAGAGAGAGACAGAAATGGATTGATCAGTTTTGAAACAGATATTTACTCAGATTTTTAAGACCAGAGGAACATGTTTAACAATTCACGTGTGAATTTTTCCAGATAAATTCACAGTAAGATACAAGCTGGTTCTGGCTAGTGTCACATCATCCCCGTTTGGTCAGCATAGATCCAGAGTCTGTCACCCACAGAAAGGAATAGACACGATTTTTTTTATATATAGTCACTTGCTGCTAGGGATGCTCTACTCACATCCCGATTATTTAAGGGTAACTTGCATGAGCTTTTTTTCCTCCCAAACACACTCCGATCTCTGAAACTTCAAAAGAAGAACATGAAAGAAAGCCACACAGGCATTTTAAAATCAAGTATTTGTTCGAAAATTGCCTAGCTAAAACACCGAGCCGCTTGATTACAACTGCCTCTTTGCTGAGGCAAAACACACACTGAGCTCCAATTCTCCCTCGGCCCCCTTTGGAATGGCTGGGGAGATGGCTGTGGTGAGGAATGTAATTCACAATTCAGTCTTGTTATGGGGTCTGGCTCTCCCATTAGGCTTAAATGGAACCACACAGTGAATTTTCCACAAGCGGAATTTACTAGGGAAAAGCATTTCCAGGATATCTGCCTTCCAGCCGAAGCCCAGGGGTCCGGCGTGGTCTGCAGAGAACACACAGCTCCCTTCGCCACTTCTGCTCCACTCTCATCTCAGTTTGCTTTGTCCCCTTGGCCCCACATGGATTAGCATGACTTGTGCTTTGCCATGATAAAGAAAGGGATTTCAGTGTTGGTTGCCAGGGAGATGAAATTTAGTTTGCAGTGACAGATGCTGAGTGAATGAAGAAATGAAGAGACACGGAACTATACTCACGCTGTAACTGTATGGGAGGAGAATTATTTCTCAACAGGGTACTAAAAACAAAGGTTTCTCTCTCTTCGGCTACAACAGGAATTCCTGTAATGGCATGTGCAAAGATGCCTGACCTCACTCAAGTCAGTGGAATTCAACCGTTCTTTTTAACTTTCTCGTGTCTATGTTTGTTACTATTTTCCTCAAACACTGGAAATATATGGCATGGGAAAAGGAGGCACTGTAGCACACTGACTACAACTTTTTCTGAGTTTTCGCCTTGAGTTTTCACAGGTTTGAGGGAGGGACTTCTCATGCAGCCATCTAAAGACCTAATCATGTTTGTGGGTCAGCTAATGGGTCATTGGGAAGCTGGAGATAAAGGAAGCAGAGAGAGCAGCTTATGAAGGAAGGCTCCTGTCACCCGCTTGTCCCCTCTTTCCTGAGATTGGTCATGGAACTGAAACTCTCTTTGGTTGTAATGGATGTCACATACATCAGGCTACACACACGCTGCTGCAAACCAATGCAACATTGTTACAGCTCTCAGTTTGTAAATCTTCTGTATTTCAAGATACAGAGAGGAAAGGAAATACTTCAACTGAACTTTCTGACACAGCAGTTGTGAGCATCTCCATTTCTGTGGAGATAAGCAATCACATGACCACCTTGTGTACCCTGTAAGCCTTTGCTTCTTTCCATGTTCTCCACATTTGTCAAATATATCAAAAAATATTAAAAAAATTTCTTTTGAAACATCATACATTAGCACTGTATCTACATCAAAACCATCCCTTTGTCCTCTCCTAATTTTCTCCATTAATGACGATTTCTTTCATTATTACTGCTACAAACTCAATGATATGATAGGTATGTTTTATGCAATTTCTCCTTTAAACTACAGAAGAGTAACAGTTTCAACTATATTGCCTTTTGAAAAATTTATCTACATAAACACCCTCATCAGTATTCTTTCTGTACCCCCTAGAGATTAGGAAGGTGATTTTCTTTGAGTCTGAGCATCTTCTCCCGTTAATATTTCTCCCACTTAGGAACCGACCAGGCTCAACCCTACTTAGCTTCCAGGATTAGAAGAGGTGAGGCACATGCCAGGGTTGTGTGGCTCAAGATTTCCATGAGTCAGGTCAACAAACAGTGTTTGAAAAGCTGGGAATATTTCTGCTTTGCCTTCCTTTTTCACAGGTAGAATCTGTCTAGATTCTCGCTCAATGTTTTCCACTTTTGGCTCTGTGGCTGTGTCACCCGCACGTGGCCTCAGTTGTTAGGAAGAGGTCAGCCACTAGTACTCTCAAGTTCTCTTGGCAGCGATGACTCATCTTTCCCTTGGTGGCTTCTCTTTGTCTTTGAGCATTTTGACAATGTGTCCGGTGGTAGATTTCTCCCTGCTTCCCTGCTTCTTATTTGGAGCTGACTGTACTTCTTGGCTATGTAGGTCATGAAACTTAAGAGGGTTTTACTGCAGCCTTAAACACTTTCTCCTTCCTTGTCCTATCTTCCTGGAACTCCTCTATGTGTTCCCAGGTATGACGAATGATGTCCCGTGTTTCTCTAACCACTTTGTTTTTCCTCATCTTTTTTATTATTAAATGACTATGTAATCTTTGCAGATTTTTTGAAGTTTTCTATGTTTTGGAAGCTCAAACTTCCTGTTGAATCTCGTATAAGTAGAACTACATCAGACCAAAACTTAGGTGCTAAAGTACTTATTTTCAATCCTACACAATGCATGACTACAGACCTTCAGGCAAGCATGAACTTGTTTATTCTTTCCTATAAGTTGCCTTTGGCTAGGAGTAGCTAATGCTTTAGATTTTGGTGATAGTCTTCAACAGCAGGGAGCGTCCACCCTATGCTGACTGAGTAGCCAATGCCTTAGATTTTGGTGATAGTCTCCAACAGCAGGGGGCATCCACCCTATGTTGACTGAGTAGCCAATGCCTTAGATTTTGGTGATAGTCTCCAACAGCAGGGAGCATCCAGCCTATGCTGACTGAGTAGCCAATGCCTTAGATTTTGGTGATAGTCTCCAACAGCAGGGAGCATCCACCCTATGTTGACTGAGTAGCCAATGCCTTAGATTTTGGTGATAGTCTCCAACAGCAAGGAGCACCCACCCTCTGCTGACTGACACGTGTGTGATTTAAACAGACTCTCAGGTTTGATCGCACTGTGTTCTGGTCGCCTCTGTGTGTCCAGCCTAGCACCACAAACAGCCTTCAGAGCATCAGGGGTGCAGGATCCTAGGGGTGCTCCTCCCTTCCACTGCTCTCTCCCCGATGACCTGCTGTTTGCTGCTGCTAACACCAACAAAGCCTTGAGTGCCTCCTTTATTGCTCCCCACCAAGATATTCACCACTTCTGACAATGTCCTTGGGCACGGAGTTCTCCATGCTCTAAATAAAGTGCATTCCCTCTGGCAGAGCTGTGGAGTTTATCCTTGAGTCCTGTCTCCTCTCCTAGGTAACATTTCTCCTCTACACCATTTCCCAGTACTAGGAGAAGGACATTGAGGCTTGCTTTTCCCAGAAGTAGTCTCTGACGTAGTAGGTGCATGTGTGTCTGTATGTGCATGTGTGTGTGTATGTATGTGTGCATGCGTGTGTATGCATGTGAGCAAGTATGTGTGTGCTCTGTTTTCTTAGTGTCCTTTCTGGAGGTGAAGCCTTGATGTCAGTAACCTAGGGGAGGGTGACCAGGCCTCCATATTCTTGGGATGCCATTCCTAGGGAGAACTTATATCTTATAAACGGGGATGAGTTGAAGGAAAAGAGAACATGGTGTCTTTTTTTAATCCCTGCCCAGAACGGAATGGGCTGAAGGACAGGAGGAATTAATGGCAGCCCTTCATCTCCAAGGTGAACCTATTGCCCCAGTCAGAAAGCTGGGGGAGATGGGATGAGCCACACCCTCCTAATGTCCCTGTGTGGGTGAGTGCTCCTCACTGCTCCCTAAGTAGTGCTCCTCTGTATATGTGTTTAGGACTAGTCTCTTAGGGGTGAGTAATGTTAACAGCTGGCTCATCCCTGGATGGACTGATTCCCTCTGTCCCAGTACCCACTAATTGCCTGTAGCTCTTCATTTAGGGGTAGGGCCAGAGTAATGCCTTCTTTCTGAGGCGGGTGACGTAACAGAAGCACAATACTGTCGCTGGAAAACAGCCCCCACTGTTCTCTGCAGTATGAAAACCCACAACCTTCACTTCTAACTTGCACTAGAAAAAGTACCTAGGGGGTGGAGTGTAAGTAAGAAGTACAGTTGTGGAATAGTCCTTTGCACTGTATGAATATATGCTGCTGTGATCTCTTTAATAAAGAGGCTGACCGGCCAGCAGCTGGACAGGATAAGGTTAGGTGGGAGACCCAGACTAAGGTAACTGGGGAGAAAAAGGGCGGAGTCAGAGGTGTCTTCAGAAGACACAGAGAGGAAACAGGAGGTGCAAGATGAAAGAGAGTTAATGTCATGTGACAGAATATAAATATTTGTTATTTATATAGTAATATAAATAAGTTCATTTAAAAGTTGTATGAGTTAGCTAGTAACAAGCCTGAGCTATTGGCCGAACATTTATAATTAATAAAAAGTTTCTGTGTGGTTATGTGGGGAGTAACTTCCTTGATACAGAGGAACTCTGCCTACACACAACACTTGCCCAACACATGTGAGAACTTGGGTTTAACCCTCTACAAGGATATGGAGAGCAGTCTTTTAAAAAACATGCTTATTTTCTGTCTTAGTACATCTTCCCATTGAAGTCTTTATCATTACTAATCTGCAAAATGTCTCTTTGTGTATTTTAATTTTCTAACAGCATGGTGAAATTTGTGCTTTTGGTAAGACTGTATATAAAATAAGACATCATCCTACATATAAATATGTCCACTGGTAAAATTACTTGACATCTGAACTCCTTCTTTCTTTGATACAATGATTGAAGTTTAAATATTTCTCTTTGAGATTTTAAAAAAAACATTTGGGTGGGGAAACATCCACAAAAAGACAGCCTTTTAAGAGCAGAGAGGGCTGGATAAGTTCAAAACAGAGACTGTACTGAATTGCACTTGTCACTTAATTTAAAAAGTCCATGTAAACCAATACTATTTTGAAGATAAAATCTACCAAAAATGAAAGCTAAGGAAGATTAACTATAATGCTATTTACTAAGAGACCTTTAAACACTGTCCATTGTTTGAAAAGCGCCCATGAAATTCAGTCCCAATTGCTCATATAGTCATGAGCAATGAGATACTACTAAATACATTACAGCATTCAATTAAATCGTTACAGATTGTCAGAGATATCAGTCTGGTGGAAAGGCTGGAATTGGAAGATTTGTCCTAAGGAGACAGACAGCAGGATTCTGTACCTAACCAAGCCCATGACAGAAAAGCAATATGGAAGGGGGAATTGTACATCCCTCTTGATTTTACAGAATCTCTGTCCATAGTTTTACCTTGGTTTAAACCACCTGGACATCACTGGCAGTCATAAATCTGCAGTGTCGGTAGCATAATGATAGGCAGGTAAAATCGAGATCAGTGTTCAGGGCAGCAAGGTCTGAATGTTTCTCTTGGTAGGAGAAAAACTCAGAAAATGGTAGAGTAATTGCCCACTGTTTCACTGGGTCATTTTCTCCTGAATTCAAAGAGCAGGACCATGCAGAGAACTCATCCCAGCTTTTTTTTTTCCTGTCTCCTTTTCTCCTCTTTGTTTGCATTTCAGGTTCAGACTAATAAATGTTGTTATTGAAAACATCTGTCCCCTTTTCCCTCGTGGCAACATGGGAAGTGAGAGGCAAGCAGTTCTGGTAGCAGTCTAAGCAGGAAGCTGGTACAGAAGAAAGCTGTGAGCTTTAGTGACTGGGAAGGTCAGAGTCTAGGCTCCTCCTGTCTGTATATCCCATGTGTGGGGATTCTGGGGGTAAGAGGATAAAGCTGACTGTGGATTTGAATGTACACAAAGGAAGCCACATGTCCAGTAGGTGGGAGAGGCAGGACCTTCTGTTGACCCTGACTATATAAGGAAGCACAGAAGAGGAGCAGGAAGAAGAGAAAGGATGTTTATTAGAACACACTCGAAATGTAGGACAGAAAGGATGGTCTGTCAGGTAAATCTAAAAAAGGACCCTCCTCCCCAATGCTCATTTCCTTCTCACTATGAGATTCTAAATGTCCAGTCGGTTAGAAATGCTCATCTGTTCTTTCATCTCCACGGAGGCAGTTGGGGCTGTTGACGGAACAGACTGAGGCTGAAAGAGTCGTGGAAACCTGGCTACCACTTGGTTAGAAACTACTCTGCGCATAGAAAAACTGAGGCTCACAGTCCCTTTTGCCACATCCTCCCTCTGTCCTCAACTTCCCACACAGATTTGGGGCAACGCAGAACACTGCACACGATGGGAATCTTTGCTGATGACATTCCTACAAAGATCCTACGAGGAGGCAGTGCTAGCAGGGAAAATGTTTGGAAAAGAGTTCTGTCTCTAAAAGTAGGAATGTCTCTCTTACCAACTTGAAATCATTCTGAATAATAAATTTTGATGTGTCAAGGGAAAGAACACCACAGTAGAAGGCCTCAAACTGTGACATAATGATAGGTCAGTGCCTCTGACTCACTAGGTTCAGAACAGCTTTCGATCCAGGCAGATCGTAGCTGACACCATCCTCGGCTCATTTTTGAAACAATGGTCTGCGAGTCACAGAAACCCTTCACCATAAAATATTTCACCAACTCATTAATCATCATTAACAGTATTAAAGACAATTCATTCACTCTTTTCTACTTTTCAATAAAGAAGGAAGGTTGATGTACCTGGCACGTCTCTCCAGTGTTCAGAATTTATGAGAATCACATTATTTCCTGGCTGGAAGCAATAATAATAATAATAATAATAAAAAGCTATGCATCTGTCCCAGGGTTCCAGCCATTGTCAAAAGCAGTAGAAACTTTAATGGATTTTCTTGAAGACCATACACGACTAGCCAGAATTAATAGGCAAGACAAACATTAGGTCTAGTTGGTGGTCAGATGTCATAGTTTAAGTACAGAATCCAGTAAACAGAAGTGGCAGAGAGGGATGGACCTGGAGGGTTAGTATATAAGGCAGAAGATAAGTCACTACAGATATAGAATGCAGAAACATAAGTCTGAGATTCATTCACTCACTGAAAAAATTAAAAGCTTGCATGTACTACTAGGCATTTTGTTAGTCATGGGAGGCTCACAGACTAGGGAAAGTGGGTGAAAGATACACATCTAGATAACTGTAAATACATAGTTGTGCATGCTTGAAACATGTGACAGAACTTCTGAAGTATTGAGAAAGGACTTGCAGCCTATCCCAGGGATAAGAGGAGCAACCACAGGGGAACCCACGGAGAATGGATGCCTGAGCCAAGTCCTATCAGACACAGAGAAAATCAGCATAGGAAAAGGGTGGTCTAGTCCTAGGGAAAGAAGGCTAATTTCACCTTGCATCACTGTGGATTGCTGAGATCCACACAGGCCTGGTATCTAGCTGTGCATACAGGGCTGGGGATAGTGGAGTCTCGAGTGGCAGCTTTACATACACATGGTTGGCCGGGAAAGTGTGCTAGGACATGGGGGCATGAGTTCCCATCACAGGCATGTTGAAGAACGTGCTAAAACCAAAGATGCTAAAACGGGGAGAGTAGATGCCAACGACCTCATTTCTTGGCCAAGGATTGCTGCTCTGGATGTCTTAGTCTGGAACCAACAACCATTCCAAAGCAGAGCGTGGAGTTAACGGCCACAGGGTGAATGCTTACAAACCTCTACCCGGCCAATGTGACTGTGGTCACATGACTGGGACCACGGAGGACAGGGGACAGGCGTCAGCAATGGAGGAAATGAGGACACAAGCTGGAGCTGGCAGGAGTTGATGAGGGAGGCAGTTTTCTGACCTAGTTCTGGCTTTCATTTTTGTTTTCCTCTGTGGAAGGAATCAATCCCAGCACAGCTGGTCCCGGCTCAGGGCTGGAAGTTTGCTATCCGAAGCACCTGGCTGGTGGAGCCCGTGTCGAGCAGGGACACAGCCGTACTTCTGTGAAGTGAATCTTCTCATGGGTCAGGTTGGAAAAGCATATTGCAAAATAAATAAAAGCCCCCGCGAAGATGGAGACAAGAATTTTTCTACCATTATTAAACACTCTGTCTCTGAGATGACTTTGTAGTGCCCCTAAGTGTAACAGTGGGGACCTCAGCATTGTACAAACTCATTTACTCAGTGATACAGGGATAATGTCCATGCTCACGATCCATCCCAGAGTTAACCTGTTAGGTATCACGCACAAATGCACCATTTAAAGATAAAGCACAACGCACTTGTAACATCCCTTATCTTTTTGCTTTACTTATATAGCTGTCCAAATGGAGCACTGCTTGTGTGCGCATGTGCATGTATGTGCTGTAGATAAGTAGATATTTACATGTATCTTTCCATGCAGTTGATTATTTCTATGGTTCTAACATAAGGATGAAATGTTGAGCATCTTTGAGGGAATTACAGCTGCTTCAAAACCCTACAGTGGCTTTGCCTATGACTTGTCACCGTCTTCTGTCCCTTCCCAGCACCAACCCTTTTACTCTCCAAGGGGTTACATGTGGTACTGAACGATCTTCAAAAACTCGAAATCTCAGAAACCCAGATATGTAACTATCAAAGCAACGTTTCAAAGGCAACTTCTGGAAAGGATAAAGCCTCTCAAGGGAGCTGTCCCAGATTAGTGCCATCCTCCTCCTTTGAGGGAAATGGGAACATCCTTCTAGAAAGAGCCAAAAGTGGCATGCCAAGACCTCCAGAAAATGCATTCTGTGACTTTCATTCTTTCTACACTTAGAGCACGAGCCTGCCCATTCTACCTTAAGGATAGAAATTGGCATGCCAATGTTTTTGGATTCCTGGTGATCTGGTTCAGAATACTGCAGTTTCCACAGGAGTTTCTAAGGAATAATTTTTGAAGAGCTGGAGAAAGCCATCAAAGTGGCATCGATGAACAAGATGGCAACTCTGAGCAGCAACAGGAGCCATGCGACCTCATGCTTCTTCAAAGCCATGCATTTCTCCACACATACTTCACAACACGGGATAACGAAGAAGGATGCTTAAAAGAAATCCCATACTAGTTCAGAATTGAGAAGCAGATGTTTGTTTACTTAGGGGTAGACTCACAAATCAGAATCCTCTGCTTGAACAGAGATCAGAAACCGAAACCCCGCAGCCAGAAAAGAGGCTGGACGCATGCTCTACATTGGTATATATAGTACAAGAGGCCACGCCCCAGTGGGTGGGTAACCACTGGCTGTAAGACTTCCTAGAGCAGGGATGTAGTTGTGTACCACAGAAAACAGATAGGTGGTCTATAGTACCTTTGCAAAAGAATGAATACTCTAACCAAAAGGAAAAAAGGTCAATATTTTGTATTTTCCTTTGAATAATACAGGGTATTTTCCACTGCATAATGCACATTTGGAATGATGATAAAAGGTCCGTGCAATAAAGACTGAAACCCGAGACTACGGTGCAGACTGGGAAAAAGTAGCATCTATAATAGGTGGGGCTGAATGGAGCCATGTTCTCAGTGGAGGTGCACCCATGAAGGCAAGATAGGAACCTCCGAGCTTTCCTTTACCCCTCTACTAACTGTTAGTCGTGAAATGGAAAGTTTTGCTTACTATACATTCACAACTACCATGTAACAGGCTGTATTGGCATGTAAACAGCCAATCCAACCAACGTAGACGAAACCTCACAGGAATAAAATGCAAATGGATTCTCAGGCTTTAATTCAAATCCCATCATCTACTAAGGTGAAAGTAAAATCTCTTCCTTGCTAACAGTGATTTAGATGTGTCTACCCCCTTCCCTCATCACTCCTCCTCCTCTTCCTGTAAGGGCGGAAACCAGACAGGTGCAAGGTGATGCTTTACTGCTTCCAGTGATGGACTGGTCACTCACCTCTGCTTTACGGGAGGAGGACACTTATTAAAGCAAGAAGATAAGACTTTGTAATTTTTCTTTATTCTTTTTGCCTATATTCACAGCACTTGGGAGACTGTGGCAGGGGGATTGGGAATTTAAAGCTAGTTTGGGCTACTTAAGCAAGACCATGTTAAAAAGAAAAAAAAAATTACACTGAAAACACTCTGAATGAACCATCCTCATGTCCTTATGACTAAAGGAAAATTGGCCAGACCGGGACTCCTCCAGCAATCCAATCCATGGGTGTATTCGGTCCTCCTGTGCAAATGTTCTTCCCTGTCTTTCCTTGACTCTTTCATTTATTTCAACTGAGGTTTTTAATCTGAAAAGTTCATCCCGTCTTTTCTTTAGACAAATGACTTCTTGAGTATGACAGCAAATCCTCTCAAACGGTGGGTCAAAGCGAACGGTATTCTCTTCCTCAGCTTCCCCTCTCGGGCATTTGCTACCATGACAGTGGCTGATGATCACGACTGTCCATCATAACTAGCCAAACCTTGTGTGAAAATGCGGTGAGGTACGCATAAGTATAGCAGGGATAAGAGAGGCCAGAAAAAGAGAGGCAAAGGAAGGAAAAGAAAGATTTCAACTTCAGAGAAAGGACAGTAGGAGAATACATTTGGAATCAATAATTAATTAGTGCACCCATGAAATAAAAGTGTCAGTCAGTGTCACAGAGTACATGGAATCATCAACTAGTGAGCCAGTGAATGGTTTCTCAGAATTAAACATGTTATCTAAGACACACAACTGAACGTAATTGTGAGGATCACATATTTGTTTCAAAACCAGAAAGCAGATCTTGCCATATTACTTCCTGCTAATATTTCTTCTGACATAATAGTGAATTAAGGCTTCTAAAGATAAGAGCTACACACCAGAAAAATTTAAAGCTACAACCCCAGCTACATGTCAGTTTTCTTGGCTTATTCCATTCATTCGAATCATCTTGTCACTATGAAAAGAAAGGTATAGAAAACTCATTTTACATGCCTTAAACTATAAAAATTCCACTCATCTGTCAAAAGAAATCATTGAATACAATAGTCTACAATAAAGCCAAAGTTTTTCAAAAGCATTTTTGAATTCGAGATAAACCTTGTTGTTAATGGAATTTCCCTCCCTTTGTTAGCTCCATATTTTCCCTCAAGAATGCCACTGAGTTCATCGAGAGCATTCTGTGTCACTCCAGGCAATTATCCACCTCCTATAACTGCTGATTTCACATGGGAAAATACGATTACATACTTACCGTTTATATGCCACTTCCTGTTTTCTAAAAGCATCGTAAGACTTTCAAGCTATTCAAATGTGCGAAGCAGAAACAGCTGGAGAGGAATCACCACAACTCAGGGCCGAGTACTCATAAAGGTAAGTGGGTTCTTAGAGGGCAAAGCTGGCACGGCAATCAGGAAATGCAAGCATAATGTTGGCAAAGCCCCCAAGTATATTCACAAAACTTCCCTGGCCAGCCAGCATCTAGCAAAGCAGAGGGTGAAACACATGCTTGAGACCATAGCCAATGATCAAGTTAGAAAAGATGCAAGGCCTGACAATATGGGACATAACGGACTAGAGCACGTTAATAATCCTGGCTGAATTAACACGGAACCAAGTGATGAGAAACACTAGAGAGCGCTTTATTATTTCTTGCTCTGGCTGGTATTTTTCCCCCAAATGTCCACTAATATTCCACGGAAACACTGTGCTCGGGATTCTAGAATGAATTCAGGATGAATTTCTAGCACGAAGAGCCCACAGAATGAGCACGCATCTTTGGCTTTGATAACGGAGTGGGGAGAAAGAGGAAACTGCCATCAATGACCATCCTTAAGCACAGGCGTGCCTCCAAAGCTAGTTAATTGATCTCTTAGTTAATTGATCTCTGAAGAGAGGCTACGGAAATGTGACAGCTCAATTCCTGCCTATTTCCAGCTGTACAAGAAAGGGAGGCTGTCCTTTGACAGGTTCCACAGAAGGGGAAATTGTCAGCATGGTATCTGTAGGTGAAAGCAGGGGAAACTGTCAACATAGTATCTGTAGGTGAAGGTAGAGGAACTCAGCATGCTATCTGTAGGTGAAGATAGGGGAAAACTATTAGAGAATCTGAGTTTGAGGGGAGCCCATAGCAAGCTTCTGATTCTCAGTCCAAATTAAAGTCCACATACACAAGCTTGCAGTGCCAAACACACACACACACACACACACACACACACACACACACCATGGAGTGGGCAAGAACCAGCTATCAGGAGCACCACATATGATCGTCTCATTGTTCTCTCTCTCTCTCTATTTGTTTTTTAAATTGTTATTATTATATTATTATTATTTGGAGCCTGTACTGGAACTAATTCTTGTAGACCAGGCTGGCCTTGAACTCACGGAGAACTGGGATTAAAGGCATGGCCTCGAACTCACAGAGATCTGAGATTAAAAGCATGCGCGACCACTGCCTGGCTCATTATTCTGTCTCTTACATGCTTTAACATATATGATCATTCTGTGTCACACTGGGCATTACATCATCATTCATAAACATGATGATGGCAGGAAACTGTGTTATCTGGGCATGAGAATCACCACCCATGGCTCTCGCCCTGCTCACAGGTGAGTCTGAGTTCTAGCAGACAGCATCCCCTGGGAATAGCAGGAGTGGAACCACCTTCCCCGAGCCTTCCAGACCACTAAGGTGAGAAGGACAGACAGGAGGCAGCAGATGATTTCAGTTTGCTTGAATAGCTTCATCTGAGCATGGTGCCAGGAGTCAGTGTGGGTGCTGGTTTCCTCAGGGACATGGGCTCAGCACCATAGGGTTTAGTACCAGCTCCGCCATGACTGGACTGTGATTGGTTGTCTTCCTAACATAGCTCTTTATCGTATAACATCTATTAAATAACCTTTCAAGTCTTTTGACTAGTAGATCAGTGATTTGACATTCGTATGCAATAATCAGTACTGTCTTGAACTATTTTTCGGATAGCTGAATAGGACCTTCTGGGCCTCGCTTAAAGGGTGGTCAAATGCTTTATCACATTTTTTTCTCCCTGAGAAAAATGGTAGTACACACGCTCAACTATCTAATTACTGTGTCCAAATTTTCCCAAGCACTGTCTCAGAGGGCTTCAGTTTCCTAACAGGAGCCCCGACTCTCATTAGTTGTTCATGTTATAAATGAAGCTACACACACTCTCAAGAACAGTTACAGAACTGATGGCTATCTCCTAGTTACCAAATTTTCTGCTGAGTTAATTTCAGTCACATT